>NW_028270142.1:18569877-19297299 GCF_037043375.1 Chiloscyllium plagiosum
ACATTCAATCTCCAATCTTCAGGTAAACGTCTAAGGTGTACTCAGATTCATAACAATGCAGAATTGCTGAGAAGAGACTGATAGCCAAGTTTTGTACCAATGAAGACAGTCTCAACTGTAATCTTGGATTCATGTCATGCAACAGGTGACCCTACCACACACTTTGGTATCTGTAAAATCTTCCTTACTTTCCTATTTTGACACCATCACCTTGATGACCCCAACATTTGTACAGTTTTGAATTACTCTCGCCCCATCACACATATGCATAAATCTAGAAGGTGAATCATTTCATCCAAAATGTTTGTTCATTTGTAGATGCATTCTACTTTGTTCAAAAAACAATTTGTAGTCACAGTCAATGTGGCATCTTATAAATTCCATCTTTTGAAATAAAACCAACCTGATTCCAGATTAAAACTCAAGACAGATTCTTAAAGTCTCACACCGACAATTCAGTGTCTGACCAGAGATGTCTCTTTTTGTATGTTGCTATCACTCTGTCTGATTGTCATGACAACACATCAGAGACATTTCCTTTATCAACTTTGCACAGAGTCTAATACACTTGGTTACCTTCAAACACATCTGACACTCCACTCACCAGTTGTAGGATCACTCGTTTGATCTCTCTGCCAATAAACTCTGGATCGTGTTCACTGCTCTCTCTCTCTGCACCTGGCAAAGGGAGCTTTGAAAGCTTACAAGATTTCAAATAAACCTTTTGGATCATGACCTGGTATCGTGTAACTTCGAACTTTGTCCACCCCAGTTCAACACCAGCACCTTCACGTTATGAAGCAGAGTGGTTGAGTGACGCGCCTATCAAAGCTGAACAGCTTCAAGTATGTCAAAGCCGTAAGAGCTGTAAAGAGATTGCCAGCATTGGTAAGCATGCAAATATGAGGTAAAGCATCTGGGTTTTTGCACATGCCTGAACAGCAAAGGATGGATGCTTGCTAAGTGACAGGAGTGCAATGCATAGAGCAATGGAAGAGGCTGTGATGTAGTGGGCAAAATCAATGTCTTGTGAAAATGCATTCTCTGGGATTAATCACTACCAGTCATTAAAACTCTGTGGCACTGCTGCCATGTCTTGGGGTCCCACACTCTAGGAGCTGATTTTCCTGGACATCTGCTGCTCCCAGTCCCTTATTTAGATTACATTACAGTATGGAAACAGGCCCTTCGGCCCAACAAGTCCACACCGATCCGCCGAAGCGCAACCCACCCATACCCCTACATTTACCCCTTACCTAACACTACGGGCAATTTAGCATGGCCAATTCACCTGACCTGCACATCTTTGGACTGTGGGAGGAAACCGGAGCACCCAGAGGAAACCCACGCAGACACGGGGAGAATGTGCAAACTCCACACAGACAGTCGCCTGAGTCGGGAATTGAACCCAGGTCTCTGGCACTGTGAGGCAGCAGTGCTAACCACTGTGCCATCGTGCTGCCCGTAGTGTTAGGTAAGGGGTAAAGGGGTGAAGTACTTCAGAATTTCCTGCCCCAGCCTGATTCCTGCACCTCATTAATGATATTCACCTCACCTTAATCACCTCAATGTTCAGGCTAGCATCAACACAGCAGTTTTCACTCCAGCTCTGAGGAAAAGAAATTTATTTATAGACTGCTCCACGCAATTTAAAAAAAAAGATTTGATAATGGTACACCTCCCTCTTCTGTGCAGAGATCAACAGCAACCAAGAATAGAGAGTAGTTTGAGTGCTATTCTGCCAGGCACTGCAAAAAGAAAATTAACAATTCAAAAGGTGAACAAATCAAATCTGCACTTGGCCCAAATTAATGTGACATTTGTTCCCTTACCTTGTGCTGTTACCACACAGCACAGCAATATCTTTAGTCTATAAATAATATGCCCACAAATTCTTCATTGTTTTAACATCCAGGCTACTCACCATCCTGACTTAGGAATGCAATATATATTTTTCGGTGTTGCCAGTCAAAGTCCTGAAACTCCATTCCAAAAAAAGTATTGGGTTTATTTCACTGAATGGACTCGGGTGGTTCAAGGCAACAGCTCACTAACATCTTCTCAAAGGCAATTAGAGATACATTAAATGTTGACCTAGCCAGCAAGAACCAAATCTCGTGAATGGATAAAACCAAGATTTAAATTATCAACACATCACAGGTGCTTTCATTTCCCACTTCAAATGTGTAACTTGGGTGCCTACTGGATTATTTTGGTATATTAACATCTGACAATAATCCAACCACTGTTTGGAGACAAGATTGAGCCCCTAAGTTTTGAATATGTTTAAGATGCCTCCTTCAGAGAAATTTTTTTTTTTTTTAAACTTACGTTTTTGTCAGCTTCCTCTTATCTGTTGGCATCATAAATATGAAGTCAACGAGCTAAGAGACAAAGAGGACATGATAACGTCTCACATGAAGTGAATTTAATACTCCAAGGCTAACACTCCCAGACATGCAACGGCAAATCAACATTTCATAGTGATGCCATACAACGATGGGATCTATCCTGCCTTATAGCCAAGCTCAACGAAAACTTATTTCACAAGCAGTAACTGCGAAAAAAATACTGCAATTAAATTCTCTACAGAAGGATTAGTCACTAGGCAAGGTGACATTCCTCCAATCAGCTATCAGAAGTATGTCAAAGAGCAAACGGTGTAAAGATCCATTAGGAAGATATCCATAACCTTCATTAAAGGAAGGTACCTTGATGAGCAAGATCAGGAAAGTGAGCAGAGTGTGAAAAAAGCTGCTACATACAATAGAGAAAGTATGTATAATAGTTGAGATAAGAATGAAGTCACATTTGAAACTTCAGTTCGAAAATCAAAAACCGAAAGCAACAGAGACTTCTCTGTCCTATGCTAGGATTAGAGGCAATGCATGGCCCAAATGTTTCAAAATAAAACACCAATTTGAGTGCAGTTATTTCAATTTTGTATATTGTATTCACTGCTCAATATAGCCTTGTTTATTAATATAATTGAAAATTATGTATACACAGATGGAGGACATTGATTGCATGGTTCCTAAAACATAGTATGCCTCGTAACACAGCACTCCTGGTTCCAAGCCAGAAGCTCTGGGTTAAAACCCCACTCAAAAGGCCATGCACAGCAGTGGACAATGGCTCAATCAAGTTTATTAAAAAAAATGATACTTCAAGATGATATTGTGGAACAATGGTAGGGTTCCTACCTCAGGGCCAGAAAGTCTGGATTCAATTGCTGCTTGCGCTGGAGTGGTGCCACAACATGGCTGAACAGATTGTTTAGAAAAACGAGAAGACCTTACTGACAAAAAAAAATACAAGTGGAATGAAGGGGACACATGTTATTTTCTTCCACCCACTCAGACTGAAGATATTTCAAATGACCGACCAGTTTTGATTTCTTTCACCAACTGGCTATCAGAAGTACAAAAGGACAATACCCTCACCCATCCAACCATTACCGCAGATACAAACCTGATGTTCAGCACAGTTGCAGGTTTGAAAGTTACTGTAAGACTTGAATTTTCTCCAGTCAGCCATGTAGGCTAGGACCATAAGTCTAGTTCTCTCAAGTCTTGTTATTTTCACTGAAATAGTTTTGAATCTATCCACTTCACGGACACATTTTTGTGGCTGTCTGATGAATTACTGAAAACTGGTAATGTGTGCAGAGGTCTTTTGGTTGTATGAGTGTCTCTTGATTTTCTGCTGTAACACTAACCTTGTTTTTAAAACAACTAACTGTTGCTTGATGATCTTGACCGCACTCAAGTTTAATTTGACCTATTAGGTGCATTGATACACATGGCATTTCTGGTGCTGACAAAACCATTCTGATCCACTGTGATACATGCTTCTTAATATTAGGTCAGTGGATGGTTTTCATTTTCATAGCACATTTACTCTTGGACATTTTCAGAGCAAATTCCTTCCTCTTTCATTCTCAAACAAATTGTTTACAAAAGCCAAAATTATTTCACTGCACCAGTTATTGCCCAAGCTAGTAAATTTTAGGACTCAGTTTGAAACCAGCTTTGTACCTAATGCGTCTTGTTGGAATCCTCATGTCTGTCATTTATCAGATGGGATCTGCTCTGTTTGAGCAGATCTTAAACATCTGTAGATCTTCACAATATAGCCAACACCTCCAGCACAATCTCATGCATGCAGCATTAAGATAAGAACATGCATTGGTGGAACAGAAAACTGAAACTGACATTGTGCCTGAAAAATAGGAAGAGGGAGAATCAAATTACGCTGTGTAGAAAAGTATGATTTTTGCATAATAGGGAATTGTTGCATAATTTTGGAAAATGTGGTAATCCGATATACCTGAAAATGTGTTGCTGGAAAAGCGCAGGTCAGGCAGCATCCAAGGAGCGGGAGAATCGACGTTTCGAGCATGAGCCCTTCTTCAGGAAATTCCTGAAGAAGGGCTCATGCCCGAAACGTCGATTCTCCTGCTCCTTGGATGCTGCCTGACCTGCTGCGCTTTTCCAGCAACACATTTTCAGTTCTGATCTCCAGCATCTGCAATCCTCACTTTCTCCTAATCTGATATACCGTTAATTTGAGATATTAAATGATCAACTGTGATTGATTTTGGGGGAAGATATTGCAAATAGGTCTTGTGCACTCAAGGTGGAACACATCAAGTCTAAGCCATGCTGACAAGGTTTTCTTGCCCTACAGCCAAAGAAAATGACCCAAGACGCACTGGCTGGAAGACTTGGATCTTTGTTTTGAGACAAACTCTATGCTCTCTTTCCATTCATCTGTGTGCTGAGCTTGCTTTTGCCAGGAATGGATGATTTCATTATCCAACTGAGGGTTGGTAAAGAGGACACCCTCAAGACAAAAGAACTTTAGACTGATTGGAGTTTCTGGCAATGCCAGTCATAAATACATGCGACTTGAAAATTACTTACCACTCAGCCGCAGCCTAGATATTGTTCATGTCTAGCTGCATGTACACATCATTAAAGATATCATAACAGGACTTTTTTTTCCAAAATGGTAATCAGGAAGTCAACTTGGTTGTACAAAAGCAAAATCAAGTTTAACCAGTTTGTTGGGGTCCTTTGAGTGTGAAGAGAAATTCAAGTGCACCATAGTTAGATTTCCAGAAGACATTATGATGATGCAACTTCTAAGGTACGGAGAGAGAAAATAAAAATCAGTGACATGGTGGTAACATACTGGGAAAGGGAATTGACTAGTTAACAGCCAACAGTAGATATAAATGGGTCACTTCTGCTCAGTAAGATTTTAGGATCTAAGGATATTAGAAGCGATGAATCAGATTGCAGTTGCATTGGTTATCATCTTTCAAAATTCCTTGGACACCGAAAGGTCCCAATGGCTTGGAAAACAGACACAGAGTCAGAGTTTTACAGCACAGAAACAGACCTTTCAGTCCAACTTGTCCATGCCGACCAGATATCCTAACCTAATCTAGTTCCATTTGCCAGCATTTGGCCCATACCCCTCTAACCCCTTCCTAATCATATACCCATCCAAATGCCTTTCAAATGTTGTAATTGTACCACCCTCCACCACTTCCTCTGGCAGCTTATTTCATACACACTCAACCCTCTGCTTGAAAAAGTTGTCCCTTAGATCCCTTTTAAATCTTTTATTTCTCACCCTAAACCTATGCCCACTAGTTCTGAACTACTCCACCCCAGGGAAAAAAACTTGTCTATTTATCCTATCCATGCCCTTCATGATTTTATAAACCTCTAATAAAAAGGTCACCCCTCAGCCTCCAATGCTCGAGGGAAAACAGCGCCAACCTATTCAGCCAATCTATAGCTCAAACCCGCCAACCCTGGCAACATCCTTGTAAATCTTTTCTGAACACTTTCAAGTTTCACATCTTTCCTATTGGAAACAGACCAGAACTGCACACAATATAAAATATTTATTCGAGAAAGGAGATGATGGAAACCAGGCAGCTTTGGCCAGTTAGCTTAAAATCTGTAATGGGAAGGTGACCAAATTCAGAGTTAAGGTTATAACAGGATACTTAAAATCACAATACGATCTGACAAAGGCGACATGGCTTTGCAAAAGAAGACAGTGTTTAAAACGGTAACTTTCACAATAGATAAAGGGAAGCCAATAAGGTGCCAGTTCAAAGGCTGCTGCACAAGCCAACAGAGCATGGGGTAGGGAGTAATATATTAGCACAAATAAAAGGGTTTGTTGGCTTACAGGAAGTCAGAAGTAGAGATAAATGGGTCTCTTGGGTTTGCAAACTAATTTGAAAGTACTACAGGGAGTAATGCTAGGTCCTAGATTATTTACCATCTGTATCAACGATTTGGATGTGAGGAACAAACGTATGGTGACTAAATTTGTTGATGACTCAAAAGATAACTGGGAAATTATGTTGTCAAGAACAGGTGGAGAATAAAAGGGATAGAAGCAGGTTAAATGACTGGGCAAAAATTGATAGATGGCACGATTTGAAAATAAATGCGAACTTTTGCATTTTGGTAGGAAGAACAGAAAAGCAGTGTGCCATTTAAAAAGAGAGATTGCAGGACTTTGATTACAGAGAGACACAGGTATTGTGGTAAATGAATTACCAAAAGCCAGTATGTGGAAATAGCAAGCTATTAGGAAGGCAATTGGAACGTTTTGTTTATTGCAAGGGGAATGAGATAGACAAGTAGGAAGGTTTAACTATTACTGTAGATGAGATCATAACTGGAATGTTTTGGTTTCCTCATTTGAGAAAGAACACAATTGCTTTAGAAACAGTTCAAAGAAAAATTCACAACTCATTCCTGGGAACAAAAAACAATTTTTGGGACAGAGGTTGGATCATTAGGCCTATATTCATTGGAGTTTAGAGAAGTGAGAAGTGATTTATTAAAACATGATTTTAACGAAACTGAATAGGGTAGATACTAGGAGAGGATTCCCTAAAGTGTCAAGACGAAAACTAGGGGACATGGTTTAAAGATTTAATGTCCTCAGTGCAATCATCTTCAGCTGCATGATAAATAGTGTTTCCTGTCAAGGTCAGAAGTAACTATGTTCACCAATGATTGCAATGTCCAACACCTTTCAGAATTCCATAGATCTAAAGCAGTCCAGATCCAAATACAGCAAGAACTGGACAATACCCAGTCTTGGGCTGACAAGTGGCAAAATCATGTTTATGCCAGCCAATGCCTTCCTCGCATTTGGAGCAAACAATCTAATGATCAACCCATGACATTCAATTA
Organism: Chiloscyllium plagiosum; assembly: GCF_037043375.1. Lineage (NCBI taxonomy): Eukaryota > Metazoa > Chordata > Chondrichthyes > Orectolobiformes > Hemiscylliidae > Chiloscyllium > Chiloscyllium plagiosum. The sequence continues at coordinate 18,577,113 of NW_028270142.1, forward strand.
CATGACCATCAGAAAATATCCCATCATAAACATTGAGGGGTGGTCATTGACCAGAAATATAATAGGATTAGCCATGTAAATAGAGTAGCTACAAGTACAAGTTAGATACCATGAATCCTGGAACAAGTACCTCACCTCCTGACTCAAAACCTACCCATTATTTTTAAGGCGCACATCAGGAGTATGATGAAATACTCCCAACTTGCTTGAATACATGCAACTTCAACGCAAAAGTCTTGACACTTCACAAAGTAGTTTCCTTGATTGGCACCACATCCAGGGCATCTACCACTTATGCACAGTAGCATCTATGCATACCATCTATAAAATGAACTGTAGAAAATCACCAAGTTTCCTTAGATAGCACTTTGTAACTCCATGACCGCTTCCATCTAAAAAGAGAGGGGGCAAGTACATGGTTTCCCTCTGAGCCGTGTACCATCCTGACTTGGAAATATATCACCATTCTTTCAACATCACTGGGTCAAGACCCTAACATTCACTCCCTGTCAGCATTGAGAGTCTACCTCCAGTAGATAGACTGAAACAGTTCAAGGCGGCAGCCTACCACCACCATGAAGGACAACTGGGGACAGAATAAATCCTGACCAGACAGCGATGCCTACATCCCCCCCGAGTGAATTTTTAAAAAGGCACAGGAGAATTTTGATCTTGTCAGAGTGTGGATTTCCTTTCTCAGAAAAGAGTGGGGACTGGGTCCATAAAGATTTATTCAAGGCCGAATCAGGTAGATGTTTGGTGGGCAAAGGATTCAGGGGTAATGATAAGCAGACAGGAAAGTGGCACTGAGAATATAACCTGATCAACCAGGAGCTTACCATATGGTCGTGGAAGCTGAAAAGGCCAAATGACCTACTCCTGCACCTATTTCTTATGTTCCCAGGTTCTCCAGAACAGTCAGGAATGCACTAAAAAAAAATTGGGAAGGCAATGTTTTCTAAGTATTTCGCATTAAATACCATCGCTCCAAGTGGCCACCTATCCTGGCCATGTCTATCTCAGAATCTATTAATTGCCTGCTCACAGTTCACAACCATCTCACATTTAATGCTTTCTGCAAATTTTTAATATTGTGCCCAATTCCAGGCCCCTTCAGTTAAATAAAGGAAAGCAGTAGCCCAGGGAAACAACCATCCACCACTATTTTGTCACTTGAGTAGTTTTTAAAAAAAATAAAATCACCGGTTGAGGGAACCACTGGCGAGGACGGCATTTATTGCCCAGAAGATAGCAATGCAATTGACTCCTGACTATGGGTCTGGATTCACACGTAGGCCAGGCTAGGTAAGGATGGCAGATTTCCTTCCCAAAAAAGGACAGCAGCAAGCAAGATGAGTTTTTGGCAACTGAGACAACTGTTGTAATGAGCCAACAGTTGACTCAGTTGGGCATTTCAGCATTGGGCCGAATTCAAATTTCACCATCTGCCATAGGATTCGTATCCATATCTCCAGTATATTTACTGGGTGACTAATCCAGTGACATTACCACAACACCACCACCACTTGTGCAATTTACTGCTACGTGCACATTTTTGTCCCATAGACAAGCCTGCTGGGCAAGGCAATTATGCAGCGCATTGTCAAGCCCTGTTGAAGTTCATTTATATCTTAACAGCATTCCCCTCATCAGCTTTCTCGATTTGTTAAAAGCAAATGATTACAATACACTATTATGTTAATTAACCCATATTTGGCTAAGATGATAGTATTTTCACTACAAAATGTTCAAGTGACTCTTGGAGTTGCTGGGTTTATCCTTCCAGCCTCTTGAAGAACAAACCTGTAAGTGGCTCATCCGTCCTATAGTAGCATTGGTAGGTGAGTTCTTTTGATATTTACTGTTTTATTCAGCTGTGTAAGTTAAAGCATGTTTGACTATATTGTATGACGGACATCAGAATCTGCATATTGTCAACAATCAATTGGTGCGTGCATGCAATTTAGCGAGGTTGAATCTGGTGTACTTCCTGATTGAAGTGCGCATCATCGTGATTTTAAAAAAAACTTGGTGCCAGATTCCTTTAAATTATAAAGGGATGAGCAGACAATTGAGTTTTTTTGTACCATAGATAATTCCCAGAAATTATTAGGTATATATAGAGAATAACTAATATTAAATTCAACATTTTTTGCACCATGGGCATGTAAACACACAATAGCTAGGGCAAAGAGAGAAGGTATGCATCTGAGAACAAAAATATTTTTAAGTACAAACCTTATCTACCAATACTTAATAGTTGTGAAATCTTAACTGTGTGTAAATTACAACAAAACAGTGGCTACTTTCAACAATACTTCAGGATATCTGAGATCATGAAAAGGTTCTGCATAGCAAATGCAAGATTTTTTTCCCCAGATGTGAAATTTGGTGAATTAATCTGAGAGGGGCTTTTTGCTGAATATAGAGAAATCCAGGAAGTAAGGAACATGCACGTACCAGATAAAGGAGAGGCACAAGCAAAAATCCAAAGCTTAAACTTCCAAATGATGGAGAGCAGGAAGGTGTACAAAGTGCCAGCCATTATAGTTGCAAACAAAACACAGGAGTAGGATTGGAACAGTGTTATAGGTTTCGCGATCGAAAATGGAACATAATTCATCAATAGGTTTAGAGTAATTCTAAATAAGGACAAGGGAAATCAATAAAATTGAAGGACATAATTTCATTGTGTTGGCAGAACATCTGCCCAGGTGGATTGCATTTGAAAATGACAGAAATATCTCATTTCGATGCCCTCTTCTGGTGCAGTGGTAATGTCCCTGACCTGGAACCCAGAGGCGCCTAGGTTCAAGATCCAGAGGAGTGTAATAACATGTCCTAACAGGTTGATTTGAAAAACAGGCTAAAAAAACAAAAATATCTCATTTCAGGGTCCTCTTGTGCGCAGAGGTAGTGTCCCCACCCCCAGACCAAGTGACGTGGGTTCAAGTCCCACCTGGTCCAGATGTGTCTGAACATCTCTGAACAGGTTGATCAGAAAATATTCTCAAGTACAGTGCTTTTGATGGTCACTAGACATGTCAAAGTGCTTTTCCAGCCTTTTGAAGTACTTCTTTTTTGAAGGGTAATCACTTTTGTATGTGATGAAACATGCACAGTCAACACCCACAAACAGCAAATGGGAGGCCTTCAAAGAGAAGCAGTTAGGTATAAAGAAGCTAGGGTTCCTTGGATGACTGCAGAAGTGAAGTATGCAATTCACAGGTTACAAAAGGCAATTTGCATTGCACAGCACTATCAAATGGCTGATCCAGCATTCGATGAGGTGTGAGTGCCCACTAGGTGCTGTTTTAAGTTAATAGAAAGGAATTTTCTCAGCTGTACTCTAGAAGGCTTTATTTTTGAGTGCTCCTGCATTTCTCAAGAGTTGCTATCTTCAAAGATTACAATGGATTATGTCACCGGCACACTTAAAAGATGCAAAAGGTCTAACAAACACTGATTTTTCCTTTGGGTCTGTACCATGACAAGGAGCTGGAGCAGACTGTAAAGAGAAATGAATGTAAATTAATAAAGTTTGTGTTCAAGAATGATACTATTATCATCTTCGGATACTTTATTCTTCTAGACTGGATGAAGAACAACAATAGGCTTGATGATTGACCAGAGCACATTCAGGACACTTGCTTAAAACAACATATTTGGGGAAGCCAAAATATATAATGTTCAATGTGGAAATGAATAATGAGTCAGGGTGATTCATGTCTTCATAGCAAGGAACCCTATATGCAGGAGGAACACATGACAATTTCAGTTCCAGGGCAAAGATGTAGATCTGAAGCTATCCCTTAAAAGTTAAGGTAATTACAAGGGTACGACGACAGCTGGCTAAAAAGTGGACTGGGAAAACAAAAAGTAACAAAGGTAGAGAGAAGTAATAGCAGACATTACAGAATATACTGTCTAATTTTTAACCTTCTAAATTTTTTCTGCCACCGCACACTGCTCTGTGCGCAGCAGCAGCTTCTAAAAACAGAAGCTAAGCACAAGTACACCAAATGGCTTGGCCAGAGTTTCCCAAGACTTACGTGGCCGAGATGGGACACTGAAATATATCTTGATAGCAATGTGAAAGAACACCTCTCAGAAGAATGCAGTACCTGTGATTAACAAATTAAAGGTAGTTTACCTTTTTTCTTAGTTTGAGACTATGCTATCAGGATAGCAGTTGGCATAAAGATTCCAAACAAAACTACAGAAACCTTAAAAATCAACTTAAAAAGGAATCTCTCTAATTAAGGAGTTTATATAGAAAGATCATGGACCAATTTACACGGCGTTATTATGAAGTCAGAGAGACTTACAGCACGGAAACAGACCCTTCGGTTTAACCCACCCATGCCGACCAGATATCCCAACCCAATCTAGTCCCACCTGCCAGCACCTCCAAACCCTTCCTATTCATATACCCATCCAAATGCCTCTTAAATGTTGCAATTGTACCAGCCTCCACCACTTCCTCTGGTAGCTCATTCCATACACGTACCACCCTCAGTGAAAATGTTGCCCCTTAGGTCTCTTATATCTTTCCCCTCTCACCCTAAACCTATGCCCTCTAGTTCTGGACTCCCCGACCCAGGTCTATTTACCCTATCCATGCCCCTCAATTTTGTAAACCTCTATAAGGTCACCCCTCAGCCTCTGACGCTCCAGGGAAAACAGCTCCAGTCTGTTCAGCCTCTCTCTATAGCTCAAATCCTCCAACCCTGGCAACATCCTTGTAAATCTTTTCTGAACCCTTTCAAGTATCACAACATCTTTCTGATAGGAAGGAGACCAGAATTGCAAGCTATATTCCAACAGTGGTCTAACCAATGTCATATACAGCCACAACATGACCTCCCAACTCCTGTACTCAATACTCTGACCAATAAAGGAAAGCATACCAAATGCCTTCTTCACTATCTTATCTACCTGTGACTCCACTTTCAAGGAGCAATGATCCTGCACTCCAAAGTCTCTTTTTTCAGCAGCACTCCCTAGTACCTTACCATTAAGTGTATGAGTCCTGTTTTGATTTGCTTTCCCAAATGCAGCACCTCTCATTTATCTGAATGAAAAAATCTGCCACTTCTCAGCCCAGTGGCCGATCTGATCAAGATCCTGTTGTAATCGGAGGTAACCTTCTTCACTGCCCACTATACTTTCAATTTTGACATCATCTGCAAACTTACTAACTGTACCTCTTATGCTCGCATCCAAATCAGTTCTGTATTCAAATGACAAGTTCTCCTTGTATTCCATGAGATCTAACTTGCTAACCAGTCTTCCATGGGGAACCTTGTCGAACGCCTTACTGAAGTCCATATGGATCACATCCACTGCTCTGCCCTCAATCCCCGTTGTTACTTCAAAAAACTCAATCCATCAAGTTTGAGAGACATGGTTTCCCATGCACAAAGCCACGTTGACTATCCCTAATCAGTCCTTGCATTTCCAAACACATATACGTAACTGTTCCCTCAGGATTCCCTCCAACAACTTGCCCACCAATGACGTCAGTCTCACTGATCTATAGTTCCCTGGCTTGTCCTTACCACCCTTCTTAAACAGTGACACTACGTTAGCTAATCCTCAGTCTTCCAGCACCTCACCTGTGACTATTGATGATACAAATATCTCAGCAAGAGGCCCAGCAATTCCTTCCCTAGCTTCCCACATAGTTCTCGGGTACACCTGATCAGGTCCTGGGGATTTATCCACCTTTATGCGTTTCATGACATCCAGCATTTCCTCCTCGGTAATATGGACATTTTTCAAGATGTCACCATATATTTCCCACCATTCTATATCTTCCATGTCCATTTTCACAGTAAACACTGATGCAAAATACTTGTTTAGTATCTCCCCTATTTTCTGCAGCTCCACACCAAAGCCACCTTGCTGATCTTGGAGGGACGTTATTCTCTCCCTAGTTACCTTTTGTCCTTTATGCATTTGTATTTGAACACTTTGGATTCTCCTTAATTCTATTTGCCAAAGCTATCTCATGTCCCCTTTTTGCCCTCCTGATTTCCCTCTTAAGTATACTCCTACTGCCTTTATACTCTAAGGATTCACTTGATCTATCCTGTATATACACCTTACATATGCTTCCTTCTTTTTCTTAACCAAACCCTCAATTTCTTTAGTCATCCAGCAATCCCTATACCTACCAGCCTTTCCTTTCACCCGAACAAGAATAAACTTTCTCTGGATTCTCTTTATCTCATTGCTGAAGGCTTCCCATTTTCCATCCGTCCCTTTACCTGTGAACATTTTCCCCCAATCAGCTTTTGAAAGTTCTTGCTTAATACTGTCAAAATTCGCATTTCTCCAATTTAGAACTTCAACTTTTAGACCTGGTCTATCCTTTGCCATCATTATTTTAAATCTAATAGAATTATGGTCGCTGGCTCCAAAGTGCTCCCCCACTGACACCTCAGTCACCTGCCCTGCCTTATTTCCCAAGAGGTCAAGTTTTGTACTCTCTAGTAGGTACATCCACATACTGACTCAGAAAATTATCCTGTACACACAAAGTCCACTCCATCTAAGCCCTTAACACTATGGCAGTCCCAGTCTATGTTTGGAAATTTAAAATCCCCTACCATAATCACCCTATTATTCTTACAGATAGCTGAGATCTCCTTACAAATTTGTTTCTCAATTTCCCTCTGACTATTGGGGGTCTATAATACAAAGCTTATCTCTCCATGCTTCAGGCTCTCTGCCTTTACTCCTGATGAAGGGCTTTTGCCCGAAATGTCGATTTCGCTGCTTCTTGGATGCTGCCTGAACTGCTGTGCTCTTCCAGCACCACTAATCCAAAATCTGGTTTCCAGCATCTGCAGTCATTGTTTTTAACCAATTCCAATAAGGTGACCATCCCTTTCTTATTTCTCAGTTCCACTCAAATAACTTCCTTGGATGTATTTCCAGAAATATCCTCCCTCAGTACAGCTGTAATGCTATCCCTTATCAAAATCACCACTCCCCCTCCTCTCCTGCCTCCCTTTCTATCCTTCCTGTAGCATTTGTATCCTGGAACATTAAGCTGCCAGTCCTGCCCATCCCTGAGCCATGTTTCTGTAATTGCTATGATATCCCAGTCCCATATTCCTAACCATGCCCCGAGTTCATCTGCCTTCCCTGTTAGGCCCCTTGCATCGAAATAAATGCAGTTTAATTTATTAGTCCCACCTTCTCCCTTCCTGCCCCGACTGTTTGACTCGCTTCTGTTCTCAACTGTATCAGTTTCAGATTGATGTCTTCCCTCGCTATCTCCCTGGGTTCCACCCCCCCCCCCACCCACCATACCAGTTTAAATCCTCCTGAGCAGCTCTAGCAGATCCCCCTGCCCATGTATGAGCCCCCTTCCAATTTAGGTGCAATCCGTCCTTCTTGTACAGGTCATTTCTACCCCAAAGGGGATTCCAGTGATCCAAAAATGTGAATCCTTCTCCTATACACCTCAGCCATGCATTAATCTGCTCTATCCTCCTATCCCTCCCTCACTAGAGCATAACACCAGGTGTAATCTAGATATTACTACTCTCAAGGACCTCCTTTTTTAAATTCCTGTCGAACTCTGTAATCTCCCTTCAGAATCTCAACCTTTTCCCTTCCTATGTCATTGGTTCCAACGTGGACAATGACCTCTTGTTGGCCCATCTCCCTCTTGAGAACATTCTGCACACTCCCTTGATCCTGGCACCAGGGAAGCAACACACGATTCTGCTTTTTCGCTGCTGGCCACAGAAACGTCTGTCTGTACCTCGCACTAAAGAATCCCCTAACACAACTGATCTCTAGGAACCAGACGTACCCCTCATTGCATGAGAGCCAGTTTCTACACCAGAAACTTGGCTGTGCGTGCCACGTTCCCCTGAGAATCCACCACCCCCTACATTTTCCAAAACACCGTACTTGTTTGAAATAGTGATCGCCACAAAAGACTCCTACACTATCTGCCTACCTCTCTTACCTTTCCTGGAGTTAAGCCATCTGTGTGACTGTATCTGAGACTTTTCCCCCTTCCAATAACTGCCATCCATCACATACTGTTGCTGTTGCAAATTCCTCATTGCTTCTAACTGTGTCTCCAACCGATCAATTCGATTTGATAGGATTTGCAACCAACAGCATTTATTGCAGATATAATCCACAGTAACCCATAAACTCAAACTCCCACATCTGACAAGAAGCAAATGTCACTCTACTAAAGGCCATTTTTGCTCCTTCACAATGTACAGACCTAGAAAATAACACCGTCTTTTTCCTCTACAAAACATTGCTCCAGGTTAAAAAATATAGCCATAACTCTTAATTTAAGTTTACTCAAGAGACAGATCTTAGAAAACAAATTTTAAAAAACCCGCTACTCACTACTGCAGACTTTCTGTAGCCACACTTAAAACTATTCACTTATCAGTTTCTGTGCTGTGACTTTGCCCAAACAGTCCCTCCAAGATCAGTTGTGAATTTCACCACTTGCTAATTTTCCCAGACCCACTCAGATGTCCAGCGATCCAGGAGTTCAAACAGCAAAGGCAGTAACTATGCAGATTCACTGTGGTGTCAGTTTCTTTCTCTCCTGCACTGATCTCACCATGTGCTTCCTTTGTCTGTACCTGTCCCTTTTTAAAACTGCTGTTATTTTGACTTTTTTTCTCTCAAAGTTCCAAAACAATGCAACAGCATTTGAAACAGTAATTGCTGCCTCTGGAATTCGATGAAATCACCTCCAACACCTAAAATACCTCAAAGAAAAAGGAGCAGCTGTTACAATCAGAAATTTTTCCCGTCCTCCATCTTGGATTACCCAGATTCCTCCACCTTTTATTCCATTTCAAAAGTAGAAGGACACAATCAATTCAGATTCAACATGGCAGTTCTCCCATTGGCCTTGAAGTACTTCCTTCAAAACTCTCCACAATTTGCCTTTTCATCCTACAGCTGCTAATGTCAATCAGCTAGGAACCAGAAGCAAACATGAACATAGGGTGGGCACTGGTGGACATGGAATGCTTTGCCTGGTCCAGATGTGAGTCACTAGGAAGCTCCTGCAACCTGTCGTTACCTAGGTGTGATCTGGAGCCAATAAATGTGAAGGGTTTTCTACTTCACAAAAGATAGTTTTCAAATATTAAAGAACTTGGAATAATCAAACATGGTTTAAAAATATTGACCCAGGTACTGTGCTTATTGTTCATATATTATTATAAGGCATTACATGACAGGGTTTCTAATTTGAAAACTGGCATGAGAATGTGTAGGCAATTGTCTACATAGATCCTGACAAATGCACTCCACCCCCATTGTAGTTTCATTTCACACCAATCCCACAAATTCTGTATTTCCAATTTAAATAAGCGAATTAGATTGAAATACAGTTGTTGACAACATGAACAAAAAGGAATCAAGTTTTTTAAAAAAATTATCAAATAGGCATGTGATCTGATTGCATGACTTACAAAAAACAAGAAATAATTTAGCTGGACAAGTCCCAAATTTATGCCAAGTACAGAACAATTTGGGCCTTAATCCAACTGCTTATTCCAGAATCTGGAAATTAATGGTGTTGAAAATTCTTTTAGAATTTAACCCACATTTTAGCTGCATACCATATGGACATATAGAACACAGTACAAAAAAAACTCAACAAATTTCAGAGGGATAGTCTGAAACATTCTCCTGGTTGTAGAGAATTCTGACCATGTCAAGCCCACAGCACCACAATGTCCATGAGTAGGATGAGGTGGCGTTGCAAATCTCACCCTTGTCAGAACACAATAAACCTCATTGTGTTGGCACCAATTAGCATCACATGCTGTCCAACCAACAGTGTAATTCAAGCAGGATTCAAACACTGAACAGTTAAGGAACTGTGAGTGAAAAATACCAACTCCAATTTGCACTATGCCAAATAATTGAGGGTGCCAGGATCTTGTGGTGCAATCATCATGTTCCTACCTCTGGGCCAGAAGGACAGGTTCAAGTCCCACCTGACCCAGAGATACAGTGTGTCCAAACAGGTCAAATGAAGTAATTACATTGTTTCACTAAAACATCTGTTTTGGGTGGATTTGGAGGAGTTGAACAGAGTGCAGCGATAATGCAAAATTTCAAATGTTTGAGGTACTAAAGTTCATATCAGGTCAAGATTAACACTAAGTATTAAGACAGCCTCATTTGTGGAGCTTTTGAAATAAAAGGAACCCGAATTAATGTGAATATTTGTTACAAAAGGCCAAATATCAATGGGAATGCCAGTTCAAATCAATTGCCAGAAGCAATGAGACACAAGCAGCTTCCATGACATTGCTTGTCATCCTTACAGGAAAGATATTGATCAAAGTTGCCTGAAAGGCGCAAAGTATAAAGATAAAGAAAACAAAGTTTTTAAACAGCATTTGCATTGGCTGTATCAACCAAAATAGTTTGGCCGCATATCAATACAAGACTAATCATACGTGTGCAACTCAACCATTTTTCAGCAATAACAAAAATACAGTCGAAGACACAACATTGGTTACGATAAAGTAGTAACACACAGACACTTAAAATAATCCATCTGAAGCTTCCGATTGCAATCTGCAAAATGCCTGGAGAAACAGAAGTTATTAAAGTGCAGTCCATGCACTATATTTGGAACGAACTGATGCAACATCTCACTGAACTATCAAATGACTATTAGTTGTTTAAAAGAAATGTTACTTCCCTCACACCTTGAGGCATGGAAGCGAGACAACACTAATACATGAAATATGTAATAATTAACGTCAAATGATTTGCGACACTGCAAACAGATTTTAACATCTTCATAATGGATCACAGAGCAGCAATATATAATTAAATACAGGTTTTGTTTTCCCCATCCTGAATAGTGTCATTTTAGGAGAAACTGGAATCAAAGGAGCATGCTAATTAACAAAAAGGATTAAGCAGAAGACAAGAAAAAGAAAACAAGTACTACTTTCAGCCAATGTCTATACAATACAGATGTGACTGGTTGCAAATAAAATGTAAGAATTCGTATTGAGGGACCACCACTCAGCCTATTGGATCGTGTGTTTCCTTAATACATCAAGAAACTATTTACCAAATGATCAGAAAGAAACATTTGGTAAAAAAGTTCAGAGTACTCAAAGCCACTGTTTTGACCTTGGTCTGCAAAGAAGTGATTTAAAACTAGCCCCACCAGTTGTCATTCACCTTGCATCCTTCTCTACTTCCAAAATCTAATATTCTCCAATTTAAAAACAATGTTGCTTGCATCAACCACACAGTCAAATTATTCCATTTTGCAACAACTCTCTTCATACAAAGAATACCTACTTTAAAGTTACCTGATAACTTTTTAGTGAAACAATTAGTTTTTATGCCTAACCTATGAAAGGAAACCTATGAAATCTCAAACAAAAATTTTGAAAACTATAATATTAGTTTTTAAATTATACATCAAATCACCTTTGCTCAGCTGGAAAAAGGCCCAGAGCATCTCCTTGGGGACGATGGCTGTGCGTTTGCTAGTTATACCAGCATTTATTGCCCATCTCCAATTGCCCTTGAAAAGGCAACAAGCTGCCTTTTTGAATCATTGCAGTCCATTTAGTCTAGATACACCCATAATGCTCACTGAGGTACTAAACAAAGACATTCACAGCAGCTGCAACAATTCACAATATTCCAAACAAAGAAAACCTTTTCTTGTTTGAGGGTCAGGGAGGGAGAAAATAATCTCCCATTGTGGACAGAATCTTAAAACAACTGCCAGGATCTGAATCAATACTGAGTCAGTCTGCATTCGGATATCAGGTATGGCTGAAATCTGCCCATTAAAAAAAAACCTGGAATCATGGATAGTCCATTTCTGAACTTGATTGAAATAAGGGGTCTCCAAGTAATTTTTACAAGGGGTTTAAAATTATTCATGTTCTCTTTGGGGCAGCACGGTGGCTCAGTGGTTAGCACTGCTGCCTCACAGCACCAGAGACCCGGGTTTGATTCCGCCTCAGGCAACTGTGTGTGGAGTTTACACTTTCTCCCCATGTCTGCGTGGGTTTTCTCCAGGTGCTTCGTTATCCTCCCACAATCCAAAGATGTGCAGGTCAGGTGAATTGGCCATACTAAATTGCCCATTGTGTCAGGGGTAAGGGAATGGATCTGAGTGGGTTGCTCTTCTGAGGGTTGGTGTGGACTTGTTGGGCTGAAAGGCCTGTTTCCATACTGTAGGGAATCTAATCAAATCAAAGCAGTTAAAAGCACTTTTGGGAAGAAAAAAAAGTTTTTGTAGAATCAGCAAGTCTGGAAAGAGAACTGCTCAGTCCAAAGGGTTGCTGTGATGTTCGAAGTATTCACTTACATGATATGTTTCAAACATGGCTGTCAAGAAAGGTCGCAGAGCAGTGCTATGTTGTATGTTTCGGTTTCGCCTCACCAAAAAACACATTTTGACGTAGTCACCCCGCAATATGACATTAACTTCTACTAACCAAACCAAACCAACCCAGGAACAAATAACGCAAGAGAAACGGAGTAGGTCTGGCCTTGACCACTAAGAACTCTAAGAGAACTCCAAATTTTAATGTTATTAGGCACATTCTTTACATTGATCATACCAATGAATTTTTATAGACCATTATTCTGTTTCTGATCTTGGCCAAATGCTTCTAGCTATAATCCTTAGATCAGGCAGTTAACAAACTGACAATTGATGTTACATTATATCTATGAATTTTCTAAAAATAAGCATGAACAACTTGAGACTTATTTCTCTCAAATGCAAAAAGTGGGATTACCAGAAATGAAATTCATCAATTTGACAATATCTGTATTGACAAGATCTGTATTCTGAAGGAAATACTAAGGTCAATCAACCTACCTAGATATTTTGCTGAATGCATCCAGTAGTTTTCAAGTGGTCTATTAAGGATCAACCACCTCTCAATTTGGTATAGTTTACAAATTTGATCAACGCAGACCAGTTATCTGAATCCTTCTTTGTATTCCAATTGAAAACAGCAAAGTTCCAAAACCAACCCCGAGTCACGCCACTCAGCATTTCCCGTCCTCCTGCCACTGTAGCTTCTGTAATTATTATCGGTCAGTTAAATTCTAAAAGTTTTCTTCTGAACTCAGAATAATTTAACAAAGCTTAAAATCTTCAAAATCCATTCTCAAAAGTGCTCTTGGAACATCAATTTCTGAAAAATTGCCAGTGTGTAGTCGAGATCAAAGCACCTTCGTACATTTTAGACAGCCTTTAGTTAATTCAACAGTCAACACCCTACAAAGTAGCAATCAAAGAGAAAGTTAAAAATCAAACAACACCAGGTTATAGTCCAACAGGTTATTTGGAAGCGCTAGCTTTCAGAGCGCGGCTCCCTCATCAGGAGGGAGTAGGGCAGCGCTCCAAAAACTAGCATTTCCAAATAACCTGTTGGACTATAACCTGGGGTTTGATTTTTAATTTTGTCCACCCAGTCCAACAACGGCCTCCAAATCAAAGAGAAAGAATTTTAAACAGTACAAAAGTGCAATACTGGTCAGAGGAAGTCATCCTGAAACCATTTAGTTCTATAAACCAACACAAGACAGATGCTACAACTATGTTTACTCACCATGACATAAGACAAACAGAGATCCTGCAAGTACAAGAAAGTAAACATGAATTCAATATGAAATAATTGAGTCATGGAGGCTAACTCGGGCATAAAGATGTACAGTAGAGAAACAGACATTTCGGTCTAACCCAACAATGCTGGCCAGCTATCCTAAATTAACCTCGTCCCATTTGCCAGCATTTGGCCCATACCCATCCTAACCCTTCCTATTCATATACCCATCCAGATGCCTTTTAAATGTTGTAATTGTACCAGCCTCCACCACTTCCTCTGGCAGCTCATTTCATACACGCACCACCCTCTGCCCCATAGGTAATTTTAAAAATCTTTCCCCTCTCACTTAACTTATGCCTTCTAGCTTTGGATTCCCAAAGGCCAGGGAAAAGACTTACTTATTCAACTTATCCATCAAACTCCATCTGCCACTGATTGACCCACTGGCCTGTGATCAAGATCCCACTGTACTTCCAATTTTGGTGTCATCTGCAAACTTAGTAACCATACCTAGGTTCACATCCAAATAATTTGGATAAGCGACAAAAGGCAGTGGACCCAGCACCAATTGTTGTGGTACACCACTGGGCACAGGCCTCCAGTCTGAAAAGCACTATCAACACCCTGTCTTCTACCTTCAAGCCAGTGCGGTATCCAAATGAGATATTCAATGTATTCAATGAGATCCAACCTTGCTAACCACTCTACCACGAGGAATCTTATCAAATACCTTACTTAGGTCCATGCAGATCATAGGCAAAAGAGAGGACTGCAGATGCTGGAAACCAGAGTCTAGATTAGAGTGGTGCTAGAAAAGCACAGCAGGTCAGGCAGCATCCAAGGAGCAAGAAAATTGATGTTTCGGGCAAAAGCCCTTCAGATCATGTTCACTGCTCTGCCCTCAATCCTCTTCCATTACTTCTTGGAAAAAAAACTCAAGCTAGAGGGATTGACGAGGGCAGATCAGTAGATGTGATCGATATGAACTTCAGTAAGGCGTACGACAAGGTTCCCCATGGGAGACTGATTAGCAAGGTTAGATCTCATGGAATACAGGGAGAACTAGCCATTTGGATACAGAACTGGCTCAAAGGTAGAAGACAGAGGGTGGTGGTGGAGGGTTGTTTTTCAGACTGGAGGCCTGTGACCAGTGGAGTGCCACAAGGATCGGTGCTGGGTCCTCTACTTTTTGTCATTTGCATAAATGATTTGGATGCGAGCATAAGAGGTATAGTTAGTAAGTTTGCAGATGACACCAAAATTGGAGGTATAGTGGAAAGTAAAGAGTGTTACCTCAGATTACAAAAAGATGTTGACCAGATGGGCCAATGGACTGAGAAGTGGCAGATGGAGTTTTATTCAGATAACTGCAAGGTGCTGCATTTTGGGAAAACAAATCTTAGTAAGACTTCTACACTTAATGATAAGGTCCTAGGGAGTGTTGCTGAACAAAGAGACCTTGGAGTGCAGGTTCATAGCTCCTTGAAAGTGGAGTTGCAGGTAGATTGGATAGTGAAGACGACGTTTTGTTTGCTTTCCTTTATTGGTCAGAGTAATGAGTATAGGAGTTGGGAGGTCATGTTGCGGCTGTACAGGACATTGGTTAGGTCACTGTTGGAATATTGCATGCAATTCTGATCTCCTTCCTATCAGAAAGATGTTGTGATACTTGAAAGAGTTCAGAAAAGGTTTACAAGGATGTTGCCAGGGTTGGAGGATTTGAGCTATAAGGAGAGGCTGGACAGGCTGAAGCTGTTTTCCCTAGAGCGTCGGACGCTGAGGGGTGACCTTATAGAGGTTTACAACATTATGAGGGGCATGGATAGGGTAAATAGACAAAGTCTTTTCCATGGGGACAGGGAGTCCAGAACTAGAGGGCATAGTTTAAGGTGAGAGTGGAAGATATAAAAGAGACCTCAGGGGCAACCTTTTCACACAGAGGGTGGTACGTGTATGGAATGAGCTGCCAGAGGATGTGGTGGAGGCTGGTACAATTGCAACATTTAAGAGGCATTTGGATGAGTATATGAATAGGAAGGGTTTGGAGGGATATGGGCCGGGTGCTGACAGGTGGGACTAGATTGGGTTGGGATATCTGATCGGCATGGACGGGTTGGACCGAAGTGTCTTTGAGGGGCCCTTTTCTCTCCCTCGTTACCTTTTTGTCCTTAATGTATTTATAAAATCCCTTTAGATGCTCCTTAACCCTATTTGCCAAAGCTACCTTATGTCCCCTTTTCGCCCTCCTGATTTCCCTCTTAAGTATACTCTTACTGCCTTTATACTTTCACTCAATCTATACTTGATGTAGGCTTCCTTCTTGTTCTTAACAAAAACCTCAATTTCTCAAGTCATCCAGCATTGCCTAAACCTACCAGCCTCACCCTTCATCCCAAAACGAACAGTCTGTGGATTCTCATCTCATTTTCAAAGGCTTCCCATTTTCCATCCCTTTACTTTAGATTTTGGATTAGATTCCCTACAGTGCAGAAACAGGCCCTTCGGCCCAACAAGTCCACACCGACACTCCGAAGAGTAACCCACCCAGACTCATTTCCCTCTGACTAATGCACCTAATGCTATGGGCAATTTAGCATGGCCAATTCACCTGACCTGCACATCTTTGGACTGTGGGAGGAAACCGAAGCACCCGGAGGAAACCCACGCAGACACGGGGAGAATGGCAACTCTCTGTATGGAGTTTACACAGAGGCTGGAATCAAACCTGGGACCCTGGTACTGTGAGGCAGCAGTGCTAACCACTGAGCCACCATGTTTGCAAACATCCACCCCCGATCGATTTTTGGGCGTTCTTGCCTAATAATTTCAAAACTGGCCTTCCTCCAATTTAGAATTTTAACTTTAGATCTGGTATTTGCCTGAAAAAAATCTTGGAAGACTAAAATATTAGGCCATAAACTGAACGGAAAATATACATTAGAAGAAAAACTCAAATTAAACTGAAAAAATTCAAGGTAATAGCAGTCCTCACTTTCTCCTAATAGTAGTTCAAACCAGTAAATGGCAAATACAGAACAGATTTAAAAAGTTCAAGTGACAAACTTGTTCAATGCATTTCTGGTTAGGGCAATGGAAGTGAATATCAGGAAATGAAAAATTAAATAATTGATTGAAATAATTTCTGGGGAAACAAGTTAAACATGCACAAAACATCGCTCCCACCTGAACTCATCCAGTGAATTCTGAGCAAACACCAAGAAATTAATGGCAAGTTTTAATGCAACAGGCCAAGTGAAAAAATAATTCTCTGCCCAAGTTAAGAACAGTTTAGATCAACATAAAACATAAATATCCTCAAAATGCATTTGCGAAGTAGCTCCTTTTAATGTTAAAGTAGTTTCAACAATTAACTGAATCATGCTTCCACCTTCTACTGCCAACAAAATAGGTCAGGTGAAATAATTTTACATGCAAACACTGCAACTGACAGCAGAAGGGAAGATGCTTCTCTTTTACAACTCAAAAGATTCTTGCATCACACAGCAACCACTTCAAGACACAAACATACGTTAGGCGAAGGTAGAATTAGTCCTAATAACCACCTCAGCTGAATAAATCAAACCTAAGAAAGTGAGGACTGCAGATGCTGGAAATCAGAGTCAAGAGTGTGGAAAAGCACAGGTCAGGAATTCCTGATGAAAGGGTCATGCCCAAATCATCGATTTTCCTGCTCCTCAGATGCTGCCTGACCTACTGCGCTTTTTCAATGGCACACACGACTCAAAATCAAATCTACATCAAATATCCATTTGATGCAGTAATCTACAAATATGAATACACAATATTCCTAAGACTGGAAGAAACATACCTTGAAAACTAAAAAAAGGGGGAAAAAAAGACTTTTTTGTAAACCAAAAACTATTAGTAAGTAACTAATACAATCACAAAGATCGTAGCAATGTTTGCCACTACTAGCCAAATGCCCTAAAATCAGATATATGCCAAGGTGTGAAAAGACCACAGCCATGTCTGACAAATGCATTACACGATAGGCAGACAACTTCTTAAAGAAAAACTCGATGATTCTGCAATTGTAGGAGTTAAGTTACTGACGCGTAGGTAGCATTATACCATGTATGGTGCACTTTCGGCAATCTTCAATTGTGCAAATAACTGGCACATGATATGTAAATCGAGGTTAGGAAATATCACGAGCTGTTCATTGTGATCCAGTTTAAGTACATTCTCTTCCAGAACCAAAAAAAATGGAATAATATTTACAAGCAACCTGCAGGTCACACGAGTGAAAACACGTGAAAGGCTCAAAATTGGAGCACCAAACCTCGAGAAGATATTACTGCATTTCCAGCAATGAGCAAATTAGTTGCAGTTTGGCTCAATTTTAAAAAATGCAAATAATTGTAACAACTGTTGGCACCGACATCCCTCAAGGTGAGTCAGTTTCAGGCGGTAAGCAAAACGTTAGTTCACTAAAACGATGAACGCAGTTTTCCTTTGGGCACCACGCAGCAGAAAGGAAAACCGAGGGAGCCGGATTATGGTGGCCTTTGCTGAGAGGAGGATGTAATCTCATATTAGCAGAGATTATACACCGTCCTGCCATAGACGGCTCGTGGATCAATTTAAACCAGGCGGCGCCTCGAAGCTCCAGCTGCACTCGGCCCAGTTTCATTTACCTTGGTTAGACGTGTCCATCCCTCGTCCTTTCTTCACCAATAACGGGGAAGGGGGTACTCGTTTCGACCGTTACAACTACGGCACTCAAGCGGCCCACCGCCTGCACTGGCAGCACGACCGCTGCACCCACTCTGTCCGCCCGCCCACCTCGTCCTGGAGCCAACAAAACCCCGCCCTCACCGCGGCCACGCCCATTAACCGCCTCAGGCCGCGGCGTGCGGGACGGCCTCGCCTAGCGTCATCGCGTACGGGTGAACGTCACCGCGCACGGGTTGACGTTCCCGCCCGTACGAGCACGTGCTTTCCCAGCGGCCGTTGGTGGCGGGGTGTGCCTCGCACTGAGGTGGACGTCGTCGCCATGCCTGTACCTGTTAGCGCTTGGCTGTGCCGTCCGCAAATGAACTGGCGCTTTATGACTCCGGCCTACACATCCTCCGTTCCCAATACCACTCCCCACCGCAGCTTCCCTTTGCAATCGCAGAAGGTGCAACACCTATTCGTTTATTTCCTTCTGACCGCCCAAGGCCCCAGGAACAGACATGGCGGGTGAAGCAGCCTGCACTTCACCTCTGCCCAGTCTGCTGCATTCACTGTACACAATTTGGTATCATCTGCAGTGGGGGAGGGAAAATCCTTAGTGTGGAAGGAAGCAAATGTCAAAAGGTGTGCTGCTGGAAAAAACACAGCAGGCTGAGCAGCATTCGAGGAGCAGGAGAGTCGGCATTTCAGGCATAAGCCCATTAAGTCTACACGAACCCTCCAAAGAGCATCCCACCCCCGTCACCCTATTCCTGTAGCCCTGCATTTCCCATGGCTAATCCGCCTAGCCCGCACATCCATACAATTTAGCAAGGCTGATCCACATAACCTGTGCATGTTTGGACTGTGGGATGAAACTGGACCACCCAGAGGAAACCCAGGCAGAGACAGGAAGAATGTGCGAACTCCATACACAGCCAACTGAGGCTGGAATTGACCGCAAGTCCCGGATGCTGTGTGGCAGCGATGCTAACCACTGAACCACCTTGTCGTATAGACTGGATAACTGTTATGTGGAGTGCCTATATTCCATCGACAAAAATGACCCCAAGCTTCCAGTTAATCCATCGAATACATACAGTGCGGAAACAGGCCATTCAGCCCAACAAGTCTACACCAAGCCTCCAAAGAGCATCCCACCTAGACCCAGCCCATCCCTGTAACGTTGCATTTCCCATGTAACCTACACATCCCTGAACACTACGGGACAATTTAGCATGGCCAGTCAACTTAACCTGCACATATTTGGACTCTGGGAGGAAACAAGAGCGTCCGGAGGAAATCTACACAGACATGGGGAGATTGTGCAAACTCCGCACAGACAGTCGCCCGAGGCTGGAATTGAACCCATGTTCCTGGTGTTTTGAGGCAATAGTGCTAACCAGTGAGCCACTGTGCCACCCCCTAACAGATTGTCTGTGACTTCAATACACTAATGTGTTCTCATGTCACCATTTCTTCAACCTTAGCGCAAGCTTGAAGAACAACATCTCATTTTCCACTTGGGGTCTCTGCAGACTCTTGGACTCAACATCAAGTTCAATAACTTTCGAGACTTTGTAATGTCAGAGGTTGTTTTTAGCACAGTAAAGCACTCTCACCTATTCCTTGGCCTATTATCACACTATATGGGTTGCATTCAATACAGCTCACCCATTGCCTCCTACTCTTAGCTCTTTTTATCACTTATTCAGCTTTTCCTCTGTCCTGGCCTGCTATCCATAGTCTCTGTGTTTACCTACCCCTTTCATATCTCTGTCTGTGGGCTCAATCTCCACGTATCCACTCAACTCTCCACACACCCCTCTACCCCAACCAATTTCATCTGCAGCGGAAATGCCACTTTTTCCTAACTGCCAACAGTTCTGCTAAAGAGTCACCAGACTTAAAATGTTAACTCTGCTTTCTTGCCATAGATGCTGCCAGACATGCTGATTTCTCCAGGAATTTCTATGTTTGTGTTATTGTCAGTGATGGGGCACACTATATTGCAGGGGATAGGAATAAGTTTGGCTCAGTTGGCAAGACAGCTGATTAGTGATGCCAACAGCACTGGTTTGATTCCAATAACGTCTGAAGTTACAATAAAAACAGAAATTGCTGAAGTTCCCAAAGGTAGGGTTTCTCTAAATATTGGTTTTCTCCGCTTTCACTTCACAGATGTTGCCAGATCTGCTAGGCCTCTAGCAATTTCTGTTGTCCTTCATGGTAACCTCAGACAGTACAGGAATTGACCCATGCTGTTGGCATCAATTTTGCGAAAGATTTCCAGCATCCGTAGTTTCATGTCACCATGAATTACTGTTCTCAACCTTGCCTGAGGCACGGTGACCCTCAGGGGGCTTTTCAGGTGCAGGGGCAATGCCTTTCCCTCTGGACCAGGAGGCCCAAGTTTACGTTCCATCTCCCCCCCACTGAAATGTGTAACAGCAGATTAGAAATATCTAAGCCACCACCAGTTGTCCCTCTATAATTAGAGAGCAGCCCTATAGTCCAGTTCAATTATGGCAACTTCAAGTTTACCGCTGGATTGAAAAGGAGCATATAGAAGATTCCATTAACAAATTGTAACACTACTTAAGATACTGGCCAAACATATTGGAAACTATATTTATTGATTAATCTGAGATACACCAAAAAAATTAAATGAAAACAAGTGACTATCACTCCATTTACTGCCCGTAGAGTTTCACATGGATCGTGCTTTGCTCAGTCATTTAAGAGGCAACCACTTTGTTGTAGATGATAGTTGCCTTCTCTAAAGGATGTCAGTGAACCAGATGCACTTTTAAAACAATCATCTCATCATTAAACTTAATCCTGGATTGTTATAGAATCCAAATTCCACCATATTGTGAAATTCAAGCCCAAGTCCCCACAACATAACCTTACTCATCTAGCAGCAATACCATTAGGCCAATGCTTCCGTTGATGGCAATGAACAGAGAAGGAAATGTATTGAAATATATAATGAAAATGGCATTTTAGGATGCATTATTGGTCTCTGCATAAAATATTCAGTTTTTCAGTGCCTTTTAATTGTAACTCAAACTTAATGTTCCTGGCAAAGACAATTCATAACATAATGATATAATGACATATGATGTCTTTTTACAAACTTTAACACAATTATCAGCCTTGGCTCAGCTGATTGCATACTTGCCCCCGAGTCAGACCTTTGTGAGTTTAAGTCTAGTGACTCAAGAACAAAAATCTCATCTTCAAAGCCCTGAATCGTCTCTCAGTTGCACATCAAAGATCACATAGCATTGCTTCAATGATGATCTGGAGAATTGTCAGAAGTGACCTGATCAATACCTAGCACAAATTAAATGGATCACCCATGTTTGGTTGTTATCATCTCAATTGAGCCATATAAAAAGCCTCAAATCTCAGTTAGCTTTTGAAAGAATGAAGTCACAAGATTCCAAGGTTTTAAACAAAAGAATGTTTACTCTGCAAGACCAAAGCACTGCAAACATAAATATTACTTTGGCTAACCCTGATAATCTAAAACCCAGAATCAACATAAATTAAACATGATTTATTCAAAAAGTTGCAGTCAATTATCGATAACTTATGAATTAAATGATGGATACTACGAGGAAAAACCTCATGAATTGGCTCAGTAGTTCATCCATCATTTGGATTTTTCTTCTTTAGTTAAAGGATATGGGGTGTCTGACTGAGAAAGCATTTACTGCCCAACCCTAATTGGCCTTGAGAAGGTAATGATCAGCTGACTCCTTGCATCACTGAATTCCACATGGTATAGCTAAACCTACATGAGTAGACAGTTCAAGGGCAACTAGGGATGGACTTTAAACACTGGTCCATTCGGTGATATCCACATCTCATTACTAAATTTAAAAAAACAATGCTGTTGAGAGATGTCCAGGGTTTTGACCCAGTGACACTGAAGAATGATAATATATTTCCAAGTCAAGATAGCGAATGGCTTGAAGCCAAACTTGCAGGTAGTGATATTCCTATGCTGTCTTTGCCTTTCTAGATGATAGTGGTCATAAGTATGGATGGAGTGTTAGGACATTTCTATAGTGCATGTTACTATAGTATATTTATGGATGTAGTTCTAATCAAGCTGACTGCTTTCTCCTGGATGGTGTGAAGCATCTTGAGTGTTGTTGCAGCTGTGCTCATCCAGACATGTGGGGAGTATTCAATCACAGTCCTTACTTGTGCCTTGTAGATGGTGGGCAAGCTTTGAGGAGATTGGAGATAAGTAACTCATTGTAGTATTCCTGGCCTCTGATCTGCTCTGGTGAGTTACTCACTGTAGAATTTGTGGTCTCTGACTTACTCTTGAAGTTAGTCCAGTTAAGTTTCTAGCCAATGGTAACCCCCAGAACAATGTTGAATTCAATTATATTAAAATCAGAGGGGATGGGGTAGGGATGAAGGTGATAGGTCAGGGAGGAGAGTAGGGGAAGGTAGGAAAGAATACAATGGGTAGACCCTGATTTTCAGCATCTGCAGTCCTCACTTTTGCCTAGTTAATTTTAACCGTACTGCGAATCCTCTTGCAAGGATGCCTACCTTGAAGAAGTTCACCTCCTCTCTCCCTAAGAATCTCAGTGAGTCTCTCTCTCACTGCAACCCCCAGGTCATCTCCTCTGTCCTGAACCATGTTCCAGCTCAGCACCATCCTCATGACCTGCCCTATCAGCCAATCTTCCTTCCCACCTATCCGCTCCACCCTCCTCTCTGACCTATCACAATCCCCACCCCCATCCACCCATTGTACTCTTTGCTACCTTCCCCCACCCTCCTCTCTGACCTATCACCTTCATTCCCATCCCCATCCACCCATTGTACTCTTTGCTACCTTCTCCCCAGCCCCACCACCCTCCACCCTGGAAGCTCCCTGCCTTCATTTCTGATGAAGGACTTTTGCCCGAAACGTCGATTTTCCTCTTGCTTGGATGCTGCCTGACCTGCTGTGCTTTTCCAGCACCACTCTAATCTAGACTCTGAATTCCGGCATCTGCAGTCCTCATTTTTGCCTTTTATCCTAGATCTTAAACTGTGTAATGAGACAGAAATAACTGATGATCTCATTAATTAGGGATCCTCTCAGAAGAAGCGATCACGGAATGATTTAGTTTAAAATACAGATGGAGGGTGAGAAGGTAAAATCCAAGACCAGTATCTTGTGTTTATACAAGGAAGACTACAATGGGATGAGCGTAGAGTTGGCTAAGATAGACTGGAAGCAACGACTCTATGATGGGACAATGGAGGACTTTCAAAGCAATATTTTACTGTGCTCAGCAAAAGTATATACTAGTGAAAAGGAAGGACTGTAAAAAAAGGGATAATTAGTCATGGATAACCAGGCAGTAAAGGAGCGTATCAAATTAAATGCAAATGCATGAAATGTGGCAAAGACTAGTGGGAAACTATGGGATTAGAAAACCTTTAAAGATCAACGGAAAGCCACAAAAAATGCTATAAAGAAAAGTAAGATGGATTATGACAGTAAACTAGTTTGGAATATAAAAACAGATAGCAAAAGTTTCCACAAATATATAAAATGAAAACGTTGGTCCTTTGGAGGATGACAAGGGGGATCTAAAAATGGGAGATGAGGAAATGGCCAAGAAAAGTATTGTATGTCTTCCCCTTCAGAGTGGAAGACACAAATAACATGCCAAGTGCAAATGAGGCTATGGCAGGTGAGGACCTAGAAACAATCATTATCACTAAAGAAGTAGTGTTGGGCAAACTAATGAGGCTAAAGGTAGACAAGTCTCCTGGCCCTGATGGAATGTATCCCAGAGTATTAAACAAGATGGATGAGGAAATAGCATGTGTGCTTGTGGTAATTTACCAAAATTTGCTGGATTCTGGGGTGGTTCCAGCAGATTGAAAAGCAGGAAATGTGATGCCAATGTTTAAAAAAGGAGATAGACAAAAGGTGGGTTTGTATAGGCCTGTGAGCATAACTCCTGTAGTAGGGAAAATGCTTGAATCTATAATGAAGGAAGACATAGCGATGCATCTCAATAGAAGTTGTCCCATCAGGCAGACATAGCATGGGTTCATGAAAGGCAAATTATGTTCAACTAATTTACTGGAATTCTTTGAGGACATTATGATCTCGGTGGACAATGGAGAACCGGTGAATGTGATGTATCTGGATTTCCAAAAGGCATTCAACAAGGTGCCGCAGAAAAGGCTGCTGCATTAGATGGAGGTGCAAAGCATCATGGGTAATGTATCAGCATGGATAGAAAATTGGCTATCTAACAGAAACAAAAGAGTGGAGATAAATAGGTATTTTTCTGGTTGGCGATCAGTGACTAGTGATGTGTCTCAGAGATCAGTGCTGGGACTGCAATGGTTTACAATTTACATTGATGATTCCATTGATGGGGACCAAGTGAAGTGAGTCAAAGTTCATAGATGACATTAAAATGAGTCTAGAGCAAAGTGTGCAGATGACACTGAAAGTGTGCTGAAGGATATAGATAGGTTAAGTGAGTGGGCAAGGGACTAGCAAATGGAGTACAATGTTGGTAAATGTGGGGTCATCCATTTTCATAGGAATAACAGCAAAATGGACTACCAAACCATCATCTCCCAGACCATCCATAACCTCATCACCTCGGGGGATCTCCCATCCACCGCCTCCAACCTCATAGTCCCAGAACCCCGCACCGCCCGCTTCTACCTCCTGCCCAAAATCCACAAACCTGACTGCCCCGGCCGACCCATTGTCTCTGCCTGTTCCTGCCCCACCGAACTCATCTCCGCATACCTCGGCACGGTCCTGTCCCCCTTAGTCCAAGAACTCCCCACCTACGTTCGGGACACCACCCATGCCCTCCCACCTCCTCCATGATTTTCACTTCCCCGGTCCCCAACGCCTTATCTTCACCATGGACATCCAGTCCCTGTAAACCTCCATCCCCCATCACGAAGGACTCAAAACCCTCCGCTTCTTCCTTTCCCGCCGTACCAACCAGTACCCTTCAACTGACACCCTCCTTCGACTGACCGAACTGGTCCTCACCCTGAACAACTTCTCTTTCCAATCCTCCCACTTCCTCCAAATGAAAGGAGTAGCCATGGGCACCCGCATGGGCCCCAGCTATGCCTGCCTCTTCGTAGGATATGTGGAACAGTCCATCTTCCGCAACTACACTGGCCTCACCCCCCACCTTTTCCTCCGCTACATCGATGACTGTATTGGCGCTGCCTCGTGCTCCCACGAGGAGGTTGAACAGTTCATCCACTTCACCAACACCTTCCACCCCAACCTCAAATTCACCTGGACAGTCTCGGACTCCTCCCTCCCCTTCCTCGACCTTTCTATTTCTATCTCAGGCGACCGAATCAACACGGACATCTACTACAAACCGACCGACTCCCACAGCTACCTGGACTACACCTCCTCCCACCCTGCCCCCTATAAAAACGCCATCCCATATTCCCAATTCCTTTGTCTCCACCGCATCTGCTTCCAGGAGGACCAGTTCCAAAACGTACAACCCAGATGGCCTCCTTCTTCAAGGACCGCAATTTCCCCCCAGACGTGGTCGACGATGCCCTCCACCGCATCTCTTCCACTTCCCGCTCCTCCGCCCTTGAGCCCTGCCCCTCCAACCGCCACCAGGACAGAACCCCACTGGTCCTCACCTACCACCCCACCAATCTCCATGTACAGCGCATCATCCGCCGTCATTTCCGCCACCTCCAAACGGACCTCACCACCAAGGATATATTTCCCTCCCCTCCCCTATCAGCATTCCGTAAAGACCACTCCCTCCGTGACTCCCTCGTCAGATCCACACCCCCCACCAACCCAACCTCCACTCCCGGCACCTTCCCCTGCAACCGCAGGAGGTGCAAGACTTGCGCCCACACCTCCCCCCTCACCTCCCTCCAAGGCCCCAAAGGACACTTCCATATCCGCCACAGATTCACCTGCACCTCCACACACATCATCTATTGCATCCTCTGCACCCGATGTGGCCTCCTCTATATTGGGGAGACAGGCCGCCTACTTGCGGAGCGTTTCAGAGAACACCTCTGGGTCACCCAGACGAACCAACCCAACCACCCTGTGGTTCAACACTTCAACTCCCCCTCCCACTCCACCAAGGTTATGCAGGTCTTTGGACTCCTCCATCGCCAGACCACAACAACACGATGGTTGGAGGAAGAGCGCCTCATCTTCCGCCTAGGAACCCTCCAACCACAAGGGATGAACTCGGATTTCACCAGTTTCCTCATTTCCCCTCCCCCCACCTTGTCTCAGTCAAATCCATCGAACTCAGCACCGCCTTCCTAACCTGCAATCTTCTTCCTGACCTCTCCGCCCCCACCCCAGTCTGATCTATCACCTTCACCTTGACCTCTTTCCTCCTATCGCATTTCCGACACCCCTCCCCCAAGTCCCTCCTTTTATCTTAGCCTGCTGGACAAACTTTCCTCATTCCTGAAGAAGGGCTTATGCCCGAAACGTCGATTCTCCTGTTCCCTGGATGCTGCCTGACCTGCTGCGCTTTTCCAGCAACACATTTTCAGATCTGATCTCCAGCATCTGCAGACCTCACTTTCTCCTCTATTATTTAAATGGTGCAACCTTGCAGCATGCTGCTGTACAGAGGGACTTGGATGTCTTCATGTGTGAATCACAAAAAGTTGGTTTGCAGGTGCCACAGGTAATTAAAAAGGCAGATGGAATATCGTCCTTCATTGTGAGAGGGATGGAGTTGAAAAACATGGAGATTATGTTGTAGCTGTATCGGATGCTGGTGAGGCCACACTTGGAGTATTGGAAAAATTCCACCTTATGTATTTCTTTTTTAAGGGGACTATATCCATCCTTTGGGCCAGATTTTAAATTAAAATTGTCACTCCAACTGGATGACACTTGAAAAAATGTCAATAACATTTCTACCATGGACAGCTGAACCATGAGACATTTTGAGTCTTGGACTTGTTGATATCACATCAGAAAATCTGTTCATTTCAGCATGCCAGTTCAATCTGTCCCACAATTGTTGCCAGGAGTTCAGAAAATTCTTAATTTCAGTTAAATCTGGAAATGTGATACAATAATTTTTTAAGTAAGTGTCAGAGTCCTGATATTTCCAATGCTCTTGCCAGCACAATGAACAATTATTGTTAGGAATAATCATTCTGTGTCTACTGTAGATAGACCATATTCAATTTGTATTGTACAAAAGTACATTAGTTCACTTTTCATTTTGTAACGTGTCCAGGTGCTGCAACACAATGCTAGTAATTTTAATATGGCAAATTGCCATGGTAACTTTGCCATGGTAACTTAGCCATGCAATAATATACAACTGGAGCACGTAAGGATAAAAAATGTACAATTGGATTTAGTTTGATGATTCAAGTTTCCAAAAATATCAATGGCTCAGTGGGCAATGTCAATTTGGATTCGTGCCAATTGCTGAGAAAGAAGATGAGAAATGTGGATAGAGTTTATTGGCTACTTAGCTACTTATCTGCAGACCTCACTTTCTCCTTATTGGCTACTTAGTCTTGCTGATTCGTCCACATCCAGTGTTACTATATATGTGTGATGAACAATAAATAACCATCACTCATTTCACTTTAACCTTAAAGACATTAACAAGCTTAATAATATGAATAGCTGGAAATGTGTTGCTGGAAAAGCGCAGCAGGTCAGGCAGCATCCAGGGAACAGGAGAATCGACGTTTCGGGCATAAGCCCTTCTTCAGGAAGAAGGGCTTATGCCCGAAACGTCGATTCTCCTGTTCCCTGGATGCTGCCTGACCTGCTGCGCTTTTCCAGCAACACATTTCCAGCTCTGATCTCCAGCATCTGCAGACCTCACTTTCTCCTTAATAATATGAATAAACAAACGTTAGCAGAAAAATATTATATTTGATGCAGTCTTAATCAATGAATTCTAGGAAGACCCACATGCAATCTTTTGTCTCTGTTTGGTTACCTAATCATGGTTGGGATTAGTTTTTTGAGAATGCACTACAGTTTGGTCTCATGCTAGATGGGGAATAATAAAGGAAAAGAAAGGAAGAACTTCTTATTAATATCCTGTGACACATTATAAGTGAGGTCAAAAGTACAGCTGACTAGATAATGCATGCTCACTGTCCATACCCTTGCTGAAGGATTCATATTGGACAAAATACCAGAGAACAACCGACTACTATTGAAATGAACTCGACATATTTTTTAGAGATTAGATCAGATTCCCTACAGTGTGGAAACAAGCCCTTCGGCCCAACAAGTCCACACTGACCCTCCGAAGAGAAACCCAGTCAGACCCATTTCCCTCTGACTAAAGCACTTAACACTATGGGCAATTTAGAATGGCCAATTCACCTGACCAGCACATCTTTGGACTGTGGGAGGAAACCAGAGCACCCGGAGAAAATCCACACAGACACAGGGAGAATGTGCAAACTCCATACAGACAGTCACCCAAGGCTGGAATCGAGCCTGGGTCCCTGGTGCTGTGAGGCAGCAGTGCTAACCACTGAGTAACCGTGCTGCAATTTAATTTGCAAACAAGTGTAATCAATACAAATAATACTACCTTTTTTAAAAGAGCCCCTACTAAAGACTGCAAATTAAGTTTAAAAGTAAAGAAAATTTATGAACTGCCAGCAAAATGTTTTACCTGGTGTTTAAGCCAGAGTAAACAATGGCCTCGTTATTATTATTGATAGACTATTATCCCAGAAAGTCAACTAATTCCTCCCAGGACTTGAGTGCAAACCCCACCTTGGCAGATGATGGATTTTGAATTCAATTTTAAAAATCTGCAATTAAGAATCTATTGATGGCTGTGAAACCATTGTTGATTGTTAGGAACAGCCCATCTAGTTCACTGATGTCCTTCAGGGAAGGAAATCTGCCATTCTTAGCTGATCTGGCCTACATGTAACTCCAGAGCAATGTATAGACTTTCAAATGCTCTCTGAAATGGCAGAGAAAGTCATGCATTTGTACCTGTCGCTATGAAGTCTCAACAAAGTAATGTGACCAAATGGTAAACCAGCATCAACCTAGACACCAGAAATGACAATAAAAATAAAAGCCCTTTTAATCCTGCAACATTTGGGAGCTAAAAATGTTTTACACAGAATGTAGTATGTGCCTGGAACATACTGCCAAGGGAGCTGATAAAAGCAGATACAATAGCAATGTTTAAACACATTTAGATAGACACATGAACAGGCAGGG
Organism: Chiloscyllium plagiosum; assembly: GCF_037043375.1. Taxonomy (NCBI): domain Eukaryota; kingdom Metazoa; phylum Chordata; class Chondrichthyes; order Orectolobiformes; family Hemiscylliidae; genus Chiloscyllium; species Chiloscyllium plagiosum. The sequence continues at coordinate 18,606,672 of NW_028270142.1, forward strand.
GATAGAGGAATATGGACCATATGCAAGAGATGGAATTAGTTTAGAATGGCAGTATGGTCAGCACAGACATGGTGAGCCAAAGGGTCTGTTCCTGTGCTGTATTGTTTTATGTTGATCACACACTCGAGTCCATCTGGTGCTGACTGATCAGGGAAGGCCTCATGGCAACACCAGATGCTCCCACTCCAAGGACATTGGGCACAGATACAAAATCATGGAGTCAAGGAGTTTTTTTCAGCATGGAAAAAGGGCCTCAGCCTATTGTGTCTATGCCATCCATTTATTCTCATCCCATTTTCCAACACTTGTCTGACAGTGCTGTATTCCATGGCATTTCAAGGTGTTCATCTGAATAGTTGTTCAATGTCTTGACTGTTCCCTTCTCTGCCACCCTTTTGGACAGTGAGTTTCGGATACTCACAACCCTCTAGGTGAAAAATATTTTCTTCAAACCCCCTCTAAACCTCCTGCTCCTTAATTTAAAACAGTACCTTCTTGTTATTGACCCCTAATAAGGGGAACAGTTTCTCCCTATCTACCTTATCAATGCCCCTCATACTTTGTTCACCTGTGATGGTGCTTCAAGAGGTAACTTTGTTTGTTTTTGGAAGGGAGGTTTTAAAACAGTGGTGCCAAGTTGGCGAATGTAGACCCATAAAGTAAACAGCTTGGGAGGCCTTTTTTTAAAGCGAGGTTCGAAAAGATTTGTAGCTCTGGTTGAGTTTCTGGATGTGAGTTTGCTCACTGAGCTGGAAGGTTCAGTTTCAGATGTTTCATCATCATACTAGGTAACATCATTAGTGAGCCTCCGGTGAAGCCTTCACCAGAGATTCATCGATGATGTTACCTAGTATGGTGATGAAACATATGAAACTGAACCTTTTTTTTAAGTTTGGAGCAACAGAAGCACCTGGATTGGTGTGGCCAGCTCTCAGAGACCAGGATTTCTAGTTTTTAGTTTCTATATTAGTTTTCAGTAGCAGAAGCTGCAGGGATTGTGAAAAACTGTTTTTGCTCTGTGTGTGTGTGTGTGTGTGTGTATTTGTGTGTGTGTGTGTCTGTCTGTCTGTCTGTGTCTCTGTCTGTATATGTATATAGTGCAATGGGGTCTTCTGTATTGTAACATGAATCCAAGGTTTGGTACCCATAGGGATGGCCTCAACCAGGACCTTGGGTTCATGTCACACTACAGGTGACCCCATTGCACTATACACACACACAGACCGACAGACGGGGACACACACACAGACAGACAAACGGGCACACACACACAGACAGACGGGCGCACACACACAGACAGACACACACACACTCAGACCGTCTCTCATACATTCATACAATATATAATTTCAGTTACATCACACTGTACACCTTTGCTATAAATTCTGTGTCTTACAATCTTATTCTCCATAATCACCTGATGAAGGAGCAGCGCTCCAAAACCTAGTACTTCCAAATAAACCTGTTGGACTATAACCTGGTGTTGGTGTGATTTTTGACTGGAAAGGAATATAGTGTATTTTTGAACAGCAAAACAGAGCCACTATTTATGATATACAGAGATTAGTCCCAGCCTGAGACAGACAGTTCTGCGGACTCATCCCTGGAGCTGCTTTTCTTTAAATAAAGGGGGGGGGGCGGCTGTGTGGTTTGCTTTGTAGGTATTTTCTAATTAACCTGTTAGCAATGAATTACACTGTCCAGGAGGACCTCCTGGCTCAGAAGCAAGTTTGGGTCTGCTTTACTTTTTTGTTATAGGGTTTGTTTCTTTTTAAATTCATTTGCTCGGTTTTGTTTAAATGGGTCCACCTTTTTTATATCCCACCAACCAAATGGCTTTCCCACGAGCAAATCCCCGTGACATTTTTGTTTGGTTTTAACTATTAACCACCACCATCAGTTATCGCCCATGCAACCAATTCGAGGTTTACATGCAAAGCCCATTATGGACAATGTGAAACATCAAAACTGAGGGGGTGAGTGGGAATAGGGAATATGGGAAGGGTCCAAATGAAAATGGAGTTGGAAAGGTATCGAGAGCAATGATGGACACTGCCTGCTCCCTCTCCAATATCACTCAGACATAAACATAATTGTAGAAGAGCTTCTAAGAACGAAACCTTCCTACTTTCAAAAACAACACACTGATAATTGAATACACTTGACACCAAATAAACTGTTGTTCGTTCAGTACACTTCATGAGTTCTGTATTTCTCATATCGGGATTTGCTTATGTTTACAAAAGGCTAGTTACTTTCTGGATCCCCATATGTACCTCACACACTATCACCACTCCTACCAACAAAGGGAGTAAATACATGGAAACACCACCATCTGCAAGTTCCCCTCCAAGCCACATCCCATCCTGACTTGGAATTATTGTCGCTCCTTCACTATCACTGGGTCCAAATCCTCAAACTCCTTCATTAACGGTACTACCACAGTACACTCTGAACACCTACACTCCAATGACTGAAGAGGTTCAAGAAAGCAGTTCACTATGATCTTCTCAAAAGCAATAGGATGAGCTTAACCAGCAATACTCGCATCCCATGAATGAACAAAAATAATTTAAGTCACCTAGAAGGAGCAAGGGCAACTGGTTTCAGGGACAGTTGCACTGGAGGATATAGCTGTTTCCAAATTCTGCACAGCTGGACATAGCTGCGGTACTCTGGGAACATTGATATAGAGTCATACAGCATGGTAACGAACCCTTTGATCCAACCAGTCCATGCCGAACATAATCCCAAATTAAACCAGTCCCATCAGTCATATCCCTCCAAACCTTTTAAAGATTTAAAAATGTCTTTGTAATTGTGCCCACATCCATACTTCCTCAGGAAGTTCATTACACACGTGAAAATTTGCTCCTCATGTCTTTTTTAAATCTCTCTCCTTTTCCCAGTCTGAAATCCCCCATCCTAGGAAAAATTACCTACCATTAACCTTATCTGTACCCCTCATGTTTTATAAATTTATATGAAATGTAATAGTTGAGGAACACCAGAGGAAATGTAATATACTCTTTGACCCTCTGAAAAACTGAAAGATTGGAGTTAAATCCAATTCTACAATGCATTACAGATGTGAAATCACATGAGCCAAATCAATTTCTTTGATTCAATTTAAATTACTCTTAATTTAAGGGAGTTCATGATCAGAATTAATGTAGACAGTTGTCGATTGTTAATAATTTTCTGATAGTTTATTGAAAAACAACAGTTTAGATGCTGTACATTAGTTTATTTGGCAAAGAAAGGAAAGATGCAAATTGTGGCATGAGAACACTTTACTGATGCTGGAGCTATTCCAGAGAATAGAGGAGTAGAGGAAGCACATTCCCATGTCCCAGTGGTCCTCTTAATTTGTGTGGTGGTCTTTGGTGGTCTTAGTACCAAGAGTGGGTAAAAGTGAGGACTGCACATGCTGGAGATTAGAGTCAAGAGTGTGGTGCTGGAAAAACACAGCAAGTCTGGCAGCATCTAAGTACCAAGAGTCTTTGTTCTTTCCTCAGGCTGATAGAGGGAAACTCCTGGTCGTCCCTAAGGAGATGTTACAGTTCATCTCCCTGCATCGTCTTGCCCCTTCTTCCCCTCCTGTCCCTATTAATATTTCTTACTTTGGGGGCTGGCCATCAATGCTATTTCAATGACCTGTCTAATTAATATTTGCCAATGGCCATGGGACAGTTACTTTCATAACATTCGATAACCATTGTCACCTTGCCCACCACTATTTGAAGGATAGGTTTCATTTCTTCTTAGAACAAAACCTTATTTTCAAAAACAACGCACTGATAATTGGGTTCATTTGACACTTGTTCAATACACATTGTGACTTCTATACTTCTCATCTAGGATTTGTTTACATTTGCAGAAGACTGGTTTCTAAGGTGACACAGTTAGATGAGGACATATGTTGTATATGAAATACCAAATTCTCAACCTTAGACCTGATCCTACCAAAATAAAAGATGTATAAATGACATCAGTACTACAAGACAAAACTGATTGACAATGGCATCTCAGTTTCTTTAACTTTTTTCCCCATCTGAATTTTGTATCTCCTCCTTGTGAAAGCACATCATACAAATGACAAGAAAATCTCGAGCATATTTTTCATTTTCATTTTCATGCTTTAACATCCAGCATTTATAAAAATGATTTGGCTGTGACCATAAGAGGAACAGTTGGTAAGTTTGCAGATGACACCAAAATTGGAGGTGTGGTGGACAGCAAAGAAGGTTACCTCAGATCACAACGAGCTCTTGATCAAATGGGCCAATGGACTGAGGAGTGGCAGATGGAGTTTAATTTAGATAAATGTGAGGTGCTGCATTTTTGGAAAGCAAATCTTAGCAGGACTTATACACTTAATGGTAAGGTCCAAGGGAGTATTACTGAACAAAGAGACCTTGGAGTGCAGGTTCATAATTCCCTGAAAGTAGAGTCACAGATGGGAAGGGTAGTGAAGAGGGCATTTGGTATGCTTTCCTTTATTGGTCAGAGTATTGAGTACAGGAGTTGGGAGGTCATGTTGCAGCTGTACAGGACATTGGTTAGGCAACTGTCGAAATATTGTGTGCAATTCTGATCTTTCCTATTGAAAGGAAGTTGTGAAACTTGAAAGGATTCAGAAAAGAATTACAAGGATTGGAGGATTTGAGCTATAGGGAGAGGTGGAATAGGCTAGGGCTATTTTCCATGAAGCATCGGGGGCTGAGGGGTAACTTTATAGAGGTTTATAAAATCATGAGGGGGATAGATAGGATAGAGAGGAAAAGTCTTTTCCCGCGATGGGAGAGTCCAGAACTAGAGGGCAGAGGTTTAGGGTGAGAGGGGAAAGATATAAGAAAGGCCTTTTGGCTTGCATTTACTGCCAAGGTGCTAAAATTTAACAGGACGTCACATTGAAAAACACATTTAGATTTATAGAGTCACAGAGATGTACAGCACGGAAACAAACCCTTCGGTCCAACTCGTCCATGCCAACCAGATATCCCAACCTAATCTAATTCCACTTGCCAGTATCCAGCCCATTTCCCTCCAAATCCTTCCTATTCCTATACCCATCCAGATGCCTTTTAAAAATTGTAATTGTACCAGCCTCCACCACTTCCTCTGGAAGCTCATTCCGTACACACATCACCCACTGTGTGAAAAAGTTGTCCCCTTTTCGAGTTTGGGCAATGGGAGCAGAGAGCAGAAGAAGCAGAGTCTGCTGGGAAGGTAAGTGTTTTTTAAGAGGGTGTGATCTAAACCCAAGACCCTACACTATAGGGCCTCCCTCCCACGCACCACCTCTTAATAAGAGTCTGTAGATTCGGTCAGTTTTCAGGTTTTCTCTTTTTTTTCTTGTTTAGTACTGTATGGGCTTTCAGAGTAGAGAGGTATGGAGGTTAGGGTAGTTGCTTGTCCCTCCTACAGAATGTGGCAGGTGACAGACATGACACATGTCTCCGCGGGCCACATCTGTGGGAAGTGCACCCAACTTCAGTTCCTCGAAAACCGAGTTAGGGAACTGGAGCTGGAGCTGGATGAACTGCAGATCATCCAGAAGGCTGAAGGGGAAATTGAGAGGATGTACAGGGAGGTGGTCACTCCTCAGGCACAAGATAAGGACAGCTGGGTTACAGTCAGGGGGCGGAAAGAGAACCGACAGACAGAGCAGGGATCCCCTGTAACTGTTCCCCTCAGCAATAAGTATACTGTTTTGGATACTGCTGGAGAGGACGATGAAGCAGGGGAAAGCTATAGTTGTCAGCTCTCTGGCACTGAGCCTGGCACTGTGGCTCAGAAGGGAAGGGGGGAAACTAGAAATGCGCTAGTGGTAGGGGACTCAATTGTTAGATGGATTGACAGGAGATTTTGTGGTCAGGAACGGGACTTCCAGAAGGTATGTTGCCTCCCCAGTGCCAGGGTCCGGGATGTCACTGATCCGGTTTTCAAGATACTGAAGGGGAAGGGTGAGCAGCCAGATATTCGTGGTACATATTGGCACCAATAATATAGCCAGGAAAAGGATTAAGGATCTGAAAAGTGACTACAGAGAGCTAGGAGAAGCTGAAGTGCAGGATGAATAGAGTAATATTCTCAGGTTTGCCAGCAGTGCCACAAGACAGTGAGGTGAGGAACAGTCGGCAAATGCAGCTTAACACATGGCTGCGACACTGGTGCAGGAGGGAGGGCTTCAGATACTTAGACCATTGGGATACCTTCTGGGGAAGGTGGGACTTGTACAAGAAGGATGGGTTGCACCTGAACTGGAGGGGGCACAGATATCCTGGGTGGGAGATTTGCTCGAGTGGTTCAGGAGGGTTTGAACTAATTTGGCAGGGGGTGAGAACCAGAGCTACACATCTGAGGGAGGGGTAGTTGTAGATGAGGCAGTGACAGGATGTAGTGAATCTATCAGGAAGGTTTCTCATGTGATGGAACAAAGGGATTAATTAAAGTGTATCTGCTTTAACGCTAGGAGTGTCAGAAATAAGAGTGATGAACTTAGAACATGGATGAGTACTTGGGACCATGATGTTGTAGCCATAATGGTGACGTGGGTTTCACAGGGGCAGGAGTGGTTGCTAGATGTTCCAAGGTTCAGAATGTTTAAAAAGAATAGGGAGGGTGGAAAAAGAGGAGGGGGTGTAGCATTGCTAATCACAGAGTACATCACAGCTACAGAAATGAAGGTTGTCGAGGAAGGTTTGTCTACTGAGTCAGTATGGGTGGAAGTTAGGAACAGCAAGGGAGCAGCCACCTCATTGGGGGTCTTCTACAAACCCTCTAATAGCAGTAGGGAGATCGAAGAACTCATATGCCGGCAGATTTTGGAAAAGTGCAGGTGCAGTAGGGTTGTTGTTGTGAGTGACTTCAACTTTCCCAATACCGACTGGAACCTCTTTAAGGCAGATGGTTTGGATGAAGCCGTTTTTGTCAGGTGTGTTCAGGAGGGTTTCCTTACTCAGTATGTAGACAGGCCAACAAGGGGAGAGGCCGTTTTGGATTTGAGGCTCGGCAATGAGCCAGGAGAGGTGTCAGACCTCGCGATGGGAGAACACTTTGGTGAGAGTGATCATAACTGCCTCACATTTACCATAGCCATGGAGAGGGAAAGGAGCAGTTGCCATGGGAAGACATTTAATTGGGAAAAAGGAAATTATGATGCTATCAGACAAGATTTGGGAAGTATAGATTGGGAGCATTTGTACCACAGAAAGGGCTCAACATAAAAGTGGAGACTGTTTCAGGAGCAGTTGTTGTGAGTAATACGTAATTTTGTTCCTCTGAGACAGGCAAGAGGGGGTAAGATTAATGAGCCTTGGCTGATGAGAACAGAGGATCTTCTCATCAAAAGAAAGAAGGCAGCTTACGTAAGCCAGGATCTAACACAGCTTTAGACAATTACACGCTTGCCCAGAAGGAGCTCAAAAATGGACTGAGGAGAGCCAGGAGAGGGCACGAGAAAGGCTTGGCAGCAAGGATTAGGGAGAACCCAAAGGCATTTTACATATATGTGAGGAATAAGAGAATGATCAGGGAGAAGGTAGGGCTGATCAGGGATAGCATAGGGAACTTGTGCGTGGAGTTTGAGCAGATAGGGAAAGCCTAACTGAGTTTTTTGCTTTGGTTTTCACGAAGGAAAGGGACCTTGTTGTGAATGAGAACTTTGAGGAGCTGGGAAACAGGCTTAGACAGATCAAGATTGAGGAAGTTGATGTGTAGGGAACTTTGGCAAAAATTAAGATTGATAAGTCACCAGGGCCAGACCAGATTGATCCAGGAAGCGAGAAAGGAGGTTGCTAAGCTGTTGGTGAAGATCTTTGCTTCCTCACTCTCCACAGGAATCGTACCTGAGGATTGGAAGGAGGCGAATGTTGTTCCTCTTTTCAAGAAGGGTAATAGGGAAATCCCTGGCAATTACAGACCAGTCAGTCTTCCGCCTGTTGTCAGCAAGGTTTTGGAAATAATTCTGAGGGATAGAATTTATGACTATTTGGAAAAACACAACATGATTAAAGGCAGTCAGCATGGCTTTGAGAAGGGCAGGTCATGCCTCACAAATCTTATTGAGTTCTTCGAGGAGGTGACGAGGCAGGTTGATGAAGGTCGAGCAGTGCTTGTGGTGTACATGGACTTCAGTAAGGCATTTAATAAGGTTCCCCATAGTAGGCTTATTCATCGAGTCAGGAGGTATGGGATACAGGGAGATTTGGCTGTCTGGATTCAGAATTGGTTGGCTAACAGAAGGCAGAGAGTGGTTGTAAATGGAAAGCATTCAGCGTGGAGGTCAGTGGTGAGTGTTCTTGGGACTCCGCTCTTTTATAAATAACTTGAATGAGGAGGCTGAGGGGTAGGTTATTAAGTTTGCCGATGACACAAAAGTTGGAAGTGCCGTTGACAGTATCGAGGTCTATTGCTGGCTGCAGCACGACATAGACAGGATGCAGAGCTGAGCTGAGAAATGGCAGATGGAGTTCAACCTGGATAAATGCGAAGTGATGCATTTTAGAAGGTCAAACTTGAATGCCGAATATAGGATTAATGGCAGGATTTTGGCAGTGTGGAGAAACAATGGGATCTTGGTGTTCAAGTGCATAGATCTCTCAAAGTTGCCATCCAAGTGGATAGGGTTGTTAAGAAAGTATACGGTGTTTTGGCTTTCATTAACAGGGGATTGAGTTTAAGAGCTGCAAGGTTTTGCTGCAGCTTTACAAAACTCTGGTGAGACCACACTTGGACTATTGTGTCCAGTTCTGGTTGCCCTACTCTAGGGAAGATACAGAGGCTTTGGAGAGGGTGTAAAGGAGATCCACCAGGATGCTGCCGGACTGGAGGGCTTGACTTACGAGGAGAGGTTGACTGAGCTTGGACTTTTCTCTCTGGAGAGTAGGAAGAAGAGAGGTGACCTGATCAAGGTGTACAAGGTAATGAGAGGGATGGATTATGTCGATAGCCAGAGACTTTTCCCCAGGGGGAAAGCCATGTTTGCCCCAAACGGTCATACCTTTAAGGTGTTTGGAGGAAGGTATAGAGAGACGTCAGATGTAGGTTCTTTCCACAGAGAGCTGTGAGCGCATGGAATGTGTTGCCAGCGGATGTAGTGGAAGCAGAGTCATTAGGGACATTTAAGCGGCTGCTGGACATGCACAATGGCAGCAGTGAATTGAGGGGAATGGAGGTTCAGTTATTTTATTTTAGATTAGGATTAATCCTCAGCACAACATCATGGGACGAAGGGCCTGTACTGTGCTGTACTTTTCTATGTTCTATGTACTATATCTATTGCAGGATGGTAAGCCAATTGCATTTGGTTCTAAGGCCCTATGGCAGCTCAGGCAAACCAATCCAACATTAAATGTGAAACTCTTCATCTAGTTTTGGGAAAACAACAACTTCATACACACTGGTTGAATGTTCATTCTTTTGTTCTCTTTGATGAAAACCATTAGAAATAATCTGTCAAAAGCCCACGACAAGTCCACTTCCGTGACTCTAATGACTCCTTGTGAAGATCAAAGGTACAATTTAGAAGTACAATACAACCAGGCTCACAGATGATTATTTCAGATGTTAACTGTTAGCTGACTTCCAACCTCACGAAGAACAAATACATTTCTTTAGACCTACCATTGATTCTGAGGTGGAAGATAGTCTCAACGCCAATTTCATTCAATTTGGTCACAGCTGAGCAAAGCAGATTTAGCAAGCTATATCACACAATGACCAATAGCAATAGGTCAGAAAGGTCATCATCAACACGTACTCTGAACAAATTCAGCAGGACCACAATCAGGCACAATTATTCTGGTAATTCAGAGACAAATGAGAACTCTCCAAGAGTATAATCTTTCAAGGCAAAGAAGTGGTAATACAACACGCTGTATGTCAAGATAAACAAGACATATACGTTAAGGTCACACATGGACACAGGCAAAAAACATGACTTAGGCATATGAATTGGTTTATTGGCCCAGAATCAATAAGAAACTCAAACATCTCAACAAATTCTGTGAAATGTGTCATCTCCATTAATCTTAACAATCAAGAGAACTTTCCATTGGACATGAGATACTTGCTACTCCTCAATCAGCGGTTTACTCTCACAGGTAGAGCTGTCATGGAAGACAGATCCACATAGTTCCTCTCTCTCACACTCTCGCCACCCAATAACATGTGCACAGTGCATTGCTGGAAACAAGGGAGAAATGGGAGAGGAGCATGAGTGTTCATGTTATCCCAACCTGAACCAAGGTAATATATAAGAGCTTGAGATTTTTGTACAAACATGTCAGTTCATGGATGGGTGCACTTTGTTCTGGCCAGCTTGGGTCAAATATGGCGTAATGAGCAATGATCAAGTTCTGCAAAGAAGTAGGTGACATACTCAAATTGCATATAATCAACCAGTCATCATAATGATGAAGACTCAGATATCATGCCAGACAACATATCTGCAACAAACAATACACATCCATCTGCAATAATAGACAGCACTCTGCAGAGCAAAGCTACACAGTCAAGTCATGATAAGAACTAGATATTGGTTGTGTTGTGCATCTGTGAATGTGTTATCTTAATGTGTAGAGATAATATATCTATATGCATCCTTGTGCATATTTATCAGAAAAGAATTCCTATTTATTACAGAGAAAAAGGCATCTTGTTGCATTATTGTGTACACTCCAACCAGGCAGTTCACGTTTAAGAAATTTAGATGACATCATGGCATGTTATGCTGTAGCATAAAGGTCCTCACTTTCAGTCATTCCTTGCCCGGTGCAATGGAGTGAGTAATGAGTGTTCAGTCAGTCAGTTATGTATATGTAATGTAACAGTAATGGTCATTAAGTACAGACTTTGTGGAATTCTGAGATATCATAACAGTGTAAGCCATTAACATTGTCAATAAACTTCAAGGTTCTGTCTCAACATGAATCCAGCCTTTGTGATTTAAGCTACATGAGCTCATACTTATAGAAAAGTACACAGGCCATTTCATACCAGCAGTGATGTTTGACCTAAGAAATGTCATTGCTCCATAATTCCTGTTGGCTGACAGAGACAAATTCTTTGCAAGATCAGAGAAGGCCATGTGTAAAGGTTATTTCTGCATAATGCATTTCTCTTGGAAATGTCTTGCTGTGAAGATCAAGTCTATTTGCCTCTTGGTGGTCACAAAGAAAGTTATGTTTGTTAGTCAATTACTTTCTTCAATTGTGTCCCAAAATTATTTGTATTCATTTTAAGATCATCCTCCAACTCCAACAACACTCAAGAAGCTTGACACCATCCAGGTCAAAGCATCCCCTTGATTGGTACCACATCCACATATATTCACTCCCTCCTCCACCAATGCTATGTGTACCATCTATAAAATTGTCGAAATTCAGAAAGGCTCTTTAGACAGCACCGAATCCGTGACAGTTACCATCTAGAAAGACAAGGGCAGTAGAGACATGGGAACACCACCACTTGCAAGTTCCCTTTCAAGCCACTCACCATCCTGACTTGGAAATATATCGCCATTCCTTCAGTGTTGCTGACACAGAATCTTGGGCCATTTATGTTAAAAAAAGGTATGAAATTGTGTCACAGCCAAAGCAACTGATTTTCAGTATCTAATGAGTCATTAATGGAATTATAATTCTAACTCCTAGCATAAATATAGCACTCCAGGAATCTCATGTAACAAAATGCAAATTTGCTTATTCATTATAAGCTGATTAGCCTGAATATATGTATTTGAAATCACTGATATTCAAGAGAACTACACATGAATATATGAACTGAAGTGTCATTTCATCCTCATAAGCTGTTCTGCCATATAAAAAGGTCATGTCAAATGCCATAGAACTGCCTTTGCCCTATTTCCCTTAATACCTTTGGTTAACATTAACAACTAAGACAGAAGCAAATGCCATTTGTGGAAAAGAGTTTCATACATCTCACATTCTTTGTGTGAAAAATCATTTACTCAGTGCATTGACTCAATTATTTACAACCCTTATTAATGTAATGACTTAGATGAAGGCACAGAGAGTAATATATTTCAGTTTTTTTGATGATATAATCCGTGGTGAAATGATAAGACTTGAAAAGAACACAAGTACATTTTGAAGAGAGTTAAGCCAGATTGTCACATCAAGTAGGAAATTTCCCCCCTCGGGAGCAAGTGTCCCAGGAGGTACAACCTTTGCTCCAGCAGTATATGTGGAGGATAGAGTCAGGCCTGTTTACCCCAGATATAATTTGGAGATAGCCATAGGACTGAGTCCCAAAGTGGGCTGCTTAAAAGACCTCCCTCAGAATTCTGGGATTATGTCTCAGTTTTCTTTCTTAAATTGTAGGCCTTCTTCAGATCCCCTCGTTACTTTAACCAAACCTCATGTCAGTCCATGACCCTCACCCAAATGGCATATCATATTTTTCATGCCAACTCAGAACACTTTCATGCCCATTCACCCAGCATGCATGTGGTGCAGAACCAATGAACCCAATAGTAAATACTTTCTGTGGAAATGTTTAGGAAACAGTCATTCATAACCTGATTAACCAGGAATCATGCTTCAACCAGGAGAACATTCTGCAAACGTCAAGCAAGGGATATTAGAAAATCCTTTGGATTGTAGCTATCAGAAGGATCTCAACATTTAAAAATCATCATTATCCATTAACTGTTGACAAAACATAATACTTTCTCTTCATATAATTCGAAAAATTTACTAATTAGCTGTGGAAGTATAGATATCTTGAAATGTAATTCTGGTATTATAATAAGTGATTTGAAAGGTAATTGGTTTGTACAGATTCTACAGAATATTTCCCATCCGAAATTCCAAAGTTGTTTGCAATCTGTTGCACAGCTAAGCAAGATATATCTTTATTTGAAAGAAAAGAAAAGCATTTCAGGTCAAAGTGCCAAGACAGAAAGCTGACTATCCAGGGCAGTTTATACTTCAGCAGTTGAACCTCAGATTTTTACAGGCTAGATTGGGGCTGCAGCTCCATAAGATGATGTAGGGAGGACTTGCTCATAGTGAAGTATGCATTTGTGGACTCTGACTCAATGTTGCAACCGGCATCTGTAGAATGTGGCGGAAAACCTGTAAAATATGGCAGATAAGAAAGCTGCCAATGATTACCATATACCAGGTAGGTGTTCAAATAGTTATTACAGAAGGGCTTACTTGGTTACCTGTTATAAGGTACTCAGACACCTCAACTTGCTTATCAAGCATGCCTCCTCTCCAGCACAGCATGTATTCAAGCTGCAATTTAGAACTTGAATTTTGTTGACACTAAAAGGCTTTGCGCCTCAAATTCTTCCAACACTAAATAGCTGCATGATGCATGTTAATTCATTCACTTACAGGTGAGATGCTGGATGACAGAAAGCTGAGAGCTACGTAGTGCTTTTGGAAGATCCAATGTATCAACATTATTTATCTGCCTGGAAGTTGGTGCAAAATTACCATTTTTCAAAGCAATATGTGATCAGCTATACGGAGGAATCAATGAGTTGCATCCGTAAGTAATGTAAGCAGGAAGGCTCCCCTGCATTGCTTTCTCTATAATATGGATCATGTGGCAACTCCGAAACATATTTAACTAAGTACGGACTGACATACATACCAAGAAAGATCAAAGTGGTCAGAGTATCTTTTGCAAGTCATCTGATTGCTCAGCAGCAGTTTACAATACTCTCTTGTCAAGTTTGAGGACGAGAACAGATTGAGAATTTTTTGAGATAGACTTTGTTGAACTCTGGTGCACAAAGCAGTTTTAATAAACAGGTCAATGCACATTTTGAGGGAAAGTTTGGCAGAAGGAACATTTTTAGAATAGAAACGGTTGAGATTGCTGTCTTCAAAGATAACAATGCCCTCTCCTCAGTCAGCCTGAAGTTCTGGCACAAGTGACATTAGATTTGCCAGAAGATGAACAAACCCGTTTAGACACCATTTCTGGAGTGGTAGGTTAGAGTCATATGTCCATCACAAGGCTGAACTTGTTGGTTTACTTAAACCTAAATTACTCCAAAATTGACTACATTAACTCTTTAGAAGAAGTCATCAGTTGGATTACTTTGGTTGAGTTGCCTTAGGTAACTGATTAATGCAGTGACCATCACTTTCCATCTGGCAAATTGCAACAGCCTCTTGTTTGATGCACTCATATGCTGAAAATAAGTTCAGACTGTGGAATGAATTAAAGGTATAGATGTTGAACGTCATGGTGAAGGCTATTGAATTTCATCACAAATTAAATCTTTCTCTCCAGTGAACATTGGCAAGGACTGTTTACAAAACATTGCAATAATTGTGGTCATCACCAATAAGTCTGATCCCTAGCTGGAGTTCACAAATATAGCCTTTCAGCAGAGCAATGACTATTTCCCAGTACAACACTACTACAGCCAGTTGCAATGCCCCCTTGGTCACGCCAAGGGAGATATTATTTGTCATCATAGACCAAAAATCAAATTTGAGATTGCCTTTGTCTATATGGATCAGTATTGTACCATGCAAGCCCAGAGAATGAATTTTATAAAGGTTGAAATGGGAGAAAAACATAAAAGTCAACCACAGGCTTTGTGATTTCACATCGCTGTCAGAGTTCAGCCATAAATGTTATTGCTATGACAACAGCAAAATGTGTTGTCACAATCATACTGACTTCTTATCCCATAAGACAGTGCAAGCTTTTAAAATAGGTTCTGTTGAAACATAAAATGGGATGAATTATTATAAAATCAATGGAAAAGAATAATTATTTTAAAATGTTGTGGTAAGCATATAATTTGCCGAGATGAGAAGAAATGTGGTTATGATACAAACAAGGTAAACAATTGGTGTAATTAACTGCACCAGCTGAGCCCTGTCATTTTGAAATTGTTTCTGAATCCACACTGATGTTTCACTGCAATTATGACAATATCTGACAACATCTATAACCTGTTATGACCAAGATGGGAGGATTGCACTGTCTTTCTTTACTTCCAGTCATTCATGGGTTTGCATATTGTTCCCATATATGCACGAGTTTTGTCCAGTGCTCTGGTTTCCTCTCACAGTCCAAAGATGTGCAGGTTAGGTGGATTGGCCACACTGAAACTGTCTGTAGTGACTAGTGATGTGCAGGAGAAGCGGATTAGCCTTAGGAAATGCAGAGTTACGGGGATAGGGTCAGTGTAGGGTGCTCTTCAAAGCGTTGGTGCAGACACAATGGGCCGAATGTCCTCCTTCAGCACTGTAGGAATTCTGGATTCAATGATTCAATTATATTATCCTCCACAGAAACACTGAAACATAATTTTCCTGAACATTCTGTTTGTCTCTCACTGACGTTAAGTGGAAGAGCAGCCCAGCCAGTGACGTTCGTGTCCCATGAGTGAATAAAAATAACCTTGAGGCATTTTAAAATGTTAATTGGTTTGATAAAAACATTTTGAGACTTTCTGTTGTAGAGGTCATGGCTACTATGAAGGGATCATACTATACTGGCCCCTTCTGGGTTTCTCAGTACATGTTATCCAGAGAAAATATCTGGAAACACTGCATAAAGTCCTAACAGTCTGAAAATGTCTGCTAAGGAGAGTTTCCAACTGGAGAGACCGGGAAGATATATTGACACCAAAAGTCTATCTTCATCCTCAGCGCCTGTGAACCTGTAGGGCAAAAGTAGTCAAGGAGTCACCTGCTACAGCTGAGTATTTTTCTTTCATATACCAAGAATGGATACGACAAAAACTGTTTCCAACATATCACTCACTCAAGTATAGCAAGTTGACAATGAAATGATACCAGCACATATTCTCCAAAAGACGTAATTCATAACACTCTCATTTTAAAGAAAATGAATTCAGATCCAAGATAATGATGATTTCTCTGATTACTGATTATTTCCATTGTATCGTGTAATCTCTCACAGTTCGTATGTTTATATTTGTTTTCGAGATATGCTATGATAAAAGGCAAATATCCAAATACTGAAAGCATTATGCCAGAAAATGATGGATTTATGACACCAGGGTTACTTATACATTTAACACGCACAGTGGCCAACTATTGAATCCATGTACTGGCCAAGGATGAAACAGGCATGAAAATGTACCACACCCAACAATGGAGCAAGCTTCGATATGCACACATTATTCCATCCACTCCTTGGATGGTGCTAGCAACTGACTGATTCACAGGGAAGGTTATATCCTTGTGACAGATCTTCTAATCTCCTAATGTCCAATAACTGAGTAACTCAATGAGTGTAGCCATCACTGACATGATGAATGCTACTTTCAGTTTATTCAGTGTCTCAGAATGGACAGTTTTTGACCATGAACCACACAGTTCAAATCATTTAAAATTGTGAGTATTAAGTATGTATTGTCACCCCACTATCTATGTTCAGCCATTCTAGCAGAGGGTATGTAATGTATTATTGCATTAGTGATCATCACGTGATGGGCAATAAAACAAGATCTTCATATTGCAACTATCAGTGGAGAAGGGATTATGATCCCCAGCACAATTTACATTCGAAAGACAAGGGCAGACAATTTTGCTCAGAAAACAATTGTCTGACCATTCTGAGAGACAGGACACTGTCCTTTGAAGACAGAGGAGAGTGAAAGAGATACACAACAAGTGAGCAGATAGAGAGCTACCAAAACTGAGCACTGGACAGAGAAGGTGAAGAAGAAATACAAATACCGGTGGAGATTTCTTGAAGTATACAACCAGCCTAATTGTACAAAGTCATTTCTGGTCCTGGCACTGCATTCTAAAGGTATCGAAGTTAACTCAGATCAATGTGTGGAGAAATTTAATGATGAAATGCCAGAGAGAGATGGAAACATATCTACTACCTCACGGATTATAAAGATGACAGTGATGAATCAAGAGAGAAAATCAGACTCAAGTTCATCAATGTGCTTTTGTAATGACTTCATTCTCATGTTTACTTTCCACAACATCCTCAATCTCACTCCCTACATTATCAAATTTTGACCTACCATGAATACTTTCACCACGGGTATTGAGAGAGTGTTTGTGATGATATGGTGACAATTGATTCACAGATACAAGGGAGAAGTAAGGAATGGATGGTGAAGGTTTCTTATTCGGGGCTAACAGAAGACTGCCTTTGGTTTCTGAGTTATAGAAGTCGGAACACATGGGTACTTACATAAAAGAATGATGTTTAAAGAATATTGCATTTTGACCTGAGATACGTAAGTCAATTTCTAATGATATGTGGTAACACATTTTTGTGGCAAAATCAAAGCAGATTTTTGATTTAATTTATTATTGCCACGAGTACCAAGATACAATGAAAAGTATTGTATTGTGTTCTCACAGATAAATCATACTTTACATAAGTACATCAGAGTAATAGAACAGAAAGCATAATGTTACAGCTACAGAGAAGGTGCAGAGGAAGATTAGCTCTAATATCTGAGAGGTTCATTCATAAGTCTGACAACAGCAGGGAAAAAGCTGTTCTGAAATGTTTCCTTTGTAGTGGACACCAGTGTAGAATGGAGCTTTATTGATCTCTGAAAATAACAGCCAGGGACTAATCAATGTTACCACCACTGCCATTCCAAATTTTATAAAATACCCAAATCCTCTCGTAGGCCCTGAAATTCTGTATTTTGAGACTTGCTATCAGAGATGCAGCTAGGTGAGATGATGCCGAAAAATATAGATAAAAAAATGCCCCACCACAAATTGCATGATCGATTCATCAGGGAATGATTAAACTGAACAATGGTTTAAGAGCTGTCAGTAATTAATGAGTTGTCGCTGGGAGACCAGTGGGCATTGGAAGGTTGGACCTTGTGATAGAAGTAACAAGACACTAACAAGTAATGTGCTCAGAACCGTAAGGAAGGAAGCAAGCAGATAGCAAACCTGAAGGAGCAGGGTGAAGTTTAATAAGTTTACCAAAGTGAAATGTTATGACATTAGAAAATGATTTTCACATTTTAGGCATTAATTTGTCCTAAAACTTCATTCAGAAATCCAATGGTATCACCCTTAATACTAAATGTAGTCACAGTTGTATATAGAAGATTTCAATTAAATGGACACATCCTCCAAGTCATGCACTGCATCAAAACATCAGCAGTTTTCTGAGAGTTGTCTAGGGTACGTGATGAATATTCTCCCAATGACATCAAATTAAATAGTCTTTGACAAGACTTAAGATTGCAAACAATTCCCAACACAGACAGGATACAGAAGGCAGAATGTAAGAGAGGGAGATAAAGCAGAACTCGCTCTGTCAACGTTGTGCAGTATTAAAACTTGAGAGGAGTGCATCCACTGTTGGTTTGTGCCAACAAAGCCCTAATGATTACACATTGCAGATTCTCTTTTTTTGAGCTCATTCTTGGAGAAATCCTGGCATAAATCAGCCACAAGGAAGACACAGACAGTAGGGATGTTGATACATTTTCCTTCCTTGTTCTCTGTGTAATCATCAGAGAAAAAAAAGGTGCTGTTGAAAGAGAAAGGTGCAAATGCTAAAATCATTCAATCTGACACCTCCAGCAAAAATTGAGACATTTTATTACATGCTATCACTTGTACTTACCAGCTCAGTGTGATACAAATAGTTGGATCTGCAAATTACATAGTATGATTCATAACTTACAAATATGCCAAAGAATGAAATATTGGAGGAGGAGAACAATGTACTCAAATGGAACCTTTGGGGATTGTGTATCTTAAATGCAGATCTGGCTGATGATATTCTGTGATGAATAGCTATAACGTTGCCAAAGATCAGAAGAAAGGCAGTGACAGATTGGTATATGACGGCAGAATTATTGAATGGGTGACTGGAGATGGCTTCTCTGTAGTGCAGAACATTCAGGAATGAATGCTGGTTCCAGAAACTAAGGGGCAGATTTTCCAAGACATGGCAATCTCATACAAATCACCGCTCCATTCCATTTTTACAAAAGAAAGGAACCCATATTTCTGAGAGAAGCTGCTGCACAGGCCTCCCTCAGAAATGCTGTGCTGTACTTCCATCAAGACAGTCCTTTCATTGTGCACTGTCAGGGAATGACAAACCATGCCCCCTTTTCATAGCAGTCATTTTCTGAAATGTAGCAGTCCCGACAGCCACTTTGACAGCTACTGTCAAACCGTCAACACGTAGAGGTAAACATGAGGTTAAGGTGTTGGGAGGCTATGGTGCCAGGTGGATAGAGGGGTAAGGTGCCAGCTAAGAAGAAAGCCCGTGAGTATGTAGGGTGCTAAAGTATCAGGTAGAAAAGCCAGAAGTGCCAGCTGGGTAGAATTGGGATGCCAAGTGGGTAAGGGGACAGGATACAAGGTAGAAAGGGTGCAAAGTAAGAGATGCACTGTTTAGGGTAGATCAGAGTGTGCAGGAGAAATCAGATCCAGTTGGGGAAAGCATGTAGTTAGGTCCAAGTTGATATCAGACCTACTGGGAGTGAAAGTATACAGGTCTGGTGATGAGAGGGGGAAGGGGGCATTGGGAGCTCAGCAGACACAGTCATGGGGGAAGGGGCAACTGGATCCAGAGTAAGGGAAGGGTGCCATGTGGAGAGCAGGGAAAGTGGACAGTGTGTGCAGCAGCAGAGGAGGTGGGGGGTGAGGGGGGGTGGCAGGTCAGGTGCAGAGAAAGGAAACGTGGGAGGTATAGGCAGCAGCAAGGAAGTGGGATCTTCATTTTTCCACACAATTCCTTCAGAGTCTGCTACATTGTGGAGTTTGCAGGATTCCATTTGCAACTCTAATCTACACATTAATAGCAGATGTCTGGTCCTCGGAAATCCACCCCTGCAACTTTGTCATGATGCTCCATTTCCATGGTTTCCTGGTTTGCCCACAATTCCCCCTTATCCTTCTCCAACAAATAAATCATATTAATCACATGTATTTTCCCAAATCCAGATTTTTCTTATGAATGTGAAGATACCCACAGTAGTCTTCCAACTGACTTTCTCAGCTCTGCTTTATCTGGGACGATCTTTGCTCTGCATATTTGGAGATAACAAGTTTCCTTTAGATAAACACAAAGAAAATATGCCGGAAATACTCAGCAGGTCCGGCAGCACCTATGGTGAAAGAAACAGAGTTAATGTTTCTGGTTAATGGCTGTCTCTCCTACCAAAAGACTTACAATCTTCTAGCTTAGAAGAGTCAACAAAGGTCTGTGTAGCATCACTCAAAATGGTCCTATTGAGATGTGTTTCCCCTCTGTGTTATCATTATTGAATGTGAGGAGGAATGCAAAATCTGATGATTCATGGGCCTAGAGAAAGATTCTATGGCGGGCCTTGTTCCAGGCAGAAGCCTCTGTCTCCCTCATACAGAACCCTTATGCGGACGGAAGGAGGAAATTGCCAGAGTGAAAATTCCCTCATTGTACGCTTGTACTGAGCAACTGACAGAGCCAGAGAAATGAGATTATTCAGTGAAAGACTTGTTGTCACCTGGGGATCTTGGTTTAAATCTTAGGCTGATCCCTGAACAAAACTTACCAAAGGGAGCCAACTGGCCTTTTATATTCCATAGTTTGGGCTGAGGCTTCTGAATAAGAAACAAATGATTGCATAGACCTTGCGTAGCCTACCCTTACCAAGCCTGACAGGAACCCTTGATATGCTTAATGGAGTGAAGGTGCCTTTCCCCCGCATATCCACACAGTCAAATATAAATCTGCCAATCTCCCATAAACCCAGACAGTGACGAAGATTTCCAGCAGGTGAATCCTGGTCATTTTGACAGCATCAATGGCTAACAACACTTTTGAGTCATGGTGGATACAATTTCTGAAATATTACTCATTGAATGATCTGTTAATTTTTTACATTTTCTAAACTTCTCACTTTGCAATGGACTAAAAATCAATAATGGTAACATAATAGTTCAATAGTTGACCAAACTGACATAACAAAAGGTTAATACATGTGTAGTCTGATTCATTTCTTCCTTACCACAATGAATTCTAGAACAGAAAGCAGTGGCTGACATTTACAGTTCATCAACAAGACAGAAGAGCTCAACTTCAACAATTAAGAAATTTTTATAAACCTTTGGTCGACTGGAAGAGAATGAAGCACGAGGGTCACTCTGTTATTAGACCAGAACTATTAGCAGAAAATCAAATCCCAATAAAGGGAGCAGATATCGATTTAAAAAAAAAACATTTATAGGCAACATTTATATTAACTTTGAAATAAGCATCAGGATGCATGTTGGTGCAGTCAGCCTCACAATCACCAGTTCTCTTTAACAACGCCAAAGTGGAAGTTTGACCACTCCTTACGTTGGGTTTCATGGTGTGACATGTTCTTCCAGACTCTCAGTGAGTGTTTCTGTTAACTGTGCTCTTCTCATCGACATGTTCCTATATATTTTCATCCTGTTCGATTGGTTTGTAATTATGTAAAAATAATGAGACATTAATGCTATGCAAAGTGTCAACTTAGAAAAATTCAGAGATGTTCACTTTCATAATTGGGATGGTACGGTGGCTCGGTGGTTAGCACTGCTGCCTCATAGCACCAGGGTCCCAGGTTTGATTCCAGCCTCGGGCGACTGTCTGCGTGGAGTTTGCACGTTCTCCCCGTGTCTGTGTGGGTTTCCTCTGGGTACTCCACTTTCCTCCTACATTCCAAAGATGTGCAGGTCAGGTGAATTGGCCATGCTAGATTATCCATTGTTGTTAGGAGCATTAGTCAAAGTGGGGGTGGGTTACTCTTTGGAGGGTCAGTGTGGCCTTGTTGGACTGAAGGGCCTGTTTCCACACTGTAGGGAACCTAATCTAAATCTCCTTTACAATATATAAAAAATTAGTATGTTATTCATATTAAAGCTTGTATCCAAACCTTCCCATGAGGCAATAAGTTGAAATTCATTCACTTGCCACTAGATGTAGCTTTACAGAAAGAAGTGTCTGGATTTGAGTTGTAGAAATTTTCTGGTAAGTCTACCTATTTTGCAGAACCTTCTAGAAGCCTGACAAACACATGACAAAATTTGTCACTGAGATGGATACTATACCAAAGAAGGCTTGTGTTACTCAAACGTG
This sequence comes from Chiloscyllium plagiosum, assembly GCF_037043375.1. NCBI lineage: Eukaryota > Metazoa > Chordata > Chondrichthyes > Orectolobiformes > Hemiscylliidae > Chiloscyllium > Chiloscyllium plagiosum. The sequence continues at coordinate 18,628,752 of NW_028270142.1, forward strand.
TAGTAAAATGTATCAAGGTGTGAAAAATTACTTTTCCAGGAGTAAGACTGCCAAAGTTTGACAGAACTTTTATTCAAATGAGAATTTGCAGCAACATTTTTTAACGTGGTTTAAAAGGTCAAAGTCGATTTATTATGTAAGGAGGACCAAATATTTTTTTCTCTGATTGGATAATGTTTCTATTTTAGAGCAAGGATTTGATGCAGTCCAAATTTCATGATGTTTTAGGGTTACTGAAGCATTGATAATGAAATAATTATCCATAGTCCACATAGGATTATAGGCATCGATCTCTATTTGAGTATTAGCATTACAGTCACAAGATTGTTTTTTATATGTAGCTATAGTTTTGCTGAGAAGGCCTCAAAATCGTAGAAACATGTTTATAGCAAATAAAGAGGCCATTCAGCCCATTGTGTCTATTCTCTGCAATTCACCTTTACATTTCCTTGCAAATTCTCTCTCTTCTGGATTTTATCAATTCCCTTTTGAAAGCCACAATTTGTCTGCCTCGCACACAAAAGGCTGTACATTCCTTTGTAACCATTCACTGAGTAGAAATGTTTTTCTCCATGTCATCTTTGATTCTTGTGTTATTCACTTTTAATCAGTGTCATCTTAGATCTCAACCCTTTTCCCAATCTACTTTGCCCGGATTCCTCATCATTTTGAGTACTTCTGTCAATCTTTTCTCAACCTGCTTTTCTTCGAAGGTGAACAGCTCCTACAATGTAGCCATCACTGAAGTTCCATATCCCTGCTGCAACCATTTTCATGAATCTTTTCTGCATCCTCTCTGAATTCTTCACATCCTTCCTAAATTGTGATTCCCAGACTAAGACACTATAATCCAATGGACACTGAACTGCTCTTTACAAAGCTTTGCCGTAATTTCCTGACATTTTTACTCCATGCCTATACTTATAAAGCCCAGCATACCAAAGACCTTTTTAATGACTTTCTCAGCCTGACTCATTATCTTCAATGTTTTATACATAGTCACTGACATATCCCTCTGCTCCTTTAAATCATCTCCTTGAGTTTAGAACGTCTCTCCTCATTCTTTCTACCAAAATGTATCACTTCAGATTTCTCCATGTTAAATTTAATCTGTCACTTGTCCCCCCTCAAATCTACTGGCTTGTCTTTATCCTCTTAAAGTCTACCACTATCTTCCTCATGATTTGGAATTGCCACTGTTGGACTGGGGTGTACAAAGTTAAAAAAAATCACACAACACCAGGTTTTAGTCTAACAGGTTTATTTGGAAACACTAGCTTTCGGAGCGCTGCCCCTTCATCAAGTGGTTGTGGAGTACATAATTGTATGACACAGAATTTATAGCAAAAGTTTACAGTGTAATGTAATTGAAATTGTACATTGAAAAATACCTTGATAGTTTGTTAAGTCTACCATCTGTTAGGATGACCATGTTAGTTTCACTTCTTTCCTCTGTAAATCACAAAACCTTTTTTTTTAAAGTTACATTCTCAGATTAAATTTAACAACTGGCATCAGCCCAGACAATGTGTTGAAGGTGTTAGCCCCCTGTGTGTTGTTGTCTGTGCCATCATGTTTAGACTGATTCTAATCTAAAAACTGAGTTAACAGAGTCTTACATGGATTCATGCAGTTTTTGAGCAAAGTACAATGTAATTCTGCAAGTACAAATTCACCCCACAAATGTATATGTGTATATGTGCATGTGTGTGAGTGAGTGAATGTAAAGGGGTCTAAGTCTGTGAGAGAGTGCATGTGTGAGTGTAGGGGTGTGTGTGTGTGTCTGGGATGGGGGGTTGCGAGTGTCTGTGAGAAATAGTTTATATGTGTGTGTGAGTGTAAAGGGTTTAGGTCTGTGAGAGGGTGCATGTGTGAGTGTAGGAGTGCGTGTGACTGTAGGAGTGTATGTGAGTGTCTGTGTGCATGTCTGTGTGTGTGTGTGTATAGTGCAATGGTGGTCACCCTGTAGTGTGACATGAACCCAAATCCTGGTTGAGGCCCTCCCTATGGGTACCGAACTTAGCTATCAGCCTCTGCTCGGCCACTTTTCTCTGCTGCCTGTCCCAATGTCCGCCTTGGAGGATGGTCACCCGAAGGTCAGAGGTCGAATGTCCTGGACTGCTGAAGTGTTCTCCAACTGGGAGGGAACACTCCTGTCTGTTGATTGTTGTGCGGTGCCCATTTATCCGTTGCCATAGTCTGCTCAGTTTCCCCAATGTACCATGCTTCAGGACATCTTTGCCTGTAGCGTTTGAGATAGACAACGTTGGCTGAGTCGCATGAGTACCTGCCACATACATGGTGGGAGGTGTCCGCACGCATAATGATGATATCCATAGTTGACAATATTTCCAAGTTTTGTGACATTGATAGATTTCAAAAATATGCTTTGCACACCATTGTCTAGGTCGTTAATGTAAATCAAGAAAAGCAGTGATTCAAATACTGACCCACCGGTGACTCCACTATTTACCTTTCATCAGTCAGGAATGCAACTAGAGCAGCACGGTGGTTCAGTGGTTAACACTGCTACCTCATAGTGCCAGGGACCTGGGTTCAATTTCCCTTTGGGTGACTGTCTGTGTGGAGTGTGCACATTTTCCTTCTGTCTGTGTGGTTTCCTCCAACAGTCCCAAGCTGTGCAGGTTAGGTGGACTGGCCATGCTAAATTGCCCTGTAGCGTTGAGGGATGCAGACTAGGTGGACTATCCATGGGAGATGCAGGGTTATAGAGGTGGGATGCTTTGCAGAAGGTCAGTGTGGACTGAATGGCCTGCTTCCACACTGTAGTGATTCTAACTATTCTCTGTTTCTTATTCAGTGAATGTGCTGCCAATTTTCTTCCTTTTTCTGAAGTGTCAATATTGCTGACAGATCCATTATTTGGCATATTATCAGAGGTTTTTTGGAAGTCTACATATATTATATCATGCCCCTATCTTTATCCAATCCCCTTGTTACTCCAACAGGTCAGAACTCTTACAAATAAAACTGATGAATCATATAATTGCTTCACCAGGGAAAGCAGTAAACTAAATAGTGGGAGCAACAAGGTTTGGGAGCATGAGATAAAATTAAAAGAGGTGACAGAAGATATCAATAAGGGAAATGATGGTGAGAGTGCATGAGTAGCTGGGATGGGATGGTTATTATGAAAATTCGGATAAGTTGGAGTTGAGAAGAATAAGAGGTGATCTTATTGATACAAACAAAATCCTGAGGGAGTTGACAGTATGCATCCTGAAAGAATGTCTCTTCTTATATCAGAAACTTAAAGTAGGTAATGTTATTTTAAAATAAAGGAACTATATTATAAAATACAGAAATGAGGAGACTTTTTTTTCTGTCAGAGGGTTGAAAGTCTTTGAAACTCACTTCCTCAGAGAATGGTGTGGCAGGGTCATTGAGTATTTTTGAGACAGAAGTAGGTAGTTGTTCATGGACAGGGGAATCAAAGGTTATTGGAGATAGATGGGAAAATGAAGTTGAATGGTGAAGCAAGCTCAAGGGGCTGAAGCACTTAGTCCTATTCATAATTCATTTATGCATTAGTAATTAAATTGTTGCCCAATTTGAACATAATATGTTGACGTTTTGCATTTCAAGGATAACTGAAGAAAGTCTGACCCAAAATGGAGTCAAGCTATTTTTTAGATGATTTTTGTGTTTGCTATAGATGTGCATTGATCCCATGCATAGCCTAAAAAGGGGCCTTCAGTTCTGGTTTTCAACTCTTCAGGAATCTGGAATACCCAGAAGGCAGCTTGATCTCATCAATGAAAGCTTTAGTCTCTCACTGTTACAGTCAGACAGTAGAACGAGTAAGTGTGGAGACTGGGAATAATGAGTGTCAGTAAACATTGACTGAGTAGTTTATAGAATAGAAAAGTAATTTATTGTCACAAAATACAGCGAACAGTATTTAAGTCACTATACTCTGGTACCTATATTAATAACAGAAATCATATATGAAAAGAATTTAAAAATTAAGACAAAGTCTATCTTCAAGGAGAAGACAGGACCCACATTCTCCACCGCTGCAGAAAGTTGACATTGAAGCCGTTGGACCCAGGGCCATTGGAATCCTGGCTGGACCATCACACCACCAAAGCTGCATCCTTTCAAGTATCACAACATCTTTCCTGTGGCAAGGAGACCAGAATTGAATGCAGTATTCCAAAAGTGACCTAACCAATGATAGACTGGGTGAGTAGGCAGGAAGGTGGCAGCTGAAGTGGGGGAATGTGAGTTTGCTTATAAGAAGAGAAAAGCAGGGTATTTTTTAAAAGTCATGAAACTTGTAAGTGTTGATATTCAGAATGACTTATGTGTGGACTGGAAGGAACACTGGAAGTTAGCATGTATACATAGAAAGCAATTAAGAAAGTAAATGGCAAGTTGATGTTTATTGCAAGGGATTGGTGTACAGGAATAAAATAATCTGGTATAATTGTACAAGGATTTAATTCGACCACATCTGGAATACTATGTGCAATTTTGGAGTCCACATTTAAGGGAGGATATACTTGCATAGGGGCAATGCAAAACAGGTTCACTAGCTTTGTCCCTACGGTGAGAGGATTGTCCAATGATGACAGTAAATTTGGCCTGTAGTCTGAAGATTAAAAGAACAAAAATTGACCTTACTGAAACATACAACAAGGTTGTATGTCCCTGGTCTCTACCCCAGGGAGTTATGGAGTCATAGAGTCATACTGCTCAAAAACAGACCCTTCAGTCCAACCAGTCCTTTCCCAAACCAAACTAGACCTACCTGCCTGCAGTTGGCCCAGCTCTCTCCAAACCTTTCTTATTCATGTACTTACCGAAATATATCTTAAAGGTTGTAAGTGTACCCACATCCACCAGTTCCTTTGGAAGTTCATTGCACACACGAACCACTCTGTGTAAAAAAAAGTTGCCCCACCCCGCCCATGTCTTTTTAAAATCTTTCTTCTCTACTTCAGTTCTCAGTTGGATGAGTGTCAAGCAAAAAGGCTTCATATCTCAGGGAACTGGAACTGAGAAGAAGCAATAAAGCCAAACCTAAAGATTTGATAGGAAAGGAAAATATCTTTGGCATAATTGTAAAATTGTGGTGTTGGGGAGTAGGTGGGAATTTTTTCTCTGCATTTTGAGGATTTTCAAATTGTTTTACATGCAGAAGGAATCAGTGCTGGGTCCTCTATTGTTTGTCATTTACATAAATGACTTGGATGAGAATATAGGAAGCATGGTAAGTTTGCTGTTGACACCAAATTTGGTGCTATAGTGGACTCTGAAGAAAGTTATCTAAGAATACAACAGCATCTTGCTCAGCTGAGCCAATGGGCCGAGGAGTGGCAGATGGAGTTTAATTTCGATAAATGCAAGGTTTTGCATTTTGGTAAGACAACCAAGGAACAGCACTTCAACAGTTAGTGGTAGGGCCCTGGGGAGTGTTGTCAAACAGAGGGACCGAGAGGGTCAGGTATATAGTTCTCTGAAAGTAGCATCACAGGTAGACAGGATGGTAAAGGAGGCATTTTGGTATGCTTGTCTTCGTTAGTCAGACCATTGAATATACGAGCTGGGATATCATGTTGAGGCTGTACAGTACATTGGCGTGGACACTTTTGGAGTACTGCATACAATTCCAGTCATCCTGCTATAGGAATGATGTTACTAAAATGGAGTGCAAAGGGAGAAAGTGAGGACTGCAGATGCTGGAGATCAGAGCTGAAAAATGTGTTGCTGGAAAAGCGCAGCAGGTCAGGCAGCATCCAAGGAGCAGGAGAATCGATGTTTCGGGCATAAGCCCTTCTTCAGGAATGAGGAGGGTGTGCCAAGCAGGCTAAGATAAAAGGTAGGGAGAGGGACTTGGGGGAGAGGCGTCGGGAATGCGACAGGTGAGGGTAATAGGCTGGAGAGGGGGTGGGGTGGAGAGGTCGGAAATAAGATTGCAGGTCAAGAAGGGGGTGCTGAGTCCGAGGGTTGGGACTGAGATAAGGTGGGGGGAGGGGAAATGAGAAAACTGGAGAAATCTGCATTCATCCCTTGTGGTTGGAGGGTTCCTAGGCGGAAGATGTGGTGCTCTTCCTCCAGGCGTGGTGTTGCCATGGTCTGGCGATGGAGGAGGCCAAGAACCTGCATGTCCTTGGCGGAGTGGGAGGGGGAGTTAAAGTGTTCAGCCACGGGGCAGTTGGGTAGGTTTGTGCGGGTGTCCCAGAGGTGTTCTCTGAAACGTTCCACAAGTAGGCGGCCTGTCTCCCCAATGTAGAGGAGGCCACATCGGGTGCAGCGGATGCAGTAAATGATGTATGTGGAGGTGCAGGTGAATTTGTGACGGATATGGAAGGATGCCTTGGGGCCTTGGAGGGAAGTGAGGGAGGAGGTGTGGGCGCAGGTTTTGCATTTCTTATGGTTGCAGGGGGAAGGTGCCGGGAGTGGAGGTTGGGTTGGTGGGGGGTGTGGACCTGACGAGGGAGTCGCGGAGGGAGTGGTCCTTCCGGAACGCTGATAGGGTAGGGGATGGAAATGTATCCCTGGTCGTGGGGTCTGTTTGGAGGTGGCAGAAATGATAAAGGATGATACGATGTATCTGGAGGTTGGTGGGGTGGTATGTGAGGACCAGTGGGGTTCTCACCTACCACCGATGTGGCCTTTTGTACACTTGCCTTTATGAGTCAGTGCACTGAATATCTGAGTTGGGAGGTCATGTTGGGGCTGTACAGAACATTGATTAGGGAAAAACAATGACTGCAGATGCTGGAAACCAGATTCTGGATTAGTGGTGCTGGAAGAGCACAGCAGTTCAGACAGCATCCAAGGAGCTTCGAAATCGATGTTTCGGGCAAAAGCCCTTCATCAGGAATAAAGGCAGTGAGCCGGAAGCGTGGAGAGATCATTGATTAGGCCATTTTCCAAATACTGCATTAAATTCTGGTCTCCCTGCAATAGGAAGGATGTTGTGAAACTTGGAAGGATTCAGAAAAAGATTTACAAGGATGTTGCCAGAGTTAGAGGGGTTGAGCTATTCGGAGAGGCTGAGTAGGCTGGGATTGTTTTCCCTGGAGCATCAGAGGCTGAGGGGTGACCTCATAAAAGTATATAAAATCATAAGGAACATGGATAAGATAAACAGACAAGGTCTTTTCCTTGTGGTGGAAGAGTCCAAGACTGGAGAGCAAAGGTTTACAGTGAAAGGGAAAAGATTTCAGGGGGACCTCAGGGACCACCTTTTCACGCAGAGGGTAGTGCGTGTACAGAATGAGCTGCCAGAGGAGGTGGTGGAGACTGGTACAATTAAAAGATTTAAAAGACATCTGGATTGTACTGGAATAGGAAGGGTTTATAGGGATTTGGGCCAAATGCTGGCAAATGGGACTACATTAATTTAGAGCACCTAGTTGGCATGGACGAGTTGGACCGAAGAGTTTGTTTCCATGCTGTACATCTCTATGACTCTATGATTGATTATCTCTCTCATTCTCTGTCTGTTTTCTATTGTTTTCAGAAGCAGTTGACAAGTATCTGTGGTCTCTGACTATTGCAGTACCCTTGTCACAGGATCCAAACCATGACGTATACTTGACCGGTTCTCTCTTGTTTTTCTTAAATTTGTACTCAACTTATGGAAAAGGATTTTCTGAAATCAAAAAATTCCAAATTCGTAAGGTTATGTAAGATGTACAATGCAGAAACAGGCTATTCAACCCAAGCAATACATGCAGCATTTTCTTTCCCATTTTATGTTTCCCCTTCTAAATTTATCATCTTAACTTAAATGATGAGAACCAATGCCCAAGGCAACCTGGTTTTTCATGCGTAATGTGTGCTCCTCCTAGTCCACAAAGCACCTACATTCGTGACCCCTGCTATGGGTTTGTCCCTCCTTGTGGGCTGGTTTTACTGTGTGCACAACTTGCATGACCTTCACAGAAACCGCAGTTGCATTCCTAGTTGGTGCCTGTATCCTTGCATATTAATGAGACCTTTCCTAGCATCAAAGTTAGGAGAAAGAGTAGACCATTTGACCCTTGGTGCTTGCTCAACCATTCAACAAGATCATGGCTGATCTGGTTCTGGTCTCATCTGGTCCTGTCAATCAAAAATCTCACCTAACTCAACTTCCAAAAAGTTTAAGATCCAGCCTCCATGGCCTTCAGGGGAAGAGAATCCCATACACTAACAACCTTCTGAGAGAAATAAAAATTCCTTAAGTCATGTTCTGCTCAAAGAGCCTTGCTTTCTTTCTGAGATAAATCTTTGCTAAGAGTTATTAAATGTCTTCTTAAAAATCTATAGGATAAAGCTCTGTGGCTAGCCCAAGCAAATACTGATCAAGGAAATTATCCCAAAATAACTCTATGAACAGATTTTCAAGACCATCAATGCCAATCTGCTTGGTTGATCTGCATGTATTTACCCTGATTACTGCAATACATGCTCCTTTAGTCCTTCATGTATTCTGTGTCCTACAGTTAGGGCGTCCATAAATTAGTTGAAACTTTATTGCTGGAACAGCACAGCAGGTCAGGCAGCATCCAGGGAACAGGAGATTCGACGTTTCGGGCACAGGCCCGAAACGTCGAATCTCCTGTTCCCTGGATGCTGCCTGACCTGCTGTGCTGTTCCAGCAATAAAGTTTCAACTTTGATCTCCAGCATCTGCAGACCTCACTTTCTCCCCGTCCATAAATTACTCCTGCAAGTGACCTTTGCTATTTGTTACCTCAACTCAAATATCTTTATATCTTTATCTTTCATGTTTAGATCATCTCTTAGAACTGAACTAATGCCATACAGAGCTATTGCACCACCATTTCCCAAGTTCTCATCAATCAGGTATGTCAAAAACCCTTCAAAATTCTGGTCCCAGCATTGGCCACCTTTCAACCATGAGATCAGATACTGTGTTGCTGAAAGGGTGGGTGAATAGGTCCACATCATTAATGACCTAAGAAACACTCATTGCCAGTTCAACTATCGGGTCATGCCATTCCCATTCAGCGGACTCAATTAAAAGCAATCCTTCAGATTGTGTATTTTTGTGTGCCCTTCAGAACCAGATCCAGTTTAATTTAAAATAGAACCAAAGTGAATTGATTTAGAAGCCACAAAATTCAGTTCCTTTGTTTTCTTTTCCTCGGTAACATGAACGCGTCTTATGTGTGAAATTATATCTTGTGCCATTCCTGAAGGAGGACTTATGCCCAAAACGTTGAATCTCCTGCTCTTTGGATGCTGCCTGACCTGCTGTGCTTTTCCAGAGCCACACTTTTCAACTCTGACTCTCCAGCATTTGCAGTCCTCACTTTCTCACTTTCTCCTTGTGTGAACTAGGCTGGATACTGTGTAGTTGGGGCATGAGCATGTACTGGAGATATGCAGAGTTAGGAGACTGCGGCCTTGATCAATATGTTATGCTGTTTCGACTCCAGTAGTGCCATTGTGACCTCAAAGCTCCAGTTGATGCTTTATCTTAACCTTGCAGGGGTGGCCAACAGAGGACTCAACAACTGGATGTTGATTGGAACTATTTAGAGTAACATACAGCCTTTACCTGGTCCGTCCTACACATGACTCCCAGTAATATGGTTGATTCTTAACTACACTCTGAAATGCCCAGTCAACCCCTCAGCTTTAGGGCAATGAGGGGTGGTCAACAAATGCTGACTTAGGAAGAATAAAGAAGAAAAGAGAAGTTGATCTCAAGAAGAACATGTCTCATTCTTAATCACTTTTAATCCATTACCATTAACCATTCCTTCCTGAAACCAAAACCCATGAGAAAAATTGTTCAATATGGAGAATTAAAGATTTAGCATCAATACAAATATTAAAGAAATAAATCCGTAATTTTGCTAAAACGAGTAGAAAGTTGAAGATTGAAAGGGGATTTTAAAATTCAGCAAAAATGAAAAAATTGATAAATGACCAGAAAATAGGACATAAGAGTAGACTCAGATAAATGCGAGGTGCTGCATTTTGGGAAAGCAAATCTTAGCAGGACTTATACACTTAATGACAAGATCCTAGGGAGTGTTGCTGAACAAAGAGACCTTGGAGTGCAAGTTCATAGCTCCTTGAAAGTGGAGTCGCAGGTAGATAGGATAGTGAAAAAGGCGTTTGGTATGCTTTCCTTTATTGATCAGACTATTGAGTACAGGAGTTGGGAGGTCATGTTGCGGCTGTACAGGACATTGGTTAGGCCACTGTTGGAATATTGCGTGCAATTCTGGTCTCCTTCCTATCGGAAAGATGTTGTGAAACTTGAAAGGGTTCAGAAAAGATTTACAAGGATGTTGCCAGGGTTGGAGGTTTTGAGCTATAGGGAGAGGCTGAACAGGCTGTGGCTGTTTTCCCTGGAGTGTCGGAGGCTGAGGGGTGACCTTATAGAGGTTTACAAAATTATGAGGGGCATGGATAGGGTAAATAGACAAAGTCTTTTCTCTGTGGTCGGAGAGTCCAGAACTAGAGGGCATAGGTTTAGGTTGAGAGGGGAAAGATATAAAAGAGACCTAAGGGGCAACTTTTTCACGCAGAGGGTGGTATGTGTATGGAATGAGCTGCCAGAGGATGTGGTGGAGGCTGGTACAATTGCAACATTTAAGAGGCATTTGGATGGGTATATGAATAGGAAGGGTTTGGAGGGATATGGGCCGGGTGCTGGCAGGTGGGACTAGATTAGGTTGGGATATCTGGTCGGCATGGATGAGTTGGACCGAAGGATCTGTTTCCATGCTATACCTCTCTATGACTCTATGACTAATAGAGACTAAAAACAAAAGTGTGTATTGGTCTCTATAACAGAAGAGATTTGCATAAGTAATTATAGGTGCATTCGTACAAAGAAAGGTGAAACTATAATGCATGGAAAGGGAATGACACAGACGTTAAATAAATACTTTGTGTTTGTTTTCATAGTAGAAAATATCTAAATTTTCCAAAAGTAGTGAGGCATCAAGTATCAAATTGAAATGAAGGGTGTTAGGATATTAGTATGAATAAGAATAATACTGAAGAAATCAAAAGGACTGAAAGCTGACAAATCCCTGCACATGTGGTCTATACTCTAGGGATTTTATGGAGATGGCTACTATGATAGTGGAGACATTAGTTTTGAATTGCCAGTGTTCCCAATGCTAGAATGGTTTACTTGATTTAGAAGGTAACAAAAGTGACTGCTTTTTGAGGAAAGACAAATAGATAAAACAGAGAAGCCCGACATCAATTGTATGAAAAATGGTAGGATCTATTATTAGGGATGTGATAACATAGTCACATTGTTTATTGAAGGCAAATCATGATTGACAAATCTATTATTGTTTTTTGAAAATGTCACTAGCAAGATAGATGAGTATATACAGTGTATTTTGACTTTCAAAAATAATTCGATAAGGCGCCATGTAAGAGGTTATTACAGAAAATTAGAATTTATGGGATTAAGGGTTGTACTTTTTTAAAGAATTCTTCACAGGATGTGAGGTAAGCATTACTAAATGCTTTTGAAAAAATGGTGATGCTCCATGGGACTTAGGTATACCAACAGTACTGTTTGGAAAGGAATTGTAGAATATTGACCCAGTAACAGTGAAGGAATAGTAATACCATACCAAGTCAGGATGTTGAGTGGCTTGGAGGAGAACTTGCTGTTGGCCAAGCCTCCAAAGCATCTGCTGCACTATTCTTTCCAGTACAGGTTATCAGTTTGGAAGGTGCTATCAAAGAAGACATAGTGAGTTGCTGCAGTACATCTTGTAGATAGAATCCATTACCGTCACTGTGTGTTCGTGATGCAGGGAGTGAATGTTGAAGGTAGTGAGTAAGGTACCAATCAAGTAGGCTGCATTGTCTTGATGATATCTTGATGTTCTTGAGTATTGTTAAATACCAGGTAAGTAGCAAGTATTCCACTGCACTCCTAACTTGTCCCTTGAGCTGCTCTGGAGAGACAGGAGGTGAGTTACTCACCACAGAATTTCCAGCCTGTGACATTTTGTTATAACACAGCATTTACTTGGCTGGAGCAATTCAATTTCTGAGCAATGGTAACTCCCAGAGGGTTGAAAGTGGTTGGTCAGTAATGCGTGAATATTATTTGTCAATTATCAGCTGAAGCCTGGATGTTTTTGAGATCTTACTGCACAAAGATATGAACTGCTCCAGTATCTGAGGGGTGGTGCCGAACATTGTACCATCATTAGCAAAAATCCCCAATGAACTGGCCTAATGATGGAGGGAAGATGATTGGACCTAGATTACCACCCTGAGAAAATCCTGCAGCGATATCCTGGAGCTGAGCTGACACAACTCACTACCAACAACCACAACCATTTTCCTTTGCACCAGGTATGAATCCACACAATGAAGTTTTCCCCTGATTCTCATTGACATGGTTTGCAAATTGGTTAATGGATAGAAAACAAACAGTTAAAGTAAGTGAGTCACTTACGTGTTGATAGGCACTAAGTGATATTCCACAAGGATTAGGAATGGGGTCTCAGCCTTTTGCAATTTATATTAGTCAATTAGATGAGGGCAACAAACACTTTTCTGATGATATGGAATTAGGTAGCGTACTAAACTGTGAGGAGGATGCAGAGATTGTAAAATAATTTGTAAGAGCCAACTGAATGGGAAAGAACGTGAAGTAGAATGCAATGTTTTTAAATGTCAAGTTTTAAATTATGCCAATCCAGTAAATGCTGGTAATCAGAAGGACATCCTATTATTGTATGAATCACAGAAATATCACACACAGGTACTGCAAGGAATTAAGAAAGCAATTAATGGGTTGGCCTTTATTATGAGTGGGATTATAATGTTAGAGTGAAGGTGGGTTAGCTCAGATGTTTAGTGCCTGCAGTTAATCATTCAAAGTCACTGTTTGATTTAGTCATAGAGCATGGAAAGAGACACTTTGGTCCAACTAGTCCATACCGAACATCATCTCAACTTAACCTCGACCCACCTGCCTGCTCCTGGCCCATTTCCCTTCAAACCTTTCCCCATTCACATACTTATCCATGTGACTTTTAAACTTTGTAATGTACCTACATCCACCACTTCCTCGGGAAGTTCATTCCACACACGAATCAGCGTCTGTGTAAAACATTTGCCCCTCATGTCCATTTTAAATGTCTCTCCTCTCAGCTTAAATGTGCCCTATGTTCTTGAAATCCCAACTCCCAGGAGAAGGACAACTACCTGTAACTTAATCTATACCCCTTATTATTTTATAAACTTCCATCAGGTTGCCTCTCAACCTCCTATGCTCCAGTGAAAAAAGTCCCAGCGTTTCTTTATAACGCAAACCTTCCTTATAATGCAACATCCTGGTAAATCTCTTCACAGCCCTCCCGGCTTAATAATATCCTTCTTATAACTGGGTGACCAAAACTGGACGCAATATTTTGAAAGAGGCCATACTGGCTAAATCTACTTGTTTCTAATCTGTGTTGAAGCTATGGCTTTAAAATATGTATTTTGTCCCTTTTTTAAACAGAAGTTTTAAGACAGAGGCATTGAGCTGAATATTCAAGGACAATAAAGTAAACAGCTTGAGGCCCTGGAGTTTTTTAAAATTAGAACATTAGAAGCAACATGAATGAGTGGAGTCAGATTCCCACAGAACTAGAGCTTTAGTTTAACTTTCAGTTGTTGGGACTTTGAAGTTAGCTGTGGAGGCTGAAATGCATCTCTCTGCCTCAGGAAAAAATCTTGAGTTTTCTCTCTCTCTCTTAAAGTCATAGTCATAGAGTTCTTTTCTCCTGGATTGGAGGAACATGTGAGACAATCAATTTTACTGCATTTGCCTTTGCCAAGGGTGTATTATGGAATCTTACTATATTAGAACAGTTGCTGTTTAGTAGTTAATTCAAATATTACTCTATTAGGTTTTCCAACAGAGTAAAGTTAGACCAATTCTTCTTTCTTTTGTTTGTATTTTAACTATAGTGCAAGAATAAAGTGCATTTTGCTTAAAGCCTAATAGTGTGATGAATTGAATCACATCTGGAATGCAGCACCTAACTTTTATCTTATTTAAGGGTCTGGACTATCTCCTTGACATATCTTGAGGGGGTTTGGTCATTTCCATAACAAATCCTAACCTATTAACTCTATGCCTGTTGTCTTAGAAAATATTTCTGTTAGTTAGGGAGTTTAAGATGAGGGGCATTGGGTATAAATTAAATCCAGACTTTTCAGGACTGAAATCAGGAAACACTTTTCAATGCAAAGAGAGATAGAAGTTTGGAGCTCTTTCCTACAAGTAACATTTGATGATAAATTAATTCTAAAGCTGTAATTCATATATTTTTATCATTAAATCTCTTAGTGATTAAGGCTAAAGGCAGTCAGCATGATTCGCATTAATTGATGGAACAGTTTTAAAGGGGGAAATATATTATTGTTCCTTCACTATGGCCAGGTCAACATCCTGAGATTCTTTCCCTCATGGCATTGTGGGTCAATTGTTGGTAATAGTTCAAGAAAGCAGCTCACCACCACCTTCTCAGAGGCAACTGGGGACTGACAAAAAGTGCTGGCTAGGCGTCATTGCCCAAATTCCACAAGGGATTTATTTTAAAAATGGTCTAACCCTTTTTTCATGTTGCAGTGTTGCTGGGTTTTATTGAAGTTGTCAAGGGCTCTGGTGAACCTACACCAGAATTTGTGTCCTTGTCTTAGGAAGGGTGTACTTACCCTAGAATGCAACGAATGTTCACCAGATCAATTCCTGAAATGGGGAGATGTTCCTGTGAGGGGACATGAGTATCCTATGAATAAGCATGGACTATAATATTCAAAGTTCAAAAGGCCAAGTGGTGATCTTGTTCAGATGTGTACAATTCTTCAGGAGATAAAGGGTAGTTTTTGGGAAGATGCTTTCCCTGGATCGTCCATAGAACATGGAGTCACAGTTTCGAAATGAGTTATCCATTCAGACTGGGATGAGAAATGCCTTCATTCAAAAGGTGTTATTTGTCAAAATGTAGAATTCTGTTGCCCAGAGTTCAGTAGTTAAATACATTCAAAAGACTGATAACATTATATATGCAAAGAAAATAAAAGGAAATAGGAGATAACAGAGGATCATAACATCAACCCATTTCTCAAAAAGACCAAAGTAAAATAGCAACCATATCATCATGAATGGTGGAGTCATTGAATCTCCACTACATTAACACTACATTGGTTATAGGTTCCCATGTCTTTGGCAAACAGGAAATCTGGAAGAGGAGGCAAGGTGTTGGCCAGGTTAGGGGAGACCCAGAATGAGAGTTGCGTGTGTGGTGCAATCAGTAGTTATGTGATATAAAATTTAAAAAACCTAGAATGTTTACATCGCAGACTACACCATATTAATAGTGTGGCTACAAGAGCAGGTCATAGGCTGAGAATTCTTCAATGAATAACACACCTCATTACTCCTCAGGGGTTCATTCAGCATCTACATGCACAAGCCAGAAGTGTGATGGAATACTTACCACTTGCCAAGGTGAATGCAGTTCCAACAACATTTACAAATCTAGGCAACAGCCAGGATAAAGCAGCCTGCCTGATTAGCACTCCACCCATCAATTAAACATCCATTCATTCCCTCCACCAATGATACACAATGACAGCAGTGTATATCATCTATAAAGTGCACGCAGTAACTCAAGAAAGGTCCTTGAACAGAACCTTCCAAACCCACAATCTCTACCAACTAGATAGATAAGACAGCAAATACATGCTAATACCAGCTCCTGCAAGTTCCACCCCAAGTCAGACACCATCCTGACTAATTGATCCTTCACTGTCACTCATGTATCTGCACTAGACGGAATGCAGTAGTTTAACAGTGGTTCCCTGTCAACTTAAGGGCAATTAGTGATGGGCAATGAAACACTAGCCTTGCCAGCAATGACGATATTACAGGTAAGAATTTTTAAAAAGACGGGATTAACTGATGTGGGAACAAATGTGGTTTATGGAACTTTGTATAATTAATTATGATGTGCAGATCATAGGGTATTTTCTCAAGTCAGAGCAACTTGCCATGTGTAGCTGAAGTATTCATAGGGTCAAAAAGAAAGATGGAAGTGGTCCGAGGAAAAGAGGAGCTGTTTTTCACCTTGCCCAGCAGGTTTATGAAACCAGACCATACATTGTTCAACCCATTGGAAAGGCTAGAAATTTATTTGTGTTGGCTTGTCAAAACAATTTTTATCACTCAAATATATTTTGATTAAAAAATGTATAAGTTCTTAGAAAGTGATTTAAACATGTGGAAAAACAGAGACCTAAGAATTATTAAAACAATTGCTTGTAAATTGAAGTGCATGCAGAATGTAACAATAAAAAAAGCCAATGAAAACTATAGGAACACAAAATATGTAAGAGTAAAATATGTGTTAATAACTACAAAACATTGGCCAGGTCACAATTAGAATACTGCATGCAGTCTTGGGAATAGAAAGGACATTCAAATCAAAGACATCATCCAGAGATTCACCAGAACATAACAGAAATGAAAAACTACATTCAGGAGGAGTGACTTGAAATGTTGGGATGATTCTCATTATTTGTGGTTTTTAAGGTTATGAAATTATTTGATAATCGCAGGAAAATATTGTTTATTTTTGACTGTGGAGTCAGTGGCAAAGAAATCATCACTTAAAAATTACTGTTGTGTTGTGGTGAAATAATAACATCCCTGGCTTTGAGTTAGAAACTGCAAGTTCATGTTCCCCTCCAGGACTTGATGTAACAGTTTAAACGTTAAGCATTATGCATTCATGATGTGGCCAAACAGATTAACTAGCAACAGCTAAATACTTCCGGCACATGCCAACGGTAGACAGTAAAGGTGACAGGGAGTCCTGGTCAGCCCAACTGATGGAAAAAAAACTAGAACCTCTGCCATCGCTATCCACAGCTCCAGCCTACAATATGCATGTACAAGTGTATGTTGCTACAGAAACATGGACTCTTCTCGAGAGGCTGGGGTGAGGTCAGTATACAGTTGGCCAGACTGCTGGTAAGAATCACATTCCTGCCAATAGCATAGTATTTGATTCCCATTCTTGTTGGGGTGGTCTCCCGCATGTCGTTCCACACCCACAGCAATGTGGTTGACTTTTGACCGACCTCTGAAACTGCCTAACAAGTGACTCATTTCTTTTTGACTTTCCTGTAGCGATTTCATACAACTAAGACCAGATGGACTACCAGGCACTGACCCAAGCATGAGAGAGAAAAATCAGAGTTATATCCAATCCAGTTGATCCTGGGAAGTTGTCCTCACTAATATCTGGAGATCTCTGCGAAAACTGGGAGAGTAACAGCCTAACATAATCCGTTCACTGATTAGATTAGATTGCTTACAGTGTGGAAACAGGTACTTCAGCCCAACAAGTCCACACTGACCCTCCAAAGAGCAATCCACCCAGACCCATTCCCCTACATTTACCCCTTCACCTAACACTACAGGCAATTTAGCATGGCCAATTCACCTGACCTGCACATTTTTGGACTGTGGGAGGAAACCGAAGCACCCAGATGAAACCCAATTAGACACGGGGAGAATGTGCAAACTCCACACAGACAGTTGCCTAAGGTGGAAATTGAACCCAGGTCTCTGGCACTGTGAGGCAGCAGTGCCAAACACTGTGCCACCATGCGACCCAACTGAATCCTACAATACAGCCAATGTTATACATTCCTCTAACAACATCCTGTCTCAAGAGTCAGTACAATAAAATACCTTCAGGATGGCGTGGAATAGACTCCATGAAGTCTTATGACATCAGCTTAAATGTGGACAGCACATCTCCCTCCTTGACGAATTAGTGCTCCTTTATGTTTAACACTGTTTACAAAAACAAATTGAGGTGGTAGGGGTGGGGGAACTTAAATGTTCAATACTAAAAGGGGCTTGGGATCAACATTACTGACAATGCTGGCCGAGTCCTGAAAAACATATCTGCCAGACTGAACTAGCAGTAAATAGTGAGAGAACCAAGGGAACTATCTGTCCACTATCTCTCTCACAATCGTCTATCCATGACAACTGGTAGGAGTGATCACTGCAAAGCATTGTAGAGACTATGCCCCATTTTCACATTGGGGACCTCCTCTATCGTATAGCATGATACTCTGCCTTTTCAGATGGACTCAGAAGAGAATGAGAACCTCAAAATTAGGCATCAATGAGGTGTGGTGAGTTGTCATGATTAGCAGAATAATATTTCATCAATTCTGTAGCCTCACAGGATTACAGAAACATAAGAAATAACAAGAATGGCCATTTGATTGCTCACCCTAATTTGGTTTATTATTATCACATGTGCCAAGATACAGTAAAAAGTATTGTTTTGCGTGTTATCTAGACAAATCATACCTTACACCAGGATAATAAAACAGAATGTAGAATATAGTATTACAGCTACAGAGAAGGTGCAGAGAAAGATCAACTTTAATATGAGAGGTCCAGTCATGAGTCTGGTAACAGTAGAGAAGAAGCTGTTCTTGAATCTGGTGGTACATGTTTTCAAACTTTTGTATCTTCTGCCTGATGGAAGAGAGTATAACCAGGGTGGGAATGGTTTTTGATTTTGTTGATTGCTTTCCTGAGGCAGCAGGAATTGGAGCTGGAGTCAATGGAAGGAAGGCTAGTTTGTGTGATGGACTGGGTTGTGTTCACAATTCTCTGTAATTTCTTACTGTCTTGAGCAGAGCAGTTGCCATACCAAGCTCTGTGCATGCGGAGAGGATAAGTTCTATGGTGCACATAAGACAATTCTACAAAATGGCTTCACCATTCAAATTAATTACTGTTGGTCTTTGTCCATTACGCCATTTGCTGGCACTATTCACATTTCACAAAATACTTCAATGTTTATCTCTGCCTTGAATATACTCAATGACTGAGCATTGGCAGCCTTCAAAGGCAATGAATTCCAAAGATTCACTGCCCTCAGAGAAGAAATTCCTCTGTGCTGAATGATCTACCTCTTATTTTGAGGCTGCGTCCTCTGGTAGTGCAAATACTCAGATAGTGTGGCATTGGAAAAGGACAGCAGGTCAGGCAGCAGCCGTGAAGCAAGGGAATCAGAGTTTTGGGCATAAGCCCTTCATCAGGAATGCGCACAACATGTTAACTTATGCCTGAAAAGCTGACTCTCCTCCTCCTCAGATGCTGCCTGACCTGCTGTGCTTTTCCAGCACCACACTTAGACTCTGATCTGCAGCAACTGCAGTCTGCACTTTCTCCAAATACTCAGACAGTTCCCCAGCATCCGTATCGTTGACGTTCATAAGAATCTTCTTTGCTTTAAAGACATCAGTGTTTGTTATTCTAAACCTGAGATAATATGGAGCCAGCTTCCTCAAATTGTCCTTGTAGGACAATCACACCATCACAGGAATTACTTTAGTGGACTCTGTCTACGCTAAGTATATCTTTTCTAAAGTAAGGAGACCAAAACTGGATCCAATACCTCAAAAGCAGTCTCATCAAGCATTGATACAGCTGCAGCACGATATCTTTACTCATATTGCCATAACGGTCAACATATCATTTTGCCTTCATAATTGATTGTTATACCTTCATGTTAGCTTTCAGTGAATTATTAACAAGAACATTCAACTTCCTTTCAACATCAACACTTAGCAATCTCTCATTACTTAAGATATATCCTGCATCTATGTTTATTTACTAAAGTGGCAATGTTCACATTGTTCCCCTTTAAATTCCATCTGCTTTGCTCTTGTTCACTCATTCAGCCTGTCTAACACACCTGAAATCTGTTTGTAACTTTCTCTATGCTCTCATTCCCACCTAGGTTTGTATCATTAGCGAAATGGAAATATTACATTTCATCCCCACATCCAAATCATTGATACAGATTGTGAAAACCTGGAGCCCCACACCCAATCTTGACTCCAGGTACCCCACCAGTCACATCCTCCTCACCTGAGAATGACCCATTTATTCCTGACCTCTCTGTTTTCATCCATTAATAATTCTCAATTTATTCAATTTGTAGACAATCTGGGCAATTAGATTTCATCAATCCACAATAATATGAAATAAAGAGAAAAAAATGCAGTGGATAAGTTAATGGAGAAATGGATAGAGATCAAACTGAGTACATGAGCAAACTTCTGAAGAAACGAGGTGCAGTTTTATAATGACACATATATGATCATTGTGGTGGTGGACATGGCAACAGAAAGTCACTTTGATAATGTAGTGTGTGAAGAAAACCACATGGTAGTAAATGAGATGCTTCATAAAACCTAGTGGACCAATCGTATCTTGTACAAACATCTAACCTGGCATGGGCAGTAAATTAGAATAACTCATTGCAAATGGTTAGGGGTACAATCCATATAAATTATAGAGTCATAGAGTCATACAGCACGGAAACAGACCCTTCCGTCCAACTCGTCCATGCCAACCAAGTTTCTCAAACGAATCCCTCTAACACTTTCCTATTCAGGTACCAATCCAAATGTCTTTTAAATGTTGCAACTGTACCTGCATCTATCACTTCCTCTGGCAGTTCATCCCATGCACAAACCACCTTTGTGTGAAAGAGTTACCCTTCAGATCCCATTTAAATCTTGCTCCTCTCTCCTGAAAAATATGCCCGCTAGCTTTGAACTCTCCCACCCTAGGGAAAAGATCTTTGCTATTTATTGTATTTATGCCCCTCATGATTTTACAAACCTCTATAATGTCACACCTCGACCTTCTTTGCTCCAGTGAAAAAACTCCCAGCCCATCCAACCTCTCCTTATAACGCAAACCCTCCAGTCCCGACAACATCCTGGTAAATCTTCACTGAACCCCCTCCAATTTAATAAAATCCTTCCAAAGCAGGGTGACCAGAACAGTATACAGTACCCTGAAAGTGGCCTCACTAATGTCCTGTACAACCTCAACATGACATCCCAATTCCTATAATCATTGATCTGAGCAATGAAGGCAAGTGTTGTTTTTGGGATTACCACATACTATTTTGAATCCACAATGGATGATCATCCCCTGGCTAGGGAAGGGATCATGTTTTCTAAGCACTTGAATGCCCTACATGCAAGTAGAAGGGAATTCCTTAATGCTGAGGTTTCAGTGAAATTCAGTGAGTCTTGCATCCCTCAGAAATAAATAATAATCTAGGGGACATGATTTATTACAGTAGCAAAGGGCAGAAAGAATGAGTAAGTCTGAGTTAAAGTATAGTGGAATTGGAGAAACAGTAACTTTACAGCAGAACAAGAATGTGCCGAGGATGTATCCTGTAAAGGTGAAAGTGGGTACTGCAGATGCTGGAGGTTAGAGTCAAGATTAGAGTGGTGTTGGAAAAGCACAGTAGGTCAGGCAGCATCGAGGAGCAGGAGAATCGACGTTTTGACCATGAGACCTTCATCAGGAACTGGGATAATGTGGGGGAAGGGGAAATGAGGAAACTGTTAAAATCCACATTTATCCCGTGTGGTTGCAGAGTTCCAAGGCAGAATATGAGGCATTCCTACTCCAGGTATCAGGTGGTAACAGTTTGATGATGGAAGAGGCCCAGGACTTGCATGTCCTTGAGGAATGGGAGGGGGAGTTGAAGTGTTCAGCCATGGGGCGCTGGGATTGGTGGGTGCAGGTGTCCCAGAGATGTTCTCTGAAACGATCTGCAAGAAGGTGTCCTGTCTCCATGATGTAGAGGAGACCACGTCAGGTGCAACGGATGCAGTAGATGACATTGGTAGAGGTACAGGTAAATTTCTGATGGATGTGGAAGGATCCCTTGAGGCCTTGGATAGAGGTGAAGGGAGTGGTGTGGGCACAGGTTTTGCACTTCCTGAGGTGGCAGGGAAAGGTACCAGAAGTGGGGTGTGGGCTGGTGGGGAGGGGGGAGTTGGGGGGTGGTCCTGATGAGGGAGTCGTGGAGTGAATGGCTTTTTTGGAACGCTGATAGGGGTGGGGAGGGAAATACATCTCTGCTGGTGGGGTGCGTTTGGAGGTGGCGGTAGATGATGCGTTGTATGTTGGGTGGAAGATGAGGACCGGGAGGGTTCTGTCCTTGTTGCATTGGGAGGTGTGGGGTTCAAGGGTGGTAGTGCATGAAGTGGAGGAGATGCGCTGTAGGGCATTGTCAATCACGTGGGAAGGGAAGTTGAGATTGTGGAAGAAGGAGGCCATCTGGGACTTTCTGAGGTGGAATTGGTCATCCTGGGAACAGATGAGGTGGAAGAATTCAGGCTCAGGGATGGTGTTTTTACAGGAGGTAGGATGGAAGGAGGTGTAGTCTACATAGCTGTGGGTGTTGGTAGGCTTGTAGTGTATGTCTGTGGTTAGTCAGTCGCCAAAGACGGTGATGGAGAGGTCCAGGAAGGGGAGAGAGGTTTCTGAGATGATCCAGGTGAATTTGAGGTCGGGGTGGAAGGTGTTGATAAAGTTGATGAACTGTTCAACCTCCTAGTGTGAGCATGAGGCAGCGCCAATACAGTCATCGATGTAGCGGAGCAACAGATAGGGGGGTGGTGCCATTGTAACTGCGGAAGATGGACTATTCCACATTTCCAACAACAGGCAGGCATATCTGAGTCCCATGTGGGAGGAAGTGGGAGAATTGGAAAGAAAGTTGTTGAGGGTGAGGACCAGGACAGCCAGGCAGATGAGGGTGTCGGTGGAAGGGACAGCGTGAGAGGAAGAAACAGAGGGCTTAGAGACCTTCGTCATGGCAGATCGATGTGTACAGGGACTGGATGTTCACCAATCTAGTCCCAACTTTGATACTTGATCTTTGTGATAAATAGTTCGAAGCCAATCTTCACATTCACTTGGTCCATTCCCTGTTAAACCATTGTCTGCCACAACCTATTATCCATAAAAGTCCAACATATGTATGTGAAAAATGCATGGTGCACCTTCAATACCCACTGTCCGTTTAGGCTCCATCAATGTGTAATCAGGGCAAGTCAGCTGTGTGGAATTTACTGAAATGGCTTGATTACCAAGTCGGAAGATCGTGTTGCCAATAGCGTCTATACATTTCCCTGGCCCTCTTCTTTCGTTTTGCCCTTCCTTCTTCCCTTCCTTCTTGTTCATGTCCCGAGTAAAATTATTTTCTGACGGCCTATTACAATACCACAAAACGCTACCAATCTTTCCTGAAACCTCTGCCTTAATATTTTTCTGCCTCCATTCTGTAAACTCCAACCAGTCATTTGTTTGATTTTTGTATGTAGTGTCCAATCGAAAGTAGTTGAAAATATACAATGCAGCTCGTCAGCTAAATTATTTGAAAGATTTGTTTATCACAACTTGATTTTTCTCTCCAAAATAATGTTCCTAAAAGGACTACCTGCTGATTTGTGTATTGCTACAATGTTCAAATGTTCACACATACTGCTGAATTCTTCTCTGTCCAATTCTCCTCCTGTCTTTTAAAAATGTAGACCATGCTCCCAACCCCATTCCTAACCATCATTGCATTATTTTATCAATATGACATTTTTGTCTTCACTGTTGTTGACAGGATAAATCAAACTGCAATGCCTAAAACAAATGCATACATACATACAAAGCCCCTTGAGACTGCTTCACCATTTAATAAGATCATGGTTGATCCTATTGTGAACACAAATCCAGAAGTCATTTGATGAAGTGGTACATCAAATGTTATTGCAGACAATTATCACTCATTGTGTATAAGGTAGCATACTGGATAGAAGATTGGCTGGTTAATAGATACAAAGAGTTGGCAAAAATGGGTCTTTTTCAGGTGGACAGAGTGTAACAAGTACATAGAACATGGAACGTTGCAGCGCAGTACAGGCCCTTCAGTCCTCGATGTTGCGCCAATCTGTGAAATTAATCTGATGTCCATCTAACCTATACCATGTTAGCCTTCACCATCTGAGGAAAAAGGCTCTCACTGTCCACCCTATCTAACCCTCTGATTATCCAATACGTCTCGATTAAGTCACCTCTCAAACTTCTTCTCTCCAATGAAAACAGCCTCAATTCCCTCAGGCTTTCCTCATAAGATCTTCCTTCCATTCCAGGCAACATCCTAGCAAATCTCCTCTGAACTCTTTCCAAAGCTTGCACATCCTTCCTATAATGCAGTGATTAGAATTGTATGCAATACTCCAGGTGCGGCCTTACCAGTGTCTTGTATAGCTGAAGCATGACCTCGTGGCTCTGAAACTCAACCTCCCTACCAGTGAATGGCAACACACCATTTGCCTTCTTAACAATGCTGTCAACCTGGGTGGCAACTTTCAGGGATTTATACACCTGGGCACTGACATCTCTCTGTTCATCTACACTGCCAAGGATTTTACCCTTAGCCCAGTACTCTGCATTCCTGTTACTTCTTCTGAAGTGAACTACCTCACACTTCTCCGCATTAAACTCCATTTGCCACTTCTCAGCCCAGCTTTGCATCTTATCTATGTCTCTCTATAACCCACAACATCCTTCGGCATAATCCACAACTCTACCGACCTTAGTGTCATCTGCAAATTTACTAACCCAACCTTCTATGCCCACATCCAGATCACTTATAAAAATGACAAACAGCACTGGCCCCAAAACTGATCCTTGCAGCACACCACTGGTAACGGAGATCCAGGATGAACATTTCCCATCAACCACCACCCTCTGTTTTCTTTCAGCTACCCAATTTCTCATCCAAACTGCAAAATAACCTTCAATTCCAAAACTCCATATTTTGTGCAATAGCCTACCATGTGGAATCGTATCAAATGCCTTACTGAAGTCCATATACATTACATCAACCGCTTTACCTTCATCCACTTGTTTTGTCACCTTCTCAAAGAACTCAATAAGGTTAGTTAGGTATGACCTACCCATCACAAACCTGTGTTGACTATCTCTAATCAAATTATTCCTTTCCAGATAATTATAAATCCTATCTCTTTTCACCTTTTCCAACACCTTACCCACAACTGAGGTATGGCTCACTGGCCTATAATTACCAGGGCTGTCCCAGCTCCCCTTCTTAAACAAGGGAACAACATTTGCTAACATCCAGTCTTCTGGCACTACTCCTGTTGACAATGATGACATAAAGATCAAAACCAAAGGCTCTGCAATCTCCTCCCTGACTTCCCAGAGAATCTGAGGATAAATCCCATCCAGCCCAGGGTCTTATCTATTTTCAGATCTTCCAAAATTCCTAAAACCTTCTCTTTGTCAACCTCAATCCCATCTAATCTATTAGTCTGGATCTCCATGTTCTCACGAACATTGCTCTTTTCCAATGTGAATACTGACAAAAAGTATTCATTAACCCCTATGTCTCAGAGCTCACACACAACTTCCCATTACTATCTTTGATTGGCCCTAGTCTTACTCTAGTCATTCTTTTATTCCTGATATACCTATAGAAGGCCTTAGGGTTTTCTTTGATCCTATCTGCCAATAACTTCTCATGTCCCTTCCTTGCTCTTCTTAGCACTCTCTTTAGATCTTTTCTGGCTAACTTGTAACTCTCAAGCTCCCTAACTGAGCCTTCATGCCTCATCCTCACATAAACCTTCTTCTTTTTCTTGACAAGAGCTTCAACTTCTTAAGTAAACCATGGTTCCCTCTCTCAACAACTACCTCCCTGCCTGGTAGGTATATACTTATCAAGCTGTTCCTTGAATAAGCTCCACATTTCAAGTGTGTCCATCCCTTGAGGTTCCTTCCCTATCCTATGCAACCCAAATCTTGCCTAATTACAACATAATTGCCTTTCCCCCAGTTATACCTCTTTCCCTGTGGTGTAAACATATCCCTGCCCATTGCTATTGTAAACATAACCGAATTGTGGTCACTATCACCTAAGTGCTCACCTACTTCCAAATCTAACATTTGGCTGGATTTATTTCCCAGTACCAATATGGCATCGCCCCTTGTTGGCATGTCTATATATTGTGTCAGAAAACCCTCCTGCACACATTGAACAAAAACTGACCCATCTAAACTACCTGAACTATAGTATTCCAGTAAATATTGGTGAAGTTAAAATCCCCCATAACAACTACCCTGTTACTCACGTTCCTATTGAGAATCATAGAACATAGAAAAGTACAGCACAGAACAGGCCCTTTGGCCCACGATGCTGTGCCAAGGAATATTCCTAATCTAACATAAAATAACCGAATCTACGCATCCCTCAATTCACTGCTATCCATGTGCATGTCCAGCAGTCGCTTAAATGTCCCTAATGACTCTGCTTCCACCACGACTGCTGGCAATGCATTCCCTGCATTGACAAATCTCTGCATAAAGAACATACCTCTGAAGTCTCCTCTATACCTTCCTCCTAATATCTTAAAATGATGACCCCACGTGCCAGTCAATTCTGCCCTGGGGAAAAGTGTCTGGCTATTGACTCTATCCAAGCCTCTCATTACCTCGATCAGGTCACATCTCTTCCTCCTCCTCTCCAGAGAGAAAAATCCGAGATTGGTCAACTTCTCTTCATAAGACAAGCCTTCCAGTCCAGGCAACATCCTGGTAAACCTTCTTTGCACCCTCTCCAAAGCCTCTATCTTTCCTATAGTAAGGCAACCAGAACTGGACACAGTATTTCAAGTGTGGTCTCACCAGGGTCTTGTAGAGCTGCAGCAAAACCTTGCGGCTCTTAAACTCAATCCCCCGTTAATGAAAGCCAAAACACCAAATGCTTTCTTAACAACCCTATCCACTTGGGTGGCAACTTTGAGAGATCTATGCACTTGAATACCAAGATCCCTCTGTTCCTCCACACTGCCAAGAATCCTGTCTTTAATCCTATATTCAACATTCAAGTTCGACCCTCCAAAATGCATCACTTCACATTTATCAAGGTTGAATTCCATCTGCCATTTCTCAGCCCAGCTCTACATCCTGTCTATGTCGCACTGCAGCCTGCAATAGCCCTCTATACTATCAAAGGTACCTCCTACCTTTGTGTCATCAGCAAATTTACTAACCCACCCCTCAACCTCCTCATCCAAGTCATTTATAAAAACTACAAAGAGCAGAGGCCCAAGAACAGAGCCCTGTGGGACACCACTCACCACTGTCCTCCAGGCAGAATACTTTCCATCTACAACCACTTTCTGCCTTCTGTCAGCTAACCAATTCTGAATCCAGACAGCCAAATCTCCCTGTATCCAATACTTCTTGACTTTAAGAATGAGCCTACCATGGGGAACCTTATCAAATGCCTTGCTGAAGTCCACATACACCACATCCATTGCTCGACCTTCGTCAACCTGTCTCATCACCTCCTCAAAGAACTCAATAAGATTTGTGAAGCACGACCTGCCCCTCACAAAGCCATGCTGACTGCCTTTAATCACTCTATTCTCTTCCAAATAGTCATAAATCCTATCCCTCAGAATTCTTTCCAAAACTTTGCTGACCATAGACGCACGACTGACTGGTCTGTAATTGCCAGGGATTTCCCTATTACTCTTGAAAAGAAGAACAACATTCGCCTCCCTCCAATCCTCCAGTACGACTCCCGTGGAGAATGAGGAGGCAAAGATCTTTGCCAGTGGCTTAGCAACCTTCTTTCCTGCTTCCCAGAATAGCCTAGAACAAATCTGGTCTGGCCTTGGGGACCTATCAATCTTAATGTTTGCCAAAATTTCCAGCACATCAACTTCATCAATCTTGATCTATTCAAGCCTGTTTCCCAGCTCCTTGAAGTTCTCATTCACAACAAGGTCCCTTTCATTAGTGAAAACTGAAGCAAAAAACTCCTTTAGGGCTTCCACTATCTGCTCAGACTCCAAGCACACGTTCCCTACACTATCCCTGACCAGCCTGACCTTCTCCCTGATCATTCTTTTATTCCTCAGGTATGAGTAAAATGCCTTTGGGTTCTCCCTAATCCTTCCTGCCAAGCCTTTCTTGTGCCCCCTCCTGGCTCTCCTCAGTCCATTTCTGAGTTCCTTTCTAGCAAGCCTGTAATCGTCTAAAGCTGTCCTAGATCCTTGCTTCTTTCACCTTACATGAGCTGTATTCTTCGTTTTGACGAGAAGCTCCTCTGTTCTTGTAATCAAGGCTCCTTAATCTTACTCA
Organism: Chiloscyllium plagiosum; assembly: GCF_037043375.1. Lineage (NCBI taxonomy): Eukaryota > Metazoa > Chordata > Chondrichthyes > Orectolobiformes > Hemiscylliidae > Chiloscyllium > Chiloscyllium plagiosum. The sequence goes on from NW_028270142.1 coordinate 18,656,814, forward strand.
TTCTTGTCTGTCTCAGAGGAACAAATTTGTGCATCACTCACAACAACTGCTCCTTAGCAGCCTCCACTTTTCTGTTGAGCCCTTTCTGTGGAACAATTGCTCCCAATCTGTACTTCCCAACTCCTGTCTGATAGCATCATAATTTCATATTCCCCAATTAAATATCTTCCCTTGGTAACTGCTCCTTTCCCTCTCCAAGGCTACAGTAAATGTGAGGCAGTTATGGTCACTGTCACCAAAGTGTTCTCCCACTGTGAGATCTGACACCTCTCCTGGCTCATTGCCGAGCACCAAATCCAAAATGGCCTCCCTCCTCGTCGACCTGCCTACATACTGAGTAAGGAAATCCTCCTGAACACACCTGACAAAAATGGCTCCATCCAAACCATCTGTACTAAGGAGCTTCCAGTCAATACTGGGAAAGTTGAAGTCACCCATAACAACAACCCTGCTACATCTGCATTTTTCCAAAATCTGCCAGCCTATGAGTTCTTCGATCTCCCTACTGCTATTAGAGGGTCTGTTGAAAACCCCCAATGAGGTGGCTACTCCCTTGCTGTTCCTCACTTCCACCCATACTGATTAAGCAGACAAACCTTCCTCGACAACCTTTGTTTCTGTAGCTGTGATGCACTGTCTGATTAGCAAAGCTACACCCCCTCCCCTTTTTCTCCGCTCCCTGTTCTTTTTAAATGTTCTAAACCCTGGAACATCTAGCAACCACTCCTGCCCCTGTGAAACCCCCATCTCAGTTATGGCCACAACATCATTGTCCCAAATACTGATCCATGTCTTAAGTTCATCACTCTTATTTCTGACACTCCTTGCGTTAAAGCAGACACACTTTCACCGATCTCTTTGTTTCACCACGTGAAAAACCTTCCTGATAGATTCACTACATCCTGCCACTGCCCATCTACAACTACCCCCATCTCAGATATCTAGCTCTGGTTCCCACCCCCCCCCCCCCCCCCCCCCCCTGCAAAACTAGTTTAAACCTTCTCGAACCACACGAACAAATCTCCAACCCAGGACATTTATGCCCCTCCAGTTCAGGTGCAACCCGTCCTTCATGTACAGGTCCCACCTTTCCCAGAAGGCATCCCAATGGTCTAAGTATCTGAAGCCCTCCCTCCTGCACCAGCCTCGCAGCCACGTGTTAAGCTGCACTCACTGCATGTTCCTCACCTCACTGTCTCGTGGCACCAGTAACAAACCTGAGATTACCACTCTACTTGTCCTGCTCTTCAGCTTCCAACCTAACTCTCTATAGTCACTTTTCAGATCCTCAATCCCTTTCCTGGCTATATCATTGGTGCCAATATGTACCACGATTTCTGGCTGCTCACTCTTCCCTTTCAGAATCTTGTAAACCCGATCAGCAACATCCCGGACCCACTTAAAAACTTCCTGGCAGCCCTCGCTTCTCTCCATCCTCTCTTCTCGCTGCTATGTTCAAAATGGAGGCCTGACTCTCGAGGTAAGTCCCTTTTTAAGTGGAAAAAACAGACTTACCAGGCAGCCCTCGCTTCTCTCTGCCCTCTCTCCTCGCCACTCTGTTCAAAGAATCATCTTTGCCATCCTTTCCTCTACATCTCTGGAACAATTCGGAGGCCTATAGAAAATTCCCAACAGAGTGACCTCTCCTTTCTTGTTTCTAACCTCAGACCAAACTACCTCAATGGATGAATCCTCAAACATTATCTCAGCTGCTGTAATACTATCCTTGATTAACAATGCCACTCCCACACCTCTTTTACCATCTTCTGCGTTCTTGCTGAAACATCTAAATCCTGGAATCTACAACAAACATTCCTGTCCCTCCTGTAGCCATGTCACTGAAATGGCCACAACATCAATATCCCAGGTACCAATCCACGCTGCAAGTTAACCACCTTACTCCGGATGCTCCTGGCATTGAAGTACAAACGTTTCGAGCCAACCTCCTTATTGCTGGTGCCTTCTTGCGACCTTGTAAACCTATCCCTCTACAATTCAGGTTCCTATCCCCCTGCTGTATTAGCTTAAACACCCCCAAAGAGCATTAGCAAACATCCCCCCCCAGGATATTGGTATCCCTCTGGTTCAGGTGAAGACCATCCTGTTTGTAGAGGTCCCATCTTCCCCAGAATGAGCTCCAATTATCCAGGAATCCAAAACCTTCCCTCCTGCATCATCCCTGCAGCCCATGCTTTCAGCTCCGCTCTCTCCCTGTTCCTCGCTTCACAAGCACATGGCACGAGCAACAAACCAGAGATAACAACTCTGTTTGTGCTAGCTCTAAGCTTCCACCCTAGCTTCCTGAATTTCTGCCTTAGATCACCACCTTTCTTCCTATCTATGTCATTGGTGCTTATGTGGACCACAACTTGGGGATACTCCCCCTCCCCCTCAAGGATCCCGAAAACATGATCAGAGACATCACGACCCCCTACACCTCGAAGGCAACACACCAATCGTGAGACTCTCTCAATCCCACAAAACTTCCTATCTGTCCCCCTAAGTGTGGAGTCCCTAGTGACTCCTCTTCCCCCTTCCCCTCTGCGCAATGGGGACAGACTCTGCGCAAAGACCTGTGCCCCATAGCTTACCCCTGGTGATTCCCCCCCCCCCAACAGTATCCAAAGTTGTACACTTGTTGTTGAGCGGAATCACCACAGGAGATCCCTGCACTGCCTGCTGGTTCCCTTTCCTATGCCTGACGGTAACCCATCTACCTTCTTCACGTGGCTGTGGAGTAACTACTTCCCTGTAACCCCTCTCAGTAACCCCCTCTGCCTCCCAAATGATCCGAAGTTCATCCAGCTCCAGCTCCAGTTCCCCAACACAATTCTCGAGGAGCTGGAGTTGGGTGCACTGCCCACAAATGAAGTCAGCAGGGACACTATAGGTGACCCTTACCTCCCACATACTGCAGGAGGAACATTCAACTGCCCTAACCTCCATTCCCACTATTCCAAATTCCCAAATAGACAGCTAAAAAAATGAAACACAAAAGAAAACACTTGTCACCTTCCCAACCGATGCACAGAACGTTTTTTTTATTAGAAGACGAGGATGGGTGGGAGACACTACCTGAGTTGTGTTTCAGGTAAAGCAACCACCCAAATATGTAACCTCGTGACCTCGCCGACTGCCTCCAGGAACTGAAGTGGTGTGTCAAAGGGATTAGTGTTGGGATGTCAACTGTTTATAGTTTACACAAATTGCCCAGATGAAGCAGTGGAAGGTATTGTTGCCAATTTGCTAATGACACTAAGATAGCTCGGAAAGTAAATGTGAAGAGAACACAAAGAAGCTACCAAGGGTTTTAGGTAAGTTTAGTGAGTTGGCAAAGATCTCGCAAAAGGAGTAGTTAGATGTGAAGAGGATGTTTCATCTTACGGAGGTCACTGTTTAAAAATAATATGGTTGCCTATTTAAAACAGAGACAAAGTGGAATTCATTTTGTTTTGTTTAGAACTGTTTTTGTTGTGGAATTCTTATTATTACATTTGAGAACACCAGGAACAAGAGCAGGAGTTTTATTATGGAGGTGTTCCGTCTACTAACAACAAGGTTTGGCTCAACTGCTTCCTACCCAGAACGGCCAATGATGTCATCATGACATCACATGGTCAGATTCTTAAAGTGACAGTCCATGATATTTAGTAAAGAAATGACACTTTTCACAGCAGGTGATGAGTCTTTAGAACACTCTGTTGCTCACATTCTGCCCAATACTACTCCTCATTGCTTCCCTGTCCAACTCGCTCACTCACCATTTTGCTGCTTTCTCTCCTGAAACCTGGGTTTGACTGAGGGGTTCGAAGGTATTCAGCAAGAGGGAGGATGCAAATAAAACAGTGAAGCAGAAGAGTGGGGCAGGGAAATAATGAGTAGAGTATGTCAGAGAATGAGGGCAGCCACCCCAAAATGGCACTGATTGGGTCATGCACTAGCAAGATTTAATCTAATGGGAATCAAGGAAAACAAGCTTTCCACTAGTTGGATCACACCAAGAACAAAAGTAGATGCTTATGATTTTTGGAGGTCAGTCATCTGAGTCCCAGTGTATCGCCACAGGCTCTTCCTCAGGGTGGTGTTCTAGATGTAGCTATCTTCAGTTCTTTCATCATTGAACTTCCTCCACAAAACAGCCAAAGGTAGAGATATTTGATTATAATTGCAGAGTCTTTGGTGCCATTTACAGCTCCTCATACACTGAAGCAGTTTGTACTGGTCTGTAGCAAGTATTGTACATGAATCAATCTTGTGTTAGTAATTTGCAAATAACATTTGCACAACAGAAGTGGCAAGCGATGACCATCTCCAACAAGATCACATTTAGCCGTTTCCCCTTGATGTCCAGGGGCATTTTCATCACATGGAATTCTTAGCAAGTAACTTCCTGACTCTTCAGTCTGTCCGCCATTTGCAAGACATAAGTCTGAGTCCGTTGGAATTCTCTCCACTTATCTACATAAGTGAATTCTCAAAAACATTCAAGGTACTCAGCACCATGCAGGATAGAGTGGCAGCACATTAAACCTTCATTTCTTCACTGCTGCACAATGGCAACAATTTGCATCATTTGCAAAGTGTACTGCAGAAGTTTGCCAAGGGCCTTTCAACAGTGCCTTCCAAACCCACAAGCTCTAGCCTCAAGAAGGACAAGCACAGCATACACACGGGAACACCATCATCTACAAGTTCCCATCCAAGTCATGCACCAACCTGACTTGGAAAGCTACTACTGCTCCTTCAGTGTCACTGGTTCAAGATCCTGGAACTCACTTGCTAACATCACTGCTATGTCTGCACTACATAGGTTTCAGCAGTTCAAGAAAGTGGCTCACCGTTACCTTCCTAAAGCTAACTACAGATGAATAATAAATGCTGACCATGCTAATGACACTTAAATCCTATAAACAACAATAAAAATCTGCACTCCAGTGGGTTGACAGTCTGCAGCTGATATGTATCAGTAAAGATGAATAGCTCTCAGTAAAAAGAAATACACAGACTGTTCAATTCTCTTGGAGTTGATACTTCATCCTTCTTGAACCCTATTAATGTCTTTTTATTCTAATTATATAGTAGAGGTCACTTCAGAAGCTATGAAGATGTCATCAATTACTCCATTTTGGCCTTTAGCTCTTGGACAGATCTAGATGATATGAGCAGACTAGCTGTGAATTAAAAAGTTGTATAAAAAATTTCTTTCGGGGTAACGTTTTTAACAATGGTTCATGTGTGGAATGAACTTCTCAAGGGAGTGGTGGATACGGGCACACTTAGAACATTTAAAAGACATTTGGATAATTACATAAATAAGAAATGTTTGAAGGGATATGGGTTAGGTTGGACTAAATTAATTTGGGACTACACATGGACTGGTTGGACCACAGGGTCTGTTTCTGTGCTGTATGACTCTATAAATACTCCGACCTACATTACTACTTGTAAGCTGACACAGCTTTCTCCTTAATGCTGAAATGGTTCCAGTATTAGTTGGTTTCTGTTACCCCAGCTTGCTTAATTATCAAGTATTTCCAATTAGAAATGTGAAACCACCCAGCCAGCATGCTGTAACACAAAAGAAACATATATCCTTACAGATATAGTAGTGTCAACTCTCAGTATTAATGGATTTTCTGTGTTTCATAAACAAATGGGTGAATGAATGGGCTATTTGAATTGAAAATATACTCGGTATTAATTTGACATGATGACACGAAATTTGCTGCAGAAGATTAAAAATATTAATCCTTAAAATGAAAACCATCCATCAACTTTTGAAAAGGATGGTATACTCTGTGATTTGCCAGTTGCCATTAATAACTAGAAGATGTATGCATTTTCATTGTTTCCTAACCTTTCCTAACCTCATGAGTTTCTAGATATTGCTGCATGTGTGCACGTTAATAATCCCAGAGAAAGTTAAAGTTAACATAATATGTCATAAATACCACGTAATAAGAAGATCTAGATTTATGCAATGTGATCAATTTTTCTGGTTCAGAAAGGCAGTGGAGATACAGCCGAACACATAGTAAATTGTTGACATTTGAGATTTTGAAAACATGCAATGATTTTTCGTAACATCTTACTTTCTTTTCTCCTCCCTGCTATTTTTCTCTCCCTTTCCAGAATGTATACATTGGAAAAATATTGCGATTTCCTGGAAAGAAACAAGGTTAATATTGAAAAGTCTTTTTTTTATTATTTTAAACTTTGCTGCTGAAGCATTTGCAAGTCATTGTTGCTCGACAGGCATTTTCACAAACTCACAGACTCCCTACTGTGCAGAACGATACCATTCAGCCCATCGAGTCTGCAAAGACCCACTCGATCCCTGGGAACCTTCACAAGATTCTTAACCATTGCTAACCCACCAAGCCTGCGTATCTTTGGACTGGAAACCAGAGCACCCGGAGAAAACACACCCAGACACAGAGAGAACATGCAATATGTATACACATAGTCGCCCAAGGCTGGAATCGAACCTGCATCCTTGACACTGTGAGGCAGCAGTGCTAATCTTACTTCCTGAGCCTCATCGCATGTTGAGCCATTATAATGATCCATTCTGATGTGAAAAGTTTCATTTCCTTTTTCTGGAAGATATTGATTTATTACGTTAATATTCCAACATGTTCAATACAAAATCAAAACAACATCGGTCTTCACCTGGTTGGAGACCCCAAAGTGATTAAACTGTGAGTAACAACCAGAAGCGTCTGAGTGTGGCATGGAATTCATTTTCCTCTCCCTGCGCCAGTCCAACCTTTATCCAGGGACTAAAAGCTTACCCTGGAATTGCAGGCAAACTATGTAATGGTCAGTGAGCAATATAACACCCCACTCCACCAAATTTCAGACTGAAATGCTTCTTAATGCAATCTGCTTCACATAATTGTCAAACATTTAATTGACACATTTTTCTTACTAATATCATAGAATTTATTGAATCCTAGAAATTTACAGAAGCAGAAGAAATTAGTTAAGGCATGTATTTTGTATGATTTCTTAACCACCTTATTGACTTGCCCAGATGCCTTCAGGGATGAATGGATATGGACTTCATACACTCCCATACACTTCCCAGAACCTACCATTTATTATGTACTCTTGGCTGTTTGCTTTCACCTCCCCCAACAAAAATGTCAGCTCCCACTTGGCTGCATTCCATTCCATTTGCCACTTCTCTGCACATCTGACCAGACTACTGATATCTTACTGCATTCTATAACTTTCTTCTCCACTATCTACCACATTTTTCTAATTTTTGAATTATCTCAAAACTTTGTAATCATGTCCACAATGAATTAAATGTAAATCATTGTGATGCATCACAAAAACCTAGGCTACATAGATCTGCATTGGAAACAGCCTTCCTGTAACAAAAACTCTGATTAATTTCTATGAATTGACACTGAGCTAATTTTGAATCAGAATTGCTGTTTTCCCCTGGATCCCATGAGCTCTTAGGGTGGCATGGTGGCTTAGTGGTCAACACTGTTGCTTCACAGCGCCAGGGACCTGGGTTCAATTCCAGTCTCAGATGTCTGTCTGTGTGGAGATTGCACATTCTCCCTGTGTCTGTGTGGGTTTCCTCCCGACACTCTAGATTTCTCCTGCAGTCCAAGGATGTGCAGGTTAGGTGGATTGGCCATGCTGAATTGCCCATTGTGTCCAGGGATGTGTAGGTTAGGCAGATTATAGGGATGGGGTGGTGGGCCTGGGTGGGATGATCTTCAGAGGGTCAGGATGGACTAAGTGGCCTACTTCCACGCTGTAGGGATTTTATGCTTCTTATTTTTCAGGCCCACATTAATACACATTAATACACATTAATTTCAAAATTTTTAAATTAGTTCAGGAAATACTTTCTAAAACTACTTTAGAAATGTTTTTGGTTTCTTAGGTACTTTTCACCTGCAAGTATAAGCAGTTTCCCTTTGTAATGTATTTGTAATATATGGATAGTTGGGTGAGACTTCTTCCCAAAACCTGAATGATTAGTATGGTGAAGGTACACATCATTATTGTAGCTTCCCTCTGAGATCAAGCCAGTGAATAATGAGGACATGTTTCTAATGGTCAAAGTTCATGTTTTCCAATTTCCAAAGCTCCAAATATCTCAAACTAGTAACCAATACAAAGGCAAATAAGTGGAAGATCACTGTTACTAAATGTTTGAAAGAATTACTTTATTAAAAAATGTAATTAGTGCTATAACTTCATGATGGTACAATGATTGGTGCTATCACTGCAACATCTGGAGTTCAATTGCCGGTCAGATTATACTTGTTAGGACAAATGGGCATTTCCTGTTTCTAAAATTTCTCATGTTACCTTCCTTTGTTATACTTCCTTTAGCTGTTTTTAAAAAATCTATATATTCTGTGATCTTTAAGTGTCCTATCCCCTATGCCCCAACACTATTCTATTTCAAACTGCTGTTATAGTTCTACAATCCAATATCTAAAAATATTTACAGCACAGAAAAAAGTTACCGTTATCTGGGGTCATTTTTGTTAGTTTCTTTCTCAGTTTCTTGTTGATTCATAGGATTTCTGCCCCCACCGATTTGACCTGTGAGTGCATAGATTGAAAGAGCTGCTGGTTTTCCCCACTATCACTCTTTCCATTTGGCAGCTTATTCAGTTCTTTACTTGAGATTCCTTGAATAACACTCTGCAAACCTAGAAGTGGCTACATCTGAAATTATGGGCATGAACATGCCATGAATTCATGACAAAGCCTATTACAGCAACAACTTTAAACGTTTCATTACAAAAAGGAGGAAACAGCTTTATTGTTAATTACTTTAGTTTGCTTGCTCAAAATAGATAAGTTGCTCATTCATTTCTTCAGCAGAGTTCAGAGGATACAGTTAAAGTGCAAATTCCTTCATTTCATGTTTTGATCTGAAAGAATTGCTTGAAATTCTTTTGTAGCTGATAATGCCCTGATACAATGTGACCGTGCTCCACATAGTTGACCTTAACCAAGAAAGAGCATTCCCAGCACATAGCACAGTCAACAGGGAAGATACTAAGGCTGTGGGTGCAGGTTATCAGTACAGCAACTGTTAAAGTGCAGCTGGTTTGTCCTAAAGCAGAGCATTCTCTTTTAACTACTTGCTTCAATTGAAATAGCCTCCACTTCACAACAAATCAGAGCTAAGCAACAGACAGTCCAGCAATAAAATGAAACCCTACATAGAAGAGAAATAGGGTGGGATTTTATCTCAAAACATCCATTAAACTCCCACAGTAGTTTTCAGGCATTCCAATCACTCTCAGTCGTTCCCTTAATTTCTTTGGAGTCCAGGGTGTTGATGAATTTTGTATTCAGTTGATTTTCAGTCTTAAAGGATGTGTCACCATATGTAGCAGGGTGCTAAGGCACTGAGTCTGTCTCAAGCCTCAACAATGAACAATACCGAACATACAGGCCTGGAATTTCACACACAGGTCGTGTGGTTGGAATTGGGAAATCTCCTGGTTCACCACAGCTGAAATGGAAGAAACCGACTCAGGTGGGAGAATCATCACTCCTTGGGGTCAGAAAGGGTGTAAAATGAAGTCAAGCTCACTGGCACTGGACAGAGAGGCTGTCACAGGGACCTCTGAGTAATAAGACAGACAGGCAGTTTAAAAGGTCCACCTTTGTTCTGAGTTTTTACCCAAGTTGTTTTGCCTAATATTAGACAGTCTATCCCCCACAGCTCAAATCCACTCACCCCCACCCATTCCCCAGATCCCATCCATGACAATGTATACTAACCCAATATCTCCAACTGATGGCTCATATTGTCCATGGTGACCTTTGCTCCCACCAATCCACAAAGAAGCCTGATATCCTCCATGGCCTCCCACCCATTCCCATTGCCCCGATAGACCCCCATGAATTTCACCTACCTCACTTTGCCATTAAACAATCCAGACCTATTCACCATAGATAGACTTCAGGGCCCATGTTGAATTGCTTGAAATTCTTTTGTAGCTGATAATGTCCTGATACAATGTGACCAGGTTCCACATAGTTGACCTTAGCCGAGGAAGGGCATTCTCAGCACATAGAACAGTCAACTGGGAAAATACTAAGGCTCTGGATGCAAGTTATCAGGTTAGCAACTGTTAGAGTGCAGCTGGTTTGTCCTAAAGCAGAGCATTCTCTTTTAACTAATTACCTTAATCAGTAATTAAGGAAATTACTGATAGTGTGATTGGAATGCTTGAAATAAAATAAATATTTATTACAGCTTTGACTCCGGTTTTTTTGAAAAATGTAATTGCTATCATTCAAAATATTTGAAACCCCTCAAGTGTGTATGTGCATAGCTGTTCCAAGGTTTTATGCACTGAGATTGGCATTGACGTACCAAACCCAGCTTTCCCATTTGAGAAGTCACTTCTGCACAGGGATCTCAGCCTGCACAGCCAAGAAGAAAATTACAGGGAACACTGCTTCATCCCTCAGAAAAGTATCACACTGCAGAAATGTGACTTTTCTGTTAATTTTCCATGTTTCCCATGTATTGGAGGCCACAAGATTGAAAACACTTTGAAAGATTACCTTATCAGCAGTGGGAAGACAGTCCATTCAATCATGTGTATTCTTCAAATCCTTAGTTAATATCCTCACCGTGGCTTTAACTTTCAACAATAAGGATTTTTCAACCCAAACCCACCTGTATGAAACACTTTATTGTCCCTTCCTTTGTACCTCAGCATAAGCTGCAAACTCTCTCCAACAATCTAATTCCCTTTTTTTTGCCTCTTTTATTAGTTTATCCTAACATTTATTGGCATCTATCCAACAAAACTTCACAAGGTCATCTATTATTCCTGGTTCTGAGCTTGTTCAGTAGTCTTTGTTTCACTGTTTAACCTATCCAAGCCATGACCTTTAAATGCACTTTTATGTCTATCAGCATTACCACTATAATCAAAGGATCCTTTCCGGTACATGGTCTTTCTCTGACACAATTTGTATAATTTCTTAATCCACTACAGATTTGCACTGCAATTTCATATTCTCAGCTACCACATCATTCTGCCAGTCCATGTGACTTGCTTCTGGGCCATCTGCCAGAGAATTTAACCAATATGTAAAATTACCAGGCCATGATCCGTATACATCCCACATTGTCGTATCCATTCATTTAAATATGTAATTTGAGGACCCAGTCTGGGCAATTGGTCTTTAGGTGTGCTGATGCTGTTCTGTGTGTCATGACCTCTTACAGTACCATTATCTAAACTTTGACCTATTGCATTTTGTTCCTCAGTACCTTCATCACAAGACACATGAGCACTTGAGGTACAAAATAACATGTTTATTTTTGTCAGCACGTGATTTTGTAATTACTTCTAAGTAGTTGCAAAGAATTAACTTTAACATTTTGCTTGTGATGTTTCATACGTTTTCTGTTATGGTCATGACCTTTATTACCTGGGTCATCCCATTCCCTGTGACTCGGTCTTCTACAATATGCCAAATCTGTTGAATTAAATTCTGTCCTGCATAGTCTCATATGACTTCTCAGAGCTTTTAGGATTTTCTCTAAGGCCTTCGTCTTAGTGAAAACTCATCTGCCAGTATGCAAAATGTTCAAAAGTGCAAGAAATGTTGATTGAATTGCAGAACCTTCTAGCAGAAGGACAATCACACAGTAAAAGGGCAATTTGAAATGTCCCCACTCATTGATTGGACAAAGTCATCTAAACAACTAGAGTGAAATCTTTTAGTTTTTAACTTCTTTTCACAAAATATATGCAGCACTGTCATTTTGTTGCACATCCCCAGCTGTCCTTGAGAAGATTATGGTAAGCCAGTTCAACAGACTGATCCTGTGGTGACTGGAGAGATTGGGTCAACTCTGGGTATGAGAAGAATGTGAGGAGACGTCATTGAAACACATTAAAATTCTGAGCGGGCTGGACATTCTGGATGAAGGGATCATGTTTTATCTGGCTAGGGAATCCAGAACAATGGGTCACAGTCTCAGGATATGCTTTCAGCCACTTTGGGTTGAGATGATGAGCAATGCCTTTAATCAGGAAGTAGTGAACATGTGGAAGTCTCTATGGCAGAATATCACAGAGATCAAGTCACTACATATGTATAAGAAAGAAATAGATTCCTGGACACTAAAGGTATCAAATGGTATGAGGAGAGAAGATGACATGGTGTTGAACTAGAGAATTGGCCATGGTAATTTTGAATGGTGAAGCTGGCTCAATGGGCTGAACTGTCCACTTCTGTTTCTATTTCCCATGACACTTTAAAAGTAAAGAAATATCATTTAGTCACAAGTCAGGAATGGTGTGTGCCTTGGAGGAAAACTGGAAGGTGGTGGTGTTCCCAAGCACCTTCTATGTGGTAGAGGTCATTTAATTGGAAGCAGACTGGGTGAACTGCTGCGACTGTGTATTGCTGGTGAAGGGGATGATTAAACTGATGCCCGGCCAAATAAAATGGGCTGTTTTGGCCTGGATGGTGACCAGCCCGTTGAGTGTTGTTGGAGCTGCACTCATCTTAGAAGTGGAGAATATTCCATCACATTCATGACTCGTGCCTTGTAGATGGTGAACAGGCTTTGGAGAGTCAGGAGGTGAGTTACTCACTGCGGTATTCCTAGTCTCTGATCTGCACTTACAATCATAGTATTCAGTTAATGGTCAGTGGTAACTCCAAGGCTGTTGATATTGGCATTTCAGGGACGACAATGTTATTGAATGTCAAGAGGAGAGGGTTACTATGTTTTTCGTAATGGTCATTGGGAGGATCTTGTGTGGCACAAATATCACTTACCACCGATCAGTCCATTTGTGAACATTGTTCATGTCTTTCTGCATGTGGACAAGATTTCTTTGGTATTTGCAGAGACATGAATTGAACTGAACATTATGCATCCACTGGCATTTTGACCTTATGATGAAGGAAAGGCCATTAGTGAAGCAGTTGTGTCGGTTGGGCCTGGGACACTGAAGTTTTTCTGCTGGGTAATGTCCCATGATTGAGATACTAGACCGTCAACATCCAAAACCATTTCCTTTGTGCTTAAAATGACGCTGACCAGTGGAGAATTCTCCCTCAATTTTCATTGATCTCTGTTTTTCTCGGGTTCCTTGGTGTCATGATCGAACAATTACTGCCTTGATATCAAAAGCAGTCACTCTTCCCTTCATGTCTTGAATTCAGCTTTTTTATACTTGATTGAAATCCTAAGGCTGTAATGAGGCCCTTAGTGGAGAGACCCTGGCAAGATATGAACTGGGTGTATCTGTGCAGGTCATTGCTGTTTGATAGCACTGTTGACAATACCTGTCATCACTTTGCTGATGATTGAGTAGACAGATGGGTTGTAATTGGCCAGATTGGATTCATCCTGATTTGTTGGACAGGCCATACCTGGGCAATTTTCCATTTTTTCAGGTAGCCACCGATGTTGTACATGTATTGGAACTGATTGCCTCAAAATACAGCAAATTCTGGAGCACATAGAGTCATAGAGATGTACAGCACAGAAACAGACCCTTAGGTCCAACCTGTTTGTGCCGACCAGATAACCCAACCCAATCTAGTCCCACCTGCCAGCACCCGGCCCATATCCCTCCAAACCCTGCCCAAAATATTGTCAGTGCCCATTGCATTTGCAATATTCAGTTTCTTCAGCCACTTTTGATGTTAAGTGAATCAAATGATGACTTGCATCTGTGATCATTATTCCTTTCACAGCATCTATTTTCAAAAGACTTTCAGCTGTAATATTCATATTTTCACACGTCTTTGAAGTAATCGGCAAATTCCCCTCCATTTGAAAATAAGAAAATTTGCTGGTATCCCCAGTCCAGTCCTGAACAAGTTCTCTGTAATTTTGTCTATGATAACACTTATCCTTTTCACAATATTACTAAATCTGTTAACAGGTCTCGAAAATGTCGTATGAAAATATGAATGTTTTTGTCTCAAACCGTGAGATCCGCGACAATGACATCTTAAGATCTCACCAGCATTTTTGGCAGAATTTCACAAATAGAATGGGTGAGTTGTTGATGTTGCTTAAAGATAATTTGCTTCCTCCCTCTGATTCTTATCACCTGATGCCATAAATACTTGGCTAACATTCTGACAAAAGGTATTAGGCTTTCTGAAGTGGATGCAATCATGTTCTGACTGGGTAAAGTCAAGATCTGCCGTCTGTCCAAAACTACTTGCCTTAGCAAGTTGTCTGGCAGATTGTCATGGAGCCCATGGAACATCACATTTGTTCTGAGAAGGCAGGAGTAATTGATTGTCTCCCAGGAATATTATTCAGGGTAAGAAACATCTGACCCCTAACACAGTCTTCCTCTCTGAGAACCGAGTGTTATTTAGAACCAGAGACCTATCATTGTGCTCAGATATTGCACAATCAAACAATTTAAACTGATCAATACTGATCCAAGGATCCACAACTTGAAATTTGTTAATCATTCTCACAATCTGTTAAAATCCAAGTTATGTTCTTTCATAGATTTTGGAAAACAGATAGGCATTCTGTTACTAATCTAATAATGCCTCATTGATTATTTCTTAAGTACCTTTCTTATGAATTTTAAGCAAGATTATGCAATTGAGCGAGCTCTATACCAGATATTTCTGATTGTGGGATTGACATGACATAACCCAAATGAGTTCTATTCATATTTCAATAGCCACAGTTTTAGCCTATTTTTCTAATCAACCTGTTCAAAAACATTATTACAACCATCTTGTGCAGATGAGATTGAACCTGGGTCTCCTAGTCCACCGACACTGCCACCACTGCCACTACCACGGGAGGCCCCTCGTGCCACAATTTTAAGTGAATTTTAAGGCCTGTCTACACTTGTACAATATTAATACACAATTAACATTGCAAATCACATTTATTTTCCTGTGTTCCTGAAATATGAATAGTATGCAGATAAGCAAGTACATGCAATATTAAAGGTGACTGTAAGACTAATTGTACAATGCACAGCTTGAAGTAACAGATATGTAAGATCCATTTGCCCTGTATTTGCTGGAGTTTACAAAGTCACCAGACACATGTTAGTTAATTGCTTAACAAGATTGTGCTCGTCCTCAGACACAACATTCAAGAAGCCACAGACTAGAACAGAAGTTACTAAGGATGTTTTGAATTGGAGATAACAGCTCAGATTTTCCAATGGCTGGATCATTGCTTTTGCACTGTAGATGGGAGTTGCATGTGGGGACCTGTAGAATTCCCAGCTTAGCAGACTCTGAAGGAAGTGCTTGGAAAGTTGAAGATTCAGATGGGCAATTCTGCTATATCTGGAACTCTCCAGTAGTATTTGTTTAAATCAGAATTTGAAGGATTCTGTTGCAATCAAGTAAACAGTTATCTGGACTAGGTTTCAATTATTTAACTTTTCCTAACTCCTGGGTAACAATTAAACTGGCCCTCAACATACTGTAATGTGGCGCTAGGCATTAAATGATAGAATACAGCAACATTTGCTGTGATAAGGTGGCATAGTTTGATTTCCCCTATCTGTCCTGCAGTATGAGGGACCTGACCCATGTAAAGTTCACTCCACATTTCTGTTGGAGCTCTGGTCAGAGTTTCCCATCAGAACTGTGCAGATATACACAGATACATGAATAGGAAATGTTTAGATGGATATGGTCAAACAAAGGAAAACGGGACTAGTTTAGCTTGGGAAACCTCTTTGACATGGATAAGTTGGACTGAAGGGTCTACATTCTGTGCTGTATGACTCTATGACTCTATCATTCTTTACATACAAAAGTCAGAATGTAGCAGCAATATAACGATGGTTACCATACCTCACAAAATACAGCCAAACATTACAGCATAAAATAAATAATGAACTACAAACGTTGCAAATCTGAAACACGCATAAACAGAAATTTCTGGAGAAACTCAGCAAATCTGGCAGCATCTGTGGAGAGAAAACAGAGTTAACATTTTGAGTCCAGTGACTCTTGCTTTTTGTATGTTACAGCATCTTTCTTTTTGGGAGCTAAGTACTATTTGAGCTGTGAACTCAGAAGAGAAAGTGAATATTAATATCTTAAAGTGGAAGTTTTACACTCAGGAGTGATTAGACATTGGTGTGAACAGGTCGAAAATAAACCTGGCAACATCCAAATCGTGCGTAAGACATCAAGAACTTTAAATTTTTATGAGAGACCAATACATTGCTGCACAACAAAGGCGGATGCTATAATTGATGAGGCAAAGATTTTTAAAATTGTAGTTTTAAACATTCAAAAGATAAATTATCATCCATGCTTTGGAACTTTCTTTGACATATTAAGTTGCTTCATTCATGATTTATTTTGATTTTAAGTGCTTGATTAGAAGATGATGGGAAGGAGAAGGTTTATACAGCTGTTGACCAGCTCCCATGGCTCTATTCTCGGTGTAATCCTCAAGTGAAGTGGCATTGAAGGTAGACAATAATTGATGCGTAAAATGTAATTCATTCCTTATTTCCTACCATATGACTTTATACATTTTTCAATAAACAACAAAACAGAGATCTGGGCTCAATGGTTACAGGCAGGAAAGGCAAGCTTTGGTGGGTGCAGGCAGCAAAATCTCTTAAAAGTGACATTGTGCCAGGAACCCAACATGATCCTGCTCCTTTCTGAATTTCACCCAGGCACGTTTGAAAGCAATTGGGGTTTTCCACTGTCGCTGGTAGCGAAGTCATTTGAATATTCAAATAGGATTACATTGGAGATACAGCAATGAAATAGGCCATCCAGTCTCTGACAGCATTTATGCTCCACTTCAGATTCCACCCATTTTTCTTGCTCTAAGTTGATCACATAATTCTCAATTTTATTAGATTAGATTCCCTACAGTATGGAAGCAGGCCCTTCGGCCCAACAAGTCCACACCAACCCTCCGAACAGTCACCCACCCAGACCCATTCCCCTACCCTGTATTTACTCCTGACTAATGCACTGAGCACTATGGGCAATTTAGCATGGCCAATTCACCTAACCTGCACATCTTTGGACTGTGGGAGGAAATCAGAGCACCCGGAGGAAACCCATGCAGACACGGGGAGAATGTGCAAATTCCACACAAACAGTTGCCCAAGGCTCAAATTAAACCCTGGCCCCTGGCGCTGTGAGACTGCAGTGCTAACCACTGAGCCTGTAATGTGCTCTCATATGCTTGACTCGTTTCCCCTAAAATGTATTAATATTATACATTTCAGTCACTCCCTGTTATAATGCATTTCAGATTCTTACCAACTGTTCAGTGAAGAAATTTTATTTGAACTTCCCATCGGATTTCTTGGTGACTATTTTATATTGATAGCTTCTAGCTATTCTCTTCTGAATGTAAGTATTGTATTCATAATCTTAATAACTCTATCAGATCATCTCTTAGCCTTCATTCCCCAAGAAAAAAAGGAACTTAACCTCTCAATCATAATCTTCATAACCATACCCATATTATTCTGGTACCATCCTTGTAAATCCCATTTCTGGTTTCATCCTTGCAGATCATTCATCTGTATTTTCACCAAAGATTATGGCCTTAACATCCAAAGGACCTCATTTTCTATGTTGTCAGCAATTCTCAAAGGTTACTAAGAGGCAGGCTCTGCGAACATGAGTTCAAATTCCAACTGCTGACACTTTTTGAAATCAGTTAATAAATATGGAATATAAAACAAGCCTCAGTAACAGTGACCATGAAAACTATCATCAATTGTCAAAACTGATCTGGTTTACGAATATCCTATAGGGAAGGAAATCTTCTATCCTTGGACTGGCATTTAACTTGTAAACAGCTCTCTGAAATGGTCCAGCAAGTCACTCACTTCAAGGGCAATTAGGAATGGTCACTAAATGCTGGCTTTACTAGCACTGTGCACATCTCATGAAAGGAATCCAGCCACTACACCAAGCACTTGTAGTAAAGGAGTGCTTCTTCATAGTCTTTTTGGGAAATAATAATTAAATTATCAAACTAAATATGTGCTATCCTCTTCAAAGGGGTATTGTAAATTTCTCTTTATATTCTTTAAAAATAAATGAGACAAAGGCACAATTAGGAACTGAAATCCCATTTAAAGGTCCACTTAATGAAAATCAAATGCTCAAAAGACATTTACGAAATGTATATTAAAAATTGGTTTTGAGCAGAGAGAACATACTCCAAATCCATGGTTGCGGAAGGGAGGCAGGCAGTCAGGTGTAAAATATACCCCTCTGTGGCCCCTGAATCAATTTGTTAATAGCCAACCTGGCCGGACCCGAGGGAGCAGCTTTCCCAGATCAACATTTCAAAAACAAAAAAATCCATATGTAGGTAAGCCATTCTAACCAGTGTCTGGTTCTCCCGTCCTCTTCTTCTGTTAACTCTTTTGTGCTTCTTTCAGACTCTGTCTTCTTTGAATTAGAGTTGGTTCATAGAATATAGAATATAGAACTTTACATCGCAGTACAGGCCCTTTGGCCCTCAGATGTTGCGCTGACCTGTGAAATTAATCTGATGCCCATCTAAACTACACCATTCCATTATTATTAACCATATGTATGTCCAATGCCTATTTAAATGCCCTTAATGCTGGCAAGTTTACTACTGTTGCAGGCAGGCTGTTCCATGCTTCCTACTACTCTCTGAGTAAAGAAACTACCCCGATAGCTGTCCTAAATCTATCACCCCTCAATTTAGAACTGTGTCCCCTTGTGTTAGCCATCACCATCTGAGGATAAATAAGATAGGAAAGGAGTTTCATGTGACATGAAGGCAATGGGAAAATATGTTTCCCAGTCATTTCCTTCTTATTCCCACGACCCAATCACTCATTTTTCCCTTCAACCCCTAGATCCCATACAACTCTATTCTGTTAATCTTACCACTACCCTTCCTTCTCTGACCCTTTTACTCTTACTATTATCTCTGAGCTCTTCTCCCCCAAATGACATATCCAACTCTGCATCCTCCCCTCTGTTTCAGTCTGCTTTCACTTACATAACTGTTAACCTTTGACCTACTCCCATGTGCTTTGCCTTTTGTCAGAAGGACAGAGAAACACCATCCTCAACCTGCTTCTGTCTCCAACACCCACTCTGATCCGTATCCTTCAAAGAAGCTTTGCGTGCTTTTGATATTGAAGTTTCTTGTCAAAGTATTAAATTAGATTAAAATTAACAAAGAATCCCTTTCACTTTCATGGATCTGACAGGAAATGGATGGAATCAGATCATCTGCCCAATTTTAACTTCCCCTGACTTCAATAGAAAGTAAAATCGGGCAGGGTATGTAATGAGCAGCCCATCTAATTTGATCAGTTTTCAACTTGATAGGTTCAGTTAAAATCACGCTCTCTGCCTATGTATTTATGTCCCTCTGTTTTCCCCATTTCTCTATCCCTCTGTCTCAGCTGGAAACTTTTGTGAAATCCAAACATTTTTCCTGTGCCTTACTTCTCTTTGGCCCTGGCTCTAATCCAGCATTGTAGCAGTCTGACAAAGGACAGTTTTTTTATTGTTGTAGTGATTTGCAATTTTCTCTTTAACGGGTGAAGGAAATGTTTCCTGTAAATATTAATGCACTGCCCATTCATTACACACCGAAATCTGCCAACAGAAAATCTTACTGTTGAAGAAAATCTGTTTCAATAGTATACACCAACAGAAATGGGATGGTAGTAAGTTACCAAATAAAAAATTCTAATGACAGATGGACTGAAACCTGATGACCTCAGGGACCTCTTTGATGTGCTCCGGGAGCTCAGTTTACAAACATATGGCTGTAGCAGCTAGGCATAATTGAGGAAAGTATTATTGTATTTTTATAGCTATAAACAGCTCTATTAACTACGCACTGTGAAAAGAGATAGGAACTTATATAATCCATCTGGGCATTTAATACAACATGACAATGAATAATAGCAAACAGCGCTTCTTCAACAGAATTTTCAGCAGCACCTTTCAAGAGTCCATTTGTCCAACTTCTTCCTGTTGGGAGGTTGGCCAGCCCATCTGTCAGACGGAGTATATATACATTCTGAATTTCAGCCACTAGCAGCAGAGCAATCAGAGTTGTAAACAAGCATTATTTGCTCAAACTGTTACCAGCCCAGTAAAAGCTAATAATTTTTAAAGAGATACTTCAATTTCAGTAAACAGCTGAAAGAGTCACTCAACAAGATTTTAAGACTTTCATTGGAATAAGCAAACTGAAAGTGGCATGTTCTAAAAGTTATTCAGTAGAAAATTTGTACTCTAAGCTACAGAAAAGATCCTTCATTAAACTCTTTTAAAATAACCAAAAATCCGCTGTTACATTTCACCCTTAAGTGGACACATCATTGTCCAGGAACCAGTATAAAATTATTCTCAGCTTCCAATGGCTTGTTTCCTTTAACTTCTAATCCCCAGAATAACTACCATGGGGAGAGGTACGCTTGCAATTCCTCCCTCTCAATGAAAATGATATCTTTTAGCCTATTTCACAAACTTAGTTTATTCAAGCCATGCATGAGCTGCCATTCACATTTTCCATCACGTAAAATAGAGACTAAATCTTTCAGAAATTGTGGGTGTCACTGACAAGACTAACATTTGTTGCTCAAACCTAATAGCCACTGAACGGAGTGACTCAGGGCAACTTGAATCACATGGACCTTGTATCTGGGTAGAAATATCAATTTGTTTCTTTCATTCCTCCGACACGTGCGTGCATGCACACACATACACACACACGCACACTCTCTATCTTGGAATCAAATAGTTTGAAATATAAGCATTTAGAAAACCTAACATTTCTAACACCTCTGAGACTAGGAGCAGAAGAATCTATTGGTAATTAGCACAGAAACATTTGCTATTGTGTATATAAGTAAATATCTTGCATCTTTTTCCCAATAAGGCAATTTGAAATCCCTCCCTTTGCATTTAACAGCCAAGCCACCCAAGCTGTTGTTGGGCCAGGATGTGAACAGGTCATGTAACTCATGTATTCCTCCATTTTAATCTAAAGAGGCAGGCCCAAAATATGACACATAGTCATAGTATCCAACAGTACAGTAGAGGCCTTTTGACCCATCAAGTCTGTGCCCTCAAAATATACCACTACCTGCATTAGTCCAATTTACCTCCACTCAGACTATAGTCTTGAACGTAATGACTTCAAGGGCTATTCCAAGTACTTTGAGGTTGTGAGGCTTCCTGCCTCAACTACCCTCCCAGGCAGCACATTCCAAACTCTCTCCACATTTGGGTGATAAGGTGTTTTTCCTCAACCCCCTCTAAACCTCCTGCATTTCACTTTAAGATTATATCCCCTTATTGACCCTTCGACTGAGGGGAATAGCTGCTCTCTATTCAACCTAGCAATGTCCCTGTTGATCTTATACACTCCAATCAGGTCTCCCCTCAACCTTCTCTGCTACAAAGGAAACAAACCCAAGCTTATCCAACCTCTCTTCAGAGCTGAAATGCTTCATTCCAGGCAACATCCTGGTGAATCTCCTCTGCACCCCCTCACATCCTTCCAATAGTACGGTGACCAGAACTGCACACAGTACTCCAGCTCTGGCCTAATCAAAGCTCCAACATGACCTCCCTGCTCTTATAATCAATGCCATGACTAATAACGGTAACACCTATATGCCTTCTCAACTACCCTGTTAGCTGTCTGTCACCTTCAGGAATCCATGGAGCAGTGCCTCCTTATCCCTCTGTTTCTCTGAGCTTCCTAGTGTCTTGCCTTTCACTGAGTACTCTCTTGCCTTGTTCTTTTTTGCCAAGTGTATCATCTCCCAGTTATCAGGATTAAATACCATCTAAACAATTCATTTATATCCTTCTGTATTATAACAGGTTCTTCCTCATGGTCAACACCCGGCCAATCTTTGTGTCATCCAGAACTTATTTATTATCCCTCCCATATTCTAATCTACATCATTTATGAATATCACAAACAATAAGGGACCCAGCACTAATCCCTGTGGTACACCACTGCCCACCAGGGTCCAGTCACACAAACAGCCTTCAACCACGACCTTCTGTCTCCAGTCACTAAACCAGTATTGGATCCATCAGTTCTGAACTAACTCAAATCGTTAACTGTGCTTTCTCTCTATAGATGCTTCCAAACTTGCTGAGATTTTCTGCCGATTTCTGATTTTGCTCCTGATTTCCATCATCCATCATTTTTGTTTTGTTTGGATCCACCGTGTCAAGTTAACCTGAATCCCATGAACTTTTGTCTTGCTTGTCAGTTTCCCATGTTAGCCCTTATCAAAGGCCTTGTTGAAATCCATATAAATGTAAACACAGTCTGAAACTAATAAGATCTTTTATACTTAGAAACTTTGCATTTGTAACATAACATGACGCTCTGTATGAATTCACTACTTCTGAATTCTTTTCAAATATTTTGGTGTTTTCATGGGACTGCTTTTGAGTACCCTTCCATGGTCCCTTTAAAGCCAGTCAAATATGGCACACTTGGATGAAGTGATATATTCTCTGCCCATTTTTTAATATGTTTCTGAAAGTTGGCATAAGGCCAACATTTGCATGTTTAAGAAGTACTGTGAATGTTTCGTGGCTAGATTGAATCAGACTTGTTAATTACATATTATCCATATTTTTAAAAAATTGTTGATGAAGGGTATTTAACTGGATATTCATCTGAGGCCTCTATAAAAAAAGACTAAAACAACGGTTGTTGAGTTCCGAAATCTATGCTTATATTGTGTAGCTTTATAAATAAAGATGAAACTGTGTAAAGATTAGCTCCAGGTTTCTTTTATCTACTGGCTTTTCGTGATAGAGGAAGGCAGGCCTTGGGTATCAATTGGATTCCTGTAGTTCCACAAATACAAGTTCACAAGAGTTGAACAGTTGGCCATGAGATGAACATCTGTCCCCAAAAATCTTTTGGTACTCCTACATTTTTGGAAAAAAAATTGCTTTGGTTACTTTTCCCCTGCATTATAACTGGGTTCATCTGGAGCACCTGCGCTCTAATGTTTTGTTTTGCCTTAAGGGAAGCCTTTAACTCTGAGCTGCTTCCTGCGAGACCTTCAGATGTGTTTACATTGGAACTGATGCAGACGGAAAGTGCCTTGTCTGCAATTCATGTTCCAGGCAGCCTTAGAAACACAGATATAATCCATTTGGCTATCAATAAATTTGTACCATTTCGGTATAAATCTGGCATTGAATGGGTGAGATTGCAAAAGTCTATTGAAATTGATTTCAGGAAACTCAAATCCAAATGTAGAATTCAATGAGCTTTGAGCTACATAATTTGTACAAATGTGGTTCTTTTTTTCTAATATAACCAAAGGGAAATAGACTATTTGACCTTTTCAGCCTACTGTACGATCTTATTAGATCATCTGTACCTTACCTTCAGTTACCGGCACTTTATATCATATCTTGTGATACGTCTAACAATATTTATATTTAATGAATGTCAAATAATGACAGTCTTTAAACATTCAATAAGCCCAGTACCTACCATCTTTTGGGGAAGCAAATTCTACATTTCCTCGTTTGTATGACTGCGCCGATTAGGGATTAAAGAAGTGCTTTATGAACAGAATCCAACACTTGGTAATATAGTTGGGGTAGAAATTCTCAGGTAAACATGTGTATCTCAGACTCAAATTTAGTTTAACACTTTGAATTTAATTTAAAACTTTTAAGAAATAAAAGAGCATGTGAGATACTTAGCAGAAATTGTCAGTTGTAGTTAATTGTTAATTGGCTGGAACTGATTACCCATTTGTTGTGTATTCATGAATGAGAGCTCTTGAGGTGCAGTGATAGTGTCCCTGATTCTCAGCCAGAAGACCTAGGTTTGTCCCACCTGTGCCAGAGGTGTGTATAAACAAGTTGATTTAAAAATTAACTAACAACTAATATTCTAAAACCATAAGATAGAGACGTAATTAGGCCATTCAGGCTATCTGGTCCGCTCCACCATTCGATCATGGCCAATTATGTTTCTTAACTCCATTCTCCTGCCTTCTTTCCATAATCCTTGATCCCCTAACTAGTCAAGACCCTATCCAGCTCTGTCTTAAATACAAATAATGACTTAGTTTCCACCACCCTCTGCAGCAATAAGTTCCACAGATTTACCAGCCTCTTGGTGAAGAAATTCCCCCTCAGCCTCAGAGTGAAGGGACGACCCTTTAGAACTGAGTTATGTCCTCGGGTCCTAGTCTCTCCGACTAGTGGAAATATCTTCTCCACTTCCACTCTATCCAGGACACTCGGTATTCTATAAATTTCAATCAGATTCCCCCGCATCTTTGTAAACTCAATTGAGTAGAGACCCAGAGTGATCAACCATTCCTCATATGACAAGCCCTTCTTC
The DNA here is from genome assembly GCF_037043375.1 of Chiloscyllium plagiosum. Classification (NCBI taxonomy): domain Eukaryota; kingdom Metazoa; phylum Chordata; class Chondrichthyes; order Orectolobiformes; family Hemiscylliidae; genus Chiloscyllium; species Chiloscyllium plagiosum. The sequence goes on from NW_028270142.1 coordinate 18,681,199, forward strand.
ATCCTGGGGATCATTCTTGTAAACCTCCCCTGGACCCTCCCCAACTCCAGCAAGCCCTTCCTTAGATATGGAGCCTAAAACTGCTCACAATGTTCCAAATGCAATCTGTTACAGCCTCAGCAGTACATTTCTGTTCTTGTATTCTAGCCCTCATGAAATGAACACTATAGACCATAAGACCATAAGACATAGGAGTGGAAGTAAGGCCATTCGGCCCATCAAGTCCACTCCGCCATTCAATCATGGCTGATGCGCATTTCAGCTCCACTTACCAGCGTTCTCCCCGTAGCCCTTAATTCCTCGAGACAACAAGAATCTATCAATCTCGGCCTTGAAGACATTTAGCGTCCCGGCTTCCACTGCACTCCGTGGCAATGAATTCCACAGGCCCACCACTCTCTGGCTGAAGAAATGCCTCCGCATTTCTGTTCTGAAATGACCCCCTCTAATTCTAAGGCTGTGTCCACGGGTCCTAGTCTCCTCGTTTAACTGAAACAATTTCCTAGCATCCACCTTTTCCAAGCCATGTATTATTTTGTACGTCTCTATTAAGTCTCCCCTTAATCTTCTAAACTCCAACGAATACAATCCCAGTATCCTCAGCCGTTCCTCATATGTTAGACCTGTCATTCCAGGGATCATCCGTGTGAATCTCCGCTGGACACGTTCCAGTGCCAGTATGTCTAGAATTGCATTTGTCTTCCTAACTGCCAACTGAACCTGGATGTTAACCTTAAGAGAATCTTGAACTAGGACTCCTAAGATCCTTTGTTCTTCAGATTTCCTAAGCCTTTCCTCGTTTAGAAAATAGTCTGCACCTCTACTCTTCCAACCAAAGTGTATAACCTCACACTTTCCCACATTGTATTTCTTCTGCCACTTCTTTGTCCACTCTACTAGACTGTCCAAGTCTCTTCTGCAGCCTCCCCATTTCCGAAACATGAACTATCCCTCCACCTATCTTTGTGTCATCTGCAAACTTAGCAACAATGTCCTCAGTTCCTATGATCAGATCATAATTGTATAACATGAATAGTTGTGGTCCCAATATTGCCCCCTGTGGAACTCCACTAGTCACTTGTTGCCATCCTGAAAAAGACCCCCTTATCTCCGCTCTCTGCCTTCTGCCAATTAGTCAATCCTCTATCCATTGTCAATTTCTTGCCTGTAACACCATGGGCTCTTATCTAATTCAGCAGCCTGCTATGGTGCACTTTGTCAAAGACCTTCTGGAAATCAAAATCGATCGCATCCACTGGGTCTCCTTTTCTAACCTGCGTGTTACGTCCTCAAAGAATTCCAACAGATTTGTCAGGCATGACCTCCCCTTAATGAAACTGTGCCCCATTTTATGCTGCACTTCCAAATATTCCACAATCTCCTCCTTAATACTGAACTTTAAAATAAAACCAATGACCAAGGTCAGATCAAGCAGCCAATAGTTTCCTGACTTCTGCCTCCCTTCTTTCTTAAACGGGGCTGTTACATTAGCTATTTTCCAGTCCTCTGGGACCCACCTTGATTCCAGTAATTCCTGAAATTACCATCGATACCTCCACAGTCTGCACAGCTATCTCCTGCAGGACTCGAGGGTGTATCCATCTGGTCCGAATGATTTATCCACCATCGGTCCTTTTAGATTCCCCCGCACCTTCTGCTTAGGGATGGCCACTACACTCACCACTGCTGCCTTACTCTCTGTAATGTATTCTTGATTGACATGGCAGTCAAAGGATATAGGAAAGTAGAAGCCATAATTCAATCAGTTATGATTCTATTAAATTACAGAACAAGCCTGAAGTCAATGCACTCTTGATTCAAACAACTCACTACATAAATAAACCTTTCCTCATGTCACCATTCCTCCTCTTCATAATCATCTTAAGATCAGGATCTTCTGATTCTCAGTCCTTCCACAAGTCTGATTAGTTTCTTCCTGTCTCATAATTTCATCCCTCAGAATTTTGAATGCTTCCATCCAATCTCCAGTCAATGATCTCTTTTCCAAGGGTCAATAGGCTCAGTGTCTTCAATTTGGTTGTGTAACTGAAATGCTTCATCCGTAGAGCCAGGACATTTTTCTGCACCAATGAAGTTTTTTTATCCTTCCTCAGTGCAGGCCCATGACTTCCTTTCTTTTGTGCGCTATGGTCCAATCTATAAATTTCAGGATCCCCTTAAGCATTATGAGCCATACCCTTGATGCCTCCATTCCAGTGATCCCTACTTTCTTGTTGAACTCAAAATATCAATTTAGAAAATTCTTCTGAGCACACTCAAAAAATGCTTGCACTTTCCTGCTCTGTACACTTGGGTTAAATTCACCCACTTCTACACAATAACTTTTGCACTTCTCTGCAAGAATTCCTCGTAAATTCATTCCTTAATGTCTTTCCCAACAGCTGGTGGCAATGAAAAGATGCATCTATTGTTTACTTGCACTGGCCATTAGATCTATCCTTGATACTATGTCACCCTTGAGAAATCCCTGCCCCCCACCCACCCCTCTCTCTCTCTCGGTGTCTCTCTCTCTCTGCAGCCTGCAATGTTCTCCTTAACCAATATAACTATCCCTCCTTTCCAACCTTTCCTGAACACCTTGTATCCAGGAAAATTTAGCACTCAATTCTACCCTTCTCTGAGTCGGGTATTGGTTATTGCTACATCATATTTCCATGTCACCATACTTCATATCTTTACCTAAATGCCCACTAACCCTAGATTCAGACTTTGCGACATCCTCTTTTGATCCCATTAAATACATTACTGTCTCCTACTCTGGGGCTATTTGTGCCTCCCAATTCTCTGTGTACCTTGAAGTTCCTATCTAATATTGCCTCCCGGTTTCCATATGTTAGTTTAACTTGCACATGTAAATCGCCCCAGAGGAAATCTGTCTGTGCTATATTTATGTGCAAACTGCCTGGCCCATACAGGACCCATCTTTTCCAGAACTGGTCCCAAAGTCCCAGGAATCCTTAAATTCTACGACATCTTTTCAGCCATGCGTTGAACTACTCTATTTTCTTATTTCTGTATTCACTAGCTCATCGATCAGAGAATAACGTTTGAGGTCCTGCATGTGAGTTTCCTTCCTGTTTCCCTAAATATTGGCTGAAGGACAATCTCCTCCTTTCTACCGATGTCATTAATACTGGTGTGGATCAGGGCTGTGGCTTGTTTATCCTTATTCCTTAAGAGTGCCCCGCAGCCTTTCAGTAACAGCCTTAACCCTGGCAGCAGGAAGACAAAATACCATCTTGGTACAGCTGCAGAAGTATGATTTATTCCACTAAAATTATTGCTTTTCCAACAGATACAATGCCCATGTTACCTGTGAAGATAAGGATAAAGATTATCAAAGGGACAGCTGAGTACAGGCCTTGGAATGTTGAAGCTGCAAGTTCTCCAAACAGGGGAAACATAGGAGAAGAATAATATGGTAGACATAAGAATTCAGGGGACAGGTAGGATTCATCAGCCTGTTCACAAAGGATTCTATTTGATATGTTACTTGTCTGATAGGAGACTGATTTGAAAGGATATTTAACAGAAGGACAAAGATCCAATCTTTGTGATTCACGTTGGGATGAATAGCATATAGAAGTTTGAGGCCCCATTTGGAGAGTATCAGGATCTAGGAGCTAAAATCAAGAATTAAGAGTTATTAACCAAGTTATGTGAAAATTAGTGCAGGATATTAGTGAAGTGCACAGGTGACCAAAGGAGTGTTGTGGAAAGAGGTATTCCATTTCTTTGCAGAGTGGTAAGAAGGGAACAAAATGCATGGTTGGGACAGGCTGAATTGGGCTGGGATCAGAGAGCCAGTGGAAAGGACAAGTACAAGCTCACAACTTTTAGCATATGGAAAGGGCTACGAAAGTAGAGGTAATCTGGACAATAGTTGAAAAAAGGGAACAGACGAGAGATAAAGTTTAAAACGTATGCTTTTGGCATAAAAGGTTAAGTGGAAGCTGTAAAACTATTAAGATAATAGAGGGAATTACTGTGTCTGTGAGGAATACATTTAAGCTGAAGAACAGTTTAGCACATGACCAAATAAGTGCTCTTAATACAAATGCATGAATTGCAGGCTCAAATTCAACTTGAAGGATATGACATGATGATCATTGCATGAATGCACGATGGTCAGAACTAGGGAACTAAGACTATTATGGTACAAGGTGCACAGGAAGCTTTGGTTGTAATTTTAGATTAGATTAGATTCCCTCAGCCAGTCCACATCGACCCTCCGAAGAGTAACCCACCCAGATCCATTTCCCTCTGACTAATGCACCTAACACTATGGGCAATTTAGCATGGCCAATTCACCTGACCTGCACATCTTTGTGACTGTGGGAGGAAACCGGAGCACCCAGAGGAAACCCACGCAGACAAGGGAAGAATGTGCAAACTCCACACAGACAGTCGCCCGAGGCTGTAATCAAACCTGGGACCCTGGTGCTGTGAGGCAGCAGTGCTAACCACTGAGCTACCATGCCGCCCCTAACCACTGAGCCACCATGCTGCCCCTAATTGGAACTGATATTAGCGCTGAAGCTGGTAGACTGCCCAGGTCTCATTAGCACTTCTCCACACTGGCTCCTGTTCTAAACCAATGGGTATAATGTGGGGTCTTGCAAGCAGGCGAGAGTGGAAAAGCACACAACTGTAGGGCACCAACCAGGGCCAAGGTTGGAGGTTTGAACCAGTCACCACTGGAGCAAGATGGAGGGGTGTGGCTGGTATCTTATTGGAGGCTCCAGCAGTCCCTAGTGGACAGGGAAATGCAATCCCACTCTTCCAGGCTGTGGGAAACTTTCAGAAAAGGATTGCCATTTGAGAATATAGATATAGGAAAAGGAGTAAGCCATTTGACACATTGAGCCTACTCCACTATTCCATAAGGTCATGGCTGATTAAGATGTGATCTCAACTCCATTTTCCTGCCTGTCACTACTCCCTTCCCCCACCACTGTCATTGACTCTCTTGTCTGTCAAAATCTGCTTTGAAAAATTTCAGTGGCCTGGCCTCCGCTATTTTCCAGGGAAGAGAATTTTACAGATTAATAACTCTCTGAGAGAATGAATTATCCTCATCCCCATCTCAGGGAGGGAGGCCTCTTATGTTTAAATTACATCCTCTAGGTTTCACTGCCACAACAGGAAATATTCTTACACTATCCATCCTATCAGGATCTCATAAGTTTCAATAAGATCATTATTTATTCTCCTAAATTTAAATGAGTTCTTCAGAAGATAATCATTTCATCCCAGGAATGAGACGAGTGAACCTTCTCTGAACTGCTTTTAGCATAACTACGTCCATTTTCAAATGAGATAAAATAGTATACAGTACTTCAGATGTTGTCTCACCAAGGCCAGGCACAGTTGTGGGCAAACCTCAAACAAAAGCTGAGTACTGCAGATGTAAGCCTAATGGTATTATCATTATTATCCATGAGACCAAGGTTATATTCCAGTGAATCATGGTTCAAATCCTGCCACGGCAGTTGGTGGAATTTGAAATCAATTAAAAAAAAAATTGGGAATTAAGAACGTAATGATGACTATGAAATTATTGTTGGGGAAATCAACATCCATTTGGTTCACTTATGTCCTTGAGGAAAGGAAGGTGCAGTCCTTACCTGGTGTGGCCTACATGTGACCCCAGACCCACAGTAACTCTCAACTGCCCTCTGGGCAATTAGGGATAGACAATAAATGCTGTTTGGGCTAGGGACACCCATAATCCCATGTGAATTAAAAGGAAAAACTGAAATAAATACAGCAAAATCTGGAGAAACTCCGATCCAGCAGCTTCTGTGGATAGAGAAACATTTCATGTTTTGAGTTCAATGTTTAAAGGAAAGAACATAAGAAATAGGAGTTGATGTATGCTGTTTGGCCCTTCAAGCCACTCCACCATTCAATTGGACCATGGATGACCTGCCATTCCCCACATCCACTTTCTTATCCTTTCCCCATAATCCTTGAATCCCATACTGATGAAGCATCTGTCTATCTCAGCATTAATATACACAAGGTCTCTGCTCCCACAGCACTCTGTAGCAAAGAGTTTCAACACTTCACCTTTGGAGAAGAAATTCCTCCTTATTTCAATCTTAAATTTGCTCCCCTTAATTCTGAGACTATGCCCTTAGGTCTGCTACTCTTCCAGCATTTACTCTGTCAAGCCCCTTAAGATTCCTGTTTGTTTCAATTGGATCACCTCCAGCCAATGCCTAATCCATGATAACATAATGTTTTTACACCCTGTACATGCTGTAACATGCCTCTACAGTTCATTGACAGCTTTTGCTCGTAACTTGCGGCAATACACTCACCTCTTTTTAATTAAAGCCATGTTGAGATATCAATTAATTGATTGGATCTTCTCAGAGTTATAGAGTCATAGAGATGTACAGCATGGAAACAGACCCTTCGGTCCAACCCGTCCATGCCGACCAGATATCCCAACCCAATCTAGTCCCACCTGCCAGCACCCGGCCCATATCCCTCCAAACCCTTCCTATTCATATACCCATCCAAATGCCTTTTAAGTGTTGCAATTGTACCAGCCTCCACCACTTCCTCTGGCAGCTTATTCCATACATGTACCACCCTCTTCGTGAAAAAGTTGCCCCTTTGGTCTCTTTTATATCTTTCCCCTCTCACGCTTAAGCTATGCCCTCTAGTTCTGGACTCCCCGACCACAGGGAAAAGACTTTGTCTATTTATCCTATCCATGCCCCTCATAATTTTGTAAACCTCTATAAGGTCACCCCTCAGCCTTTGACGCTGTAGGGAAAACAGCCCCAGCCTGTTCAGCCTCTCCCTGTATCTCAAATCCTCCAACCCTGGCAACATCCTTGTAAATCTTTTCTGAACCCTTTCAATTTCACAACATCTTTCCAATAGGAAGGAGACCAGAATTGTATGCAATATTCCAACAGTGGCCTAACCAATGTCCTGTGCATCCGCAACATGACCTCCCAACTTCTGTACTTAATACTCTGACCAATAAAGGAAAGCATACCAAACGACTTCTTCACTATCCTATCTACCTGCGACTCCACTTTCAAGGAGCTATGAACCTGCACTCTAAGGTCTCTTTGTTCAGCAACACTCCCTAAGACCTTACCATTAAGTGTATAAGTCCTGCTAAGATTTGCTTTCTCAAAATGCAGCACCTCGCATTTATCTGAATTAAACTCCCATTTCTCAGCCCATTGGCCCATCTGATCCAGATCCTGTTGTAATCTGAGGTTACCCTCTTCGCTGTCCACTACACCTCCAATTTTGGTGTCATCTGCAAACTTACTAACTGTACCTTTCATGCTCGCATCCAAATCATTTATGTAAATGACAAAAAGTAGAGGACCTAGCACCGATCCTTGTGGCACTCCACTGGTCACAGGCCTCCAGTCTGAAAAACAACCCTCCACCACCACCCTCTGTCTTCCACCTTTGAGCCAGTTCTGTATCCAAATGGCTAGTTCTCCCTGTATTCCATGAGCTCTAACCTTGCTAATCAGTCTCCCATGGGGAACCTTGTCGAACGCCTTACTGAAGTCCAAATAGATCACCTTGATGTTTACGAAGATGCCTCATGCCTGTACTCTCTACACTTCCAAAAAACCTGGAGTGAAAATGGCAGCAGGTGAAATCCTGGAAGAGTAAAGCAGATTATGTCCAGCCAATGTTTTATCAACCCACCCTCCCAGCACTACACCACAGGAATTTGATCTTCTCCATCTGGTATTACATCATTCACAGCAGAGCTTCAATCCAAATTACAGGCCCTATAGCTGACTCAAGTGCAACTGTGAGACTGATCAGCTGTCAACCTTTCAGAATATGAATGCAATGTGCAATGGAGGAATATCATGCAACTTCAAGTAAAAACTCATAAAATGTATGATGGAGGAGGACATAATCATTCATGATTAAAGTCTATTTCTCACAAGCTTTTTTTTCAGCTATTTCTCATTGTCTTCCACGCTCCCCTTCACCTGTTCCTTAATTCCTTCTCATTTTCTTCCTGAACACAACAAAGTAGGTTTTTTATATTTCTGAAGGTTTAATAATGACATTTCCTGGTGTACTTGAGGATTATAGATTTCCTTACTTCTCCACAGTTTAATAGTTGTTTATTGATGCACCTACTGACAGTGAGTCATATTTTTGTGGACTACCTTTAGTTCTGTGTTAGTTTGACCGAATGCATACAAACATAGAAGACTACAGCGCAGTATAGCCCCTTCGCCCCTCAATGTTGCGCCGACCCGTGAAACCAATCTGAAACCCATTTCACCTACACTATTCCATTCTCCTCCATATGCCTATTCAATGACCATTTAAATGCCCTTAAGTTTGGTGAGTCTACTACTGTTACAAGCAGTGCGTTCCATGCCCCTACTACTCTCCAAGTAAAGAAACTACCTCTGACATCTGTCCTAAATCTATCACCCCTCAATTTAAAGCTCATGCTAGCCATCAACATCCATGGAAAAAGGTTCTCACTGTCCACCCTATATAACTCTCTTATTATCTTATATGTCTCAATTAAGTTGCCTCTCAACCTTCTTCTCTCTAATGAAAACAGCCTCAAGTCCCTCAGCCTTTCCTCGTAAGACCTTCCCTCCATACCAGGCAACATCCTAGTAAATCTCCTCTGAACCCTTTCCAAAGCTTCCACTTCCTCACTATAACATGGTGAACAAAACTCTACACAATACTCCAAATGTGGCCGCACCAGAGTTTTGTACAGCTGCAGAATGATCTCATAGTTCCAAAACTCAATCCCTCTCTCAATAAAAACTAACACACCATATGTCTTCTTAACAACCCTATCAACCTGGGTGGCAACTTTCAAAGATCTATGTACCTGGACACCGATATATCCCTGCTCATCTACACTACAAGAATCTTACCATTAGTCCAATAGTCTGTATTCCTGTTACTCCTTCCATCACCTCACACTGTTCCGCACTAAACTCCATTTGCCACCTCTCAGCCTAGCTCTGCAGCTTATCTATGTCGCTCTGTAACCTACAACATCCTTTGTCACTAACCACAACTCTACCAACCTTAGTGTAATCCGCAAATTTACTAACTCATCCTTCTATGCCCTTATCCAGGTCATTTATATAAATGTCAAACAACAGTGGACCCAAAATAGATTCTTGCATTACCCCACTAGTAATTAAAGTCCAGGATGAGTATTTCCCATCAAGTACCATCCTCTGTCTTCTTTCAGCTAACCAATTTCTGATCCAAACTACTAAATCACCCTCAATCCCATGCCTCCGTACTTTGTGCAATAGCCTACCATGGGAAACCCTATCAAACGCCTTACTGAAATCCATATACACCACATCAACCGCTTTACCCTCATCCACCTGTTCGATCACTTTCTCAAAGAATTCAAATGCACTCTATTCTTTTGAAGTTAACAGCTGGGGTTTCAGTCAGCACTTTGTCACTTCTGCAAAGAAATTCATTCATGAAAAATAAAATTGTTAAGGAGGTATCTGCTACCAGATCGCTTGGATTATGTTTTTCCACAAAGAACGTGTCACTCAATGACAGGCAAACTGTGGTCAATCTCTCAGTGCCACAAACAAAAATCTTTGGGATAACATCTTGCCAATTGAGGAAACACTGATCTTGCAGACATTGAAAGTTGGCAGCACAATCAGAAATCACAGCATTCTCCAGTTCTGCAGCAAAATTATGTTCTGGGGATCAATTAGCTCAGTTGGCTGGATGGCTAGATTGCAAAGCAACATGATGCCAACAGCATTGGCTCAATTCCCACACCAGTTAAGGTTACCATGAAGTATTCTCCTTCTCAACCTTCCCATTTTCCTGAGGCATGGTAACCCTCAGCGTAAACCATCACCAGTCATCTCTCTCTCTCTCTCTCTCTCTCTCTCTCTCTCTCTCTCCAATGAGAGAGCAGCCCTATGGTCTGGTAAGACCATTGTGATTTTACCTTCTTTTTGATTCCAGAAAGGTGCATGACAAAAACATACTGTCTCTGCTAAAAATATTTGCCAGCTTTTCGGAGTGACTGCCAAGATGGCACAAAATATTTTGTCAGTAGGTGAAAACAACTAAATTAGCTATGAAAGATGTTTGAAAGTTTTAGTGTTTTGTGATTCACGCAATAACTGTCTGAAGTAGTAATTAGGCCATCAACTTTGAACTGTTAATTTGCAAACACAAATCTTTGACATTGTCAAGCGTTTAATATTAACGAATGGGAATTTGGTTTAATATATTTCTGACCAGAGAGCTGGTATCTTTGCTTCAGGGGCAGCGGTGGAGAGGTTGAAAATCACCTGCAAACAGGTTCCAACCAGAGCTGGTGGCTTTGATTCACAACTTTAAAGACTGCTGGAAAGTGGACACAGTCACTAACTGGCTAATGCTTTCATAGATTGACAAAGGAATCAGAAATTTCCTTTCACCAAATTTTTTTGTAAGTCTACGCCTAGTTTCAATTAATGCATTTTGAAGGCAAAGCCATAAGTTTGGAAGTGTCCCCACGCTTGCCACCATCCAGATAATGACACTCCTCCAATTGTGATCACTTAACCATCCCTGATTTTAATTGGTCTAGCATTGGTGACAATGCCTTCAGATGTCAAGGACCTAAATTGGAATTCCCTTTTGAGCCCTTTCCACCTCTCTTTCCTCTTTGTGTGTGCCTTGAAATGTTCTATTACATTAAAGGAGCTACATGAACACAAGCTATTGTTCTTATGATCCCACAACCAGAGAATTCATAGACTCCCTACAGTTTGGAAGCAAGCCATTCGGCCCATCCATTCTTACGCTCCAAAGAGAATCCTGCCCAGACCCATATCCCTACCCTATCCCTGTAACCCTGCATTTCTCATGGATAACCCACCTAACTTGCACATCTATGGACTGTGGGAAGAAACCAGAGCACCTGGTGGAAACCTACGCAGACAAGGGGAGAATGTGCAACTCCACACAGACAGTTGTTCGATGGTGGAATCAAACCTGGGTCATTGGCACTGTGAGGTAGTAGCGCTAACTACTGAATCACCGATGAGGAAAATGCTACAGTGCTACGTGAATGGTGTTGGATAATAAAGCAACTAATGAGAGGAAGAAGGTTTCTATGCTGCTTCATTCTTAATTATGGTGGACCTTCTATATGAGAACAAAAGACAAAGTTAAAGTGTTGCTATCCTTTCTTAACTCGAAGAAATGTGTTCATAGTCATTCTCAATTCCTTCTACGTTTTTCATTTTGCATATGGTTGTGATTGTTGGAGAACCAATAATCTCAGTCTCAGGACAACACAGCAGGAATTCCTCAGAGAAGTGTCCTATTCCCATTTTTTTTCACCTGTTAGGTTAATGGCCTATAAGTGTAAGATCAGAAATGCAGCCATTTGCTCATGTTAAGTTCCATTAATATTTCTTCATAAAACAAAGCAGTCCACACCCACCTGAAGCAAGACCATGTCCAGATAGAGTTGATATTCATGTCATAAAAACATCAGGCAGTGAGCATCACCAGCAAGAGGGACTCTAGCCACCTGTGCATGACAATCAATGGCATTATCATCTATCACTGAGTCTTCTATAATCATACAACTGGTGCAATCATGTAAATGCCAGAGTTATTTTAACTATTCAAAGGCTACCATGAGTGGTTAATTTCCAAATTCCACAAATAAACTAACTCATTACCTACAAGGCACCCATCAGGAGTGTTGACCGAATGCGTACAGATGCATTAACCATCATGCAGCCTGGTATCAGGACAAAGCAATTTATTTGATAATTAATGTATATTAAAATTACAAAGGGATCTTGAACAATTGGACCAATTGGTTGAGGACTATGAGAGAGAGTTTACTTTGAATAAATGTGAAGTATTGCATTTTGGTAAAACAAACAAGGGAGGGAATCATGCAGTTAATAGTAAGACCCTGGGTAGTGTTATCGAACAAAAACACCGAGGGGTCAGACACATAGTTCTTTAAAAGTTGTGTCACAGGTACACAGCATGGTTAAGAAGGGATTTGGCATCCTTGGCTTCCTAGCTCAGACCTTTGAGTATAGGAGCTGGGACATCACATTGAGATTGTACAGGGCATTGGAGTACAGTGTACTGTTCTGGTTGCCCTGCTATAGAACAAATATTAAAACCAAAACTGTGGATGCTGTAAATCAGAAACAAAACAGAAATTGTTGGAAAACACTCAAATGGTCTGGCAGCATCAGTGCAGAGAAATCAAAGTTAATGTTTCGGGTCAGGTGACCCTTCCTCACTCAACCTGAAACGTTAATTCTAACCTCTCTCCACAGATGCTGCCAGAACTGCTGAGCTTTTCCAGCAATTTCTGTAGGAAGGAGATTATTTAATTGGAGAGGATTCAGAAAAGGTTTACCAGGACTGGAGGTTTGAGTTATAAGGAAAGACTGGGAATGTCTTTCTCTAGAGCGTAAGAGGTTGAGAGATTTACAAAATCATGAGGGGGTGAATAACAAAGGTCTTTTCCGGAGGGTGGGGGAGCTCAAAACTAGGGGACACATTTTTAAGGTGAGAGGAGAAGGATTTAAAAGGGACCTGAAGGACAACCTTTTCACACAGAGGGTGGTATTTATGTGAAAGTGAACTGCCAGAGGAACTGATAGATGCAGGTACAGCTACAACATTTAAAAAACATGTGGATAGGTACATGGGGGCCTATATAATAAGAGAGATTTAGGAGGATATGGGCCAAACGCAAGCAGGTGGGACTAGTTTGGTTCAGCAAACTTGGTTGGCATGGGCCAATTGGACTGAAGAGTCTGTTTTGTGCTGTATGACTCTATATTGCACTGAGTGAGATTAACTTACATATAACAGCAGGAAGCTATTATTAAATGAACGTCATTTACACCTCTCTGTCATAGAAGACAGAAAAAGGACTAACAAAACACAAAGTCCAAATTTTGAAACAAACTACACTCCCTCCTCACTTAAAATATAACACACACATTAAGAGGTAAAATAATGCATGCACATTGACTCCAAGAATACAAGATATCATACCTAATGAAAAACATAGTCTATTTCTCGAGAGTTTAGAATTTTTTTTAAGAAGTGATTTTATAAAGACAATGGAAACTGATTCACTGTAAAATACTTACTTAAAAATTACTCGACTTTCTGTGGATTTCTGCACAAAGGATTAATTCAGGTTTGAAAAGTTTAAGGAAAATTCTGAACAGGTAATTGACCTTCAGTCGGATACTCATGCTTAATAGATAAGTTGAAGGTGATAATTTGGATTATAAGAATTTTCACTTGCTTCCCCTTTGTCATATTTCCTTCGCCAAGCATACGAGCTACATGGCACTTGTAGAAGCAAACATGCTGTGGATGTTCAAAACCTGAAATAAAACAGAAAATACAGGAGAAAGAAAATACTTGAGAAAGCAGCATCTGTGGAGAGAGAAACAGAGTTCACATTCAAGTCTAGTATGAGTCTTCTTCAAAACTGCTAGTTTCTCTCTCCACAGATAACTGCCAGACCTGCTGAATGACAATTATGAAGTCTCCCTCCAATCTTCATTAGATATGTGAATGCTACTTCGTTACAAAAGCTCTGATCACATATTTCTCCTTACTATCTCAGTTTTATTTTCATAATGACCTTCCAACTAGTACTGAACTCTTTAGGTTTCATGCTTTGAACATTGTGACATGTCTTCACTTGGGTACTTTTCTTATTTTCTATTGATGTCAGGTTTGAGCAAAATAAATCTTAACCGAGGAGTATGTTTAACCATTAATACCTAAGTTGTGTATGACTAATATATAAGTTGGGCTGCGTGGTGATTCTCGTTTACCCTGCATTGAAGGGATACATAGAAATGACTGTCTAGTTTGTCACTGAACAAACACCTTTTTCATGATCTGCACACATCCTTTGACAGCGCCATTTGATGCTGGGTGATAATTTCATTCAAAACGTGTTTGACTCCATTCTTAGTTAGAAATATTTCAAACTCTTCAGCTACAATGTGTAAATGTTTATCAGACACAAATAGCTCTGGAAACCCATAAATTTCAAACTAACTTCTCAAAATTTAATAAGTTTGGCAGTTTGGTAGAGGGCTTGGATGAGACTTTTCCACTTGCTGTAGCTATCAACCAGAAGAAAAAAACATTCTTTCCTTCCCAAAGCAGCGTGTGAAGAAAAATCAATCAAGAAACAGTGCTGAAGAAGTTGCCAAGGTTTTGCCCATGGCTTGTAAGCACAGCAGCAAAGTCAAGAGGTAACAAATTTATCAATTGCAACAATCAAGATTCCAGAAAACAACACTGATTTCACATATTCTGGTTGTAGCTGGGCAGAGCAAATTCAGCAACCAAGGAGTGGCCAGCTGCAACAGCTCAAAAAGATCATCATCAGCGGGTGGCCTGAACGCATCCAACAGCTTCCTGAGTGGTTACATTTGTTCTTGTCACTCAGATGAGCTGGTCCTCTCCAAGAATGCAATCTTCAAAGGCAAGCAAGTTGTAACTCTGCAAGATCTATATCAAAATATGATAGACCACATACAAATGGTTTTCACGATCGCAGGAAATAACAAGTGGCCAGGCAAAGCTTCAGCTATAAGGCAGTTACATAACATCAGCATGTGATGTTCTTGTCTAAAGGCACCCACTTCACTTTCAGACTCTTTCTTTCTGTGTGATTAAGTCAGTCAACTGTTTTCAGTCAATTAGGTATGTCTGTGTAATGTACAATTGCATGTAAGCACAGAAGCCAGACAAGGATGTGATACTGTAGGTTTATAAATAGTGAGTGTGGTAAGTAAACTTCAAACAATTTAACTCAATGAGAACTTGACTATCTGTGGTACATATTATGTGGGCTAACATATAGGAAACAACAAACCCTGCATCAATTCCTTGCTCTTGCCAGTTAATTCTAATTGCAAATATACACTTCATAAATCTATCTTACTGAACACTATCTATATCACAGAATTCCCAGTGTCCATTTGGGCTATCGAGTTCACACCAACTCTCCAAGGATCCACCCAACCTCACCCCCCTACCCTATCCCTGTAACCTACATTTCCCATGGCTAATCCACCTAACTTGTACATCTTTGGAGAGTAAGAGCAAACCCATGCAGACACAGGGAGAATGTGCAAACTCCACACAGATAATCACCCAAGGTTGGAATCAAACCTAGGTCCTTGGTGTTGTGAGGTAGCAGTGCTAACCATTGGGCCACCGTGCCATCCTTGGCTAAAATACAAATAAGTCTTAATTGGTAAACAGTGGGTGTTATTCTCAATTCACTTATCATTTGCTTGCAACCTCCAAAAATCAGAATGGAATAGTCTGCTTCTTTAAATCTGACAATACATGGGGCTCAATTAATTCTCTTTATTTTAGAATTCCCATGTTCTTTCTAATCTATTCAGTTCTTTATTAACTGCTTCTAACTGTACATAAGACACTAGCCTAGCCTTGTAAAATGTCAGTTGTAAATTACACTTTATCTTGCCCTTGAACTTGTGATCCCAATTTTATCATTTGATCCTCAATGCTCAAAGACCACTTTGTGCTCTCTTAGCACTTTCTCAAAGCCAAACATATTCTTGCTGATTTGTACTGTAAATAACTCAGCTCAATTTAAAGCACAATCTTTTGAAGTAAATTTCTTCTAATTAGGAAGAGATTTTGTTTGCTCCAATTACAAGAAAAAAGATGTAGTATCATACTCCACCCGAACACTAACTTCACCAAACACAGGAATACTGTTATTGGAATAACTATTCAGTTCCACTGCCATTTTGCAAAAGGGAGTTTGACTTTGTGATTTCTCATGTTGTCCTTCTGGGATGACAGAAATTGCTACAGCTTTATCAATGATGAAAGTAAGCTATGAATCTCAGACTCACATTTTTTACTGTGGATATTGTAATTATGTGTGCAGTATTGGTCACCCTGTGTAAGGGAGGTTGTAAACATTATGGAAACAGTTCAGAGAACATTCCAGACTAATACCTGGAATGGGTGGGTTGTTTTATGAAGAAAGGTGGGATAGGCCAGGCTTGTATTCACTGGAGCTCAGAAGAGTAAAACACAACTTGATTGAAACACAAAAGATCCTGAGGAAACGTGACAGAGTAGATTTGGAGAGATTGTGGAGAATTTAGACTTTTGTTTATTCATTTCTCAAGATGTGGGCATCCCTAATTACCCAGAGGGCAATTAAGAGACAATCACATTGCTGTGGGTCTGGAATCTGTTATAGGCCAGACCAGGTAAGGATGGCAGTTTGCTCCCTTACAGGACATTAGTGAAGCAAATGGGATTTTCCCAACAATTGGCAATGGGTTCATGGTTATCATTAGACTCTTAATTCCAGATTTTTATTGAATTTGAATTCTACCATTTGCCATGGTGGAGTTCGAACCTGGGACCCTGGAACATTATCTGGGTTAATAACCTAGGCCATTGCTGTTTAAAAATACTTTTTAAAGAGCAACTAGAGATGGGAAATAAATTGTGGCCCAACCAGCGATGTCCACAACCCATTAATTAGTTTTTTTAAATGACCATTGATTTAAAACAGAGCTGAGATGATTTTTCTTTTCTCACAGAGAGTTGTGAGTCTTCAGAACATTCTTCCTGAAAAGGTAATGGAATATTTTTATTTTCAAAATATCTTTGCGTGTTTTGAATATTTTTAAGATAGGGGTGGATTGAGTCTTGCTAAACAAGGGAGTGCAAGAATATCAGAGTAGTTGGGAATATGTATTTGAGGCTATAATCAGATCAGCTACAATCTTAGTAAATGGTGGAGCAGGCTTGAGGAGCCAAATGGCCTAGTCCTGCACCTTGTTTACCTGTTCATATTGTCACTATTCACAGGGGTGATGCAAAATATTGCCTCTAAGCTGTTCAGTCATGTGGTCAAGGTTCTGCACATGCTACTCAATGTGCCGATGCACTGACATCTAGTTTTGGAAATCAATGTAGTGCACAAAGGTCCATGGGCCAAAAAAAGTAATAAGGGAATATTGACAGTGCACCTGGAAATCAAACTCCATTGTTCCCATCACAGATGTGCAAAGACTTAATCAAACTATCTAAAATTTCCAGTTGCCTGACCATGAACCCACGTTAAAATATATCACTTATCTCTACTCAACAAGAAAACAGCAATTTATTGCAAAATTTGTTTTTAACTGATAGCAGAAAAGGAATACAAGTTACTAACTTCTAACATTTGAACTCAAATTCTACCCCTAAAAATGAAAAAAAATCCCACACACATTCAAACAGTTACACAAAGAGACACAACGGGGCACAAATATTACAGGTGGGAAGACTGAAAGAAAAGAATGTCAGTGAAGCACAATTCTGGCACCATCGATGAGGCATTTATCTCAATTCCCATTTGATTCCTGTCCACTTTTCAAGGAGAATGCAAGGTTGTGGACACATTGATTCTCAACTTTCCATTTGCCAGTTGCAAATTTGTCTTTTCAGTGTTTTTGGAGATTAGATTCCCTATAGTGTGGAAACAGACCCAACCAGTCCACACCGACCCTCCGAAGGGTAACCCACCCAGACCCATTCCCCTCTAACTAATACACCTAATACAATGGGCAATTTAGCATGGTCAATTCACCTGACCTGCACATCTTTGGACTGTGGGAGGAAACCGGAGTACCCAGAGAAAACCCACGCAGACACGGCGAGAATGTGCAAACTCCACACAGCCAACGCCCGAGGCTGGAATCGAACCTGGGACCCTGGAGCTGTGAGGCAGTAGTGCTAACCACTGAGAGATGGTTATCCCTTTTTCCTTTCAAGAGGGTATTTGCAGAGAGAGAGTAGCTCGCTGCATGGAATATACTTTTACTTCTCTACTCACAAAAGGTGGGGGAGAGAGGGAGAGAAAGATTTTGTTTTCCTGCACAGACTGGATGATTCCTGCCATACTGTCCAAATATAAAGCTGCAGCCACTTGACTGAGGAGCCAGTCAAGAGATTATAACTGTTAGTACTCCTGAATGCGTACAAATAGTCCTGGTTGAAAAAGATCTGACACTGGGCAAGACAGCCCCTGGACACTCACACACAGAACTGAGGTGGCTAACAATGTCCCCACCACTTGTACAAGTCAACATTGTAAGATACAATACACAATGAATTTCAGTAGCTCATCTTTTAAAACTGCAACAATTTCTTCCACAATCTCTTGTCATAAACTAGTATTGTTTCCCTTTTTCAAGTCCACAGTCTGAAAACTAAAAGTATTCTTTTCATTATGAAATCTTTTCTGTTCACCTCCATGAGCTATTTTCTTGTCATCATACTAAGTACAACACTTGATGTTTCTGCTTGATAACATTAGCTTCTGGTTTTGCATCTATCATATGCACATTTGAGGGTTTCCAGAGATCTGAATTAGATGTTTGCATTTACCAAACATGACTGGTATATGGCTGTAACTGAGAGCTTTATCCTTACCTACAGCATTGTTTGCTGTCAGGTGAAGACTTCAAATAAACCTACTGGACGATAACCTGGTGCCATGTGACTTCTGACTTTATTCTTTCATTGGACATAGGCATCATTGGCTAAGCTAAACTGTATTGCCTATCCCTAATTGCCCAGAGGGTATTTAAGTATCAACCACATTGCTGTGGGCCTGGAGTCATATGTAGGTCAGGCCAGGTAAGGAAAGCAGATTTCCTTCCCTAATGAGGTCAGTGAACCAAATAGGGTTTTACAATAGTCAACAGTGGTATGGTCACCTTTAGGCTAGTTTTTTATTCCAGATCTGCATAAATTAAGATGTCATTATCTTCTACAGTGGAATTTGAATCCAGTCTTTCGACCATTAAGCTAAAACTGCAGATTGCTAATCCAGTGCTGATGTGACTACACCACCAGTTCTCCCACTTCTTCAGAATGAAGGGAATAATAACCTGATAAAGAAGAGAGCAGTTGTGGGTGCAGAGTAAATTCAACCTGTAATGTATATTTGCTCTCTTCCTATCCTGTTCCCCATTAACCATCTTGTCTAACCACCTTCCCTGCATCTTCACTCTCATTTCCTCAACCAACTCTCCCTGCATACCCTCTTTATGTGTGACAAATCTCTTGCATTCATCATGTCCTAATCCTGCTGCCTCCACTATACCCTCTACACTCCTCCAATCTCCTTCCCTTAACTCACGCACTTCTGCACTTGCACAGTCTGCTTCAGGGAGATGTTAGTGTGGTATTACTTCCACAAAATTAGCAATCTGGAGGTCTCAGATAATCCTCTGAATCTCACTACAGCAGCTACAATGTTGTTTGCGAGCAGAGGCTGCTTTGAAAGTTTGTTTTCAAGACTTTGCAATTCCCACTATGCTTTGCAACCGATTTTTTAATGCCTGCATCTATCAGACCATCCAAAAATGCACAGGCAAAGCAAAGATATAATGAGGTGCCTGCAGCTAAGGAGCTAGCATTTGAGAGGACTACCAAGCCTGTGCCTTTCACGACAATTTCATTCCTTATGCAGTCATCTTATGTTGAATCAAATAGCCTGCATCTCATTTACATTTAAGCCTCAATCCTCTGACCTCACATCTTCCACATTGCAAAAACACCTACTTCCAACTCTGTAACATCAACAGACTTTATCCCTCCATTAATAAGTCTAATGATGAAACCATAATCCACAAATTTGTCATCTACAAAGCTCTCCTGGTCAATCTTACAGCCTCCATGCTCTGTAAATTTCAGCTTTTATATCTATATCCAGTCTTATACTATCCTGCTAACCCCATATTAGCTGACCTATATTCGTTTCCTGTCACTAAATACCTCACAATAAATATTCTTATTCTCGAATTTTTATTCTTTCATGGCTACTCCCTTCCTTATCTCTATAAACATGTACAACTCTGATACCAACCATCATTTTTGCACAGTGCATTCCCCTGCTGTCGTTCAACTAATAGTTTCCTCAATTTTATCCTCTAAATTCCTTCTCTAAATGTCACTTTAAAGTTCTTAAAGTCATAACCATTTACATCCTCTTACAATATTTCTTCCTTTGGCTGATAATGTACTTAGTAGAAAGTGAGGACTGCAGGTGCTGGAGATCAGAGTCGAGAGTGTGGTGCTGGAAAAGCACAGCAGGTCAGGCAGCATCTGAGGAGCAGGAGAATCGAGATTTTGGGTAT
The DNA here is from genome assembly GCF_037043375.1 of Chiloscyllium plagiosum. Lineage (NCBI taxonomy): Eukaryota > Metazoa > Chordata > Chondrichthyes > Orectolobiformes > Hemiscylliidae > Chiloscyllium > Chiloscyllium plagiosum. The sequence goes on from NW_028270142.1 coordinate 18,701,454, forward strand.
AAGCCCTTCATCAAGAATGACAATCTACTTAGACTTATGATTTTGTGGAGTATTTTGTGACATTTTGCAATATTAAAATTGCAATATAACTGAAAATAAATTTTGATAGTATTACTGGTGTTTATGTCTCTTCAATATATTATCAATATACCATAGAGAAAGACAGTGCAATGCTTGCAGCCTCCTGCAACAGTGCTGATTACTCTCCTGCCCAATCATTTCCACTCTACTGTGGATTCAGCGGCATAGACATATTATTCAAGAGACAACAGACAATGTAAATTAGGGATCATTATGTTGTTAGCAAAACAGTGCATGGAAACCAAAAAAATGCAGATGTGGAAGTAGAGCTAGTGTGGTTGTATAATATCAACCTGTGAATGCAAAGCATTTGGATAATGATCTCAGGAATCCTATTATGTAGCTTGCTAGCAGAGATTTAGAAACATACAAAGATTCTGTGTAGACTCTAGGAGTAACTGTGGCATTGCTGTAGCAGATGCTTGGTATATCAATGGAATCCATTGCCTTATTCAATATCTGAGAGTGGAGTGTAGAAAGTGCAGCCTCAGGATTATCTGAAAACCATTCTATGTTTGTATTTGCTTTCCTCATTGTGGTCACCTTTGTATATTTCAAATAGCGAGGCCAAAACACGGATCCTCGCAGTACTCTAGGAGTCAACATCAAAGACCCATTTATTCCCATTCACTGTTTTCTGTCTTTGAATCAACTCTAGATCCATGCCAATATAGTACCCCGCTATCAGACGTTTTAATTTTAACCTTTCTTGAGGGACCTTGGCAAAGCCTTTAAACTCTGAAATGGAAAGGAGCTAGTGTAAATCCCCTATTCAAGAAAGGCAGGAGGCAGAAAATAGGAAACTATAAGCCAACAAGCTTGCTATTTTGTCATGTGTATAGTATTAGAATTGATCATTAAGAGGTTATAGCTGGGCACTTTGAAAAATTCAAGGTAATCAGGAGGAGACACCCTAGTTTTGTGAAAGGAAAATCATGTTTAACCAATTTATTTGAGTTCTTTGAAGGATAGATGTGAGGTGTGCATTTTGGAAAGGCAAATCAAAGCAGGACTTATACACTTAATGGTAAGGTCCTGAGGAGTGTTGCTGAATAAAGAGACCTCAGAGTGCAGGTTGTTCATAGCTCCTTGAACGTGGAGTTGTAGGTAGATAGGATTATGCCTTCCTTTGGTATGCCTTCCTTTATTGGACTGAGCATTGAGTATAGGCATTGTGAGGTCATGTTGTGGCCACTTTGGTTTTCAGATAAACCTGACAGCTGCACTTCCTACAGTCAACCCTCAGATATTGGTTAGGCCACCTTTGGAATATTGGGAATAATTCTAGTCTCCCTTCTATTGGAAGGATGTTGTGAAACTTGAAAGGGTTCAGAAAAGATTTACAAGGATGTTGCCAGGGTTGGAGGATTTGAGTTTTCGGGAGAGACAAAATAAGCTGGGGCTGTTTTCCCTGGAGCATCGAAGGCTGAGGGGTGACCTTACAGAGGTGTATAAAATCATGAGGAGCATGGATAGGGTAAATGGACAAGGTCTTTTCCCTGGGGTGGGAGAGTCCAGAATTAGAGGGCATAGGTTTAGGGTGAGTGGGGAAAGATATAGAAGGGTAAAAACAATGACTGCAGATGCTGGAAACCAGATTTTCGATTAGTGGTGCTGGAAGAGCACAGCAGGTCAGGCAGCATCCGAGGAGCAGTAAAATCGACGTTTCGGGCAAAAGCCCTTCATCAGGAATACAGGCAGAGAGCCTGAAGGGTGGAGAGATAAGTGAGAGGAGGATGGGGGTGGGGAGCAAGTAGCATAGAGTACAATAGGTGAGTGGGGGCGGGGATGAAGGTGATAGGTCGGGGGGGGAGGGTGGAGTGGATAGGTGGAAAAGAAGATAGGCAGGTAGGACAAGTCAAGGGGACAGTGCTGAGCTGGAAGTTTGGAACTGGGGTGAGGTGGGGGAAGGGGAAATGAGGAAATTGTTGAAGTGCACATTGATGCCCTGGGGTTGAAGTGTTCCGAGGCGGAAGATGAGGTGTTTTTCCTCCAAGCGTCTGGTGGTGAGGGAGCGGCGGTGAAGGAGGCCCAGGACCTCCATGTCCTCGGCAGATTGGGAGGGGAAGTTGAAATGTTGGGCCACAGGGCGGTGTGGTTGATTGGTACAGGTGTCCCAGAGATGTTCCCTAAAGCGCTCTGCTAGGAGGCGTGCAGTCTCCACAATGTAGAGGAGACCGCATCGGGAGCAATGGATACAATAAATGATATTGGTGGATGTGCAGGTAAAACTTTGATGGGTGTGGAAGGCTCCTTTATGGCCTTGGATGGAGACGAGGGAGGAGGTGTGGGCGTAAGTTTTGCAATTCCTGCGGTGGCAGGGGAAGGTGCCAGGATGGGAGGGTGGGTTGTAGGGGGGCGTGGACCTGACCAGGTAGTCACAGACTACCATTTGTCACACATGGAGGTCCTGGGCCTCCTTCACCACCGCTCCCTCACCACCAGGCGCCTGGAGGAAGAACACCTCATCTTCCGCCTTGGAACACTTCAACCCCAGGGCACCAATGTGGACTTCAACAGTTTCCTCATTTTCCCTTCCCCCACCTCACCCCAGTTCCAAACTTCCAGCTCAGCACTGTCCCCATAACTTGTCCTACCTCCCTATCTTCTTTTCCACCTATCCACTCCACCCTCCCCCCCCCGCCGACCTATCACCTTCATCCCCTCCCCCACTCACCTATTGTACTCTATGTTACTTTCTCCCCACTCCCATCCTCCTCTCACTAATCTCTCCACCCTTCAGGCTCTCTGCCTGTATTCCTGATGAAGGGCTTTTGTCCGAAACGTCGATTTTACTGCTCCTCGGATGCTGCCTGAACTGCTGTGCTCTTCCAGCACCACTAATCCAGAAAGATATAGAAGGGACCTAAGGGACAACTTTTTCACACAAAGGATGATACATGTATGGAATAAGCTGCCAGAGGAAGTGGTGGAAGCTCGTACAATTACAATATTTAAAAGGCATCTTGGATGGGCTTATGAATAGGAAGGGTTTAGAGAGACATGGGCCAAGTGCTAGCAAATGGGGTTAGATTAGGTTAGGATAGCTGGTCGGCATGGACAAGTTGGACCGAAGGGTCTTTTTCTGCGCTGTACATCTCTATGACTCTATGAATAACATGCAGTGAGCATTAAAAGCAACCTGTAGACATACCATACTTAGATTTCAAGAAGCCATTTGTCAAATTGCCTCATCAAAGATGATTACGTAAACTAACATATTAACCTCTGCTCATGGTGCAGAGGTTGATACATCAGCATGGACAGAACGTTGACTGGTAGAAAATATTGATTATGCATAATTTTTTTTCTGATTAGCAGGAAAGGGAAAAGTGAAGTCCTGCAGGGGTCTATGCTAAAGTCTCATCTTTTCACAAATTTTTATCAATGAGTTAGATGAGGGGAGCAAAGGGCAGACAGCTAACTTTGCAGATGAACAAAGACAAGGAGAAAACTGTTCTGAAGAGGTATAAAGAGAAAACAGATGGACATATAGGTAGATTGAATGGACAAAAATCTGATAGGTGGAGTATAATGTGGGAGAATATGAAGTTTTTTCACTTTGCAGGAAGGATAGAAAAGCAGAGGATTATTTGAAAGGGGAACAGGTGCAGAGTGGTCTAGGTGTTGTAATGCAAGTTATAAAAAAGTGAGTAAACAAGTGCAGCATAAAATTAAGAAAGCTAATGGAATGTTAACCTTTATTTCAAGAGGAATTAAACATAAAAGTAAGGATGTTATGCTTCAGTTTTACAGGGTGTTTGTGAAACCCCATCTTGAATGCATGTAGGTTTGCCTAGCTAAGTCTTAAATTGAAAAGCATGATATGGATCTAAACTGCATCATCATTTGAAGTATTTTTAGGTTTCAGCTTAATAAAAGAACAATTGACACCTTAATAAATGTCTCATCTGCATGCATTTTGATATGTTTCTATTCACTTTTCACAGGGAGCTGACAGAGGAAATAGCGCTGCCTGGAGAATAGTTACAATTTAAAAGAGAAGTAATCTTCCAAACCTTTGTGCAAATATCTATTTATTTTCAGGTAAATCATATTTGCCTAAAGCTCACACTGACTTTTTATAAGACTCCCCACCCACCCAAGACTCACTTTTCAAGACTCTCTCAGTCTCCTCAGTCTCAGCTTCTTTTCCCCATCTCGCTCCTGATCACGGAATCCCTCCTTACTGGTCTCAAGGCAATACTATCCATTGTTCCCTTTCCTATAGTGCTGGAAACTGGAGTTGAGGCAGGGATCATCATAATCGGATTAACAAATGGAATAAGGTCAAGGAATCATATGACCTATTGCTGTTCCTATTTCTTATTATTTCTGCAGAGCTCTCAAATGACATTTGGACCCTTTATTGAATACTAAGTCTCAGACTAATCATAACTTCTTTCACTTCTGTATTCAGAATACTAAAAGCCATCACATTTAAATCTATCTACAATCCAATCCCTTTGTCAGTCACTTCACCCCTTCATTAAATGCATTCTCAGGATGAATCAGACGGTTTTCATTCTTGATCTAAAGTTTAACGTTGAGATGAACTTTGATCTTGCCATACTATTCATCCACCTTCATCTTCGTGACAGTCTGCATCTCAGCTTATTCATTACTGAAACCGTCATAGATGCTTTCTACATATTTTTATCACTTACTGGTTCAAACATTTCAAGAAACAAAATACCACAGACTCAAAAACTGAAATAAAAATAGGAAGTGGAGGAAACACCCACTAGATCAGGCAGCATCTGTTGAGACAATGTCTTGCCAGGTGTGGAAAACTTTATCCAAGAGTTTGTATTCAATAACAGAGCTTTGGAAAAGTGGACTTGGAGAGAAGGAAATGGTCTGCAATTCGGCAGAGGAAAGGAGATAATTGAATGATAGAATTCACAAAGGCGTAAAAACAACTTCAAGATGAGAGTAAGTAAGACAAATAAAATGCATTATTATTGCCCATATTTATATTTGGTATTGAAAGAGATTTGTTCATCAATCTTTCTTCACTCTGGGGGAAAATTCTTTTTATCTACTTAGTGCCTCCTCCAATGGATGAATAAAAATCAGAAACTGACAATTTATAACTATTATTAGAGCACAATGCTCAGATGTGCCTGTCATTGGGATCTTGCTGGAATTTCTATTGTGGACCATAGTTCAAGATTAACCCTTTGCCATGTATGGGTCATTATAATGTTACATATTTCAGGAAGCATCCTAATCTGTCTTTAAAAAGGACACAGTCAATACAAAATAACTTGCAAAAAGCACCTGATTTCCAAGTAAATTCAACTGTGAATGGAACCAAACTATACGTATGAGGGATCACAAGACTTCTTGAAATTTAAAAACATTTCTACAGGAACTAAACAGAAACTAATTGACAACGCCTTCCCCTCTTCCTATCTCATCAAACCTGTGAGAATTGGAGCCATTTAAAATAATGAAGGAGACAGTTAAAAGGATAATTATCTCAACTACAAGATAATGGAAGGGTCTGGATGCTCCAGATCTGGGCAAACCCCATACCTAATATCGAAGATGATTCGGTTATGTGGGAAAGCAGCTAGTTTTAAGTTTTGAGCTCTATAAAAGGTCCGGATGGAAACAGACACTTTGTGGGGAGACCTCATTGGAACCTTTGAAAACAGTATCATTCTCAGCTGAACTACTTGTGTAGAACATATGTGAGTTAGATTTTCTCTCTGACAACTAATCAAAGGTGTTCAAATCAAAAACCAGTCAAACAATCACTGAAATGAACCTGGCTACCAACAACTGCAGTCTGTAATCCCATAAAAATGAAATAAAGAAATCTTCATTCAGTCCGAGGAACTGGTCTGCTTCTAAATCCATCTGTGGGGTCAACATCCAACTGTTCATCTTCAGAAACCATCATAGCTGCTGAACATGACTTCAAGTTTTCAACCCGTTCACTTCAGAAAGAAAATATTGAAGCAAGTCTTTTGAGATGTTCAACTGAAGCAGCTACTAGGGGCAAAGCAGCCAATTTGTACCTGTCACTGTTTTTATACTGAAATATCTGAATCCAATGCGCCTTTGCGGCATCAAATTGGAAAGTGTATAGACATTTCAGGTGAGGTATTATTGGTTGAAACCTGAACTGGACAAACAATTGTGACCCTGAGGAAAGGAATTTCATTAAAAAGAAGAAAGAACATGTATTTGCATAGCAATGGTCACAAATTCAAGGTTCTCAAATCATCTTATAACCAACTGAATCATTTTAATGTTGTCACTGTTCAAACATATGAAATGTGACAACTAACCTACACATAGCAGGATGCCACGAAATACAATGAAATATATAAAGAAATCATTGGTTTTTTTGCCTTTTGACTGAGATAAATTGACTATATAAAGAACACTAAGATAATTCATTTGCTCTTGTTTAACTAGTGGCACGAGAATACTTCTGCCCACCCAAAAAGACAGGCAGGACCTCAGTGTTACATCACAACTAAAAGACCAGATCTTTGACTTAGAATTCCTTCAGAACTGCATTGGAGTGTTGGCCTAAACTGTGTTCAAGTCTCTGGAGTATTGCTTATACCCACAATCTTTGCAATAGACATACTTTTATTGCAATAACCACCACCAATACGTTATCAGCAATATTCAGAAAGTGCATTTCCCTTCACATCACTCTCCTTCCCCAGAAAGTGTTGCATTGAGTTTGAGTTTGATTTATTGTTGTTACGTGTACCGAGATACAGTGAAAAGTATTGTTAACAGCCCAAGATGTACAGGAGCAATAGTTCATTCTCTGTCCGGGATTTCATTTTGTTAAGGACTGTTAATTTTAGATCCTGAGTCACTATCCATGTATCTTCGCACTGATTATTTTCATCTTGAATAAAAAGACCCAAAACCCAAAGACCAGGAAATATTGCATCTCTTCCTTAAGGCCACTGCTGGAAGGTGCCATCCCAGAGTAGCACCGGAAAACAGAGTTTAGATTCTAAGTTGCACACTGTTGCGTGAACTGCTTAAAAAGACGAAGAAACATATGGATTTGTTTTTCTTCAGATGGTAGCTGCAGTGAGGGAAATGTGCAGATGACTTGAGTCAAGATGAGGTCTGCGTAAAACAGTAGCATATTAATTGGATCTAAGCTTGAGGAGGAAATAGAAATCAAGCTACAAAGTTTTACACACAGATATTTTATTGACCTATTGAAAATTATCTTCTAGCTCCCCCCATCCTAGTCTGTATGGTGTCACAAAGGTGTATATTTCAAATATTAATTGATAATATAACTGATTGAACAAATACATATCTTGAACATTTTGTGGAGCACTTTTCAAAGTAAAAGACAGTTACAGCAGCAATAGCACTGTATTTGCAAAGACCAGGCTGTGTGAATGAAGACACCTTCACAGAAGAATTACATGATCCTGTTTGTGGGTGTAAAAAAAGTTCAGAACACAATGTCAAAGAGAACTTGCCACGTTGGAAACAGTCTTTACCATCTTTCTTTTCCTCTGAGAACCTTTGCATCAAAGTTTAAGGATTAAAAACCTATCACCAATAGAAGTGGGGAATTCTTAAAGTAGTCTGAATCTACACCACTAAAAATCCAATCATAACTGATTCAGGATAAAACCTTTGCTCCTCCAGTTTGTGCAGAAATTAACTTTGGCTCTAGGCCAGCATTTGAACAAGCTGTGAATTCTTCTTTTTTCTAAATTTAACTGCTACTTAACCAAAGTACTTTTAGGATAACATTCTGCAGAGCTGACTATTTTTCAGGAATTGAGGTGTTTGTTATTTTTCAAGAAGGGAAGTTGGACATACTTTCACATCTTAAACATGTCGTTAATCTTTGCATCTTTTCTAAGTAGGTTTTGTTGCAATTAACTAGTCATATATTTGCTACTTAAGGAACCTGGCTGACTTATTTCTTATATGGAATTATATTCAGTTCTGGTCACCTCATTATTGGAAAGATCTGGAAGCTCTAGAGAGGGTGCAGAGGAGATTAACCAGGATGCAGCCTGGACTGCAGGGCATGTCTTATGAAGAAAGGTTGAGAGAGCTAGGGCTTTTCTCAATGGAGTGAAGAAGGATGAGCGGTGATTTGCTCAAGGTGTACAAGATAATGAGAGGCATAGACAGAGTGGACAGCCAGAGACTTTTTCCCAGGGAGGAAATGGCTACCATGAGGGAGCATTATTTTAAGGTGATTGGAGGAAGCTTTAGGGAGCATGTCAGAAGTTGGTTCTTTACACAGAGATTAGAGGGTGCGTGGAATGATGGTAGAGTCAGATACATTAGGGACATTTAAGCAACTCTTGGATAGGCACATGGATGATAGCAAAATGAAGAGTATGTAGGTCAGTTTGATCTTGGAGTAGGTTAAAAGGTCAGCATAATGTCGAGGGCTGAAGGGCGAGTACTGTACTGTACTCTATATGCTGTGTAACACATATGCAACATTCTGATATAAAATGGATGCAGAATTGGCAATATTTTTATTTTACTTCATATTTTATACCATTATTGTCTATTATATTTTACTTGCCTTTTTAAGTTCAAACTTCATTATAGCCAGTGGAAGAGTGGGACAAAAAAAGGAATCAAACCCTCTTCTCAAAATTAATTTTAAATCAACATGTCCAGGCATCTTATAACATAACATTGGAGAGACCGAGTGCAGACTTGGAGACCGATTCAGGGAAGATCTATGGTCTGTACACTCCAATCAACCCCACCTTCTGATGGCTAGCCATTTCAATTCCCTCTCCCACTCCCCCCGATGATATGTCCATCCTGGGCCTCCTCCACCATCAAAACAAGGCCACATGCAAACTAGAGGAAACGCACCTCATCTTCTGCTTCAGGACCTTACAACCATATGGCCTTAACATAGAATTCACCAGCTTCCAAATCACCCCCACCTCATCCCGGGTCCAGCCCTCCCTCTCCGCTGCGTCCCTTGACCTGACCTACCTCTCCATTTCCTTCCACCTATCTGCTCCACCCTTCCCACTGACTAATCACAATCACCATCCACCTGCCATCCCACCTCCCTTTTCCCTAGCGCCACCCCTCTCCCTCTATTTATTTCTCAGCCACTTCCTCCTCCCCAGTCCTGATGAAAGTCCTGAAACATTGATTCTCCTGCACCACAGATGCTGCTTGACAAGCTGTGCTTTTTCTAGCTCCACACTTTATCGATTCTGACTTTCCAGTATCTGCAGTCCTGACCATCTCATAACATATCGCTAGAGAAGGCGACGTTTGAACTCAGACCTTCAAGGCTACTAGAGGAACCCTACCATTGCACCACAAGACCATAAATATTGGACCCTGTTTCCCAACCATGCCATTATAAATTAACATTCATTACCCGTTTACCATTTAACCTTTGATACATTATTTTTTAATCAACTGTTCAGATGTGTAATGATATACCTATGGAAAAGATGGGACTGGAATCCAGATCTCCTGGCTCAGGGTTAGAGGCACTACCACTGCACTTCACATGTTCTAAAACCTGCTCCTTTTTGGCTTTTGACTTTCAGATATGAGACAAATTAGAATTTAAACAACTTTGTTGTTCTTCATTTTATGACTAAAGGTCCAAGAATAAGTTTCCACTGCAGATAATGCTGAAAACTCAAAAAAAAATTCAGCATCCAAACTTGACTGAGAGGAACTCTTGTGCTACAGTGGTAGTGTTCCTACTTCTGAACCAGAAGGGCTGGGTTCACGTTCCACCTGCTTCAAAGTTGTGTCATAACAGATGGCTGAACACTTAATGGTAAGGCCCTGGTGAATGTTGCTGAACAAAGAGACCTTGGAATTCAAGTTCATAGTTCCTTAAAAGTGGAGTCGTAGGTAGCCCAGTTACAAGTGGAGTTCCGCAGGGATCAGTTCTGGGTCCTCTGCTGTTTGTAATTTTTATTAATGACTTAGATGAGGGAGTCGAAGGGTGGGTCAGTAAATTTGCAGATGATACGAGGACAGGTGGAGTTGTGGACAGTGAGGAGGGCTGTTGTCGGCTGCAGAGGGACTTAGATATGATGCAGAGCTGGGCTGAGGAGTGGCAGATGGAGTTCAACCCTGCCAAGTGTGAGGTTGTCCATTTTGGAAGAACAAATAAGAATGCGGAATACAGGGTTAATGGTAGGGTTCTTAGTCAGGTGGAGGAACAGAGGGATCTTGGGGTCTATGTACATAGATCTTTGAAGGTTGCCACTCAGGTGGATAGAGTTTGTAAGAAGGCCTATGGAGTATTATCGTTCATTAGCAGAGGGATTGAATTCAAGAGTCGTGAAGTGATGTTGCAGCTGTACAGGACTTTGGTTAGGCCACAGTTGGAGTACTGTGTGCAGTTCTGGTCGCCTCACTTTAGGAAAGATGTGGAAGCTTTGGAGAGGGTGCAGAGAAGATTTACCAGGATGTTGCCTGGAATGGAGAGGAAGTCGTACGAGGATAGGTTGAGAGTTCTCGGCCTTTTCTCGTTGGAACGGCGAAGGATGAGGGGTGACTTGATAGAGGTTTATAAGATGATCAGAGGAATAGAGAGAGTAGACAGTCAGAAACTTTTTCCCCGGGTACAACAGAGTGTTACAAGGGGACATAAATTTAAGGTGAAGGGTGGAAGGTATAGGGGAGATGTCAGGGGTGGGTTCTTTACCCAGAGAGTGGTGGGGGCATGGAATGCGCTGCCCGTGGGAGTGGTAGAGTCGGAATCATTGGCGACCTTTAAGCGGCATTTGGATAGGTACATGGATGGGTACTTAATCTAGGTTAGAAGTTCGGCACAACATCGTGGGCCGAAGGGCCTGTTCTGTGCTGTATTGTTCTATGTTCTATGTTTAGATAGGATAGTGAAGAAGGCACTTAGTGTGCTTACCTTTATTGGTCAGTGCATTGAGTATTGTAATTGGGAGGTCATGTTGCGCCTGTACAGGACATTGGTTAAGCCACTTTTGGAATACTGCACGCAATTCACATCTCTCTGCTATAGGAAGGATATTGTGAAACCTGAAAGGGTTCAGAAAAGATTTACAAGGTTGTTGCCAGGGTTGAAGGGCTTGAGCAATAGGGAGAGGCGGAATAAGCTGGAGTTGTTTTTTTCTGGAGTGTTGGAGGCTGAGGGGTGACTTTATAAAGGTTTATAAAATCATGGATACGGAGAATAGACAAGGTCTTTTCCTCAGGTTGGCAGAGTCCAAAACTAGGGGGCAAAGTTTTATGGTGAGAGGGGGAAGATTTAAAAGGGACATGAGGGGTAACTGTTTCACACAGGGGATGGAGCATGTATGGAATGAGTTGCCAGAGAAAGTGGTGAAGGCTGGTACAATTACAACATTTAAAGGCATCTGGATTGGTATAAGAATAGGAAGGGTTTAGAGGAATATGGGCCAAATGCTGACAAATGGGACTAGATTGATTTAGGATATCTGGTCAACATAGACAAGTTAGACAGAAGGGATTGTTTCCGTGCTGTACATCCCTATGACTCTATGAATAAGTTGATTAAAAATATCTCAAAATTTGATCGAATGTAGTGACGATATTGGTAGAGTTCTTTCAAATTCTGAGCTTCTGGTTCAGAAACAGGGATTCTATCCATTGTATCATAAGACATTCTTTGACCAAGTATACAACCTTCATTAGAAATGAGCTCTGGTGGTGCAGTGGTAGTGTCTCTACTTCTTGGGGAGAGGCCTGGGTTCAAGGCTTGCATGCTCTAGAGGGAAAAAAAAATTGGAAAAAGTTGTTTAGATGTATCTATAACCCTATTAATGTGGCTACTGGTCATATTTAAATCTGGCGATTAGACTCTCACATTTAGTAAGTCTCATTATTCCAGAAATTTCTTTCAGATGAGTCACTGGCAGCAGAGCACTTGTAACTATCATCCAATTTTAGGGATTTATTTTAATCTTATTAACAGAGGATTAGATTTCAATATATGCTGTGGGCACGAGGGGTGGAAAAGGTTACCCGGAGAGAATCGACTCTCTTTCACTTTTCTTTCTAAGTAGCCCAGAATCTGACATAAAACAGGTAGTCAATGAAAGGAAAATATAGTGATCATATTGACAAACCAATGCACTGCAACACCATATCAGCCTGGTGATTATTATATTCTGTTTTGAAAAGTCTGCTACACATATTTTTGTTAACTAAAGACTATCAGAATAACAGCATAAGCTATTAACAGTAAGTAAAGCTGACATAGTTGCAGGCATTGCAATTAGTTTTTACATTTACGTATAAAAGCCTGGACTCATGTAATTTGATAGCCTGAAAATATAAAAATCTCTTTGCCAAAGCTTGCCATAACAAGAACTCATTTTACCACAAATAAATAACTGGTTTTCTTCAGGAAGCTTTAGACCATTTATTCAGCAGTGCATCTTTCAGGAATGACATGACACAATTTGAACCATTTCACTTTACATGATACACTTCATCTCATGAGTGGTCTCAAATTTCCGTTTCCTAATGCAAGTAATCTCACTGTTTGAGGCAGTTGAATGCTGCAGGGGAATTTATCTGATAACACAAAATAGTCTTATCATGCTTCTGTGCTCTTATCATCTGTGATTGAGAGGGAGTGAATAGTAAATATGAGTTAAAAAGCTTATGCTCAGGACAGAAGAGGCTCAGATCCCCCAGAATTGACCCACCAATTCTGACTATGTCACAATGAACTTGCTATGATTCAGTCAATAGTCAAAATATATTAGTGTACTGTGTTGTGGGGAGAATGTTCTCATATTCAGGGTGATAGGCAAGGTGGCAAGTGGACTGGAGAAATCCTTTGACATGGAAACCTAATGTGATTCCAACACTGTTGAAGTTTCCTGGAGGTGGACAGGCTGCCAGGTTGAGACAATACTTATTGTCAATGGGTTGGCAAATGAGTCCATTCTGGAGCCAATTAATGGGTATTTTCTGGAGGTTTCTTAATTGATCCAAAGGTGTATATGAACAACGAAGCTTCTAAGACTTTCCAGCCACGAGAAGTCAGGAACACAAAAGTAATTAAGTAAGTAAGTGTTGGCAGTCTTTAAAATAAATATAGTTGCAGTAGAGAATAGGTGAAAGTGAATAAAGCAAGCTGCGGGCTGGACAAATTTTGTGAATATGTCTAAGGTGTAACAATTGATGGGTCTCTGAGGTGTATTTTATGCATGTTGTGTAAGGGAAGTGAGAGGTCATAATGGGTGAGGACTGCAAGTTGCAATTGCTCTCCAGCCTCGAGCAGATGCCATTCTACTGCTATTAAAGTCTGACTTCCAATTCAAACTTCTCTGTTTGTGCTGTCTTACAACAATGCATCCTCCCTGCCCTTATAACAGCCAGTGCACCTGAAAATAGTTAATTCCATCTAAAATTGTGTGTTTTCCAAGAGTTGTGATTTAAGAGCTACTTAGATGTAAAACTTTCACTTTCTGATCACTTTTCTACCTAATGACCAGACAGGTTAGATGCAGAAGTGAAACATTTGGTTCCTTGAGCCTGTTCCACCAGAGAGAAGATGAAAATGTGTTGCTGGAAAAGCGCAGCAGGTCAGGCAGTATCCAAGGAGTAGGAGAGTCGATGTTTTTTTTTAAAACCAGATTCCTATTTTTTTTTCTTTCATTCTTTTTTAAAATTTTTAAAATATTAACCCCCACACTACCACCTAAGTGCGGTAGTGCTTATTTTTCCCCCAGCACCCATGGTGTGTGTGTGTGCAGGTGTGATACACAGTGAAAGACACAAAGTGCACGAATCTTTATTCAAATTCCACCACCAGGAAGATAGGAAAACACCCGGGTGGCCAGTGACAAACACTGCTCTTCGCATCAAAGGGCAGTGCTGTGTGATCAAAACAGTGAAGGGGAGGGTAGGGACTAAATCAAAACAGAGTTGGAGGGAGAAATGATGGACTCCACTCCCTGCGGTGCCCACCTCTCCCTGAACAACTCCAGGGTGTTAGTTGACACCGCGTGCTCCTTCTCCAAGGACACCCGGGCCCTAACGTAACCGCAGAAGAGGGGCAGGCAGTCGGCCCTAACGACCCCCTCCACGGCCCGCTGCCTGGACCTGTTAATGGCCAGTTTGGCCAGGCCCAGGAGCAGACCAACGAGGAGGTCTTCAGACCTGCCCTCCTTCCTCCATACCGGGTGCCCAAAGATCAGGAGCGTGGGACTGAAGTGCAACCAAAAGCAGAGGAGGAGGTTTTTCAGAAAATCAAAAACGGAGTGGAAACGCCCACACCCAATATACACGTGGTCCACGGACTCCACAGCGCCACAGAACAAGCAGTTGGGCTGGGAGTCCGTGAACCACCCTCCACCCCATATCCCGAGAGAAAGGGGGAGGACTCCCACTGGGGATCCCCAATGCCCGGTGGCAAATGGGCACGCCAAGGTGTGTCCGGACGGTGGATGAGGGAGAAGAGGTGGACGGTGTGCAGCAGCAGTCTATACAGGGCCCTTCTTTTCACATCCTTGAATGAGACAAAATTAAAATTCCAGAGGCGGCTCAGGTTGTGGGGCACAGGCTGGGAGAGTCGATGTTTTGAGCATGAACTTATGCTCAGAACATCAACTTTCCTGCTCCTCGGATGCTCCTTGATTGGGGTTGTTAACCTGGGTCAGTTAGGAAGCCCTGGCTGACAGATATAAACAGGTGATAGAGACTCTTATTTCTAGGGACTGCACATGCAAATAACGAATGATTTGGTGGTGAGATATTGACCTCTGTGCAGTTATTTGAGTTTCTTTTTGCAGTACCAAATTTCAATTGATAAGCTTCAGCCACAAATTCACGAGTATCCAGTATCTCCTCTTTGAAAGTTTCGCACTTTGTAGATTGGTCTTTTGACAGGCTACCTAAGTGGGCTGACAGGCCACTTTTGTGCTCTGACTCAAATCTGGCTGAATAAGTCATAATTTTAAAATTTTTACTGAAGTGATTGTTTACGAAAATGCAAGAAAGCATTATTGTAGTCTTTGTTTTTAAAAATAAAACAGAAGTTAACAACAGAATTGTTAATAATTTTTAGCAACAGAAATGAAGATAAACAAGGGAACAAAACATTATTCCTTTTTACCGAACTTACAAAGAATTTTAAACATAAAATAGAAACAACCCATGTGAAATCAATGTGCCCTGGTGCATCTAAAACTACATTGTTAGCAAGACCCAGCCCAACTTATTTCCAAAAGTGAGGATTTTCTGCAGACTCAATAGGCTTGAAGTGATTAAAATTTCAACTCATCTGCTGAATTGTAGCTAACTATTTCTTTATTGTGCTCCTGACTTCATTTCTCTCCAATGCTATACTACTCTTGATGCACCTTCAATTACTTTTTTTTAAAAGCTTTAATAATCTTCACTTCCTTTCTATCAATGGTACGCAACACTTCAGTTGGCAACCAATAATAACTACTTGTTCGAAGATAACCTCATTATTTTAAACTTTTCATAAGAATACTGTTGACCACATTGAAAGACTTCTCAACATTTCAGAGTTTGATCTCTCACTCTCTCTCACTCTCTCTCCCACTCTCTCTCTCACTCACTCTCTCACTCTCTCTCTCATTCTCACTCTCTCTCTCACTCTCTACACAGACTCACTGCATCCAGAAAGTTCTTTCCATATGCCTCTGGGTAGTCCCTTAGGAATTCTGTTTACTACTTCTTGCATAGAATTATTGATATTGTAGCTTTCCTCAAAAATCAACTGTCAATTCCAAATACAAACACATGTCCAACCCAGAACTTCAAGAGCCCAAACTCTCAGCAGATGACACCAAAATACATACATATAAATATCAGTTTCGGCAGGGTTGTAAGTCTATATAGTTTAGTACAAATGCAGTTTCCACTTTTCTTTTCTCTACCCTTTCCCTGTCCACTGAAAAAGGAACTCCGCTCTTGTTTTTTAATCAATTGTGATATGATCAGTGTGGGGGAGGGACAGGCATCATGATATTATTGCTGTACTAGTAGTTCAAAGACCAAGGTAATGTTCTGGGCACCTGGAATAAAATCCCAAGTTGGCAGATGATGCAATTTAAATTTAACTTTTCTAAAATTCTGTGATCAAAAGTCTCATGATGATCATGAAACCATTGCCAGATAAAGCCAGTTGGATCACTCTTGTCCTTTTTAAGGAAGGAAATCTGCAGTTCTCACCTGCTCTGACTGACTCCTAAATCTATAGTTCAGTACAGACTTCAGTTTCCACCTTTTCTTTTCGAGGCCTAGCAAGCCGTTCAGTTGTATCAACTACAAAGAAGCCTTAAAAAAATGAACTGGACAGACAACCTGGCATCAATGAAAGCACCACTGGCAAACACAACACTGATGGCCTTGCAAGGTCCTCATGACTAACAGCTGGAGACTAGTGCCTAAAATTGGGACAGCTGGCTCACAGTAAAGCAACAGCCTGACATTGTCTGTTGGTTATGATTCCATAAAAGTCCCAGACAATACAATCACCATCCATGGGTCTGCCCCTCTTGCAGAAGAGGGGCCAGCACAGTGGTATACAGTTGGGAGGGACAAAATGGGAGTCCTCACCATTTGAAGTCTCATAGCATCAGGTCAAACATGGGCAAAGAAACCACCTACTGATAACTGACAGATCAGATCCAAGCTCTGCAGTCCTGACTGGTGGTGGAAAATTTAAATAACTCACTAAGTGGAGGCACCACAGCCATCCACTCAGTAATAGGAAAGCCCAGCACATCCACACACATGCTAAAGCATTCACAACAACCTTCATCAATGCTGCTGACTAGATGATCTATCTGGGCCTCCTCCATAGGTTCTCAGTGGCAAAGGCGCCAGTCTTCAGATCATTTGACTCATTCAACGTGACCCCACGAAACATTTGGAGGTATTGGATATTGTAAAGGCTGTGGACACTGACAACATTCTGGCAGTAGTACTGAAGATTTGTGCTCCAGAACTTGCTGGATTCCTAGCCAAGCTATTCCAGTACAACCACAATATTGACATCTACAAAACAATGTGGATGATTGCCGAGGTATGTCATGTACACAAAAAGCAGGGCAAATCCAACTGAGTCAATCTCCACTGTAACAATAAAGTGATGGAATGTACCATCAATTGTACTTTCATACAGCATCTGCTCACTGACACCCAGTTTAGGTTCCACCAGAACCACTCATCTCCTGACCTTATTGGACACTTGGTCCGGAACATGGTCAAGAGAACTGAATTCCAGTGGTAAGGTGATTAACACATAACATCAACACAGCATATGAACAAATGTAGCATCAGCAAAACTGGAATCAGGAGGACAATTTCCTTGCTGGTTACATTGTATCTGCCACAAAGAAAGTGGTTGTGGTTGTTGGAGGGCACTCATCTCAGTTCTGGGACATTCCTGCAGGTAGTGACCTCCATCATGAGGTCAGAGGTTCCTACCTCACTAATGACTGCACGATGTGCAACACTACTCATGGTTCCTCAAATATTGAAGCAGTTCCACAAACAAATGGAGTAAGACAGGAAATGACCATTTCCAATAACAGAAAACCTAACACATGAATAGGAAGGGAATGGAGGGATATGGATCCTGTAAGTGAAGAAAGTTTTAGTATGGAAGGGCAAAATGCGTTGGCACAGGCTTGGAAGGCCAGGGCCTGTTCTTGCACAGTATTGTACTTTGTTCTTTTAACCATCACCTCTTGCCATTCAGTAGCATTACCATTACTAAATCCTCAACTTTCAACAGTCTAGGATTTATCATAGACCAAAAACTGAACTGAACTTGCCATATAACTACAATGACTATGAGAACAGGTCAGAGGGTAAGAATCATGCAGCATGTAACTCCTGAAAGCCCAAAGTCCATCCACCATCTACCAGAAACAAGCAAGGAGTGTGATGGAAAACTTCCCACTTGCCTGGATGAGAGGAACTCCACACTTTCAAGAAGCTTGACATCATCCAGGTTAAAGCCACCTACTTGATTGGCACCAAATCCACGAAAATCCATTCCCTCTATCAATGATGCTCAGTAGTAGTAGTGTGTGCCATCTACAAAGTGCACTGTAGGAATTCAAGGTTTCTTAGACAGCACCTTCCAAAACCACAACCCCTTCTTTCTAGATTCATGGGATTCATGGGAACAGCACAAACTGCAAGTTTCCCCTCCAAGTCACTCATCATCATGACTTGGAAATATGTCACTGTTCCTTCAATGTCATTGCATCAAAATCGAGGAATTCCCTCACAAACAGCATTGTGGGTCTACCGACAGCATATGAAACTGCAGCAGTTTAAGAAGACAGCTCACCACCATCTTCTCAAGGGATATGGGGATGGGTAATAATTGCTGCCTGTAAATATATTTTTAAAAATCACATCTCTGGGACAGGTGGGACTGAAGCCTCAACTTTCTGCTGAGTGATGTTAGACAATACCATCATACTAATTGAAAAGAAATCAGCATTTCTAAACAAAAACACCCTTATCTTGTTGTTAACCATATTTGTCTGAACAAAAAACCAAAAGAACTGCAGATCCTGGAAATCAGAACCGAAAATAGAAATTACTGGAAACATTCAACAGGTCTGGGAGAATCTGTGGACAAAAATCAGAGGTTCAGGTCCAATGACCTTCCTTCACAGAACCTTCAAAAGAACCTTTAAGGAGGCATTGCCGAAGAATTGCATCATACCCCCAGGAGTTGGTGAGGGTGCTGGTAATGGGCAGAATGTTGAGTGAAGCTCTTGGGATGCAGAAAGTGAAGGGCTTTTTAAATATGGTGTCCAAATATTGGAGTTCTGGGGTCTTCAAAACTTCATGCTCATAAAATGTGGCACTTTTACCCATGCATTAATGTGTAACATGTTGAAAGAATGGAAATACCAAGAAAACCCAATCTGTCCATGAGCAGAAATCTCTCCTGCTTTTATACCTCACTCCATACTTTAATCTCAAAAGGAAATTTGCCTATTTTTCTTAGCAATTAGTCAATTCTCAATCCATACTATTGTATCACCCTAACATCATGAGTTTGTATGTTGTGTCAATGCACTTTTTAAGTGGCATGCCTCCTGGAAATCCAAATATTTGAAGTTTTTTTTGTTCCATTTTATCCAGCTTGCTTTTTACATCTCATTGAATTCGAATTAGTTTGTTCGATATGATTTTCCTTTTACAATGCAATATTGCCTCTGCTGACTTTTGCTCTGATTTTTGAAATGTCCTGTTATTACCAATGTGATAATCAATTCCAGCATTTTCCTAATGATAGATGTTGAGCTAACTGATTTAAAGTTTCTCTTCCCTCCTTTTTTGAATGCTAATATTACATTTGCACTTTTCCAATCCACTGAAAAGTGATCTTTTCAGAATCTATGAAGTTTTCAAAGAATTATAGTCAAGTGTCCACTATCACAGCTCCCACGAGAGAAGCAATGGCGTAGTGGTATTATCGCTGAACTGTTGATCCAAAGCCACAGATAATGTTCTGGGGCCCCAGGCTCAAATGCTGATGACATCAGATGGTAGAATTTGAATCCAAATGTATCTGAAATTAGGAATCTAATGATGACCATGAATCCATTGTTTTTGTCAAGAAAAATCCATCTGGGTTACTGATGTCTTTTAGGGAAAGCAAGTGCTATCCTTACCTGTTCTGGCCTACATGTACCTCCAGACCATAGCAATATGGTTGAACCTCAACTGCAATTAGGGATGGGCAATAAATGCTGGCACAGCCAGTGATGCCCACATCCTGTGAATGAATTAAAAAAACATATTTTATGCCCCTTGGATAAAAGCTTTTGAGTGCAGGAGACTGCCAATCTTTAGTCCCATTAATTTTTCCACCGTTTTAAGTTCCTCACTTCCCTTCTCCCTTGCTTTTATAGCATTTGTGGATTTCTTTTTGTCTTCTCCTGTGAACATTTAAAAATAACTCATTCAAAATGGCATCTCCTTATTTCCCACTTGTTAATTCTCTGTCTAACGTTCCAATGCTTCCTTGAACTACTCTTTTCCTTTTAATATACTTGCCAACTTTTAAACTTATTTTTAAATATATTTTTAAATGTTTTCTCTCGTACACTATCTTTCCCCTTTTTGAGAATTGCTAAAAAAGATACATTTTAACCAAACTTTTTGTCTTGTGCTCATCAGGATGTGTGCATACACCCCAATATAAAGGGATAATGCAAACAACATCTTTACGCTGTACAGAAAAAATGTGTTAATTGTTGAGAAGATTTTGACTTGTATGGGCATTATAATGGAGAATGTAGCATTTTGATAGTTTATTTAGATGTAAGCTAGGCAGGTTGATTCTGATTTGATTCCCTACAGTGTGGAAACAGGTCATTCAGCCCATTGAGTCCACACCAACCTTCTCGAGTGTATCCCATCCAGACCCTACACTAGAACCCTGCATTTCCTCTGGCTAATCCATTTAACTGCACATTTTAGGGAATTTAGCATGGCCAATCCATCTAATCTGCACATCTTTGGACTGTGAAAGCACCCAGTAGAAACCCAGGTAAGCATGGGGGTGAATGTGCAAACTCCACACAGTTACCCCAGGGTGGAATTGAACCCAGTCTCTGGCATTGCAAGGCAACAGTGCTAACGACCAAGCCATGGTGCAGCCCCTAAAGGTCAAAGCATTGCTTTAAGGGGTGAACCAGAGAATGATTATCACTTACTTTAACATCTGGGCCCATGTGTAAAGCTCTATGCATTAATATATGTAACTACAAATATGTAAATGTAAACAAAGCTTGACTGTTAACTTTGATTGTCAGTCATCATCAAACTGATGCTTTCTCCATAGCAACCAATTAGTGCATTGTTTTCATTCAATATCAAAAAGTTGTTTTCATTTACACTGGTATTTTCACACGTGTCTTGAATAGTATGGCAAAGAGTACTGGTTCATTCTCTTGGCTGGTCAACTGATGTGGATCAGTTTGTTGTCAACAGCATGGAATTTCGTTCATATCCCAGCAAGGGTGGATTCAGGATCTGTCTTTTTGCATATCCTTTGCTGCGGTCATGGTGCTTAAGGTTGAACCTGCCTATGGATGAAGAAATCAAGAAGAACAATCTCTAACTTTGTCAGTTAAGCACAATTCTTCTCGTAGAGTCTTTCATTTTCAACCTAATGTATGTTGTTGAGAGTTATGAATTATCTCCTGAAATGACTGCTGTTGCTTCTCTACTATCATATATTTTAACAGTCCAGTCCACATTAGCCAACTCTGTCTTTAAGTCTTTGTGATTGACTTTATTTAGATTTAAGACACTACTTTTTGACACATTTCCAAACCAAAAACTGAATATGTAATTCTGACATGTTATCATTGTTCTTACCTGCAAGATTCTTTCCTATAAAGTCATTAAGTAGTTTTGTCTGATTTCACATTACCACATATAAGATAGTCTGCTGTTTGGTCAGTTCTGGAAATCCTCCAGTCTATGACTGCCAGTTCAATTCCTCCAAGTTGTATTAAGATTAAAATTGTTTGTGATTAATGCAGATGTTGTTACTTCTTGACTTATACTCTGGCCCTGGAATAGCTACAGGACTATCAACCTCGGGTATTCCAGGAGCAATCCTTCAAACCAAACTTCAGTGGAGAACTATCTGAGATATCTGCAAAAGAAAAGCCAGCTGTCAACATTGAAATATATAGCTTACTGCAGCTGCAACTAAAACCTCAGTTCAGGGCATGGACCTTACTGCCAGTGACTGTGAAAGTGACTGTACTGCTGAAATTTTGTGTGCTTGTTCCTTTTGGAGTTAAAAATACTTCAGAACTTGCCATTAACTGTTGGATGAAGGGAGTCACCAAAAATCATTATTTTCAAACAACAACATATATTTCATTCTTTTTTTGTCAGAGACCAGCAGACAGTGTGAGCACATAGCCTTGATAGGATTCCAACCGTGCCCATAGTTCAAGGTGCCATTGACTGCATGCGAATAACTAACGGGGACTTGCATGCCATCTGTATAACTCTTACCTTTAACCAGTCTTATAGCCATTATATTCAAATGGCCTGTCCAATTTGGTTTCGGCTTGATGATAACCCCCAGGATGATGATAGGGACTCAGCACTGATAATGCTATTGAATGTCATGGGCCAATGATTCACTTCTCATGTTGGAGATGGTTGTTGCCTGATTCTTGTGTGGCATGAATAATACTTGCCACTTGTCAGCTCAAACCTGGATTTTATCCAGCTGTTGCTGTATTTCGACATGTACTACGACAGTAATTGAGGAGTTGTGAATGTGCTGCACACTGTGAAGTCTTCAGTGAAAGTCCCCACCTCTGACCATGTGATGTCGGGAAAGTGGTTGATGAAACAGTTGAAGGTGCTTGGGACTAGGACTTTAACCTGAGGAACTCCTGAACAGATGTCGTGGAGCTGAGATGATTGGCCTCCAACAAACACAGCCATCTTCCTTTGTGTCAAGATATGACTCCAATCAGAGGAGAGTTTTCCCCCTGATTTTCATTGACTCCAGTTTTGCTAGGGCTCCATTATGCTACACTTGGTTAAATGTAGCCTTGATGTCAAGGGCAGTTACTTGCACCTAACCTCTGAGCTCTTTTGTCCATGTTTGAATTAGGGCTGCAATGAGGTCAGGAGATGAATGCCCAGTGGAACAGATACTGAGTGTCAGCAAATTGCTTATTATAAAGCAAATGTTGCTTGAAAGCATTTTGTGGCATCCATCGCTTTGCTGATAATTGAGAGTAGACTGATGAGGCAGTAATTGACTGTTTGGATTTGTCCTGCTTTTGATGTACAAGACATAATTAGGCAATTTCCACATTGCCATGTAGGTTCCAGTGTTTAGTGATACTGGAACAGCTTGGCTGGGTCATGGCAAGTTCTGGAGTATAAGCCTTCAGTACTATTGCTGGAATGGTTATTAATATGTATCCCCAGGGAACTCTACTCTATGTTTGCCAATGCCACAAACAATGGTTCATCACTGCTCTCTGATTGTTCTGTCACTGAGTGAACCTCCCATCTATGCTGCCACAGTCCCCTTTATCCGAGAGGTTCAGTTTTGTGATAAGTCTATTTCATATGACTATTTACTGATAAATATTGGAAGTTCATTTAAACTATACCAACTGCATTCTTTTAACAATCCTTTCTTTTACTTCATCGAAAAGCACAATTAAGACCATAATACCATAAGACATAGGAGTGGAAGTAAGGCCATTCGGCCCATCGAGTCCACTCCGCCATTTAATCATGGCTGATGGGCATTTCAACTCCACTTACCCGCATTCTCCCCGTAGCCCTTAATACCTTGTGACATCAAGAATTTATCAATCTCTGCCTTGAAGACATTTAGCGTCCCAGCCTCCACTACACTCCACGGCAATGAATTCCACAGGCCTACCACTCTCTGGCTGAAGAAATGTCTCTGCATTTCTGTTCTGAATTTACCCCCTCTAATTTTAAGGCTGTGCCCACGGGTCCCCCCACCTAACGGAAACAATTTCTTAGCATCCAACCTTTCCAAGCCATGTATTATCTTGTAAGTTTCTATTAGATCTCCCCTTAACCTTCTAAACTCCAATGAGTACAATCTCAGGATCCTCAGCTGTTCCTCGTATGTTAGACCTACCTTTCCAGGGATCATCCGTGTGAATCTCCGCTGGACACGCTCCAGTGCCAGTATGTCCTTCCTGAGGTGTGGGGCCCAAAACTGGACACAGTACTCCAAATGAGGCCTAACCAGAGCTTTATAAAGTCTCAGTAGCGCATCGCTGCTTTTATATTCCAACCCTCTTGAGATAATTGACAACATTGCATTCGCTTTCTTAATCACGGATTCAACCTGCATGTTTACCTTTAGAGAATCCTTGACTAGCACTCCCACAACCCTTTGTACTTTGGCTTTATGAATTTTCTCACCGATTAGAAAGTAGTCCATACTTGTATTCTTTTTTTCCAAAGTGCAAGACCTCGCATTTGCTCACATTGAACTTCATCAGCCATTTCCTGGACCACTCTCCCAAACTGTCTAGATCCTTCTGCAGCCTCCCCACTTCCTCAGTACTACCTGCCTGTCCACCTATCTTCATATCATCGGCAAACTTCGCTAGAATGCCCCCAGTCCCTTCATCCAGATCATTAATATATAACGTGAACAGCTGCGGCCCCAACACTGAACTCTGTGGGACACCGCTTGTCACCGGCTGCCATTCCGAAAAAGAACCTTTTATCCCAACTCTCTGCCTTCTGTCAGACAGCCAATCCTCAATCCATGCCAGTAGCTCACCTCGAACACCATGGGCCCTCACCTTACTCAGCAGCCTCCCGTGTGGCACCTTATCAAAGGCCTTTTGGAAGTCTAGATAGACAACATCCACTGAGTTTCCCTGGTCTAACCTACTTGTCACTTCTTCAAAGAATTCTAACAGGTTTGTCAGGCACGACCTCTCTTTACTAAATCCATGTTGACTTGTTCTAATCCGACCCTGCTCTTTCAAGAATTTAGAAACCTCATCCTTAACGATGGATTCTAGAATTTTACCAACAACCGAAGTTAGGTTAATTTGCCTATAATTTTCCATCTTTTGTCTTGATCCTTTCTTGAACAATGGGGTTACAACAGCGGTCTTCCAATCATCCGGGACTTTCCCTGACTCCAGTGACTTTTGAAAGATCTCAACCAACGCCTCCTCTATTTCCTCAGCCACCTCCCTCAGAACTCTAGGATGTACCCCATCGGGACCAGGAGATTTTTCAATTTCAAGACCTTTTAGTTTTTCTAGCACTATCTCTTTTGTAATGGCAACCATACTGAACTCAGCCCCCTGACTCCCTTTAATTGTTGGGATATTACTCATGTCTTCCACTATGAAGACTGACGCAAAGTACTTATTAAGTTCTCCAGCTTACTTCCTTATCTCCCATCACTAGCCTTCCAGCATCAGTTTGAAGTGGCCCAATGTCTACTTTTGCCTGTCTTTTGTTTCTTATGTATTGAAAGAAACTTACTATCATTTCTAATATTACTGGCTAGCCTACCTTCATATTTGATCCTCTCCTTCCTTAATTCTCTCTTTGTTATCCTCTGTTTGTATTTGTAGCCTTCCCAATCTTCTGATTTCCCAGTGCTCTTGGCCACTTTATAGGATCTCTCTTTTTCTTTGAAACATTTCCTGACTTCCTTTGTCAGCCATGGCTGTCTAATCCCTCCCCGGATAATCTTTCTTTTCTTAGGGATGAACCTCTGTACAGTGTCCGCAATTATACCCACAAATTCCTGCCATTTTTGCTCTACTGTCTTCCCTGCTAGGCTCTGCTTCCAGTCGATTTTCGTCAGTCCTCTCTCATGCCCTCATTATTACCTTTGTTTAACTGTAACACCATTACATCCGATTTTGCCTTCTCGCTTTCAAACTGCAGACTGAACTCTACCATATTATGATCGCTGCTTCCTAAGTGTTCCCTTACTTTAAGATCTTTTATAAAGTCTGGTTCATTACATAGCACTAGGTCCAAAATAGCCTACTCCCATGACAAGCTGTTCCAAAAAGCCATCCTGTAAGCATTCCAAGAATTCCCTTTCTTTGGATTCACTGGTAACATTATTTACCCAGTCTACCTGCATATTGAAGTCCCCCATGATCACCGTGACCTTGCCTTTCTGACATGCCTTTTCTTTTTCCTGGTACATGTGCGCCTCTGGTTCTGACCACTGTTAGGAGGTCTGTACATAACCCCCATTATGGTTTTTTTGCCTTTGTGGTTCCTCAATTCCACCCACACAGACTCCACATCATCTGACCCTACGTCATTCAGTGCCATAGATTTAATTTTGTTCCTAACTAACAAGGCCACCCCGACCCCTCTGCCCACTTCCCTGTCTTTTCGATAAGTTGTAAATCCTTGGATGTTTAACTGCCAGTCCTGAACCCCCTGCAACTATGTCTCTGTGATGCCTACCACATCATAATCATTCACAATGATCTGTGCCGTTAGTTCATCTACTTTGTTACGAATGCTACGAGCATTCAAGTAAAGTGCCTTAATGCTAACATTCTTATCATTAGAGATATTGGAAGTCATAAGATGTCCTAAGTTAACCTTCCTTTTTGTTGCATTCCTAATCTGCCTCAAGGCTAAATCCACCTGCACACATGCTATCCTCCTGCTTATCTTTCCATTTAACTCCATATTCCCTGTTGCTTTCACTTTCCCTTCCCTCAAGTCAGAAGTTTAAAGTCCAACTGACCACCCTATTTATCCTCTTCGCTAGAACATTGGTACCAGATCGGTTCAGGTGGAGACCGTCCCAATGGTACAGATCACCCCGGTTCCAAAACTGATGCTAATGCCCCATGAAATGGAATCCCTCTTTCCCACACCAATCCCTTAGCCACGTGTTTACTTCCCTAATTTTCTTATCCCTGTGCCAATTGGCACGTGACTCAGGCAGTAATCCGGAGATTATGACCCTTGAGGACCTGTACTTCAATTTCCTTCCTAGTGCTTGATAATCCCCAAACAGGTCCTCCACCCTAGCTTTGCCTATGTTGTTAGTCCCAACGTGGACCATAACAACTGGATCCTCCCCCTTCCGCTCCAATATCCTTTCAAGCTGGTCGGAGATGTCACGCACCCTGGCACCGGGCAGGCAACACACTATGCGAGACTCCCGATCCGGCTGCATTGGATACTATCTGTCCCCCTAATTATAGAATCCCCTATAACAACTACTTGTCTTTTTGCTCCCCCCTCTTGAATGGCCTTCTGCACCATGGTGCCATGGTCAGCTGGCTCATCCTGTCCAGAGCCCTTTTCCTCAAACATATAGGGAGCAAGAATCTCATACCTGTTGGACAAGGTCAAGAGCTGAGGTTCCTGCACTCCTGAACTCAAGATCCCCCTGCCTGCCTCACTTACAGTCACACTCTGATGTCCCTGATCACTAACTGAATGTGAATTACTTAATCTCCCAGGTGTGACTGCCTCCTGAAACAAAGCGTGCAGGTAACTCTCCCCCTCCCGGATGTGCCGCAGTGTTTGAAGCTCAGATTCCAGATCATCAACTCTGAGCCGGAGTTCTTCCAGCAACCAACATTTGCTGCAGATATGGTCACTGCCATTCACAATGGGATCAGCCAGCTCCCACATCATACAGCTACAGCACATCACCTGCCCAGCCATCTCTGCTTAGTTAATTACTTTATTACTTTGTATAGGTTTGAGTTAAAATACTTTCTGATACCTCTCTGCTATAGACTTTTTCTAAAAACCAATTAATAGATAAACCATAAAAAGTAAATTTTTAACTATTCACCGATAAAGAAATAGAAAATCCTTACCTTAACAAACCAGAGTCCTATTTTTGGTTGGGTGGGGGGGGGGAGACACAACACGTGTAGTGTCTCGGGTTCAGCCACTGCCCAGATATATTACTGGCAGTCCCCTGGTTGTCGCTCCCGCTCTTCCTACTTATTAACTAGGTTAGAGGAGGAGGGCGGGTGGGAGACACTACAGTAGTAGAGTCTCGGGTTTAGCCGCCTTGCTGATATATATGGTCACTGCTTTCCTTTCTGGCTGCCCCTCCGGTCCACGTCACTTCCTCCGCTACTCCCACTCCTTCTCCGCTGCTGCTCGCACTTAAAATGGCCGTTGGCGTCGAAGGGTGAGTATTTATACTCACTGCTTACCTTCCCAACTACCCCTCTGGTCCCCGTCACTTCCTCCGCTGCTCCCGCTCCTTCTGTGAAAGAGAAAAACACCGCTGCCCACTACCGGTAAGTAATTTTAATAAAAACTGCCTTACCTTATCTGCAGTCTTCCGAGTTCATCCTACCTCCGCTGCTGCTCGCACTTAAAATTGAGCTATGTATACCTGATTTGCCTTGAACAAATCTATGTTAGTGTTATTATTTTACCTGCACTTGTCCAGGTGATTATTTACTTTGTGCAACACAAACATAGGGTTATAAATCACTAATACAGGGCATTAATGAGGTGATGTCTGGAGCAGCCTTGAGGGTTTCTAATGTGGCAAGGCTACAATTCTTTGGAGTTTAGAAGACCAAAAGGTGACTTAATTGAAACATAAGATTCTGAAGTAAGTTTAAAAATGGAAAAGATTTTCTCTCGTGGGATAATCTAGAACTAGAGACATTATCAGGACAATAAGTGGTTGTCCATTTAAGAGGAGGAGAATTTCTTTCTCAGTGGGTGAGGAGCTTGAACTCCCTTCCTCAAAGAAAGCGGAATCTTTAAATATTTTTCTGGCAGAGGTTTGATAAGCAAGGGATTGAAACATTATTGAGGTAGGCAGGAATAGCCTACTCCTGTTCCTAATTTGTAGGTTCTCAATTATCTCCAAAACCTTTCCCATCACTGAAGTTTAACTGACTGGCTGTTGGTAATTGAATGTACTCTTACACCTCTTACTGAAGAAAGAAGTAAGTGCAAATTTCCAGTTCACTGGAACCACATCCCCTATCTGTGGCACGGTGGCACAGTGGTTAGTACTGCTGCCTCACAGCACCGGGAGACCCGGGTTCAATTCCCGCCTCAGGCGACTGACTGTGTGGAGTTTGCACGTTCTCCCTGTGTCTGCGTGGGTTTCCTCCGGGTGCTCCGGTTTCCTCCCACAATCCAAAGATGTGCAGGTCAGGTGAATTGGCCATGCTAAATTGCCCGTGGTGTTAGGTAAGGGGTAAATGTAGGGGTATGGGTGGGTTGCCCTTCGGTGGGTCGGTGTGGACTTGTTGGGCCGAAGGGCCTGTTTCCACACTGTAATGTAATCTAATCTAAGGAAGACTGGAAGATTATCACCAACTGTTCTCCAATTTACGGTCTCACATTTCATAGTATCATTGAATACATCCATTAAGTCCTGGTAACCTAATATGTTTAAGTGGAGGCAGCTTTTCCAGTACCTTCTCTATTAATTTTCATCTATGTAGTATCTCAATATTCTTTATGACTTTTGGCAGTATCTCCTTCTCTGTGAAAACAGCCACAAAATGCTCATTTAGCACATCAGCCATGTCGCCTGTCTCCACATATAAAGTCCAGTAATATTTCCTAATCTTCTCCACTCCTATTCTTCAAATTTGTTTACTATTTATGTAACAAGAGACTATTTTGGATTCCCTTTTATGTTAACTGCCAGTCTCTTCCTATTGTTTCTCTTTGCTTTCCTTAATTTCTTTTTCATTTCTCCTCTGAACAATTTATATTTTACCTGATTCTCACTTGAACTATCAACCCGATATCTGTCATATGCACCTTTTTATTGCTTTATCTTACTCTCTATCTCTTTCATTATCCATGGAGCTCTGTCCTTGTTTGCCGAATCTGTCTCTATCTTGGAAATGCAACTCAACTGTATCTGCATCATTTCCTCATTACTGTTTTACCTTGCCAATCTTCCATTACAGCTAACTGAATGAGATTTTTTTTTTCTCATTCATTCAGGGGTTGTGGGTTTCACTGGCCGAGCCAGCATTTCTTGCCCTTCAGAAGATAATACTGAGTTGCCTTATGAACTGCTGCAGGCTGTTTGCAAACCCTCAGTGCTGTTGGGAATTCCATGATTTTCACCCAGCAACATTAAAGAAAAGGCAATATATTTTTAAATCAGGATGATGAGTGGCTTTCAGAGGATCTTGCAGGTGACCGTGTTCCTTTGTATGTGCACTCTTGACCCTCTCAATAGCAGTGGTCATGGGTTTGGAAGGTGCTATCTAAGGATCTTTAAGAGATTTCTGCAGTGCATCTTTGAGATGATACATATGGCTGCTATTGTGCATTGGCAGTGGATTGAATGACCATTTATGAATAGCCAATCACGTAAGCTGCTTTGTCCTGATAATGTCAAACTTATTGAGTGTTGTTGGAGCTGCACTCATCCAGGTGTGTGGAGAGTATTCCACTTCACTCCTGATTTGCCTTTTGTAGATGGTGGACAAGCTTTAGGGAAAACGTGAGGACTGCAGATGCTGGGGATCAGAGCTTAAAAATGTATTGCTGGAAAAGCGGAGTAGGTCAGGCAGCATCAACGGAGAAGTGACGTTTCAGGCATATGCCCGAAACCCGATTCTCCTTCTTCTTTGATGCTGCCTGACCTGCTGCGCTTTTTCAGCAACACATTTTTAAGCTTTAGGGAGTCAAGAAGTGAGTTATTTCCTGCAGCTGATCTACTACTGTAGCTACAGTATTTTTATAGCTAGTCCAATTTAGTTTCTGGTCAATGGTTGTTGACAGAGGGGAATTACCAGAGTGGAAGCATCATTGAATGTCAAGGACTGATGGTTAGATTCTCTTCTGTTGGATATTGTCAATGTCTGGCACATGCGTAACATGAATGTTACTTGCCACTTGGCAGCAGAATCTTGGATATGGTCCAAGTCTAGCTGCATTTGGACATGAACTGTTTGAGTGTCTGAGAATTCATAAATGGTGACCAATTAAATCTCTCAGGTTTTAAACAATGAGATATAATTATCTAATAAAACACTTATTGGTTTATTATAATAACATTTATTCAAAAAAATTGACACCACAGTAGGTAATATACAAGTACAAATGCAAGTACACACTTACTTACTTCAGAAAAAGAGAAAAAACATAAATCAGAAACCATTGCTTTATGAAAAAAAACTGGCCAATGAATTATTCTTGAAGGCAAAAGAATAAAGCATAGAATGTTCTGGAGTCTGTTGCTGTGAATGGTCGCCGCTGCAGGGTCTTGATGTTTCTTCAATCTGTCTTCAAAAGAACAAATATATTTGACCTCTAACTCAGGATTTTGAGAAATGAGAAAACAGTGGGCAGCTTGTCCTTAGCTGGATTTCCTTCAAGCGAATTTATTTTTAGCAGACTTTCTACTGACAGAATCATTTATTTAAGAAAGGCGGTAAGGAAACGCCAGGGCACTACAGACCTGTGAGGCTGACAATAGTGGTGGCAAAGTTATTGGAGCAGATTCTGAAGGACAGATTTACATGTATTTGGAAAGGCAAGGACTGATTAGGGATAGTCAACATGGTTTTGTGCATGCAAAATCATGTCTCACTAACTTGAGTTTGATGAAGAAGTGATGAAGAGGATTGATAAAGGCAGAGTGGTGGACGTTGTCGATAAGGACTTCAGTAAGGCTTTTGACAAGGTTCCGCAAGGTAGACTGTTTAACAAGGTTAGATTACATGGAATACAAGAACTATCCATTTGAATACAAAATTGGCTTGAAGGTAGAAAACAGAGGGTGGTGATAGAGGGTTGCTTTTTGGACTGGAGGCCTGTCACCAGTGCATGCCACAGGATTGGTGCTGGGTCCACTCCTTTTGGTAGCTATATAAATGATTTGGATGAGAAACTAGGTAGTATGGTTAGTAACTTTGCAGATGACACCAAAATTGGTGGCATAGTGGACAGTGAAGAAAGTTACCTCGGAATACAACAGACCTGGATCTAATGGGCAATGGGCCAAGAAGGGGCAGATGGAGTTCAATCAAAATAGATGTGAGGTGCTACATCTTGGTAGGGCAAATCAGACCAGGACTTATACACTTAATAGTAGGGTCCTGGGGAGTGTTGCTGAACAAAGAGACCTTGGAGTGCAGGTTCACAGTTGCTTGAAAGTGGAGTCACAGATTGACAGGGAAGTGAAGGCGGCATTTGATACACTTGCCTTAATTGGTCAACGCATTAAGTATAGGAGTTGGGAGATCGTGTTGTGGCTGTACAGGACATTGATTAGGCCACTTTTGGAATACTGTGTTCAGTACAGGTCTCTCTGCTATAGGAAAGATGTTTGTGAATCCTTTTCAAGTTTCACAACGATGTTACCAGAGTTGAATAGTTTGAGCAATAGGGAAAGACTGAATAGGCTGGGGCTATTTTACCTGGACTGTCAAGAAGCTAAGGGAAGGTCTTGTTTATAAAATCATGAGGGACATGGATAGGGTGAATAATCAAGGTCTTTTCCAAGGTCAGCTTGGAAAAGTTGGACCAAAAGGTCTGTTTCTGTGCTGTACATCTCTATGACTCTCCATAAAACAAGCTGCTCTTCAAGCTAGTTATTCTTTAAAAACAGTCCGAGCAGTGGTCCACAGAAAAGCAGGCAGTTTTCACTAATGATGCCTTACACAAAAAGCCTTGTTTTAAAGATTTCCAATGTCCAAAATGAACTTTCATTGACCTTTTTTCAAGAAACCATGAAGTGTTTGCACAAAACTTGAAAAATTCATTTTCCACAATCCTTCAAAATAAGTTTTTCAAATGATATTAAAGTGTTGTTGCTTCAATGGGAAAGAATGTTTTCAGAAGGAAATTGAACATCAAAAACCCTGGCAGACATTTCAAAAACTCACCTTAGAAGGAAGATAGCTGAAGAGATAGTGGAGGCATTAGTAGTGATCTTTCAGAAATCGATAGAATCACGGGGAGTCCCAGAGGACTGGAAAATCACTAATGTGACACCCTTACTTAAGAAGGGAGTTAGGCAAATCACAAATAATTACAGAACAATTTGCCTAACCTCGGTCGTGAGCAAGGTCCTGGAATCCATTGTGAAGGATGAGATTTCTGAATACTTGGAAGTGTATGGTAAAATAGGATAAAGTCAGCATGGTTTCATCAAGGGGAGGTCATGCCTGACAAATCTACTAGAATTCTTTGAGGAAATAACGAGCAGGTTAGACCAAGGAGAGCCAATAAATGTTATCTACCTGGACTTCAAGGAGGCCTTTGATGTGGTGCCGCACAGGAGGGCACTAAGTAAGAGTGGTATCAGAGTTAAGGTGCTAGCCTGGATAGAAGCTTGGCTGTCTGGCAGAAAGCAAAGACTGGGGATAAAAGGATCCTTCTCAGGATGACAGCCGGTGACAAGTGGTGTTCCGCAAGGCTCGGTGTGAGGACGACAACTTTTAACTTTATGCATTAACAATCTAGAAGGAGGAACTGAGGGCAATCTGGCTAAGTTTGCAGATGAAACAAAGGGAGATAGGTAGAACTGAGGAGGCAGAAGGATTTGAACAGGTTAGGAGAGTCGGCAAAGAAGTGACAGATTGAGTACAACGTGGGGAAGTGTGAGGTTGGAAGAATAGAGGCCTGGCCTATTTTCTAAATGGGGAGAAATTTCAGAAGTCTGAAATGCAAAGATACTTGGGAGTTCTAGTCCATTGCCCCTAAAAATAAACTTGCAGGTTGAGTCAATAGTTAAGACGACAAATGCAATAATGGTATTTATTTTGACAGGACTTGAATATAAAAATAGGGACATACTTCAAGGCTATGGTTAGATCATATTTGGAGTATTGTGTGCAGTTTTGGGCCCCTTATCTCAGGAGGGATGTAGTGACCTTGGAACATGTTCAGAGAAGCTCACGAGAATGATCCCAGGAATGAAAAGCTCAACATATGAGGTACATTTGAGGACTCTGGGTTTATACTCGGAGTTTGGAAGGATGAAGGGGAATCTAATTGAAACATACAGAATACTTAATGGCCTGGTCAGAGTAGATGTTGGGAAGATGTTTCCATTGTAGGAGAGACCAGGACCCGGGGTCATAGCCTTAGAATAAAGGGAAGATCTTTTAGAACGGAGGTAGAGATACTACTTTAGCCAGAGAGTGATGCATCTATGGAATTCATTGGCACAGAAGGCTGTATATTTAAAGCTGAGATAGATAGATAAGTTTTTGGGGATCCAGAGTTACAGGGAGAGAGGTTGAGAAACTTATCAACCATGATCGAATGGCAGGGCAGACTGGATGGGCTGATTTCTGCTCCTTTTGTCTTATGGTCTTACTATGTTCTCACCATTGTAACATGTTCAAAAGTAATACTGTGCATTTCAAATTTATTAATCAAAGATTAATTTAGTTTTGAATCATCATCTTTTTCATTATTTACAACTGCACATAAAATATGACAGTCATACATATGGCTTGTCCTAGTCAGGCTGTTTTGATGTTTATCCAACAAATAAGTAAGAGTTTGAGACCCCTAGTTTTGCCTTGCTACCACATCCCTTTATGTCTGTTTCCTTTTAAATGCTTATCCAACGTATTCTTAAATGTTGACATACACTTTGTTTAAAATAACTCCAATTATTATATTCAATTATTATATTATATTCACAACCATGTATAGAAAAATATTTTATTCTGTTTTCTGACCCATACCTCACATTTCATTTAAACACCTCTATCAAATAATTACATAGCTTTCAAAGTTGTAAAGAAAACACTTTAAGGCTCCATCTGTATTTTTAGTTCCTGGTAAATCTGTACTTAGTCTCTTGATCTGCAGTTGGGAGCTCCATTATTCTATACACAGATTTATCATTATGTTTCAAACATCCTCATTCTTTATCGCTTGGGATTGCTGGCATTCCAATAACTTTATTATTTTGTCTGCTTGAACAGTTAAATGACTACACATGTATTGAAAAATTGTAAATGCATTATATGGCTTATTTGCTAGTTCATCTTTTGATTAAAGACTTGTTAAAATATAGGCTAGAAACCATTAAGTCATGCCAACAAAAGCAAAATACTGCAGATATTGGAAAGCTGAAATACAGAAATAAATGTTTTAAATGCTCAGCAGATCATACTATGTAGAGAGAGAGAAAACAATTAATGACTTGATGAAAGATCATTGATCTTAAATATCACTTTTTTTTCATCTCTCCATAGCAACTAAGATGTCAGAAAAGACTTGCAAGGATGTTGTCAGGGTTGGAGGATTTGAGCTATAGGGAGAGGTTGAATAGGCTTGGGCTCTTTTCCTTGGAGGCTGAGGGGTGACTTTATAGAGGGTTATCAAATCATGTGGGTCTTGACAGGGTAGATAGACAAGGTCTTTTCCCTGGGGTGGGGCAGTCCAGAACTAGAGGGCACAGGTTTAGAGTGAGAGGGGAAAGATATAAAAGATAACCAAGGGGCAACTTTTTCACACAGAGGGTGGAGTGTGTGTGCGGAAGGGGCTGCCAGAGGAAGTGGTGGAGGTTAGTACAATTGCACCATTTAAAAGGCATCTGGATGAGTATATGAATATGTAGGGTTTGGAGGGATATGGACGGAGTGCTGGCAGGTGGGACTAGATTGGGTTGGGATATCTGGTCGACATGGACGAGTTGGACCATGCTGTACATCTCCATGACTACTTGACCGCCGAGAGATTTTTGGCTTGTCTGTTTCTATGTCAGATATCCACAAATGCAGAAACTTGTTTTATAATGTAGTTGTAATGCCATATAGGGAGAAACTGTTCCCCCTTAGTAGAAGGGTTAATGACAAAGGGGTGCAGTTTACAGCAAGGGACAGGACATTGAAAGGATTTGAGGAGATTTTCACCCAGCGGGTAATAGGTA
This sequence comes from Chiloscyllium plagiosum, assembly GCF_037043375.1. Taxonomy (NCBI): domain Eukaryota; kingdom Metazoa; phylum Chordata; class Chondrichthyes; order Orectolobiformes; family Hemiscylliidae; genus Chiloscyllium; species Chiloscyllium plagiosum. Next base: position 18,736,936 of record NW_028270142.1, read on the forward strand.
TCTGGAACTCACTACCTAAAAGGATGGTAGGACCAGGATATTTGGGAAGCATTGAGATGAGCTTGAAATGCAAAAAACACACAAGGGGAAGGGAAGTGTGTGTGGTGGGGTGGGTGGGGGGGGGGGGGGGGGTGGCTTGAGAAAACTCAACAGTTCTGGCTGCATCTGTAGAGAGAGAAAGCATAGTAAATGATTAGAGTCCAGTGACTCCTCTTCAGATCTAACTTCTGACTGCACTTACTGGACTCAATGCTATGACTCTTGTTTTCTTTCTCTCTCTCCCCCCAGAAACTGCCAGATCCATTCAGTTTCTGCAGGAACTTGTGTGTATCTTTCTCGGCTTCTTCAGTACAGTTCTCTTTTGGATCTGTAGCATATGTGGATTGTGGTTTTTGGTTTTATTTCAGAACAGATGCTACAGTTTGGTGATGGGCCAAAGGGCCACCTTCCTTCATCATGCGATCACAAGCAATGGAAAGCTGCAGACAAACATTTCTTTATTTTGTTAAAAAATCACAGCACCAGACTGTAGTCCAACAGGCTTATTTGGAAGCACTAGCTTTCGCAATGCTGCTCCTTCAATCAGGTGGTTGTGGAGTATAAGATTGTAAGACAATTTATAGCAAAAGTTTACAGTGAGATGTAACTGAAATTATATATTGGAAAAAAGTCTGGGATTGTTTGTTAAGTCTCTCATCTTTTAGAATGAACATGTTGATTTCAGTTCTTTCATATGTAAATCGAAGAATGTTTAAAAGTTACATTCTCAAGTAAACTTTAACAATTGGTGGCCCAAATAATGCATTGAAGGTATGAGCTGCCCTGTGAGAGACTGTCAGTCAGTGCCGCAACGGTCAGACGGATTCGAAATCTAAAAAAATGGATTTCCAGAATCTTAAATGGATTTATGCAGTTTTTGAGCAAAGTAAACTGTAATTCTGCAAGTACAAATTCATCCCACAAACGTGCATGTGTGTGTGTGGTGGTTATGAGTGTGTATAAAGGAGTAGAATGAGAAAGTGCATGTGAGAGAGTATATGCGTGAGTGTATGAGAGGGGGTCCTGCAGCATAAGAGATAGACATTGTTGGCTGCGTCACATGAATACCTACCATGTACATGGTGGGAAGGTGTCCCCATACGTAATGGCAGAATCCATGTCAACATCCTGACACTTCTTGCAGCATCCATGACAAGGTTGTATGGTGTTGTCCTAAAAGCTGGACAGTTTGCTGCGAACAATAACCTATTTGAGATTTGGTGGCTGCTTAAAGGAGAGAGGCGGAGGTGTGGGGAAGGTGCTCATTCTCAATGATAATGTGTTGCAGGTTGCAAAGAACATTGTACTTTTTTAAAAAAAAAAATTACACCTTAAATGCATTATCTGGGCTAGCATGACACTAATTGTTAAAGTTCACTTGAGAATAGCTTTCATATGTAAATTGCAGAACATTTTGAAAGAACTTAAACTAACATGTTCATTCTAAAAGATGAGAGGCTTAAACAATCCAGGTCTTTTCAATACATAAGTTAGTTACATCACACTGTACACATTTGCTTTAAATTCTGTGTCTTACAACCTATACTTCATAAGCACCTGGAGGAGCAGCACTGCTAAAGCAAGTGTTGATTTATTTGGAAGCACAACCTGGTGTTGTGATTTTTAAGCTTTGTACACCCCAGTCCAACACCACATCTCAAATCATTTATTTCAAAAGTATCCTTGTACGTGTATGTAGTCACAAACAGTTCTGTACATTAGCATATCAAGGAAATAAAGCATTGGTGTTTGACTGTCCAAAGACCTCTCCAACACATACAATACAACTTACATACCAAGATAGTGGAATTCTGAATTCAGTAAAAAAAACTGGAATTAGGAGTCTAATGCTGACCGTTGTGGATTGTCGGGAAAAAACCCATCTGGTTCACTAATGTCCTTCAGGGAAGGAAACTGCAATCTTCACCTGGTCTGGCCCACACGTGACTCCAGACCCCAGCAACATGGCCGACTCTGAAATGCCCTCTGGGCAATAAATACTGGCCCAGCCAGCGATGTCCACATTCATTAAATGGATTTTAAAAAGAGATGGGGAAATTGATGAGAGACGGGGCGCAAAACGAGAAGAGAGAGAGAGAGAGAGAGATTTACATACCTTCGCATCAACATCAAACTGAATACCAGTGACTGGCTGCTTGACCTGGAAGCGGAGCCCGGCCGGGAGGGGGGGCTCGCGCGGTGCAGTCTGGGAGCTTTGCCCGTTGGCGTCCGCTGCGTGTCTCGCGGACTCTGAGCCGCTGGCGCTGGCGGAGCGCGAGCGGCTTGACCCTGGACCGTGCGCGAGGAGGCGGCGGGAGGCCCGAACTGAACAACATCTGGGAGAGGAGACGGGAGGCGGCGGGAAAATAAAAACCGCCGCTTGACACCTTCCAGGACAAGGCCTCTCCTCCGCTCGCAACTTTATACCTTCCGTAATTCATCCCGACCTCTCCGGAGTTTGATTGCTGCTGGAGGAGGAGATTGAGGCTCTGGTTGGGGGGGGGGTGGAAAAAAAGGTTATCGCGGGAAAGGCAACCTCCTCTTCCACCACCACCCCTTCCTTCCCCCCCACCCCCCCCAAACCCACTCCGGCCAACGATCGGATCAGCGACCCCTCCCGTCCCCTCCCTGATCCACCATGTCCGGCGAGAGGAACAGGCGATCGCTGGCTTTCCGCACCGGAGCCGCCGCCGTCAGGATCGACCCCGAGCTAGGGCCTCACCACCACCAAAACAACAACAACAACGGTAGCGGCAGCGAGGCCTCGAACGGGGCCTTCCCGTCCGTCAGTCCGAGCAAATCGGCCGCGCTGGACGGCGCCCAGGCCGAGGCCCCCCCAGCTCCAGCCCCCTCCGCCGAGGAGGACTGGGTCGAGACGGTGGTGGTGGACGACGAGTACCCGGAGCAAGAGGTCTCCTCGGTGCGGGTAGTCGACGGCGGGTCGATCAGCAGCAACGAGTCCGAGGAAGAGGAGGAGGAGGCGGCGCCGGTGGCGGCGGCGGACGGGCAGCTGGAAGGGATGGACGGGCCCGACAGTAAGGAGCGAGCCCCGACGCCCGGTGAAGGAGCCGGAGGCGCCGTGGGTCAGGAGGACGAGGAGGAAAACGGCGGCGGCTGCAGCAGGAGAGGATTCGGGCTGACCCTGCTCGGGCGGCCCCAGTCCTTCCTGCTGCCCCAGCAGCGCACTTTCCAAAGGTCGTGGCTGCAGGAGTTCCCGTGGCTTCAGTACGAGCAGGAGACGGGCCTTATGTACTGCTCGTGGTGCCTGCGGGCCAACAGCGGGGCGGGGAGCAACAATAACCGCAACAAGTTCGTGAAGGGAAGCCGCAATTACAGACGAACCACGCTGCTGCGGCATCACCTTTACACCGAGCACCGGCAGAATGACCCAACGGCTGCCGCCTGCATGGAGGTGAGTGTGATTATAAATCACAACTGCAAAAGGCGGTCTCGGCTTCCTCTCCAGATGGGGGAGGGTGATAAGTAGCCATTGCTGATCCTGCGTTCGTTCAGATTGCTGTGACTCCATTTACTTCAGGCTGAGAGCGCTGGTTCTTCAGGTTACTCCGAGTTAAAAAAGACGATATGGTTTCGAATGCTCTTTCCCTCTCGCCCAGTCTCTTCCCCCCCCCCCGCAGTTCCTTAATCCATTTTCACAACAGATCGAATTCAGTTTGGATCTATTGATTGGAACGGAATTTGATCTTGTACCCTGTGCCCCATGGATTGGAACACAGCACGGCGAGAGATCACATTACTGATCAGTGTACGGTGTATTTGGAAGCGGACGAAAAATGCAACCAACAAAATAAAGTTTCTATTGTGGGTGGCACTTTAAAAGAGTTTTGTTGCCCCCGCACAGTATGATGCCGTCTGGTTTGAGAATTTATTTTGTAGGAGTGCGTGCTGTCTTGCGTTGGTCAATAGTATTTTTCAGCTTGGTAAATTAAAATTCATTCCACTTTTTTTGCATTGCAAGGAAGCATTCTAACATTTTAAGCGATTGTATTGCTATTTACAGTATACCTAAAAGCTGTTAGGTATGGTATTAAAAACATTTTTTTGGAAAAATAAAAATGTAGATCTTGGAAATCAAACAAAAACTGAAAATACTCAAATGTAGCAAATTGGGCAGGCTCTTTGGAGAGAGTTAAAAATCACACAACACCAGGTTATAGTCCAACAGGTTTAATTGGAAGCACTAGCTTTCTGAGCGCTGCTCCTCCTTCAGGTGGTGAAGGAGCAGTGCTCCAAAAGCTAGTGCTTCCAATTAAACTTGTTGGACTGTAACCTGGTGTTGTGTGGTTTTTAATTTTGTATACCCTAGTCCAACGCCAGCATCTCCAAATCTATGGAGGGAGTACACTAGTTGCAATGTCAGCTGTAAAGCCTTCATAAGGATTTAGCAAAATGCTGTTTTGAAAAATGGAACAGTATAGCTAAGGCATTACAATTTGGTTCAGTGGATAACCCATTTTAATCTTCAAGGTGGTTGTGGTGAAACGGTTAAAAATTATGTCCCAATACATGTGTGAATCTAACCGGAATGGAGGTGTTGCTTAGTCCCGTGTGAATCTTATTACACACCTCCCCGTGTGAATCTTCTTATCTGTATGTAACCAGAATGGAATGTGTTTTTTAGCCTTGCTCTGCTGTTCACATGAATGTTTATATCTGGAAAAGAGTATATCAGCTGGAAAAGTCTCCAGTTCGGAGAGTCTGCTCCGGGGTTACGTTTAACCGCCGAGCGTGGGTTGTTGGCAACCGCTCTACGAGAACTGACGGCTCCCAGTTCCGGTAACATGTAGAGTGAGTATAAGCCAGACCCGGGAGTCTGCTCCGGGGTTACGTCTAACCGCCGAGCGTGGGTTGTTGGCAACCGCTCTACGAGAACTGACGGCTCCCAGTTCCGGTAACATGTAGAGTGAGTATAAGCCAGACCCGTTGTAAGTATGAGACCTGGTTGTGGCGACGCTGCGGGGAATAAAATGCTCATATTCTAGCAGACTCGCCTCTTGGTCGTTTGTTCTGTGTCAGACTACTCTCCTACGAACGTGACCTTGAGAATTTTTTTAAAACAGTGGTCAAACTTCATTATAGATTGGTTCTACACTTTGAAGGTTCTAAATTAAACCTACCAACTGTGATCATTAGTGACATGAGCCTCAGCTTATGATATTTTGATCAGGAAACCATCAGCCACTGATGTCTTTTCGGAGTATTTTCGAGAGCTACAGAGTATATAATAAAATTTGCAAATACAATTGTAAAATTTGCAGATACCTATTAGTTTCATTCTGCACTTGAACTCTGTAATAGAGACATGAAAATCATGTACAGTTAATATCCAGAAGACTTTAAAATTGCAATTTTTAGACATTGGTTATAATCTATTCATTGTGATGCATAAATTGGACGAACTTTGATTGAATTCAAGAACTGATTTGAAGTAGTTTGACCAGTGTTATCTTTTTGAATAATGCCAAGTCTGTTCAAACATAGGTTTGTCAGTACTCTTGGTATTTCGTTGTGTTACAGGGCTCATAGCAATGTTAGAAAGTAAATTGTAAATGCAGTCATTGATAAGTGGACCAGTTTTGGAAAAAAAAGAGGAATGTTCTCACTGGGTCAATAATAGTAATTGTCAAATCATATGAAACCTTCTTGTCTTGCTGCAACATGCCTTTTTTTGACAACTCCCAAAGACAGCATTATGGAGAGGATAATTTGAAAAGGCACAGCTGCCTTGTGAAAGGTATTGTACCAGCCTAGAATAACAGTCTGTCTCAAATTAATGTAATTGCATCTATCCCAGATGAGCTCACTGTCACTCGTTTACTTACATTATCTGAAAGTCTTGTTCCTTGATCAGTTTCTTCAGTTTTCTTCCAATGCATGTTTGTTTTTATAGCACTGCATATGAAAATATAGTCAAGATAGAGTTTAATCAGATAATATTTATTAATGTGCTCATGAAGTACATGAATATTTTAAAATGACATTGATGTATATAGAATAACAGTTCAGATGATGTAAAGATTTCGAGTGGTAAGCAGTGACTAGTCGGGTCATTGATGCAGGGATCTCACCTATTCGCAGTGTGTTTTGATGATTTAGGTGAGGGAACTCGATGCAATATTTCCAAGTTTGCAGGCAACAGAAAGTTGTTTCGGAGGGTGAAATGTGACAAGAATGCAGAGATGCTTCAGTGTGATTTGGATGAGTTGAGCGAGTGGGCAAATGAAGTATAGTATGGGTAAATGTGAAGTTATCCATTTTGGTCCCAAAAACAGGAACGCAGGGTTATTATTTCAGTGGTGATAGATTGACAAAAGGGGAGGTGCAACAAGATGTGTGTCTTTTATACCAGTCTCTGAAAGAAAGCATGCAGGTGCAGTAGGTGGTGAAGAAGGTAACACTATGTTGTACTTCATAGCAAAAGAATTTGAGTACAGGAGTAGATTGCTGTAATTGTATAGGATCTTGGTGAGACAACCTCCTTATTTGAAGAGGATGTTCTGGCTATGAATGGGGTGCAACAAAGATTTACCATATTTATTGTTGCAATGGATGGTCTCACGTAAGAATAGAGACTGGATTTTTGGCTTGAGGTCAGAAGAATGAGAGAAATCTATAAAATTCTACCAGGGTAAATGCCAGAAAGGATGTTCCCTTTCTTGGGGAATCCAGAATCAGGGATCATAGTTTAAAGATGGGGGTAGACTACTAAGGATGAGACAAGAACTATTTTTCACACTGTGTTGAGCCTGTGAAATCCTCTGCCACGAAAAGTGGTCAAGGCCATAATATCGGTTGTTTTCGAGAAGTTAGATATTGTCTTTAGGGCTAAAGGATATGGGGAGAAATTGGGAACAGGATACTGAGTAGGATGATCAGCTATGATCATGCTGAATGGCAGAGTAGGCTGAAAGGGCAAAATGGCTTACTCCTGCTCTTTTATATGTTTCTACATCTGTTAAAGAATCAGGGATCCTGAAAGCATAAGTGACTTTGTACAAAATTGTTGAGGTTTCCTAGTTTGACTTGAACCCCAAGATTGCATTGTTGGATCTTGTGTAACATTTCAGTGCATTTGAAGATTTTTTTAATGCAATTTCTATGTTGAATTCTTTTTGGGAGGGTTTGTAATTAGTATTTTAAGATAGGCAGATGACAATATACAGCACTTTTCTGAATAAATGGAACCTGTTTGGCTTGTCTTGATGAAATAATGCAGGTTAATGTTTACACCATGTTCCTGTAGGAAGTATCCCTTTAGACACCTGAGTAAGTATTGTAAAAAAAAATTGGGGTTTTAAATCTTATTGAGAGGTCACGTGTTTTAATAAGGAGGTTGTGAAATATTCTTGAAGACTTTGATTGTTCACTGTTCACTATAGAACTGGTCAAATACACTAGAAAAATCCACGGACCAACTTGTTTTCAATGCTGTTTTATTTCCGTTCAAAGCTCTATCTATTAGGCATTTACTTTGCGAATTCATCATCTTGATTGGCCACAACAAAATTTTTTTGAGGTTGTCAAGCAGTGTTTTTAAAGGAAGCTATATTCCCGAGAGAAGCATTTAACAAGATTTCAGAGTGAGAGATTTTTGTTTTGCATTTGGGATCCATTGGTTTCCCAGTAGAGTTTTAGTACATCGAGATTATCTTTCTTAAAGTTATTATTTTCCTAAATGTGCAGTGGCTTAAGTCTAAATGGAACTGCCATGGCTAGATTTAATCATTCAATTTTCTGTTGCCAAAGCTAAGTCTCTTTTAGGAGATTTTACTGTAGTTGTGTTACTGGAAACTATTTATAATAAATATCGTCCCTTGAAAATCATCACAATGTGATACTTTCTGGGATCTTTGTGATATTTGCTCTCAATGTTAAGGAAATATCTTGTGCAAGATTTAACAGTTTGCATTCTTGGGTGATATCTCAAATCTATAAAGGCAAGTTTTCAATGTTAGTTGTATTATTTTTTGACAAGTTTTAAAAGTTAATAAATATGTTAAAACTGTTATGCTAGTTTTTTTTATTTTCATGTTTGTCCTGCATGTACCTTTTCTTTCTTGTCTTATTCGTGATAGTTAAGAAGTAGGCAAAGGCTTTATATAGAGTCACAGTGTCATACAGCACAGAAACAGACTCTTTGGTCCAACCAGTCCATGTCGAGCATGATCCCAAACTAAACTAGTCTCATCGTCTTCTCCTGGCCTATATCCCTCCAAACTTTTCCGATACGTATATCCATCCAAATGTCTTTCAAATGTTGTAATTGTACCCGCATCCACCACCTCCTCAGGAAGTTCATTTCACATGCAATCCACCTCTTAAAAAAAAATTTACTTCTTATGTCTTTTTAAATCTCTCTCCTCTCTCCTTTAAAATGTGCCCCCTAGTCTTGAAATCCCTCATCTTAGGGAAAAGACAACTACCATCAACTCTTATCTGGACCTCTTATTATTTTATGAACTTCCATCAGGTCACCTCTCAACCTCCTACGTGCCAGTGAAAAAAACTCCCATCCTAGCCAACCTTTCTTTATAACACAAACCTTTCATACCTACAGCATCCTGGTAAATCTCTTCTGAACCGTCTCTAGCTTGATAATATCCTTCCCTATAACTGGGCAACCAGAACTGGATACAGTAATCCAGAAGAGGCCCCACCAATGTCTTGTACAACCTCAACATAACTTCCCAACTGCTATACTTAAAGGACTGAGCAGTGAAGGCAAGCATGCCAAACGCCTTTTTAACCATCCTGTCTATATGTGACACAAACTTTAAAGAATTATGTACGTGCACCCCTGGTCCTTCTGTTCTACGACACTACCAAGGCCCTTCCATTAATTATATAAGCCCTACCCATGCTTTTTATACTAAAATACAATACCTTGCACTTATCCAGATTGAACTCCAACTGCCATTTTTCAGCCAATTGACCCATTTGATCAAGTTCCCTTTGTATTCTTAGAAAACCTTCTTCACTGTCTACTATGCCACCAATTTTGTGAGATCAAGAATGTCTCAATCACTGCCTTGAAGACATTTAACATCCTGGCCTCCACTGCGATCCGTGGCAATGAATTTCACAGGTCCACCACTCTCTGGCTGAAGAAATGTCTCATCATTTCTGTTCTAAATTGACCCTCTCTAATTCTAAGGCTGTGCCCACGGGTTCTAGTCTCCCCGCCTAACAGAAATAACTTCCCAGCTTCCAACCTTTTAAGCCATGCATTATCTTGTAAGTTTGTATTAGATCTGTCCTTCTAAACTCTAATGAATACAATCCCAGAAATCTCAGCTGTTCATCGTATGTTAGGCCTACTATTCCAGGGATCATCTGTGTGAATCTCCGCTGGACACGCTCCAATGCCAGTATGTCCTTCCTGAGGTGTGGGGCCCAAAATTGGACACAGTATTCTAAATGGGGCCTAACTAGAGCTTTATAAAGTCTCAGAAGCACATCGCTGCTTTTATACTCCAACCCCTTTGAGATAAATGACCACATTACATTTGCTTTCTTAATCACGGACTCAACTTGCAAGTTTACCTTTAGAAAGTCCTGGAGTAGTCCTAGATCCTTCTGTACTTCACCTTTATGAATTTTCTCACTGTTTAGAAAAAAGTACATGCCTGTATTCTGTTCTCCAAAGTGAAAGAACTTGCATTTGCTCACATTGAATTTCATCAGTCATATCTAGGACCACTTTCCTAAACTGTCTAAATCTTTTTGCATGTTCTCATTCCAGTCATCAGGCACACTGCCTATGGTTATAAATGGTGCAAATACTTTTGCAAGAGGTCTTGTAATTTCCTCTGTCACTTCCAACAATGTTCTGGGATAGATTTGATCAGGTCCCGGAGATTTATCCGCCTTTATATTCTCTAAGACCCACTGAACTTGCTCTTCTGTAATGTGAACTGTTTTTAAAACATCAAAGTTTATTTCTCTGCATTCTCTAGACTCCATTTTTTTTCACAATAAAAACTGATGCAAGATATTAATTTAGTATCTTTCCCATCTCCTGGAGTTCAACACAAAGACAACCTCCTTGATCTTTAAGAGACCCTACCCTCTCTCTAGTTACCCTATGGTTTTTAGTGTGTTTGTAGAAACTCTTCGGACTATTGTTAATCTTACCTGCCAATGCTAACTCAAAACCCCTCTTTGCCTTCCTGATTTCTCTCTTATGAATGCCCCTACATTCTATCTATTGCTTAAGAGATTCAATTGAACTAAATTATCTACATCTAAAGTAATAATCTGCATCTGCTGTTAGTATGATGGACACAAGTTTGTAAAGTGATAACTGGCTCAGTTTCAGGAAGACTAATACATGCAATTGATGTATTGTTTATGTGGGTCAGTTAGATTAAAAGTAACATTTCAAAGTTGGCGTTTAAATGGTTGAGAAGTTAAATTAGCATTTTACTCATGCAGACATGGAAATTAAAGGCAGTTGGTTAGTTAAGTGCATTTAGCTCATAAAATAGCATTCTCAATACCTTTTGGACAGCTAAATTTAGCTCTGATGCATTTTAATTTTAGGTAGTATACTCAAATTTTCTCTTGCTTTCTTATTCTAAGCTTCTGTTAGACCGTACCAAGTTTGAGGATATGATTATGGGCTTAAATTTGTAGTTTTTGCAGCAGTCTGAAATCATCCAAAATTACTTACTTATACATCCGATACTAGATCTAGTAATTGTTACAATATTTTATGGAACATTGGGTTTTACTTATTGAATAAATCGTTTCCCTCAGTTCACGTATTGGGATATTCATTGAGTGATCTGGATTACATTTGTATCAAATTAAATGAGTTGGAACAGCTTACTTTTATGGTAATAAAGTTTTTGAACTAGGACTGATGAAGCACATCAGTATTGGAACATGAGCTGACACAATTGGGTAACACCTAACAAATGTTGTCAACTAATTGTGTGAATAAACTGGTAGAATTATTAGAAATCAATGCGATTATATGGATCATTGCATATGAGTCAAGGTCACACATTTGGACATCAACATTTTCGTTGTTTCTATTAGATATTAAATTTCAACTGGAGCTTCTTCTGTCCACATATGTTATTATTCAGTAATGTTCTGTCTCATTCAAATTTGCTGTATTATGGTGAGCTTTCTGGTCAGGTCATTCATACTGTATTGCTGGTTCTTAGGTTTCAGTTCTTTGTTGATTGTAAAAATCAGGAATATGTTCCCGACTGAGCTGAGTAATGAGAACAATCCTGTGTTTGATTCCTGATCTTGACAGAATTTGTTAAACCCCATATCACATAATCCACTTTTGAGATATGCAACGTAAAGGCAAGTACTGTCTTCAAAACCATTTTCCATGAATTCCATAATTCTGTTGCGTCATAAGAGTCTGCTGTCTCAAAGGTGTAATTTCAGATTGCTACAATCACAACTTAGTTTTTAAAGAATCAGGATAGTTGGTCTTTTAAAGAAAATATTTCTTTGATCCAACTTGAGCAAAATTATATTGCCAAGCTAACGTTTTAATCAGATTTTGAACAACTGTTCTTCTAAGCACCTAATATATCAGGTAATTTATTTTAGCACAAACATTGTCGCAGAACAAAGTGTAAGGATGCAGATTTGCTGCCTGTTTTATTGAACGTAACGTAAATATATGCAGTAGTAGACCATTTGACCTCTTGAGCCTGTTCTGCCATTGATTAAGATGAAGGTTGATCTGATTGTGGCCTTCATTCATTTTTCTGCTTAGCCACGTCATTTGATTTCCTTTACATTAAAAAATTGTGACCCCGTTTGGGATAGAGTTCCAAAGATTAACAACCCTCTGATAGAATAAATCCTTCCTAATCTTTCTCTTAAGTGAAACCCCTTTATTATGATGCTGTTCCCTTAGTTTTTGATGCCCCAAGATGAAGATATCTTGTAGCATCTTCCCTACTAATTCCTCAATATATTTTTCAATAAATATAGGCTGAACCTTTCCTCCTTAAAAGTTGTCTCCCACAGCTGATCTAAATATGTTAATTCCATTGAATATGATGAGTAGTATGCCCTATGAATATGGATACAGAGTTGGAAAGTTTATTCTTATTAGCTTTGACAAAGGGTCAGTTAGACTCGAAACGCAGCTCTTTTCTCTCCTTACAGATGCTGCCAGACCTGTTGAGATTTTCCAGCATTTTCTGTTTTGGTTTATTCATACTAAAACTACACTGCCTCTCCATGAGCTGACTTGGATCAGCCAGTCTTTAAGTTGTTAACCTGGCATGGTTCTTTGATTACTGGAGAACCTTTTCTGAGCAAACTCTGTTCTTCCTTCGCTAGGGGCTGAAACTGCATGCAGTATTGTAAGTGGGGTCTCACCAATGTCCTGCACGATTGTTGAGGATTTTTCTATATTTTGTCCTTTCCCCTTGCTAAAAGGCCAGTACTTTATTTACCTACATAACTACTTTTTTGATTCATAATGAGGTCACCCAGATCCCTCTGTACTACAGAATTCTGCAGTCTACCTTTCCATTTAAATAATCTGTTTTCGCATTTTTCCAACTGAAGTGGACAGCCTTTTATTTTCCTACATTATATTCAGGTTGATTTTTGCCTACCCGCCTAGCCTATCCATATTAGTCTTTTTGAATCCTCATCACAACTTGCTTTCCTCCCTGTAGATTTGGCTACTGTACAATTGGTCCTTTCATCCAATTCCATTACATGAAATTTAATGCTTCCTCTTTGTCTTTCCTGCTTGTTACATGTTCAAAAACCTCTAACGCTCTTTCACAAAACCATGTTGACTGCACTTGTATTCTGATATTCTCGATGTCCTGCTATTACTTTCTTAATAATGGTTTCCGGCATTTTTCCAATGACAGCCTGATTCTTGTGGGACTAGGCCAATCGCAGGGACAGCTCCTCAAGAAATGTTGTTTGATGGTCTGGAATCAATTGGTCTAAAAATCTTGCTCTTTGAGAAAAAGCGCACCATTTTAGAAACTAAGAAATGTTTCCTCTAATTTTTAAGGTGTTAATTGTCAGATTATTGTTACAGCTAGTCTGTCATGCATGCAAATATTCATTGATTGAAAGACAAAGATAATTCATTGATTGAAAGACACAGTTATGAAGTTTGTGATTGATGGAAGACCTCTGCTTGAACCATATTAATGAAAGTACTACTCATCTTAATTTGACCAACGTTAGTCACATTTCTCACTATTTCCATTAAACATTTTGTTCTGAGCTTGAGCTGTAATTCTATAAAAATATTAAAAATTGTCTCCCACAGCTAATCTAATATTTTAACTCCATAGAATATGCTTAGTATGCACTATTTGTATAGCTGTGCTATTGGAAAATTTAGGCAAAAGTGAGACATCCAATCCCTCTACACCTCCATCCACCATGACCAGGGCCTCCAAGCCCTCCGTTTCTTCCTCTCCCGACGTCCCCAACGGTACCCTACCACTGACTCTCTCATTCGTTTGGCTGAACTGGTCCTCACCCTTAACAATTTCTCCTTCGAATCCTCCCACTTCCTCCAGACCAGAGGGGTAGCCATGGGCACCCGTATGGGCCCCAGCTATACCTGTCTCTTTGTCGGCTATGTAGAACAGTCCATCTTTCGTAGTTACACTAGCACCACTCTCCGCCTCTTCCTCCACTATGTTGATGACTGCATCGGCGCCACCTTGTGCTCCTATGAGGAGGTTGAGCAGTTCATCAATTCACCAACAGATTCCACCCCGACCTTAAATTCACCTGGACCATCTCTGACACCTCCCTCCTCTTCCTGGACCTCTCCATCTCCATTAATGACGACTGACTTGATACTGACTGACATTTTTTACAAACCCACCGACTCCCACAGCTACCTGGATTACACCCCTTCCCACCCTACCTCCTGCAAAAATGCCATCCCGCATTCCCAATTCCTCCGCCTCCGCCGTATCTGCTCCCAGGAGGACCAGTTCCACCACAGAACACACCAGATGGCCTCCTCCTTTTGAGATCGCAATTTCCCTTCTTACGTGGTTGCAGATGCCCTCCAACGCATCTCACCCACATCCCGCACCTCCACCTTCAAACCCCACCCCTACAACCGGAGCAAGGACAGACCCCGGTCCTCGCATTCCACCCTACCAGCCTTCGCATTAACCGCATCATCAGCCTACATTTCCGCCACCTCCAAACAGACCCCACCACCAGAGACATATTTCCCTCCGCATCCCTTTCCGCTTTCCGCAAAGACTGTTCCCCCCGTGACTACCTGGTGAGGTCCACACCCCATAACAAACCACCCTCCTTTGCCATTGCAAAACCTGCGTCCACACCTCCTCCCTCACCACCATCCAAGGCCCCAAAGGAGCCTTCCACATCCATCAAATTTTCACCTGCACATCCACCAAAGTCATTTATTGTATCCGTTGCTCCCGATACGGTCTCCTCTACATTGGGGAGACTGGACGCCTTCTCGCAGAGCATTTCAGGGAACATCTCCAGGACACCCGCACCAATCAACCCCACCACCCCGTGGCCCAACATTTCAACTCCTCCTCCCACTCTACTGAGGATATGCAGGAGCTGGGGCTCCTCCACCGCCACTCCCTAACCACTCGGCGCCTGGAGGAAGAATGTCTCATCTTCTGCCTCGAAACACTTCAACCCCAGTGCATCGATGTGGACTTGACCGGTTTCCTCAGTTCCCCTCCCCCCACCTTATCCAGTTCCAACCTTCCAGCTCAGCACTGTCCTCATGACCTGTCCTACCTGCCAATCTCCCTTCCCACCTATTCACTCCACCCTCCCCTCTGACCTATCACCTCCCTCCCCACCCCCGTTCACCTGTTGTGCTCTTTTCTCTTTCCTTCTCCCCAGCCCCCACCACCATTTAACTCTCCACCCTCTATTCCTGATGAAGAGCTTTTGCCCGAAACGGTGATTTTCCTGCTCCTTGAATGCTGCCTAACCTGCTGTGCTTTTCCAGCACAACTCTGATCTATTGGAAAATTTAGTCATGTTAAAACTAACGGCTTTTCTGAGCTGTTGGATGGGGTCATTCAGATCCAGCCAGACTTTAAGTGGTTAAACTAGGATGGTTGTCTTGCTATCACCACCAGACGCCTGGAGGAAGATCGCCTCATCTTCCGCCTCGGAACATTTCAACCCCCGGACATCAATGTGGACTTCAACAGTTTCCTCATTTCCCTTTCCCCCACCTCACCCTAGTTCCAAACTTCCAGCTCAGCACTGTCCCCATGACTTGTTCGGACTTGTTCTACCTGCCTATCTCTTTTTCCACCTATCCACTCCACCCTCTCCTCCCTGACCTATCACCTTCATCCCCTCCCCAACTCACCTATTGTACTCTATGCTACTTTCTCCCCACCCCCACCCTCCTCTAGCTTATCTCTCCACTCTTCAGGCTCTCTGCCTTTATTCCTAATAAAGGGCTTTTGCCCGAAACGTCGATTTCGCTGCTCCTTGGATGCTGCCTGAACTGCTGTGTTCTTCCAGCATCACTAATCCATAATCTGGTTTCCAGCATCTGCAGTCATTGTTTTTACCTCTGTCTTGCTGTTGTGTTCAGTTCTTGGTCTAAAAAGAAATAAGCAAATGGATAGTTTGTATTACTTGTTATTATGGGTAGGCATTTCAGTGGTGACCTTATTATTTAAAGCCACATGTCCACTTATAGCTGTTATAGTAACCATTTAATGTGAAGGCAGGTCTCTTATTTAGGCATGTTTGAGGATTGCATGCAAGGAAAATTGTGATTGTACTGGAGGAAGTAAGTGGGAGAATGCTTTGACCCAAGAATACAGAAGCTATGTAATTTTTTAAAACTTACACTTTTATGTTTCATTCAAAATTTTGGAGATCTGGACTTGCAGTATTTTAATTTTTGTTTTAATTTAGAAATTAGTGTCCAAATTTGGATATTTCACAGTGTAGCATTGAAAGTTTTAAGAATTTGACTAGTTGGAAATGTTGGTGAGATAATCATCAAATTGCAGATGAAAAGTCTTAACAGTTGTGATCATCATCTGTTGATGCCTTATTGTGTTTTGTGTATATAAGTTCTGCAAATGTCAGGGAAATGATTTATAGCAGTATGTGTTGAGGAAACTGGTGACACCTGCCATTCGCAATGAAGATATTTGGGATTTTGCTTTCCATGTACTCAGTTTAAAAAAATAAGCTAGGTATTCAAATGTTAAGTTGCTGCGTAAATACTTAAATCTGTTGAAAAATTGATTTTTCAAATTGATAAGTTTTGATGAAGAGCTTATCCCTGAAACATCGATTCTCCTGCTCCTTGGATGCTGTCTGACCTGTTGTGCTTTTCCAGCACCACACTCTTGACTCTTGGTCTCCAGCATCTGCAGTCCTCCCTTTCTCCTATTAATATAAAGTAGATGTCTGGGATCACACTGGAAATTTCAGCAAGATAGATGATTCAAAACACTTGATGCACTTTCATCCAAACTACTACAAATTGGAAAGGTATTTGAGAGGGACTCTTCGAAGGAAAGATTATAGGCAGTCCCCATTATAGGTTGAGAACGTTTCCATTCATGTGTCTGTTCACAAGGTGATTTGGAAACAAGTTGGAACAGAACGATTAATATAAAATAGCTATTTGTAAGTACAGGAAATGTTTTTCTGTTGGGTTGAGAATGTGTGTAAAGTATAAGCAGGTAGGGAAAGAGTTAAGTTCTGAGTTTTTGTGATACGAGGTTCAGCTGAGCACGACTCAGATCAGATAAGAGCTTGCAGTTAACAATGGGGTTCTGCAGGCAGGGGTAATGGGTTAACAAGGTAGAAAAGCATTCATTATGTAGAGCCATTTAACAATATTGTAAGCCCCCCCAGTATGTGAGGTCAGTTCAATCAGGTGAAAAGTATTCATTTTGTGAAGCCAGTTATTCTTTGTGTTACAGCAGATGGCTTAGTGTTTACTGTTGATGCCTGCTGATAGTAAGAACCACCCAATTAATATGTATGTCGCCTTATCTGGATGCTCCTCCTTGTAAAATGACTATATAAGTTCATTGAGAAACTGCTGTTCGAGAGCAGCTGTGAACTCGTGTCCCTGTGCACATGGACAATCGTTCTCTCTTCATCCAGGGCCCAGAATAAAGATGAAGGAGGTAAAGCCACTGCTGTGTCTCTGAGCCTTTTGCTTCAACTGAGGAGGGGGGAAACAGGATGACAGGGTCTTTAAAATTACACCTATGTATATGATTTTGCGTTCATAAGTCAGACATTCATAAATTGAGGACGCCCTGTAAACTATAGTTTTTTATTATAACATGGATATTGATGAAATGTTTGACCCAAATTGAAATATTTACTTTTTCTGAAATAGGTGAAAGTAATAGGAAGCCCAGTTTAGGCAATAAGGTTATTTTTGATTTCATTTTGTTACTTAACACTCCCTGTTTTGCACAATATACGAAGGTTTAAGCTTGATAATCACTGATCTAATTTTAATAATTCTTTATCATTCACTGTGTATTAAACATGTCTGCAGCAGAGAACCCACCTGCCTCCATGATTATTCATTTGATTGGAGCATTTTCAAGTTAGAAAACAAAATTAATGAAGCATATTTCTTCAGGAAGGTCATCTTTAGTGCTTTCTTGATGTTGTGCTTTGAATATCCTCAACAATCCAAATGATTTTAGTGAAAGCCCCTTTTGAAATTGCAATAATACAGTTGGTAATCTGGGAACCATGACAGAAATAACTTGGATGAGGGGACCAAAACTTTGGTAGCTTAATTTGCAGTCATAAAGGTAGTTGGGAAAGAATGTTGTGTAGAAGAAGTAAAGAAGCTGCAGATTGATGTTAATAGGTTGAGTAAGTGGGCGGCACGGTGGCACAGTGGTTAGCACTGCTGCTTCACAGCGCCAGAGACCCGGGTTCAATTCCCGACTCAGGCGACTGACTGTGTGGAGTTTGCACATTCTCCCCATGTCTGCGTGGGTTTCCTCCGGGTGCTCCGGTTTCCTCCCACAGTCCAAAGATGTGCAGGTCAGGTGAATTGGCCATGCTAAATTGCCCGTAGTGTTAGGTAAAGGGGTAAATGTAGGGGAATGGGTGGGTTACGCTTCGGCGGGGCGGTGTGGACTTGTTGGGCCGAAGGGCCTGTTTCCACACTGTAAGTAATCTAATCTAATCTAATCTAATCTAATTAAATTTAGGGTAAACAGAACAAGCACTTTCCACCACCAGATGATATTGTCCATGCATTTCTGTATGTACAAGTACATTTCAGTGATGTCTCTCACTAATGAAGAATGCAATTGGAAGTTAGTACACTGAATTTTCATTAGGTTGAATACTGTTATCATTTGATGTGAGGCGAAATAAATTAGACATGTGTTACTTCGAACTTTCGCCGATGATCCCATTGAAACAGATGTTTCTGAAACATATTGCCTCGTTAAGCTTTGAGGAGTTGTTATCTATCGGTTGGAGAATCTTATATACAGGCACAGCCTCAAGATTAGTAATCAATCATTTAGGATTGAAGATAAATATCTTCAGTCAAAACAAGAATGTGTATAAGGTATAAGTAAGTAGGGAAAGAGTTCTGAGTTTTGTGAAACAAGAGGTTCAACTGAGCATGACTCAGATCAGATAAAAACTTGCAGTTAACAATGGGGTGCTGGAGGCAAGGGTAATGGGTTAACAAGGTGGAAAAGCATTCATTATGTAGAGCCATTTAGCAATATTGGATGCATTCAGTATGTAAGGTCAGTTTAACAAAGTGAAAAGTATTCATTATGTGAAGCCAGTTAAGTTTAAGAACATTCATTGTGCAATAGCAGATGGCTTAATCTTGACTGTTGACATTCGCTGATTGTAACAGTCACCCATTCAATATGTATGTTGCCTTATCTGCATGCTCCTCCCTGTAAATGACTATATAATTCCTTAAGAAACTGCTTTTCGAGAGGGAAAACCGGGAACCCATGTCCCTGAGCACATGGGCGATCATTCTCTCTTCCTCCAGGGCCCCAAATAAAGATGAAGGAGTTAAAACTATACTGCGTCTCTGAGCATTTTGCTTTGACTGCGGGAGGAAATGGGACGAGAAAAGAATTGTGAATTTTTGGAATCATCAATCGCATAGGTTGTGAATGCTCCATTATTGAATATGCTCATGGTCAGGATCTTTGTATTTGAGAATCAAGATTCATGATGAAGGTAGGGAAGTGGTGTTAGGGTTGAAGACCAGTGTTGAATGGTGGTACAGATCTTCTGATCTACTTTTTTGTGTTTTCATATGTCTTAAGTCATACAGAGAGTAAAGAATGCTTTGAGATTGTCTGCAAGTTTAACTCTGACCTTTCTGTGTGGCTAAGAAACAGAAGCAGGCACTATGAGTCATACAGCACGGAAGAGACCCTTTAGTCCAACTTGTCCATATTGAACAAGTTTCCCAAATTAAATTAGTCCCACTTGCCTGCGTTTGGCCCCTATCCTCCTTAAAACTTTCCTATTCATATATCCATCCAGATGTCTTTTAAATTTTGTAACTGTACCTCCATCCACCATTTCCACTGGCAGTTCAGTCCACATACGAGCCACCCTCTGTTAAAACAGTTGCCCCTCGTGTCCTTTTTAAATCTTTCTCCTCTCACATATTCAAACTTAACTCTTTCCCTGCCTGCTTATACCCTATACATATTCTCTCTCACGCATTATTAACCTCTGGTGCTGTAGCTGGTTAATCCTTCTTCCCTGTTTTAAACAACAGTACAATGTTTGCAGTTCTCCAACGTTTTGGTACCAACTACTGTAGCCAGGGAGGACTGAAATACTTTGAATCAGTCTGTCGGTGCTACATTGAAGAATGTGTGGACATATGCGCCAAAGTCCATTTGTTCCTCAACATGACTTATTTCCTTACATTTAATGTGCAATCTCTTGCCTTGTTATACTTCCAGAAATACATTGCCTCGTTTGAAATTAGATTGAACTTCACTTGCCATTTTTCTCTCAACTGATAAGAGCAGCTATAACCTATCCACTAAAGCTTTCCTACTCACTGTCAACCCCATAGCCAATTTTTGTGTCAGCTGCAAACTTGTCCATCATACCTTTGTCTAAATCATGAAAAAACAC
Source organism: Chiloscyllium plagiosum (assembly GCF_037043375.1). Taxonomy (NCBI): domain Eukaryota; kingdom Metazoa; phylum Chordata; class Chondrichthyes; order Orectolobiformes; family Hemiscylliidae; genus Chiloscyllium; species Chiloscyllium plagiosum. The sequence continues at coordinate 18,757,129 of NW_028270142.1, forward strand.
AACACTAAATGGGGCCCAGCACTAAGCTGTGCAGAATTGGACTGGTACAGCCTTCCATTTGGCAAAATACAGTCAATCATTACTTTTAAGTTTCTGCTAACTGTGGATTCAATTTGCTTTGCTGAATCCTGGGGCTTTTACTTTGTTAACAGCTTGAGATGTTTAATCAAAAGTCTTGTCAAAATCCACAGACCCAATCCACAATATTGCCCTCGTCAACACTGATTGTCACCTAAATAATTCAAATCAAGCTATTCAGATCTGACCTAACAAATCCATGCTGACTTCCCTTGCCTTTCTAAATGTACCATTCCTCAAAATTAATCAGAATAATTTTCCCACAACCAAAGTTGCCTGGCATATAACTGGATTAGTCCTTCTTCCCTTTTTAAGGGACAGTACAATATTTGTAGTTCTCTAACTTTGTGATACAAACTACTACAGCCAGGGAGGACTGAAATGTTTTGATTCAATCTGCCTGTGTTTTCTTTGTTTATAATTGTGTTCAATTTCACTGATGCTTTCTGTACCTTTCTAGGTTTTTCTGCAGTATTACGCTATTGGTTTCTGACATAACGTTCAATTTTTGTTAATTACCTTTTAGGGTCCAGCTAGCTTCATTGATGTAATGGCGAGTTCATGGTTCAAAATAACACCAGTAGTGGGCTGAGGTGGACATGATCCATCTTCACGCCATGCAGTTGAGGCCAACACTAAAAACAACTCAGGGTGAAGCATCAACCAAAAATGAACCAAGATCCTGCCTTCAGATCGGATGATGGTGATTACTCTCCTTGCATTCTAACATTCCAGAAGGTTCTTTACAGGCTTTCCCCTGTTGGTTCAGTTCTGGAATCCTTTTTTGCAGGTGGATTTGTGTGCAAGTTGAAACACAATGTAGGACAATATAAAATAGCTGTTTCTAAGTATGTGGAAACGTTTCTGTGTTGGATCTCACAAATTAATACTAATACACCCTCGTAAGTGATTGCATTCTTAAGTGGGGGTCCTGTGTATTTGGCTATTCCACCATTTTTCTTCAGTTTTTCCCACTTCACTGACAGTAATGTGTCTTAAAGTAGCTGTTTTCAGTCCACTTTTACCAAGTCACTAAATTTAACTGGTGCATTTCCAGTGCTTATTCCATAAGTTTCAAAGTTTTAAAACAGGAACTTCTTGTCTGTTATTATCTCAAACCAAAATGACGATTCCTTACACTAGGAAAAAGATCTTTGGTATTTGAACCTATGGAATAAGCAGTGGAAATGAAGTCTATCATTTGATCAGTCCAATGGTTTATTTTGGGATGTTCAAATTTTTTTTAGCTGCTGTGTGACATGCCTAACAAGGATTGAAGGTGTGGGTAGGGGGTGACAAGTAGTCTGTTCTAGATTTAGTTTTATGGAATGAAATTGGGCAGGTGGAAAGTGTGACTGTTATTCAGGTAAATTTAGTGTCTTTATTGAAAAAGAAAGTTAAAGTTTTAGATTGCATGAAGGCAAGTTGCTTTTATTAGGCAGAGAAGTGGCTTGGTACTTTTGATGCTCGCTGATAGTAATGGTCACCCAGTTAATATGTATGTTGCCTTATCTGAGTGCTCCTCCCTGTAAAATGACAGAGTTCATTGAGAAACAGCTGTTCCAGAGAAGACCCATGTTCCTGTGCACATGGGTGATCATTCTCTTCCCCCCCCTCCAGGGCCAAGAATAAAGAAGATGGAGGTAAAACTACTGTGTCTCTGAGCATTTTGCTTCGACTGAGGCGGGGAAATGGGTCGGCAAGTGGCATGCCTACCATTATTCGTCAAAGCATTGGATGCAAGAATAAGCAGATTCTGAGGGAGCTGTCTACAACACGAGATTGCAGCTTGACTGCTGTAAGCGGTTCTGGCCACGACATTACAGGAAAATTGTGTTTGCAGTGGGGAGGATGCAGAATAGACTTAGGCTGTTGCCAGAATTGGAAATTTTTAGCTGAGAAGAAAGATTGGAATGTCTGGAGGTCTTTTCCCTGAATTAGAAGGGGCTGAGATATGATTTAATTGAGGTGCATAAAATCTTGGGTTTTGCAGAAAGGGACAGCCTATTTATCACAGCAAAGAGGTTTTTTTTAAAAAAAGGCAAGGGCCATGGATTTGAAATAAATGGTGGAAGGATTAGAGAGAAGATTAGGAATCATTTACTTTTGCCAAGAAAGAAGGATCTGTAACTGTGCCTGAAAAGATTGTGGGGTGGGTTGTTGAATAAGTTATTGTGATGTACGCTTACTGCTATATTGTAAGATATTTGTTTACTAAGACTTGTGCATGTGGTGCAAATGCTAGTGCTGCAGCAGTACCTATTCTGTGAGTTCAGTGGAAGAATACTGAAACAAGGGAAATTGATACACAGGCAAGGATCTATTTCGAATGGAGAATGTGTCTACCAGATACAATGGTAAGTGCCAATATGTTGGTGAAACGCTTGACTTATAGAGTCATAGTCATAGAGAGGGACAGCATGGAAACGGACCCTTCAGTCCAACCCGTCCGTGCCGACCAGATATCCCAACCCAATCTAGTACCACCTGTCAGCACCCGGTCCATATCCCTCCAAACCCTTCCTATTCATATGCCAGTCCAAATGCCTCTTTAATGTTGCAATTGTACCAGCCTCCACCACTTCCTCTGGCAGCTCATTCCACACCATACCACTCTTTGTGAAAAGGTTGCCCCGTAGGTCTGTTTTGTATCTTTCTCCTCTCACCCTAAACCTATGCCCTCTAGTTCTGGACTCCCCGACCCCAGGGAAAAGACTTTGCCTATTTACCCTATCCATGTCCCTCATAATTTTGTAAACCTCTATAAGGTCACCCCTCAGCCTCCGACGCTCCAGGGAAAACAGCCCCAGCCTGTTCAGCCTCTCCCTGTAGCTCAAATCCTCCAACCCTGGCAACATCCTTGTAAATCTTTTCTGAACCCTTTCAAGTTTCACAACATCTTTCCAATAGGAAGGAGACCAGAATTGCACACAATATTCCAATAGTGGCCTAACCAATGTCCTGTACAGTCGCAACATAACCTCCCAACTCCTGTACTCAATACTCTGACCAATAAAGGAAAGCATACCAAACGCCTTCTTCACTATCCTATCTATCTGCGACTCCACTTTCAAGGAGCTATGAACCTGCACTGCAAGGTCTCTTTGTTCAGCAACACTCCCGAGGACCTTACCATTAAGTGTATAAGTCCTGCTAAGATTTGCTTTCTCAAAATGCAGCACCTCGCATTTATCTGAATTAAACTCCATCTGCCACTTCTCAGCCCATTGGCCCATCTGGTCAAGATCCTGTTGTAATCTGAAGTAACCCTCTTTGCTGTCCACTACACATCCAATTTTGGTGTCATCTGCAAACTTACTAACTGTACCTCTTATGTGCGCACTCAAATCATTTATGTAAATGACAAAAAGTAAAGGACCCAGCACCGATCCTTGTGGCACTCCACTGGTCACAGGCCTCCAGTCTGAAAAACAACCCTCCACCACCACCCGCTGTCTTCTACCTTTGAGCCAGTTCTGTATCCAAATGGCTAGTTCTCCCTGTATTTCATGAGATCTAACCTTGATAATCAGTCTCCCATGGAGAACCTTATCGAGCACCTTACTGAAATCCATAGAGATCACATCTACCGCTCTGCCCTTATCAGTCCTCTTTGTTACTTCCTCAAAAAACTCAATCAAGTTTGTGAGACATGATTTCCCAAGCACAAAGCCATTGACTATCCCTAATCAGTCCTTGTCTTATCTGCCCCCAAGTACATATACATCCTGTCCCTTAGGATTCCCTCCAACAACTTGCCCACCACCGATGTCATGCTCACTGGTCTATATTTCCCTGGCTTGTCCTTGCCATCCTTCTTAAACAGTGGCACCACATTAGCCAACCTCTAGTCTTCTGGTACCTCACCTGTGACTATCGATGATACAAATATCTCAGCAAGGGGCCCAGCAAACACTTCTCTAGCTTCCCACCGAGTTCTAGGGTACACCTGATCAGGTCGTGGGGATTTATCCACCTTTACCTGTTTCTAGACATCCAGCACTTCCTCCTCTGTAATATGGACATTCTGCAAGATGTCACCTTCTATTTCCTAGTCTATATCTTCCATCCACAGTAAATACTGATGCAAAATACTCATTTAGTATCTCCCCCATTTGTGCAGCTTCACACAAAGGCTGCTTTGCTGATCTTTGAGGGGCCCTATTCTGTCCCTAGTTACCCTTTTGTCCTTAATGTATTTGTAAAAACTCTTTGGATTCTCCTTAATTCTATTTGCCAAAGCTATCTTATGTCTCCTTTTTGCCCTCCTGATTTCCCTCTTCAGTATACTCCTAAAGCCTTTATATTCTTCTAAGGATTAACTCAATCTCTACTGTCTATACCTTACATATGCTTCCTTCTTTTCCTTAACCAAACCCTCAATTTCTTTAGTCATCCAGCGTTCCCTATACCTAACAGCCTTTCCTTTCACCCTAACAGGAATATACTTTCTCTGGATTTTCGTTATCTCATTTCTGAAGGCTTCCCATTTTCCAGTCGTCGCTTTACCTGCGAACATCTGCCCCCAATCAGCTTTTGAAAGTTCTTGCCTAAAACCATCAAAATTGGCCTTTCTCCAATTTAGAATTTCAACTTTGAGATCTGGTCTATCCTTTTCCATCATTATTTTAAATCTAATAGAATTATGGTCGCTGGCCCCGAAGTGCTCCCCCACTGACATCTCAGTCACCTACCCTGCCTTATTTCCCAAGAGTAGGTCAAGTTTTGCACTTTCTCGAGTAGGTACATCCACATACTGAATCAGAAAATTGTCTTGTATGCACTCAACAAATTCCTCTCTATCTAAACCCTTAACACTATGGCAGTCCCAGTCTATGTTTGGAAAGTTAAAATCCCCTACCATAACCACCATGGTCTTTATTCCTCATTCAAAGAGCAGGTTGTATTCGATTGGTATTGTGTAATGTGACAGGATTATTTAATAACAGCGTTGTAAAAGCACCCCTGGGTAGCAAACATTAATATGGTTGAATTTTGTATTGGTTTGAAAGGAGAAGATTGGATCAAAGATTCATATTTTAAACCTAAATAAGGGCAACTATGAGGACTTGAAAGTTGAGCTAGCTGAAGTGAACTGGTGTAGTAGGCTTGGAGGTGAATTAATTGTGATAGTGGCAGGCATTTAAGGGGTCATTTCAGAATACTGTGGTATATTCTACAAACAGTTCTAAAGGAAAAATTCACAATCCATGGTTCAGTGAGGAAGTTAGGAAAAATATCAAACTTGAGGAAAAGGCACTTAACAGTGCAAAAATGAGTAGTAGGTCCAATGATTGGTCAGAATATAAAGGGAGAGAATGACAACAAGGTTAATCAGGAGGAAAAAATTAGCATATGAGAAGAAGCTAGCTAAGAGTATAAAAATGGGTAACAAGATTTCCTACAGGTATTTGTAAAGGAAAAGTGTAAGCAAAGTGAGTGTTGGTACTCGAGTTAGAATAGGGAGATAATAGGAAAATGATGGATGAGATGAACAGGTAGTTCACAATTGAGGATTGAAAAAGGCAGTCATAGCTGTAAATTAGGAGGTTGAAGGGAGAAGGAAACTTAGTATCACTACCCTTATGATTGTAATTTGACAAAGCAAACTATGAGAGGTGTGGGTTAACAAGTCTCCACATTTAGATAGACTTCATTCTAGGTCTTAAATCATCTCTGCTAATGAAGTATTTGATGCATTGATATTAGTGTTCTAAAATTTTCCTGATTCAACTATGGCTCCATGTAAGTGGGAAGTACCAAATATATCCCCTTAAAGAGAGGAAGGCAGGAAGCAAAAATCCCATAGGACAAGTTGCTTGAGGTCTGGTCTGTGGAAGTATTAGAATTGATCATTGAGGAGATTATATAGAAAACTCAAGATAATTGAGAAGACTGCATATGGTTCCATATAAGAAATCATATTTCACCAATTTAGTGGAGTTCTTTGAAGGAATAATGTTCTGTGGATAAAGAGGTGCCGGGGAACCTGTACCCAGAACTTGGCAGGAACCTGGGGAAGTGATTGCTGGGCCTCTTCCTGAGATATCATTGAAAGCCACGGGTGAGCTGCTGGAAGACTAGAGAATGGCTGTCGTGGTGTCATTAGTTAAGAAAGGTGGTAGACTGGTAAGCCTTCCTTTATTGGTCAGAGTATTGAGTATAGGAGTTGGGAGGTCATGTTACAGCTGTAGGGGGCATTGGTTAGGCCACCTTTGGACTATTGTGTGCAGTTTTGGTATCCCTTCTCAGGGAAGGAAGTTGTGAAACTTGAAAGGGTTCAGAAAAGATTTACAAAGATGTTTCCAGGGTTAGAGGGTTTGAGCTATAGGGAGAGGCTGAATCAGCTGGGGCTGTTTTCCCTGGAACATCTGAGGCTGAGTGGTGACCTTATAGATGTTTATAAAATCATGAGGGGCATGGACTGGGTAAATAGACATGGTCTTTTCCCTGGGTTGGGGGAGTCCAGAACTAGAGGGCATAAGTTTAGGGTGAGAGGGGAAAGATTTAAAAGGGACCTAAAGGGGCAACTTTTTCATGCAGAGGGTGATGCGTGTGTGGAATGAGTTTCCAGAGAACATTGTGGAGACTGGTACAGTTACAGCATTTAAAAAGCATCTGGATGGGTACATGAATAGAAAGGGTTAAGAGGGATATGCACCAAATCCCTCTTAAATGGGACTAGATTAATTTAGGATATCTGGTCGGCTTGGGTGAGTTGTACTGAAGGGTATGTTCTATACTTGGTCTTCCAGATGGCACTTAATAAGTTGCCTTATTAACGTTTATTGCACAAAATGAAAGCTCATGGTGTAGCGGGTAACACATCATGGATAAAAGATTGGCTGGCAGAATGGTAAGAATAGTACAATTCGCAGAATGTGACTATTGGAGTTCATTTGGGGTCTGTGCTGGGGCCTCAACTTTTCACAACTTAAATCAATAACTTGGATGAGGGGACCAAAACTTTGGTAGCTTAATTTGCAGTCATAAAGGTAGTTGGGAAAGAATGTTGTGTAGAAGAAGTAAAGAAGCTGCAGATTGATGTTAATAGGTTGAGTAAGTGGGCGGCACGGTGGCACAGTGGTTAGCACTGCTGCCTCACAGCGCCAGAGACCCGGGTTCAATTCCCACCTCAGGCGACTGACTGACTGTGTGGAGTTTGCACATTCTCCCCGTGTCTGCGTGGGTTTCCTCCGGGTGCTCCGGTTTCCTCCCACAGTCCAAAGATGTGCAGGTCAGGTGAATTGGCCATGCTAAATTGCCCGTAGTGTTAGGTAAAGGGGTAAATGTAGGGGAATGGGTGGGTTACGCTTCGGCGGGTCGGTGTGGACTTGTTGGGCCGAAGGGCCTGTTTCCACACTGTTAAGTAATCTAATCTAATCTAATCTAATCTAATCTAAAAAAAAATCTGGCAGATGGAGTATAATGTATAAAAATGTCAAGTTGCACAGCCTGACTAGAAGAATGAAAATCCGTATTCCTGAGGTTGTAATTTTATTTATAAGGGAATGACAGAGATTTCCAAAGTGCAGAGAAATTGAGGCGTTTTGGTGCATGAGTTACAAAAAAGTAACATGCAAGTACACTACAAAGTCAGGAAGTCTAATAGAATGCTATCCCTAATAACAAGTGAGATTGAAGATATATGTAAGAATTTTATGCTTCAGTTATGCAGGGAGATTTTGAGACCACATCTTGTACACAGTGTACAGTTTGATCTCTTTTATTTAAGGAAGGATGTAAGTATGTTGAGGATGGCTCAGAAAAAGTTTACCAGGTCAATACTTGAGATGACCTGATTGTTTTATGGGGAAAGGTTGGACAGATTGGGCTTGTTTTTACTGGTCTAGAAGATTGAGGGCTGATTTGATTGATTGTGAATGGTCTTTACAAGGTGGATGAGAAAAGGCTATTTTCTCATTGGTAGCTCAGAATAGAAACCATTGTTTTAAAATTATAGGATTATGGCATCCTTTCAGCACTGAAATGAGAGAATGTTATTTTGAAGGTTGTGCGGCTCTCTGCCTGAAGGCATTCCAAGCAAGGATAGTGAATATTTTTAAGACAGTGGTAGAGAGTCATTCATTAGGCAGAGCAATCTAGGACTTTTGGGAGCATATAGGAATGTGGAGTTTGAAACAGGTAGATGAGAGTAAACCGGTTGATGTGGTGTCTCTGGATTTCAGCAAGGCGTTCGATAAGGTCCACCACAGTAGGCTATTATACAAAATGCGGAGGAATGGGATTGTGGGAGACATTGCAGTTTGGATCACTATTGGCTTGCTGAAAGAAAACAGAGGGTTGTAGTCGATGGAACATGTTCATCTTGGTGTCCAGTTACTAGCGGCGTACCGCAAGGGTCAGTGTTGGGTCCAATGCTGTTCGTCATTTTTATAAACGACCTGGATGAGGGCATAGAAGGGTGGGTTAGTAAATTTGCGGACGACACTAAGGTCGGTGGAGTTATGGATAGTGACGAAGGATGTAGTAGGTTGCAGAGAGACATAGGATGCAGAACTGGACTGATAAGTGGCAAATGGAGTTTAATGTGGACAAGTGTGAGATGATACACTTTGGATGGAGTAATCGGAATGCAAAGTTCTGGGCTAATGGTAAGATTCTTGGGAGTGCAGATGAGCAGAGAGATCTCCGGTGTCCATGTACACAGATCCCTGAAAGTTGCCACCCAGATTGACAGGGTTGTTAAGAAGGCATAGTGTTTTGACCTTTATTAATAGAGGGATTGAGTTCCGGAACCATGAGGTTTGCTGCTGCTGTGCAAAGCTCTGGTATGGCCACGCTTGGAGTATTGTGTACAGTTCTGGTCACCGCATTATAAGAAGGATGTGGAAGCTTTGGAAAGGGTGCAGAGGAGATTTACTAGGATGCTGCCTAGTATGAAAGGAATGTCTTACGAGGAAAGGCTGAGGGCCTTGAGGCTGTTCTCATTAGAGAGAAGAAGGTTGAGAGGTGACTTAATAGAGGCATACAAGATAATCAGAGGGTTACATAGGGTGGACAGGGAGAGCCTTTTTCCAAGTATGGGGACGGCAAACACGAGGGGACACAACTTTAAAGTGAGGGGAGATGGGTATAAGACAGATGTAACAGATAGTTTCTTTACTCGGAGAGTAGTAAGGGTATGGAATGCTTTGCCTGCATTGCTAGTAGATTCGCCAAGTTTAAGTGCATTTAAGTCATCTCTGGATAGGCAAATGGATGTACATGGAATAGTGTAGTGGGCTTCAGGTTAGTATGACAGGGCGGCGCAACATCAAGGGCCGAAGGGCCTGTACTGTGCTGTAATGAATGGCAGAGCAGGCTGGAGGGCTGCATGGTGTACTTTGATATTGTATGTTTTTAATTTCCCAATTCTCTTTAGAAGAATAGTGCCTGAGGAGGTGAGGATTGCATGTGCTGCACTTGCTTTTTGAAAATAAGCTAAAAACTGAACAAACACGATCAGAAGATAGTTTGGAAACTATAATCCAAAACAAAATGTGTTGACATTTGACAGGCATGGGCTAATCAACAAAAAACAGGGTGAATTTGCAAAGTCATGTTTGTCTAATTTGATGGAGTTTTTTGAAGTAATATAGAGAGAGTTCACAAGGATATCCCCTTGATATGTGCATGGACTTTTAAAAGATGTCTAGCTAAGTACTGCATAATAGATTTCTTAGTAAAATTGAGATTTAGAAGATTGCAGGATTGTGGTAGCATGGATAGAAAATTAGCTGAAGGATAGAAAAGATGTTGATGTTGAACATGTGTTTTTCAGACTAGAGGGAAGTATGTTGTGTATTTTCAGAGGGTTGGTATTATGTCCCTGCTTTTTTTTAAAAAATGTTCCTTGATAATCTCTGTATCCTAGTTCAGATTATCATTTCAAAGTTTGCAACTAGCATGAAATTCATTGTAATACGTCAAGAGGAGGGTAACAGATTTCAGGATCAGGGAGACACATTGGTGAAATGTGATGAGGTATAGCCATGACAGTTTATGCAGAGGAGAGGGAAGTGATAACATCTATTAGGGTGAATGAAAAGAGACATTGTGCATTAAATTGTACAGCTTTGAAGAGGGATCAAGAGCAGAGACAATGGATATGTACACTGATACGTCTTAGAACCTGCCTACACTAGTAGAATTATAGTCAGTGTTTTCCCATCCCGTTCCCCCCTGCTCAGTCGAAGCAATACGCTCAGAAACACAGTATAGTTTTACCTCCTTCATCCTTATTCCCTCCCCCAGGCAATGTTCTTAACCTTGTTAACTGGATTCATACAATGGATACATTTCCCCTTGTTAACTGATCTTGCATACTGAATGCTTGCAATATTGTTAAATGGCTGTACATAATGAATACTTTTCCATCTTGTTAACCCATTACCCTTGCCTCCAGCACCCCATTGTTAACTGTAAGGGCTTATCTGATCTGAGTCATGCTCAGCTGAACCTCTTGTTTTGCAAAACTCAGAACTTAACTCTTTCCCTGCCTGCTTATAACCTGATACACATTCTCAATTAAGTCAGAATTTCGCAGCACAGTAAAAGACCCTTTGGCCTGTTGTGTGTGCATTTGTCATCGAATGCCCCATCCCATTTTCTAGCAGTTGGCCTGTAGCTTTATGTGCTGTGGTGTTTCAAGCGCTCATCAAAATATCATCAAAATATGTTTAGGTTTCCTGCTTCTACTGCTCTTTTAGGATAATGAGTTTCAGATATTCACCACCCCCTCAAGTGAAAAAAAATTTCCTCAAATTCCCTTAAACCTCCTCTTCCTCCTTCCCTTAAATCTGTGCTCCTTGGCTATTGATTCCTGTACCAAGGGGAAAACCTTTCTCTCTGTCTCTGCCCCTCTGTCAGGTCCTTCCTCAGCCTTCTTTGCTATAAGGATTTCAACTCCAGCCTATCTAGCCTCTCTTCATAGCTGAATCGCTTCAGCCCAGACAACATTCTGGCGAATTTTGTAGAGTCATAGAGATGTAAAGCATAGAAACAGACCCTTCGGTCCAACCAGTCCATGTCGAACAGGTATCCCATTCCAACCCAATCTAGTCCCTCCTGACAGCACCCAGCCCATAACCCTCCAAACCCTTCCTATTCATCTACCCATCCAAATGCCTCTTAAGTGTTGCAGTTGTACCAGCCTCCACCACTTCCTCTGGCAGCTCATTCCATGCACGTATCACCCTCTGCATGAAAAGGTTGCCCCTTAAGTCCCTTTTATATCTTTCCCTCTCACCCTAAACCTATGCCCTCTAGTTCTGGACTCCCCAACCCCAGGGAAAAGACTTTGCCTATTTACCCTATCGATCCACTTGTCACCCCTTAGCCTCCAACACTCCAGAGAAAACAGCCCCAGCCTGTTCAGCCTCTCCCTATAGCTCAAATCCTCCAACCCTGGCAACATCCTTGTAAATCTTTTCTGAACCCTTTCAAGTTTCACAACATCTTTCCAATAGGAAGGAGACCAGAATTGCACGCAATATTCCAATAGTGGCCTAACCAATGTCCTGTACAGCCGCAACATGACCTCCCAACTCCTGTACTCAATACTCTGACCAATAAAAGAAAGTATACCAAACACCTTCTTCACTATGTTATCTATCTGCGACTCCACTTTCAAGGAGCTATGAACCTGCAGTCCAAGGTCCCTTTGTTCAGCAACACTCCCTAGGACCTTACCATTAAGTGTACAAGTCCTGCTAAGATTTGCTTCCTCTGCACTCTGAGTGTAGTTACATTCTTGTCGTATGGTGAACAAAACTGCGCACAATAATAATTTTGGCATGCCTAATATTATATGCAGCTCCATCCTAACCTTTTTGTTCGTATAGTCTGTGCCACTACTGATAAGGATAAGTATCCCGTATGCCTTCTGAAGCACCTTATTTACTTGTTTTGCTGTTTTTAAGCATCTATGGACACACTCATCAAGATCCCTATGATCCTCTTTACTTCTGAGTGCTACCATTCAACATGTATTCCCTTGCCTTGTTAGTCCTCTCAAAAATGCATCACTTTACATCTTTTAAGACTAAATTCCATTTGCCACTGTTCTGTCCTTTTGACCAACCTATTTGCATTGAACCACTGAGGCAATTTTGTATCGCAAGTTGCCAAATTGCCCTTTTACCTCAACTAAAATGCCACCCAACACCTTTTTGAAAATCCTTACTGAAGTCCATGTAGACTAGGTTGATGCACTACTCTCATCTCCTCAAAGAAATTCCATCAAATTTGTTAGACATGAGTCTTCTTGACAAAGTCATGTTCACTTCCCTGGACTAACTTCAGTGGGTTTTTTTTCACCCAGTAGTTTCCCTACTACAGATCATAGCCTTACTAGCTTGTCACATCCTAGTTTCTCTCCCACTCAGTAATAATGTTAGCTGTCTTCCAGTCCACTAGCACCCCTCCTGTGGTCAGAGAGGATTTGCAATTCATGCCGGAGCCCTACTGCCTGCCTTCCAGATCTAATCTGGGCCTGTGGATTTACCCACTTTTAAGCTCACTAAAATCACTGATGTGTTGATCTGACTTTTTGTTCAGTTAACTGTTTTATTCAGTTAACATTTGCATAGATCGTTATACTCTGCCAGTATACTTATACCAATTGGATCATAATCTGTTCACAGAGAACTGTCCAGATTTTTTCAGGTCCGCTTGCTTGTAGTCTTCTTGCAGTGTTATCTTGAGTTCTGCTGTGGGCACTGTTCATACTGACATCTTTACAGGTCTTTTATTCAAACTTCTTCATTGCTGCAGGCTATTCTTGTCCGTCCATATGTGACTGCATTATCCTTTTAACTCTGTGGTTTATCTTGTTTATGCCACAGTTTTGCTTTAGCAGAAACTGTTTGAACCAGTACCAGATTGGCACTTGTCTCACGCTCTGGGGTCCACTTGGCTGTTAACCCATTACATTTCAATCCATTTTACAGCCCCTCAATTAACATCTCCTTCCTCTCAATGCTAACTTATTCAAGTATATTACAGTCTCTTCCCTGATTTCGTTACCTATATCCTTCTCTATGCTGAATGCGCAGTTATGTCTTCCAGCTCAACACGCATTGCCATTCAGTTCTGAACGGGCTCTGCTCTTTGCCTAAATACTTTCTTTCTTCAAACAACTTAACATGTCTTTAGATTTTCCTTCATGTTGGAAGACTGTCTTAGGAAAGTGGGATTTTGTTTGTTGAATTTATGCATAAACTGTAACATTTTGGCACACTCAAGGTTGTTTAGCAAGCATAAGTTAATTACAGAATTGCATCTAATACTACAGAGAGGTTTCCAAGTGTTTTCAATTCAGGATTTTAACTTGGGCCTTTGAATGGGCACACGTGTGTGTACTGGAAGCTGGCTATATTAATACACAGGGCCTTTTTCTTTGCAGACACATTGCATTTTGTTCAACTCAACAAATTGCATGTCGATCATTCTCTACCTCATTTCCCAGGGCCATGTCATGACCGGTCAGAAACAACCAGCTGACTTATAATTTAAACAAAGTTTAGCAATTAACTATCAGTCAGAACTAACTGGTGCGCTCTCTGTGGCTAATGCCTCTGTTAATCAGAGTCAACCATCAACGAGGTAGTACTTCGCCCTGACAGTATGAATATTATTTTCCCTTTATTGTTATTTCTTGCGAATTGTCGTATTGACTGCAAGGTAAAAAGCTTGGACAAAAAATCTTATTTTCAGCAGTACTCAAGTTTTGTATGAACCAACAACTACGCATAAATATTTGCTCTTGGACAGTTCATTGAATTTTTTTGTTATATTTGAATGCAAACTACTGCAAGATGTTTCATGGTAATAAAATGTACCATGTATATGCATGTATTTAACATTTTTTATTTACTCATGGGATGTGGATATTGCTGACTGGATAACATTTATTGCCCTTGAGGTGGTGGTGAGCTGCTTTCTTGAACCACTGCAGTCTTCCCTTAGTGAGGGAATTCTAGGATTTTGACTCAGTGACAGTGAAGGGGCAGCAATATATTTCCATGTCAGGACAATGAGTGGCTTGGAAAGGAACTTGCAGGTGATGGTCTTCCAAAGTATCTGCTGGCATTTCCAGTCTAGATCAAACTGTTCGTGAGTTTGGAAGCTGCTGTCTGTGTCTTTGGTGAATTTCTGCACTGAATCTACTAAGCCTCAGTGATGGAAGGAATGGATGTTTCTGGATGTGGTACCAATTAAATGGGCTGCTTTGTCCTGGATGGTGTCAAGCTGCTTGAATGTTGTTGGAGCTAGAGTCATCTAGGCAAGTGGGGGGTATTCCATCACACACACCTGAGTTGTACCTTTTTGATGGTGGAACAGGCTTTGGGGAGGTCAGGAGGTAAGTTACTGACCACAGTATTGCTCCCCTACCTGCTCTTGTAGCCACTCTGTTAAAGTGGCTAGTCCAGTTGAGATTCTGGTCAGTGGTAACCCAAAGGATGTTGATAGTGGGGGTTTCTGTGATGGCAACACTACTGAATGACCAGGAGTGGTGATTAGATCATCTCTTATGGAAATGGTCATTGCCTGGCACTTGTGTGGCGTGAATGTTACTTGCCACTTGTCAGCGCAAACCTCGAAATTGTCCAGATGTTGTTGCATTTGAACATGGACTGCTTCAGTATCTGAGTCGCGAATGGTGCTGAACATTGTGTAATCATCTGACTTTATAATGGAGGGAAAGTCATTGAGGCAGTTGAAGATGGTTGGACCTTGGACACTACCGTGAAAAACTCATTCAGAGTTGTCCTGGAGCCGAGATAACTGACCTCAACGACCGCAAATATCTTCCTATATGCAGTCATTGGAGAGTTTGCCCTCTGATACCCATTGATTCCAGTTTTGCTTGGGCTTCTTGATGCTTTGGTTGGTTGAATGTGGTCTTGATGTCCAGGCCTGTCACTCTTAGCTCACCTCTGGAGTTTAGCTGTTTTATCCATGTTTGAACCAAGGCTGAAATGATATCAGGAACTAAGTAGTTCTCGTGGAATACAAACTGGGCGTTGCTGAGCAGCGTTGATACCTTCTATCACTTTACTGATAATTGAGTGCAGACTGATGAGGTGGTGGCTGTGTCCTGCCTTTTGTGTACAGGACATAACCTTACAGATGTATGGATTGGAAACAGACTCTTCGGTCCAGTTAGTCCATGTCGACTAGATATCCGAACAATCTGCAATCTCATGGTGTTGTCCCGTTTTCCTATCCCTGTATCAGTCGAAGCAAACATTCAAGAGACACAGTATGGCTTTAGCTTCTCCATCCTTATTCTGGGCCTAGAGAGGCAGAGAATGAATGAATGATCGTCTATGTGCACAGTGACATGAGTTCTCGGTCTTCTGTCAAACAGCAGATTCTTAAGGAATTTTATAGTCACGTACAGGGAGCAGCATCCAAATAAGGTAACGTTTATATTGATTGGGTGAGTGTTATAATCAGCGAGCATCAACAGTAAATATTAAACCATCTGGCATTATACAATACATGTTCTTAATCTTGTTAATTGGCATTACACAGTGGATACTTTTTATTTAGTTAACCCACTACCCTTGCCTCTAGCACCTTTATTGTTTACTACAAGTTTTTATCTGGTCAAAGTTATGCTAGCTGAGCCTTTGTCAAGCAACCCTAAACTTAACATTTTCCCTACCTGCTTAATCCTTATATACTTTCTCATTCCCTCCTTTTATCGTTTCATGATAACCACCTCGCTGACACTACCAGCTTTCATAAGACACTGACAGCCAGTATTTAAGCCAGTTATTGACACACAGCATGCAATGAATACAACAACAAAAATTACTCGCCTGTTACAGTAAATAGACTTTGAAGAATCCTCCTATGTGTGGGAAAAAAGATTCACCAGTAAAGTTCTTAAATCTGCAGTCTTTTGTGACTGCTCCATCCCCTGCAAGTCGAGTGGAAACAAGCCAGTTCTCCAAGATCTCCTACAGTAAAGTCCAACCTGAAAGCAAAATTCAGTCTGTCCTTGCACACCACTCCACAAAGAAATCTGAATTCTTGGATAAGGTCAATTAAATACTTAACAAAACTGACGAGACTTCCAGCCTTCCAGAGATACTTCAGATGGAGGATACCAGTTCACCTGAGCGTGCACTGCAGCAGCAGGCCAGGTGAATGCAGCATTCTTTGCTTCTTCTGCTCCCGTTCTGCTGTTAAATGTAACAAAGCCAACTGGTTGTTGTGATGTTAGCTTGATCAGTGAACCTTCATAACCCTTAAATGATCGAAAGAGAAGTTAAAGCTCACGTGGTGTAATGTCCATAGGAAGACCACTGACAAAAAGCGTACCAACCTCCTCTTCACTGTTGTTAGGTTCTTCAATTTATGCTCATGACTGAGGAACTGATTGAATCTGTTGGATCAGGTTTTGGGGGCTGGGCGGTGGTCCGAAGGTATGCTTTACCTGTGAATGGAGAAACTCTAGAGAAGATATTAGCTGCTGAAAATATCTTTGCATTTCCTCTTTCATTCCTTCCTTGCCACGGTGGATATCAGTATGAAGACAGTCACACTTTTCATCTCACTAAATTGTGTCTGCCTATTTCAACATTGCCATTTGTCTTGAAGTCTGTTACTCTGTTCACTATCTATGACATTATCAAGTTTTGTACAATTCATAAACTTCTAAATTTTACTGCCTTAAACAAATTAGTCAATTATAAACATCAATCAATGGTCCTAAAATCAAACCCTCGGGGGACCCCATCCAGGTTATTCAAAAATTATTTTCCTTTAACAAATTAATACTTGGCTAATGTGAAAGCTGTCAGGAAAAGTATTTCCAAAATCTAGAATAGCAAGAAAACAACAAAATGTTTCCTGTGTTTAGCAATTGAAGAGGCGGTTTCAGTTTGGATTTAAATCTCAAATATTTGTGGGAAACCAGCGCAGAATATATTAAAATATGTTCTCCAAATGAAACTTCCCAAATAAAACAGTTGGAATTATAGTGGCAAATTTGGTAGAGATCAACATTCTTTGAATTTGTAATATGAAGAGGGCCAATGATGTCTTAACAATAATTAACAGAACTGAAACAGCTCAGCCTCAAGTTCTAATGTTCTCTAAAATCTTAACAAAACATTAAACTTAAAGTGCACATTTTTTTGAGAACACTTTGTACTAAAAACACAGCAGCAAAGATATTTTCATACAATACTCTCATCTGGCTAAAGCATGACCACTGATCCAACTTTTTTTTAAAGTAGGCATTGTAGAATTTGAAACAAATCAGGGGCTCAAAGCACTCAATCAATTTGTTTTAAGGTTATAAGTTTGATAATTTTAAAAAGGACAAAATGTATACAATTTCAATGTATTAACAAAATCTGCCCCATTACATTGCCCACAAACATATTGAATTGAGATCCTAATTCAAACAAAGCAAAACAGTTACTTTAGGATTTTCTGAACCAGGATTTTAACAAACCAAAATACTTAAATGTCAAACACTCACAGCATAGCACAATTTATTTTGAAGCTTCCTTATCTGATCCAAGTATTAGTACAACCTTAATTTCAGCATTTCTCTTATTTTAATGCATCCTCTCGATGAAATTATCCTCATAAAAAGAGAAAAATCTCGCAGCGGACCACATGGCGCTGCAGTCCAAGCAACTGTCTTCCCTCAGAAGAACTCTACTCTGTGAGTCTTTTACACCAAAAAAACCTGGACAAAGCTTCCCCAGCAGTCAATGCACTTTACTGTCGGGAGCCGAGTAGACCGGCTCCACTTTCTACCCCTTTTCCCAGTGAAGCGATGTTGTCTAAGACTACTTCTGAGGAGAGGTGTGGGAGACAAAGGCGATAATTTTAAGTACCAAATGCTAACCTTTTCTTTGGAGCCTCATATTTTGCCACTAGGGGACTTGAATCCCATTCTCACTTTACTTCCTACGGGGTCTCAAACCCCTTCTCTTACTCTGTGTGTACGGGGACTGTAACCCCAATTAAAACCTAGGGTGCTCGAACCCCACTTAAAAGCCAGGGGACTCGAACCCCTGTTTGTCAATGCATTTACAAAGCTGTGTCTCTTGACTGAACTAATTACTGTTTGAGGAGTCCATAGAATAGAAAGTGATTGAACGAGGGGACAGTTTCCGACACACAGGAATATCGAGAGGGACCAAGGTTTAAAATCTTACCTTATGGGACCCGTCCGTCCCGCGATACTTGTGTTCTAGGTGATCGCTGACACCGTCCGATCGTAACTATTTGTTTGGAATCATACCTGGCTTGCCATATTGTTGTCCTGTTTCCCTATTCCCGTATCAGTTGAAGCAAGCGCTCAGTGACACAATATGGTTTTACCTTCTCCATCTTTATTCTGGAGAGAGAACAATCACCATGTGCAGAGCAACATGAGTTCTTGATCTTCTCTCGAACAGCCGATTTTTAAGGAATTATAGCGACACGTGCTGGGAGCAGCATCCAAATCAGGTAATGTCAATATTGATTGGATGACCGTTACAATCAGCGACCATCAACAGTAAAGACTATGCCATCTGGCATTATACAGTGGAGGTTCTTAAGCTTGTTAATTGGCAGTACACAATGGATGCTTTTCACTTTGTTAATCCATTACCCTTGTTTCCAGCACTTCATTGTTTACTGCAAGTTCTTATCTGGTCAAAATCATGCCAGCTGAGCCTTTGTCAAGCAACCCTAAACTTGACTCTTTCCCTATCTGCTCATACCTTATACACTTTCTCAATGGTGCAGTACATCCTCCACTCAACCATGACCATCAAACTTGTCTCAGTGGAGAATGCAAGAAAGCATACCCAGACATATCTAAAAATGAAGTATCAACTTGGTGAAGCGACCAAACAGGACTACCTGTATGTCAAACATTATAAGGAGCAAGTGATAAACCGAGCTTAGCGAATCCACAATCAACAGGACAAACCTGGGCATTTTTCCACATTGTCAGAGCATTAAGTCCTGGAGCACAAGTCTTCATTACAATTGCCAGAATACTGTTAGGGCCCTTAGCCTTTGCAGTATCCAGTGCCTGCAGCCATTTCTTGATATTGCAAGGAGTGAATCGAATTGGCTGAATTGGTGATCAGGAGAATTGGAGGAGGCCACATTGGATCATCCACTCGGCATTTCTGGCTGAAGATTGCTACAAATGCTTCAGCCTTAACTTTTGCACTGGGCTCTTCCATTATTGAGGTTGGGGCTTTTTGTGGAGAAACAGATTGGGAAACAGATTTTGGAAAGATGCAGATGCCACAGGGTCGTAGTCATGGGCGACTTCAACTTCCCAAATATTGATTGGAAGCTCTTTAGATCAAGTAGATTGGATGGGGCGGTGTTTGTGCAGTGTGTCCAGGAAGCTTTTCTAACGCAGTATGTAGATTGTCCAACCAGAGGGGAGGCCATATTGGATTTGGTACTCGGTAATGAACCGGGACAAGTGGTGGGCTTGTTAGTGGGTGAACATTTTGGTGATGGTGACCACAATTCTGTGACTTTCACCTTGGTTATGGAGAGAGATAGGTGCGCACAACAAGGTAGATTTTATAATTGGGGGAAGGGAAATTACGATGCTGTAAGGCAGGATTTGAGGAGCATACGTTGGGAGCATAGGCTGTCAGGGAAGGATGTGGTGGAAATGTGGAACTTTTTCAAAGAGCAGATACGACGTGTCCATGATATGTATGTACCTATCAGGCAGGAAAGAAATGGTCGTGTGAGGGAGCCTTGGTTGACGAGAGAGGTTGAATGTCTGGTAAAGAGGAAGAAGGTGGCTTACATAAGGTTGAGGAAACAGGATTCAGACAGAGCAGTGGAGGGATACAGGATAGCCAGAAGGGACCTGAAGAAAGGGATTAGGAGAGCTAAGAGAGGGCATGAAAAATCGTTGGCGGATAGGATCAAGGATAACCCCAAGGCATTTTATGCGTATGTGAGAAACCTGAGAATGACGAAAACGAGGGTAGGTCCGATCAAGGACAGTAGTGGGAGACTGTGTATTGAGTCGGAAGAGATAGGAGAGGTCTTGAACAAGTACTTCTCTTCAGTATTTACGAACGAGAGGGACCGTATTGTAGAAGAGGAGAGTGTGAAATGGACTGGTAAGCTAGAAGAGATACCTGTTATGAAGGAAGATGTGTTGGACATTTTGAACAACTTGAGGATAGACAAGTCCCCCGGGCCTGACGGGATATATCCTAGGATTATGTGGGAAGCAAGAGAGGAAATTGCAGTACCGTTGGCAATGATCTTCTCGTCTTCACTGTCAACGGGGGTGGTACCAGGGGACTGGAGAGTAGCGAATGTTGTGCCCCTGTTCAAAAAAGGGAATAGGGATAACCCCGGGAATTACAGGCCTGTTAGTCTTCTGTGGTAGGCAAAGTAATGGAAAGGGTACTGAGGGATAGGATTTATGAGTATCTGGAAAGACACTGCTTGATTAGGGACAGCCAGCACGGATTTGTGAAGGGTAGGTCTTGCCTTACAAGTCTTATTGAATTCTTTGAGGAGGTGACCAAGCATGTGGATGAGGGTAGAGCAGTGGATGTAGTGTACATGGATTTTAGTAATGCATTTGATAAGGTTCCCCATGGTAGGCTTATGCGGAAAGTCAGGAGGCATGGGATAGAGGGAAATTTGGCCAATTGGATAGAAAACTGGCTAACCGGTCGAAGGCAGAGAGTGGTGGTAGATGGTAAATATTCAGCCTGGAGCCCAGTTACAAGTGGAGTTCCGCAGGGATCAGTTCTGGGTCCTCTGCTGTTTGTAATTTTTATTAATGACTTAGATGAGGGAGTTGAAGGGTGCGTCAGTAAATTTCCAGATGATACGAAGATAGGTGGAGTTGTAGACAGTGAGGAGGGCTGTTGTCGGCTGCAGAGGGACTTAGATATGATGCAGAGCTGGGCTGAGGAGTGGCAGATGGAGTTCAACCCTGCCAAGTGTGAGGTTGTCCATTTTGGAAGAACAAATAAGAATGCGGAATACAGGGTTAATGGTAGGGTTCTTAGTCAGGTGGAGGAACAGAGGGATCTTGGGGTCTATGTACATAGATCTTTGAAGGTTGCCACTCAGGTGGATAGAGTTTGTAAGAAGGCCTATGGAGTATTATCGTTCATTAGCAGAGGGATTGAATTCAAGAGTCGTGAAGTGATGTTGCAGCTGTACAGGACTTTGGTTAGGCCACAGTTGGAGTACTGTGTGCAGTTCTGGTCGCCTCACTTTAGGAAAGATGTGGAAGCTTTGGAGAGGGTGCAGAGAAGATTTACCAGGATGTTGCCTGGAATGGAGAGGAAGTCGTACGAGGATAGGTTGAGAGTTCTCGGCCTTTTCTCATTGGAACGGCGAAGGATGAGGGGTGACTTGATAGAGGTTTATAAGATGATCAGAGGAATAGATAGAGTAGACAGTCAGAAACTTTTTCCCCGGGTACAACAGAGTGTTACAAGGGGACATAAATTTAAGGTGAAGGGTGGAAGGTATAGGGGAGATGTCAGGGGTGGGTTCTTTACCCAGAGAGTGGTGGGGGCATGGAATGCGCTGCCCGTGGGAGTGGTAGAGTCGGAATCATTGGCGACCTTTAAGCGGCATTTGGATAGGTACATGGATGGGTACTTAATCTAGGTTACAAGTTCGGCACAACATCGTGGGCCGAAGGGCCTGTTCTGTGCTGTATTGTTCTATGTTCTATGTTAACACCTCTGGGTGAGCTGTTTAAATGCCCACCACCATTCACGACTGGATGTGGCAGAACTGCAAAGTTTAGATCTGATCAGTTTGTTGTTGGGTCGCTTAGTTCTGTCTATCATTTGCTACTTATCCTCTTTAGCATGTAAGTAGTCTTGTTGGTAACTTCACCAGGTTGCCATCCCATTATTAAGTATGTCTAGTGCTGCTCCTGACATACCTACCTACACTCTCCATTGAACCAGGGTTGATTTCCTGACTTGATAGTAATAGTTGAATGGGGAATATGCTGGGTCATGAGGTACAGATTATGATGTCCCACAGCGCCTAGGGATCCCCAATCTCAAGTTATTAGATCTGTTCAAAGTCTGTCCCTTTTAGCACTGTAGTAGAGCCGCACAAAACAATGGATGATGTTCTCAATGTAAAGACTGGACTTCATCTCCACACGAGATGTCCAGGGGTCACTTTTCCCAATTCTGTAATGGACAGATGCATCTGCAACTGGCAGATTAGTAAGGAAGAGGTCAATTATGGATTTTCTCTCTGTGGTTCACTCACCACCTGCCACAGACCTCGTCTAGTATTTATATCCTTTAGGATCCAATCAGCTTGGCTAATAGAGCTGCTGCCAAGCCACTGTTAAGGGCAGACATTGAACTTCCACACAGTTGAGAAGTATTGTTCCATATGGAGGAGTACTGAATCATCACTCTAGTTAGGACAATATGCTGTAATCTCAGCAGGAGGTTTCCTTGTCCATGTTTCACCTGAAGCCATGAGACTTCATGGCTGCTGAGACAGTTTTGAAGACTGAGGGAATCTCCCTCTTGACTGTGCACCAATGTGCCACCACCTCTGCTGGGTCTGTTCTGCTGGTGGGACAGGACATATCCAGGGTTGGTGGTGGTGGAGTCTGGGACTTTGTAAGGTATGACTGTGTGAGTGTGACTGTTCCAGGCTGTTCCTTGACTAGCCTATGAGACAGCTCTCCCAGTTTTAGCATGAGCCCCCAGATGTTCGTAAGGAAGACTTTGGAGAGCCAGCAGGGTATATATTAGCAATATCAATAGGTTATAACTTCTACTGATGTGGTACAAGTTTGAAGTTACCATAACAGGTTAGGTTATGAGTGATTTTTGGACTGATTTATTAAGCAGCAAAACTTTTAGTATGATATGTCGGCTAAACTAATAGAAATAGCATTATAAGCTGTGTCAGCTGAGGATGGTTTACCAGTCTTGGAGGGCACATAGATGTGTGAACAGACTTTCTGCAGTTGGGAGCAGCAATTTTTTGTCCAGATTGATAGCAGCATTCTTTTCTACTTAAACTAACTGAAGTGCGAGGAAGCTAGCCCATCTTCATCTCAAGAAAACTGGTCAACATCAATCACTTTGACAAATTCTTTCCTGTCTGAAGCTTTTAAAAAAAAAAGTCGCTCTCTCTTTCACGTATTTTTAAACCTTTTTCTTAAATAATTTATTTATGCAAGATTTGTGAAGGTTTTTAGCTCAGGTTGAGGTTTAGGGCGTAGGTTTGCTCGCTGAGCTGTAGGTTTGATATCCAGACGTTTCATTACCTGGCTAGGTAACATCATCAGTGGCGACCTCCAAGTGAAGCAAAGCTGTTGTCTCCTGCTTTTTATTTATATGTTTGTCCTGGATGGAGTTCCTGGGGTTTGTGGTGATGTCATTTCCTGTTCGTTTTCTGAGGGGTTGATAGATGGTATCTAGATCTGTGTGTTTGTTTATGGCGTTGTGTTTGGAGTGCCAGGCCTCTAGGAAATTCTCTGGCATGTCTTTGCTTAGCCTGTCCCAGGATAGATGTGTTGTCCCAGTCGAAATGGTGGGTTTTTTTATCCGTGTGTAGGGCTACGAGGGAGAGAGGGTCGTGTCTTTTTGTGGCTAGCTGGAGTTCGTATATCCTGGTGGCTAACTTTCTTCCTGTTTGTCCTACGTAGTGTTTGTGGCTGTTCTTGCATGGAATTTTGTAGACAACATTGGTTTCGTCCATGGGTTGTACTGGGTCTTTTAAGTTTGTTAGTTTTTGTTTGAGAGTGTTGGTAGGTTTGTGTGCTACTAGGATTCCGAGGGGTCTTAGTAGCCTGGCTGTCATCTCTGAAACTTCTTTGATGTATGGTAAGGTGGTTAGGGTTTTTCTGGCTGTGTTTGATTCTCAAGAACAAACCACGACAAGCAGACCAAATACAGCCAGAAACCCTAGCCACCTTACCATACATCAAAGAAGTTTCAGAAATGACGGTAATGAAACGTCTGGATATCAAACCTACAGCTCAGCGAGCAAACCTACACCCCATAATTGATTTATGTTTGGATTATGTGGTCCAACTGTATCATGGATGTCCAGGAGACATGCCCTTGGCAGAAGTGAAGCCTTGTCCTGTGTTTTTGAGCCAACCAGCAAGCTGCTTAAACAGTAGCAAAAAGATTTCTTAATATTTTATCAGGTTATTACAGTAATATCTTTGAGCAGATGCAGTCTTCCAAGCTAGAGTCTGCGATCTTGTTACCTGAGTTTATTTTTCAGCCTCAGTTTCAAAGACATATATAAAATTAAGTTCTGTACTCTGGATTTGTGCAGGAATATGGACTATACCTCAAGCAAATAATATGTTTTTAGGCATAAGAAAGATGGATGGTCATGAACAGACGCCCTGTTTCACACTCTGTTCAATTTTCTTTTCCTGTGAAAGTTCACAGATACTACTTGGTTTGCAGTGGTGCCTAAGATATTTTTAGGAAAAAGATTGAATAGCTGAATGTAGTTTCAGTTTTGTCCATATCCATTTATGCAATGTTTTGTGTAAGGCAACTCCTTTACACCCTTCGATTATTGAATCAGTGGGATGAATGAAATATTTTGCTCAGCCACTTTCTGGTTGCCAGGTTGAACATTACATAAATTAACAGATGGCAAATTTGTACAAGGAGGGCTATTTAGGCTATATTAATTTGCTTATTGAGAGAGAGAGTAGTAACTCTTTCCATTTCAGTATCTAACTGAGTCTATAATTGTTTCTTCAGCCGCACTCTCTGATGAGTATTATTACAACAGTTCTAAATTCACCTTCTTTTAGCCTGAATCTGTGTTCCTTTATCCTAACTATCAAAATATTGTTCAAATAATATTCTGTTCTTATAATTTAAATTTCACCATATTTTCTGATAAATCTGTAAACTGGAACTTGGAGTGTTTAACACCTACCTCCCACACTTGCTGTTCAGCAGTTTCTTTTGTTACTTCTCTTATCTGTAATGTTGCATTAAGTTCTCAATGAATGAAAAGTCACAACAATAATTCTGACCTTTGTGTATATTTGATGCGAAACCTGCAGAACAGTTCTAGTATTTTCTGTCTTCACTTAAGCTCTTGCCTCTGCGTAATCCAGATCAAGGGAGCATAATTTTGATTAGAGTACAAAGGAACCTCAATTTTCCTGCAAGATTGCAAGGTCCCGATGCTTGGCTAAATTGTTATCTGGCATTCGATTATCCGGAATTTGATTAACCAAATTAAATACTCCTTACCCGTATCCTTCAGATAATCTAGGTTCCTCTATGTCATTCAGGAGTGAAGTTCGGAAATCATAACACTATGCACTGGGTAATGAAAATATAAAATCCATTTGCTTCCATCATCCTCCCAAAGACAGGGCTAGTTTTGAAATATCGAGACTGAGATAGACTGACAGACCTTTATTGCAAAAGAAAGATGTCAGATTTATGTCTTTCAAGATTTCAAGACACCCGAGAGAGCTTTACAGTCAATTAAGTGTATTTCAAACTAAAGATACTGACTGTGATAATATAAACATGACAACCAATTTGTGCATAGCTAGGTTCCTTAAACAGTGTTAAGATAATGACAAGATAACATTTTAGCATGAACTTATAGTAAACTCAGTTCTTTTAGGTTTTTAATATGTTTTAGGCATTGGTTGAGGAATAAGTCTTGGAGGTGATACTGTGATAAATTGAGAACCCAATCTTCTGATTTAGAGACATAAATGCCACCACTGATCCATGGTTGATATTGTGGATATGAATCTAAGTGGTGTTGCGATGTAGATCATCCATAATCTACTTAAGTAGAGAAACATACTAAATGGGCTGAATGGCCTTCCCCCATTCATTTTAGTGCTCATTTTTGACTTTTCTGCCCATTTCTTAACCATTTTTCATGCTTTTATCTCCATCAAGAGGCAACCGTCCTTCATGTTGAAATTTACACCACTGGGCCAAGGAATGGCAGATGGACTTTAGTTTGGATAAATGTGAGGTGCTGCATTTTGGAAAGGCAAATGAGAGCAGATCTTCGACACTTAATGGGAAGGTCCTGGGAAGTGTTGCTAAAAAAAAGATACCTTGGAGTGCAGATTCATAATTCCTTGAAAATGGAGTTGCAGGTAGACATTTGGTATGCTTTCATTTATTGGCCAGAGCTGTAGAGGACATTAGTTAGACCACTTTTGAAATAGCGTGTGCAATTCTGATCTCCCTCCTATAGGAGAGTGTTGTGAAACTTGTAAATCATTTCTGAACTTTTTCAAGTATGTTGCCAGGTTTGGAAGGTTTGAGATATGGGCAGAGGTTGAATAGGCTGGGGCTGTTCTTCCTGGAGCATCAGAGGCTGAGGGGTGACCTTGTTGAGGTTTATAAAATGATAAGGGGCACAGATATATACAGTAAATAGACAAGGTCTTTTCCCTGGGTTGGGGGTGTCTAGAACGAGAGGGCAGAGGCTTAGGGTGAGAGGTGAAAGTTGTAAAAGGTACTTGAGGGCAACCTTTTCACGCAAAGGGTGGTGTATGTATGGAGTGAGCTGCCAGAGGAATTGGTGGAGGCTGGTACAGTTACAACATTTTAAAAGGCATCTTGATGGGTATATGAGTAATAAGTGTTTAGAGGGAATTGGGTCAAGTGCTCGCAAATGGGCCTCGATGAAGTTAGGTTGTCTGGTTGGCATGGACGAGTTAGACTGAAGCGTCTGTTTCCATGCTGTATATCTCTATGACTCTGTCTGCTATCTAAATACATCAAACGATAGACATGTAGGTCAGTTGCCTTTTACTTCCTCCAAGAAATTGGTCAGACAGCAACTTCCCCCTTCAAATCCTATTGGCTTATTTATTCAGTTATTGGACTTAAGTTTATTCCTAATAGTTTAAATTCTTTTGCACAATGGGAAGTGAGTGTCGATGTATGTTTCGTCTTTCTTTACTTCCATCCTCCCAGTCCATTCTCATTTTCCAATGACTCTTTCATCACATGTATCTCTGCCCCTACATCATGTTCAGTACTAGGAATGAAAGCCACTTGCCCCAGGAGTTTGAAATAATTTGAGCTGTTTTCAATCTGGCCATGACTTTGTTCTTTTTCATGTTGGGATCCTTGGCTTAGGGTAACTCTTTGGGGAATGTCACCCTTGTGACTATTTAAAGAAATGAATAATTCTGAATGATTATTATTTTATTCACTGTTTTGGTTTCAAATGCATATGCATCTTTTATAGGTACAACTTAATTTTTCACTGTTCCTTAACGTAGCTAATAATTCCATTTTAATTGTGTATAATCTCCGTTTTTTTGTTGAATTCCTTTTTTTTCTATGGATCCTCTTCTTCATTTTGAATCTGTTTAGATTAGATTACTTAGTGTGGAAACAGGCCCTTTGGCCCAACAAGTCCACACCAACCCGCTGAAGCGCAACCCACCCATTCCCCTACATTTACCCCTTTACCTAACACTACAGGCAATTTAGCATGGCCAATTCACCTGACCTGCACATCTTTGGACTGTGGGAGGAAACCGGAGCACCCGGAGGAAACCCACGCAGACACGGGGATGTGCAAACTCCGCACAGTCAGTCGCCTGAGTCGGGAATTGAACCCGGGTCTCTAGCGCTGTGAGGCAGCAGTGCTAACCACTGTGCCAGTTTAATATTCTGTTATTTTGTCAAGCTTGTTGATTTTTGGAAATGTAGTTATTCTGAACGCTCAGCATTATCGATTTGAAGTGCCATCCTGTTCCCGCCTCAGTTGAAGCAAAACGCTCAAGAGACAGAGTACAGTTTTACCTCCTTCATTTTCATTCCAGGCTGTGGAGGGAGAGAAAAGATCACCCATGAATTCTCGGTCTTCTCTCGAACAGCAGTTTCTTAGTGAACTATATAGTCATTTGCAGGGAGGAGCATCCAGATAAGGCAACATACATATTGATTGGGTGACTGTTACAATCAGCAAGTGTCAATAGTAGAGCTTAAGCCATCTGCTGTGACACAATCAATTTTCTTAACCTTGTTAACTGGCTTCACATAATGAATATTTTTTACCTTAACTGACTTTACATCCTGAATACTTCTTCGTCTTGTTAAATTACTTTGCATAATGAATGCTTTTCCACCTTGTTAATCCACTACCCTTGCCTCCAGCACCTCATTTTTACTCCAAGTTCTTACCTGATCCAAGTCATGCTAGCAGAACCTTTTCTTTCACAAAACTCAAAACTTAACTCTTTCCCGACTTGCTCATACTGTATGCGCATTCTCAGAAGTAGTTCCATTTTTCTGATATAGAACTTAACGTTGTGCAGTCTACTTCAGTCATGTTTCACTCATTTCTATGAATTTATCCTCTTTATAAAACAAATGTTTTATATACGTTTATATAACTTGTACACTCATCAGCGCAAGAATACAAATTTGACGGGAAAATAAGCATTTATACTGCACGACAGGAGAGTGCTGATCGGTTGACATTTGGACTCTGGTAGAAGTGTCGCAATAGGAAATGCTCCCATTAATACTGATTGAGAGTTAACAGCAAGGCTTTGTTTAAATTTTAGACAATGTAGACTGAGTTTTGAGAATATTTGTAGCTCAGGTTGATGTTCTGGATGCAGGATTGCTTGCTGAGCTGAAACTCAAACACCTAGAAAGCGAGCTACACAACCAGTGCTTCATTTGGAGGCTCACTGAAGATGTTACCTAGTATGGTGACAAAACATCTGCAAATGAACCTTCCAGCTCAGTGAGTGAACCTTCATCCACAAGCAGACTGAAGCAGTGCATTGCCTTGAAAAATGAACCAGGGATTGGCTGACTGTCATGTATTTTCTTGTATTGAAAGAGGTGCAATGCATGTACTTGTTTCTTCTTTCCATTTGCAAAGTATACAACCTGGTGTTTTAGTATATGTGGCTTCCAGGATACACATGCCATTCTCCAAAAAACAAGTTCTACGTGGCACAATCTCGACCAATTTCCAGAATACATTATGCTGTGGTTGCTGTTTATCAGGATGCCATAATTATAAATAAATAGCACAGAAAAATAAGCATTCCTATTTGTAGCCACAGAACTAGAATAGGAAGCGATTGTACATTGTTTGACTAATTGTGATAACTGACTATTCAGTTTTCTATAGTTTGTCGTCTTCATATACTAACCTGGGCACAAGTAGCATTATTATACCAATTAATTAAACTTCATCAAAATTGAAGCTTTCTGCCTGATCAGGAATACCCTAGAACTCTGTGGGAAGCTCAGTGATTGCTGTGCCCCTCTGTGAGATATTTGTGTCATCGATAGTCATAGGTGAGATGCCGGAAGACTGGAGGTTGGCTAACATGGTGCCACTATTTAAGAAAGGTTGTAAAGACAAGCCAGGGAACTATACACCGGTGAGCCCGATGTCAATGGTGGGCATCTTGGAATCCTGAGGGACGAGGTGTACATGTATTTGGAAAGGCAAGGACTGATTGGGGATAGTCAGCATGGATTTGTGCATGGAAAATCATGTCTCACGAACTTGATTGAGTTTTTTTGGAAGAAATAACAAAGAGGATTGCTGAGGGCAGAGCAGTAGACGTGATCTATGTGGACTTCATTAAAGATTTTGACAAGTTCTCTATGGGAGACTGGTTAGCGAGGTTTGATCTCATGGAATACAGGGAGAACTAGCCATTTGGACACCGAATTGGTTCAAGATAGGTAGTGGAGGGTTGTTTTTTTCAGACTAGAGCCTGTGAACGCTGGGTGCCACAAGAATCAGTGCTGGGTCCATTACTTTTTGTCATTTATAAATATAATTTGGATGTGAGCATAAGAGGTATAGTTAGTAAGTTTGCAGATGACACCAAAATTGGAGGTGTAGTGGACAGTGAGCAGGTTACCTCAGATTACAACGGGTTGTTGATCAAATGGGCCAATGGGTGAGGAGTGGCAGATGGAGTTTAATTTAAATAAATGCGAGGTGCTGCATTTTGGGAAAGCAAATCTTAGCAGGGCTTGTACGCTTAATGGAAAGGTCACAGAGTGTTGCTGAACAAAGTGACAGAGGAATGCAGGTTAATATCTCCTTGAAAGTAGAGTCGCAGGTAGTTAGGATAGTGAAGAAGACCTTTGGTATGCTTTCTTTTATTGGTCAGAGCATTGAGAATTGGGAGGTCATGTTGCGGCTGTGCAGGACATTGGTTCAGCCACTGTTGGAATATCGCGTGCAATTCTGGTCTTATTGGAAGGATGTTGTGAAACTTGAAAGGGTTCAGAAAAGATTTACAAGGATGTTGCCAGGGTTGGAGGATTTGAGCTATAAGGAGAGGCTGAACAGGCTGGGGCTGTTTTCCCTGGAGCGTTGGAGGCTGAGGGGTGACCTTATAGGGGTTTATAAAATCATGAGGGGCATGGGTAGGATCATTAGATAAAGTCTCTTCAACTGGGGTGGGGGTGTCCAGAACTAGAGGGCATAGGTTTAGGGTGAGAGGGGAAAGATATAAAAGAGATCTTTTTCCTGCAGAGGGTATTACATGTATGGAATGAGTTGCCACAGGAGGTGTTGGAAGCTAGTATAGTTGCAATATTTAGAAGGGTGTATGAATAGGAAGGGTTTGGAGGTATTGTCGTATCTCCTCCACTTCTCTCTCTTTCTCTCTCTCTCTTTCTCTCTCTCTCTTTCTCTCTCTCTCTTTCTCTCTCTCTCTTTCTCTCTCTCTCTCTCTCTCTCTCTCTCTCTCTCTCTCTCTCTCTTCCCCCCCCTCCCCCCCCCCCCCCCAGTCTTCATCTTTATTCTGGGTCCTGGACGGAGATTGAATGATTGCCCATGTGTGTAGGGACATGGGTTCCCGGTCTTCTCTTGAGCAGCAGTTTCTTAATGAATTATATAGTCATTTTACAGGGAGGAGCCTTACCATCCAGATAAGGCAACATACATATTGATTGGTTGATGATTACAAGCAACGAGCATCAACTGTTAGGATTAAGCCATCTGCTTTTACACAATGAATGTTCTTAAACTTAACTGGCTTCACATAATGAATACTTTCAATTTGTTAACTGACCTTACATGCTGAATGCTTCCGATATTGTTAAATGGCTCTACGTAATGAATGCTTTTCCACCTTGTTAACCCATTACCATTGCCTCCAGCACCCCATTGTTAACTGTAAGTTCTTATCTGATCTGAGTCATGTTCAGCTGAACCTCTTGTTTCCCAAAAACTCAAAACTTAACTCTTTCCCCCCCACCCCGATCATAGTGTATACGTTCTCAGAGGGAGGTGGGCCAGGTGCTGACAGGTGGGAATAGAATAGGTTGGGATATTTGGTCAGTATGGACAAGTTGCGACCAAAGGATCTGTTTCCATACTGTACATCTCTGATTCTATGCTGCCGGATCAGTTTCAAACAGGATGAAATATATACTGAGAAATACCAGACCAGATTTTCTGAATCTGGGCAGTCTCATGCAGATTCCCACTTGGTGCTTCTTTTTGTGAAAGCATGTTCTGTATTTCTCTGAGAGAAGGTTCTTATCAGGGCTGTTTTAGAATTGCAGGACCATACTTCTGACAGTTCTTTCATTGTGTTGAGCTGTGAGCAAGGCAAGCCATGCTCCTTTTGTCATGGCAGTCAACTGCCATATTCTGAAATTTAAAGATCCTGGCAGCTGCTGTGAAATAGTAAGCCTGAAAGGTAAGTGTGATGTTTGGGTGTTGGGAGGGTAGAATATTTGGGAAAGGGTTCACTGGGTGGTGCCCTGGGGCCAACTGGGTAGGATGTCAGGTGGGCCAGAGGCTGGGTGCCATCTGGACTAGGTGAGTGAGTAGAGGGGCTAATAGGTGGGGTACACAATAGCAAGGGGACAGGGGAGGGGTGATGTAAATATAGTATGATGTGATGTAGGTATGAGGTCACTTCAGTAGTTACAAGAGTTGGTGTGTATGTAATAGTTTGAATTTTCCTAAACAACTACTTCATTTCATTTCACTGGAACTCTCTGAATTCTTTGATTTAAATCGAAATTTTTGGAAGGTCCAGATGCAAAGGAACTGCTGAGCTGAATCTTAAATTTCTTGTTTAATTCTTTTGGAGTCTGCTCTGTAGGGATTTCCACAGGGGTCCGCATGTACAACTCCCCATCCATGTTGGAAAAACAATTGGTAAGCAGAAAATCCGGACCATGTACAGCAAATAATTGGGAGACAGTAATTGATTACATAAGTTTTATTCTGATCAATTGCAAGAGGATAAGGGTGTGTTTGAAAGATCCTTTGTAGTTGTGTACTCTGCTTTGCCCTTCAGAGATCAGAAGGGACATTAGGACCTCAGGAAGTGGAGTGGAGGACGCACCCCTGTCTGAATCAGTGGTGCTGAGGTGGAGGTGGTTGAGAGCTTCAAGTTCCTAGGAGTATACATCACAAACAATCTGAGCTGGTTCATTCATGTCAATGCTACAGTCAAAAAAGCACACCAACACCTCTGCTTCCTAAAAAGGCTAAGGAAATTTATCACTTTCATAGTGATTCTTAACAAGTTTTGTAGATGCACCATTGAAAGCATTCTTTCCGGATGTATCACAGCCTGGTATGGCAACTGCTATGCTCACAACCACAAGAAATTAGAGAATAAAAGCAAATACTGTGGATGCTGGAATCTGAAGCCAAAAGAGAAAATGCTGGAAAATCTCAGCAGGTCTGGCAGCATCTGTAAGGAGAGAAAAGAGCTGATGTTTTGAGTCTAACTGACCATTTGTCAAAGCTTTGACAAAGGGTCAGTTAGACTCGAAACATCAGCTCTTTTCTCTCCTTACAGATGCTGCCAGTCCTGCTGAGATTTTCCAGCATTTTCTCTTTTGGTTACAAGAAATTAGAGAGTTGGTAATGCAACCCTATTCATCGTGAAAACCAACTTCCTTCCATTGACTCTGTCTTTACTTCCCCCTGTCTTGGGAAAGTAACCAACACATTGAAAAACCCTTCTCAACCTGGTTATACTCTTTTTCAACCTCTTCCATCGGGCAATTTGAAAACATTTACCAACAGATTTAAAAACAGCTTATGAATGTACCTCTCACATATTAAAGTTGATTTTTCTCTGCACCCATAACACACTATATTTAGCATTATGTTCTATTACACTGATGTACTTGTTTAAACTTTAATTGTCTGGATAACACAAAATGATATATTTCACTATCTCAGTACATGTGAGAAAAATTCAAATTAAATCAAATCACATCTGAGATCTGGTATGTTGTGAAAGGGCAGCTACTACTTGATTGAGTGAACTTTTCTCAAAGTACAGACATACGAAGTAGAAGCATAAATAGGCCGTTCAGTCCCTCAGACCTGCTCTGCCATGTGATAAGATCAATACATAATAGAATTATATTTTTAATTCCACATTCCCAACCACTTATGATAACCTATGATTCCTTTGCCTAACAAAAATCTATCTGCCTGTGAGCCTGTGTCCAAAGTCTCACATCCTCAAAACATTTTTCCTGATTTGTCTGAAAAGATAGTTACCCTTCGTTCTTGAATAAGAGGCTGGCCTCAAAATTCCTCACCTGCTCTCTAAGTTTCCTATCGGGCTTTTCCTTACCTCTCTCTTTTTTTGCTAGTTATGATCACTGCATTCTATCATCATTAGGAATTCAAGACTTATGAGCACTCAACTGCAGGCCTTTTGCAAACCCTGAACATTTATTGCATGTAAAATTATGTATAAGCTTTGCTAGTGCCATGTTCTATAATGGCTCACCCATCTGATCTGACATGATGATTCCTTGTACACCAGCTTAGTAGCTATTGTCAGAGTATTGGTATGGTTAATCCTTTATTTCACACATACTATGATTAAACAATGTCAACAGAAAATCCTGTTTGATAATGTTTTTGAGGATTTAACTAATCTGATAAGTAAAGGGGAACTAGTTAATTTTATGTACTTGGATCTCTAAAAAGCTTTCTGTAAGGTCCCACACAGGATAAGGGCTAGTGGATTTGTAGGTGATGTAATAGTGTGGATAAAAGATTGGTTAACAGACAGGCAGTGGAAAGTAAAGGATAAATGGAGAACAATCTTCAGGTTGACAAGCTGTACCTATCAAAGTAGTGACAAGGATCAGCGGGTTGGGGCCTCCAATAATTAAGTCTGTGTTGAGACTTTGAAGATATACATCTTCTGACCTTTAACCTGTCTGCCTCCCATGCATTGACCTATCTTTCTTAAATAAGCTGACACATTCTTCCCATGTCTGAGTGAGTTGCCTCCAGGTGCTACGGTTTCCTCCCACAATCCAAACATGTGCAGGTTAGGTGAATTGGTCATCAAAATTGTGCATAGGTTCAGAGATGTGTAGGTTTGGTGCATTAGGGGGTAAATATAGAGTAATGAGTAATGGGTTTGGGTGGGAGAATCTTTGGAGGGTCATTGTGGAATTGTTGGGCCGAAGGGCCTGTTTCAATACTGTAGGGATTCTAAATTCTAAGACTGTGCACGATACTCCAGATGTGGTTTCAACAGTTACCTGGATAACTGATGCAAAACCTCCCTATTTCTGTTCTCAATTCCTTTGCGATAAACAATAACATTCTGTTAACTTCCCTAATGATTTGCTGTACCTGCAACTATTTATGATTCATGTCGGCGGTCACACCTTTCCCTTTGCAAACCAGAACTTTGCAATCCCTTATTATTTAGCTTTAATATATGCAGTGTGGCTCAGTGGTTAAGATTGCAATGTCTCTGCACCAGGGACCTGGGTTTGATTCTAGCCTTGAGTGACATTGCGTGAAGTCTGCACGTTCATAATCCAAAGATGTGCAGATTAGATGGATTGGCCAAGCTAAAATTGCCTCATAGTGTCCAGGGATGTGGAGATTAAGTGGATTAGCCATGACAAATGCAGGGTTATGGGGATAGGATGGCTGGCTGTGTCTGGGTAAGATGCTCTTTGGAGGGTCAGTGCAGACTACTTCCATATTGTAGACATTCAATGATTCTGCTGCTTTACTTTTTCTTCCTGTTAAATTGGACAATTTCACCTTTTCCCATATTTGTAAGATCTTTGCCCATTTAGCCAATCAGTTGTCTTTTTGTAGCTTCCTCATGTCTTTCTTCTCAACTTCTCTTTGTGGCATCGGGGAGGAAATGTTGAGCCTATGGAATTCACTACCATGAAGTGGTTGAGACCAACAAATTGTATTTTCAAGGAGGAAATAGAAATAGCTCCCGTGGGTAAAGGGATCAAGGGATATGAGGGGAGGGCAGCATTAGAGTATTGAGCTTGATAATCAGCCATAGTCATATGCAGGTTCGAGGGATGAAATAACGTACTCCTGCTCCTGTCTTCTATATTTCTATGTCAGCAGATGTGGCAACCTTAGCTTACATCCCTTGATCCAGATCTGTTTTATAACTTCTCAACTGTTGACATCCCAGCATCATTCCCTATAATAACTACTTACTATTCTTGCCAACCATTTTTGCTACATTCTTTCTGTTTACCAGCCAATTGTTAATTCATGCTAATATGCTCCCTCCTTGACCAGGAGCTTTAATTTTCTGTAATAATATTTGATGTGACCTCCTCAAATGTCTTCAGGAAATTTTAAGTATAGTATGTCCAATGGTTTCTCCTTTATCAACAGAGCATGTTATCATCCCCAGGTAATGGGCGCAGCACGGTGGCCCAGTGGTTAGCACTTCTGCCTTACAGCATCAGGGACCCAGCTTCGATTCCACCCACCGGCAACTGTCTGTGTGGAGTTTGCACATGCTTCGCATGTCTGCATGGTTTTCCCCTGGATGCTCAATTTTTCTTCTACAGTCCAAAGATGTGCAGTTTAGGTAGGTTGGCCATGCTAAGTTGCTCATAAAGTCCAGAGATGTACATGCTAGGTGAATTAGCCATGGGAAATGCAAAATTACATGGATAGGAAAGTGGGGTGGGTCTGGGTGGCTGCTCTTCAGAGGGTCAGTGTGGACATGATGGTCCGAGTGGCCTGCTTTCCATACTGTAGTGATTCTATGATTTTGTAACTCCAATAGATTGGTCAAACATGATTTCCCTTGCGCACAATCATGTTGGTTCTGCCTGATTAGCTTGAATATATCCAAATCTTCTGTGATAACTTTATTATCATGGACTATTTTCTCAATGACTGATGTTAAGCGAGCTGGCTTGTTGTTTGTTTGTTTCTATGTCCCTCTCTTTTTGAGTCTTCTGAAGTACTCCCTGAAATAATTGCCATTGTATCTTTTATTGATCTATCCTTTCATCTAATTTATGAATTCACTTTATCCAGCTCTGCTTTTATGCCGTTATACTTCCTCTCATTTTTTAAATAAATATTAAAAATCTGAATTCTCTTTCCTTTCAGTGAATATAAAATTCAGTCATAAATCAATGAAGCTTTTTCATTTGTTTATTGGCCTGCACTTCATTGCCTATCCATGATAGCCACGGGGAAAGGTGTAAACTTCTTAAAGATTGCCTTTATTGTAAGGGGATTGGATTACAAGAATAGGAAGTTGTGCTACGATTAGATAGAACTTTGGTGCGACCATATCTGGAATACCAGAATAAGATCAGCTATGATCATGTTTAATGGCTAGAAGGGCTGAATTGCCCATTTCTGCTCCTAATTCCTACACTGTGTGCAGTTTTGTTCTCCATAGTTGGTGAAAGATACACTTCTTTTGAAGGCACGGATTGATTGAAGTATTACAGGGAAGACTCACTAGTGTGATCTTTGGGATGAGAGGCTGAATAAATTGAGTCTATTCTTGAGTTTAGAGAAGTGAGAGGTGATCTAATTGAACCATTATAAAGAGGTTTGACAAGGAATATGAGATTTTTTTCCCCAGCTGGGATTCTAAAGCAAGGGCATCATGGTTTCTGGATAAGGTTCTGATCATGTAGGGCTGGGGTGAGGCATTTGTTCACCTGAGGTTGTGTATCATTGGAGTTCTCTACTCTCTACCCCCCCCCCCCCCCCCCAATATAAATGTGATAACAAATAAAAAAAATTAAGACTAAGTTAGGCAGTTTCTTAGGTCTTCTGGATCTAGCTATGTGGGGAGCAGGTAAGAGAGTGGAGTTGGAGTTGAAGTTCAAGCTCGATTGTTGCTGATTAAGATGGCAGAGGGGGCAGAGTGTTCAGACTTCTGGCCCTGCCTGCTCCCTCTCGCATGTTTGCTGCATCCTCTTTCTTATTTTATTTTCTTCATTTAACTTTTGAATCAAATCATTTTTCTTCCTTCTGTGGTTGTGGTGATGGAGAGAAATTGCAGGGAACTGTTGAGTAGCATATCCAGTCCATACCTTATGGTTGTGGTGATTGTGGCTTGAGCAGCTGTTTGTGTTGATGTGTCATGATTTATTTCTTTTTATAATGTATGTAATTAAAATGGCATCAGATTATGGTGATTTTTAAACATTTTACTGTATTTTCATAAATGTATCTAACAAATTACTATACTATACTAAGCCCTGCCACGTTCACCTGAAATGTGAAGCATGGACAGTGAGCTGAATGGTCATTGCATTCTGTTCTTTTCTTCTGATGACCTCACAAATGAATGATCTCTTGGTCCTTGGGAGTTGATTTGGATAGTTATTCGGTTCTCTGTTGAGATGGGCCCCAGTATTCGAGAGCTGAGACAGTTTCCTAGCTATGGCGGCAACTGGAATATTGGCAGCGATGAGGCAATCTTGTCAGTGGCAGCAGGGGTTGCTTCAGCAAGCTTCCTTGTTAGTGTTGCAGCCTCAGGGACAACCTTGGTGGCTGCGAAGTGTGACAGTGTCCTGTAGCCACTTAAGAAATCCAAAAGCCATGATGTAATGAGAAAATGAAATGTGTCATGATCTGTTTCTTTTTATAATGTATGTAATTAAAATGGCATCAGATTATGGTGATTTTTTACACATTTTACTGTATTTTCATAAACACATCTAACAAATTACTATACTAAGCTCCACCACGTTCACCTGAAGTATGAAGCATGGAAAACGGGCTGAATGGTCATCTCCATTTTCAATTTCTTAATATCTGCAGTTCCTATTAATTTTCCCATAATTCTTCCACATTCTCTTAGGTTTCTTAAGCTATAAAATTTTGACATTGAAGATCCAGAGGACAGAATCCTGGGCTGGGTAATTTTGAAATGCTTGAACTAAAACTAATTTCTACAGTAATGATGCTAAATAGGATTTCCATTCATGGTAGCAGTGTAAATATTTCAATTCTGTTCATGCTGTCTCGCTTCCTACTTTCTTCTTTCCCTTGTCTTGTTTCCTGTGTTTGGAAGAAATTTTGCCTTTTATACATCCTTCTGTTAAGAAGACCATTAAAACAATATGTTGTATAAATTTTTTTAAAAGGCAGCCATTAGGATAGTACCTTTTTTAATGGCTTTAAATTCCATTTTTATACACCCCTTCAATCTAACCTCTTTTCTATAAGTAGTTTTGACCAAAGACATTTTAAAATTGATTTTGCTTCAACTTCCCTCTAGGTTGAGACTTGCATTTTAAATGGAAACAGTTTACAAAAGATTATCAATTTTAGCTAATCAAAAAATGGATTTGTGGCATGTGGTTTTGAACAAGATCACTTTAGCCCTTATAAAAATAGAAAGGGACTGTCACAGGAATTGTATATAGGTCAGTTAGATGATGTGCAAAACAGTAAGGATTGACCCCCTTCCTTTCACCACCAGCTACCCAAAACAAAACACCCAGGATGTTCTGTTAATTTTAGAAATAAAAATTCTTTTGATGTGTTGCTGTTGGTTCCCTGCACCTGGTTTTTCATCTGTTCATGTCGTCAGTGTTAAAAATAACTAGTTACCTGATGAAGGAGCAGCGTTCTGAAAGCTAGTACTTTCAAATAAACCTGTTGGACTGTAACCTGGCGTTATGTGATTTTTAACTTTGTCCACCCCAGTCCAACACCAGTACCTCTACATCATGTCATCAGTGTCAGCCATGACACAATTGGTTGTGTTCTCACCTCTCAGCCAGAGGGATGTGGGGTCAAATCAGGACTTGAATACTAAATCAAGATTGATCCTTCAGCTTAATGCTGAGAGAGCGCCACATTATTGGAAGTGGTTATTTTGAATTGGTGTATAAGATCTTGAAGAGCACAGGAGTTATTCTGAGAGTCCTGGCTCATATTTATCTCTCAAGCATTGCAAAATCAGACTTTCTGGCCATATCACTTTGCTGTTTGTGGGAGTTTGGTATTTGAAATTTGTCTCTTGTGTTTCATACATTGTTTAAGTGACTACACTTCTTATTTACAGAGGAACCTTGATTATCCGAACGAGATGGACGGGCACTATTTTGTTCGGATAATTGATTATTGGGTAATCGATTCAGTGCCTGTCCTTTGGGGTTCAGAGTTTTCTGTTAAGTGTGCTCCCTGTTTAGGAGAGTAGGCAGCAGCGCACTGCGTGATGCTATGTTAGACTGACAAATCCTCTGTGTAGTTTAGTTTTACATGGATTCATGCAGTTTTTGAGCAAATTAAAATATATTCCCGCAAAAAAAACATTCACCCCATAAGCTTTGTGTGCGCATGTAGAAGTGACAGGTGGAGTATGCATATTAGTGTGTGCATGTGGGAGTGACTGCATGTTAGTGTGTGTATATTTGTTTCTGTACAAGCTTAAGTGTGTATGTGAGTGTGATGGAGTATGCGTGAGAGGGTGCGTGTGTCAGTGTGAGTACGAGAGGCGTAATGTGTGCATATGAGAGAGAGGGGGTCTGCGTGGGTGTGTATCATGCAGTGGGGTCACCTGTATGTGTGACATGAACCCAAGGTCCCGGTTGAGGCCATTCCCATGGGTACTGAACTTTGCTATCAGCTTCTGCTCAGCCACTCTGCATTGTTGCTTGTCCCAAAGTCCGCCTTGGCGGATAATCATCCATCTGAGGCCGAATGTCCTAGACTACTGAAGTGCTCCCTGACTGGGAGGGAACACTCCTGCCTGGTGATTGTTGTGTGGTGTCCATTCATCCGTTGTTGTAGCGTCTGCTCGATCTAGTCAATGTACCGTGCCTCAGGGCATCCTTGCCTGCAGCGTATGAGATAGACAACATTGGCCGAGTCACATGAGTACTCGCCCCGTAACCAAGTTTTATGCGCGCGCGCACAGTCTTTCATCACATTCACACGCGCGCACACACACTCTCTCATCACATTCACACGCGCACGCACACTATCTCATCACATTCACACGTGCACACACACATGCACGCTCAATTTATCGCTCCTACATGCGCGCGCACACAAGCTTATGGGGTGAATTTAT
The DNA here is from genome assembly GCF_037043375.1 of Chiloscyllium plagiosum. Lineage (NCBI taxonomy): Eukaryota > Metazoa > Chordata > Chondrichthyes > Orectolobiformes > Hemiscylliidae > Chiloscyllium > Chiloscyllium plagiosum. The sequence continues at coordinate 18,797,549 of NW_028270142.1, forward strand.
TTTTGCGAGTTACGTTTTAGTTTGCTCTAAAACTGCATGAATCCATGTAAAACTGTCTAAACTATACAGAGGATTTGTCAGTCTGACATAGCATTAGGATAGACATCTGCAGTCATTGTTTTTACCTAGACAGACTTCACACCTATTTAAAAACCTGAGCTATCTTGAGAATGTAATTTAAAAGAAACTCTGGGATTTATAGATCAAAAAATAGAAACCAGCATATCTCATTATAAAAGATAGTTTTAATCTCAGATTGTTTGCTGTATCACATCTCCCTGACACCGGACTCCTTTGGCTATAAATTCTGAGCACATCTTATTCTCCACAACACCTGATGAGAGAATAGTGCTCGGAAAGTTAGTGCTTCCAAATAAACCTGTTAGACTATAACCTGGTGTTGTGTGATTTTTAACTACACAGACGTATTCTTACTTATGGCATCCAACTATGATAAACTTTGAAATGTGTGAAGAAAAATGTTATTGCACTTTAGTTGTTTTTTTCAAAAAAGTCAATGTGTAATTTGTTTTCCTCTCCAGGACTTAGCTATTTGCACCTAAACTGTCACGTGTACTGTCTCTTCTAGTACAAAAAGAATATCGCATGCTTTGAGAAAACTTTATTTGCCGATCTTTTCTTCCCCATAAAAGGCACAAATTGTCTTTCTGTCTGTATCCGTAATGTCTATTGGCAAGGCAGGATGATATAGTCTCCAGGCATATTGGTAAATCATAATAAAACTCCTAACCAGTCCTCAAGAAGAAATTCAAGAATGGAATTGGTGGAACCTTTGTTGCACCCCTCCCACAACATGTAGGTTCTGAATAATAAACATGTTTGTAAAAGAGTTAGTGTTGTACATACCAGCTCTTTGTAATTAATGATGAAAATCAATTTGTAATTGCAATTTACATTGTTTTGCTGTGTAATTGAATTATTATTGGGCATGGGGTGAATGGTGTACCGGATTTCCTCCCACCAAAGCTATTAATTCCACCGTGTTTTGCTCATTCTATTTCTATTCAGTTCCTCAATTGTAATTTCTCAAGATACTCTTCCCTTCCCAAACAAAACCCAAAATGACTGCAAGTGTATGGACCAAATTCAGTGGATTTTCAGGTTAATTTTGTTTTTAACTCTGGTTCTAGGTAATTGCATTGACATTCTTCACATTGCTGTAAGTTTTTCTTATCAAAATCACATTCTGTAAATTATCAATGATTTGTCTGACAATTTAAGGTTTCACATTATTTTATAACTATTTAGAGAAATGCATTTATTTGTCAAACTTGTGAAGAAAGATTATTGTAAATTTAGTAGAATGTAGTGGTCTTTGAAAATGCAGTTGATGAGTAATTAGTATTCTTTTCAACTCATGCATCTTGATGCTTCATATGATACTAATATTACATTATACAAAAGAAAACTGCTGAAAAATTGAAGGAACAGTCGTTACCAGCTTATTGTGGAGCTGGAGAAACTATGTCACCTGTTTATTGATTGTAGGAAGTCTTTGGCGGGGTACACTGAATGGGAGACATCAGGGCTAATATACCACATTAAGAATAGTGGTAAATCCTATAAAAACAGAATTGTGTTTTTCATCTTCTGCACTGCATTTACAAATCTTACCATATAAATACAATTGAATGTATTTTCAGACTTATCAAAACACTACTGATTAATTCCAGTACAGTACCAAACGACATTAAACATTGAAACTGTTCCTTCACACAAATGAATAATTAACACACTGAGAGATCAGCTTGCTCACTTGGCTTTTTGAAAAATGTCACATGACTGTGGGAATTTTCATTACACTTCATGAAGTGGACTGTGCCTCTCTTAGTCTTTACAACAAAGCTTTTGTGTGGACTCAATAATCACTGTTTACTGGTTCTAAAAGACCTCTCATCCAAGGAAGGGAGCATTATATCTGATTTTTGTTCCAAATTGTTATCCACTGTTTTTCACTAACTATGCATATTAGTGTTGACTGATAACAAAGCTAGACATGAGTGAATTGGATAAATAGTTTGTACCATATTAATGATGAGAAGAACATAGTATTTTGGGCAAGTTGTTGATCAGATGAACAAAACTAGCTTCTTAATAACATCCCATTGTCTTCTCAAGGGAATGGAGTGGGAGAAAATTGAAGACAGTGAGTAAACTAGGTTATTATGTATTTTTAAAAAAAAAACAGGATGCGCCATTGTCTCAAATGAGTATTGTTTGTTCTTATCATGCTTCTTACTCCTCACTTAAAAAAGTCTTTGTCCTTTTATCCTCCATTTAAATATGATCATCTAAAGCATCTACATACTTCATTTGAAGCCGTTTCTTTCCAGTGCACTTGCAAGGGGTGGAGGAAACTGGATCTAGCAGTCAGATACCACACTGCCTAAAATTTCTGAAACTTAAATTTGAATTCAGCCGAAAGGAATGGATTGAAAATCTCTTTTGTATTTTGCCACGCTTGAATCAGTTTGATATGTTCTGGTTAATTTCCTCAGCAAATGCAATATTTTATCAACAATCTTGTATTGTGAAAAAGAAAATGGAATGATTTGCAAGCATACAGTTTGACTTGCAGAGTGCTGTACATTCCACCTAAAGCTTACACAATCCAGTTGAAAACTCTGTAGTTATTATTCTCAGCTTTCACAGCTGCTGTCCCCAAACATTTCTTTCACTTCAACGGATAGAGGGTAGACTTCAGGATTAACAGCGAAACATAATTTGTACTTTTTTAGAAAAAAACTTTTATGATTTGTTTCTCTTTTCAGGAGTCTACAATTACATCGAAATCAACAGATGAACTGTACAGTGAGTACAAAAGTGATCGAAATGAAATTTCCTATTGTTATCAACTGCTTCAGGAACTAAATGAACAGCGGCAGCAAGGCATTCTGTGTGATGTCAACATTGTGGTGAAGGGTCAGGTTTTCAAAGCCCACAAGAATATATTAGTTGCTGGCAGCCGTTACTTTAAGACACTCTATTGCTATACTCCAAATGACAGTTGTGACCAGGTCACAGTGACTCACCTTGATGTTGTTGCAGTGCAAGGTTTCACTGTCATTCTTGATTTCATGTACTCTGGACATTTGGTTTTAACCAGTCAGAATGTAATTGAAGTAATGTCTGTAGCGAGCTATCTACAAATGACAGACATTGTTCAGGCTTGCCGTGGTTTCATAAAGGATGCCCTAAACATCAGTACAAAATCCAATGCAGCAGAGAAAATAATAATGCAGTATGAAAAGGTAAAAGCCTCCAACCGGTCCCAAAGAGAAAATACTGTAGCCACATTGAAACATGAATCCAACAGTCCTTGGATAGTCAAATCTACAACTGCAGTGAATAACTGTGCTACTGGAGGACTGCATGAAGAAAGGGCTAGATATGAAATGGAGAACTACAATTTTGATGTGGGTTCAGTGATGGACCAGAATGAGAGCTACCAGATTAATGATACTGTCTGGAGTCAAGATAACTTTTCGGATTATGTTGGAAAGGATCTGCAGATGGGACTACCTCAAGATCAGGGTCCTGCTTTTTCATGGGGAAACTTAGGAAAACTAATGCTTCATCAGACAGTTCCTCGAAGTGGACGAAGGAAAAACCACATAACTAGAAGAATTGTATATGATGTTGCACCAAAAGCTGAAGAGGGAGTTGGAGATAATTTAATGATGCAGCCACCTATGGCATTCTCTGAAGATGGATTACAGGAAATTCCTGTTGACTCATTTGGAGGTACTGTGTATAATATACAGGTTGTTCTACTTTAATGCATGTTTCATAATGCGAATTTGCTGTAATGCGATTGATGAATTGGGGATACTGTTTCTAAAGCGCAAGCTTTTAAAGCGGGTATTGGTTATAACGCAGTTCTGGCCCCATTAGTATCTCTCGGTTTTATTATAATGCAGGATCGCACAAGAATGGAACTATCACATTCCAGCAGAATCAACTGTATTAGATTTTCTTCTATTGTTCTTGAAGGCAGTCCTGTATGGAATAGTTCTTCCAATGCAGCAAAACATTTTGGTCAAATCCATCATGTAGTTGATGTTCTGTTCCATACAGATGGAAAGCATACCAAGGAAAAGAGCCATTTGTCAGTTTATATCATACTTTGGAGTTAGTAACACTGATCCATGTTTCCAACAGGATTCCCATCTCCATTTCCTTGAATATAATCTTTAATACAGACCATTGCTGCCTCACAAACCCTTGAGGTGAATACCACAGCCTATCAACACTGTATAGTAATCTTCTTCTGTTCTTTGTATTTAGCCCATATCTTGTGACTCCTTATCTGCTGGACATAGTCTGTTTGTATTTGCTCCATTCCATTCTTTCAAAATTAGAAAAGAAAACTGTGTGCTATCCTACAATAAGTCATCCTGTTGAAATTAATGCAAAATTAAAGTCTTTGGGGATCGGGAGAACAGCTGTCTAGTGGTTGGAATCGTACGTAGTGCAAAGGAAGATGATTTTGGTTGTTGTAGGCAAATCACCATGGTCCCCCAGTACCTCAGATTAGATATTTTCTAATCAACTTGTTGATAACATCAAGATGTTAATACACACCATGAGAGCAGCTGGGATTTGAACTGAGCCTCCTGGCTCTGAGGTAGGGACACTAACATGGCGCCACAACACCCCAGTTCCTCAAGATAAATATTTTTGAATCGGCTTGTTCAAAGGTGTTATTATGCAGTTAGACAATATGGGATTTGAACTCAGGACTTCTGGCTCAGAGGTAGACACACAATTCCTAGGATAGATTATTTCTAATCATCCTGTTCAGAGATTTTATTACAGACCTCTAGTGCGGATGGAACTTGAATCTGGGCAGGTAGGGACAAGATCACTGTGCCACAAGAAGCCTCAATTCCTTAGGATATTGACCAAAGCTCAACCATCTTCAGCTGCATCATAAAGTCAGGAATGGAAATGTTCATGGATGATAATGCAGTGTTCAGTACTTTTCAAGACTCCTCAGTCTGTCTCCGTATGCAGCAAGACCTAGACAACATTTGGGCTTGGACTCTGAGTACATATAACATTGCTTTTCATGACTGTGTCAGTAATGACCATTTGTAACAAAAGAGAATGTTACCATCCCCTGACATTCGATGGCATTACCATTGCTGAACCTTATTATCAATATGCTGAGGTTACCTTTGACCAGAGGCTAAACTCAATAAAAATATTCAGACCATAAGAACAGGTTAAAGATAGGAATTCTAAGGCAAGTAACTCCCGTCCTAACGACTCAATGTCCCTGTTGACAAGCAGATGTCAGGAGTGTCATGGAATACTCTCCATTTGCTTGGATGAGTACAGTAGCAACACTACTCCAGTTCAGTGCCATCTAGGAAAAAGCAGTCTGATTGATTGGCACTCCGTCCATTCCACCAATAAAGATGAGCAGCATTGTGTACAATATCTAAGATGTACTGCAGAAACTCAGCAAGCTTCCTTCAACAACACCTTCCAAAACTGTACCACTAAGAAGGGCCAGCAGCAGAAGTGTGGGAATGCCGTAGGCTACATACCAAACAATATACCATCTTGATTTGGGACGGTATCACTGCTGGATGAAAATGCTGTAACTACTTTCTTAACAGCACTGAGTTCATTGACGCCAGGTGGACTGTAGTGTGATACAAGAAGGTGGCACAGTCTCACCTTCTCAAAGGCATTTAGCAATGGGCAACAAATTTTGGTCTCATCAATGGCAATCGCATCTCGCAAAGAACCACAAAATTGAAAATAACAGTGTTTAAAATTATCATCTTGTGGAGTCCAGTGCTCTTGCTGTTATTAAAATTTTATAAAAGACTCATATTCACCTCATGATTTTTATTCTGTACCTCATGGAAAAAAAAACAATTCCATTTGCTTTGAAGACTATCAATCTGCAATACTGTGTCTGTTATCCCCAAACATTTATCTTTAAATGATTTTGCTTCTCTGCAAAATTGAACCTACAACCTTTCAAAGCATATTCACTGAATGTAGGTTTGCTTGCTGAGCTGGAAGGTTCATTTTCAGATGTTTCCTGCTTTCTGTTGATATGTTTGGGTTTCTTTGGGTTGGTGATGTCATTTCCTGTTCTTTGTCTCAGGGGGTGGTAAATGGGGGTCCAAGTTAATGTGTTTGTTGATAAGAGTTCCGGTTGGAATGCCATGCTTCTAGGAATTCTCATGCGTGTCTCTGTTTGGCTTGTCCTCTGAGGGATGTGCTATCCCAGTCGAAGTGGTGTCCTTCCTTATCTGTATGTAGGGATACTAGTGAGAAAGGGTCATGTCGTTTTGTGGCTAGTTGATGTTCATGTATTCTAGTGGCTAGTTTTCTGCCTGTTTGTCCAATGTAGTGTTTGTTACAGTTCTTGCACGGTATTTTGTAAATGAGGTTAGTTTTGCTTGCTGTCTGTATAGGGTCTTTCAAGTTCATTAGCTGCTGTTTTAATGTGTTGGTGTGTTTGTGGGCTACCATGATGCTAAGGGGTCTGAGTAGTCTGATAGTCATTTCCGAGATGTCTTTTGAGCGGCTAGGGTTTATGGATGCGTTTTTTCTGCTTGTTTGGGTTTGTCGCTGAGAAATCGGTGGACTGTGTTCATTGGATACCCATTATTTTTGAATACACTGTATAGGTGATTTTCCTCTGCTCTGTGTAGTTCCTGTGTGCTGAGTTTGTGGTGGCTCGTTGAAATAATGTTCTGATGCAGCTTCGTTTGTGGATATTGGGATGATTGCTTCTGTAGTTCAATATTTGTTCCGTATGTGGTGTTTTCCTGTAGACGCTGGTTTGAAGCTATCAACAAAAATATTGACTTGGACCCATTTACCACCCCCTGAGAAAAAGAGCAGAAAATGACCTCACTATAGGAAATAACATCACCAACCCAAACCTATAAATAGAAAACAGGAAACATCAGCAGTGCTTCATCTGGAGGTGCACTGAAGATGTTACCGAGTATGGTGACGAAATGTCTGAAAATGAACCTTCCAGCTCAGCGAGCAAAACTACATCTAGAACCTCAACCTGAGCTACAAATCTTCTCAAAACTCACTAGTATATTCACTGAGTTGTCATATTTCGTGATATTAAATCCCAAATACTGTGTTTACACCCATTCTCCACTTTATCAAAATCAGTGTCATGGATCACTTCTAAAGACCCCCTTTGGTTTTTTAAGGATTAAACTGTACTTCTGTTTTGATATTGTATGCAAATATTGATGTCAAAACAAAGACTTATCCAAATCATTGATGTACACAGCGAACAGAAGTGACTAGACCTGCGCCCCACTGGTCACAGTATCCACTTCCAATCATCTTGGATAAACTGTCCTCAACTCCTACAGCTTTCTTACTCTCAGCAACTTGCTATGATCTCTCTTATCGATCTTATTCAAACATCTGTGGTTATCTGTGGTACAGTACAGTGAAGTCCATTCCTAAAATAGATTCATGCAATACCTGTTGCATTTTTCTCATCAATTATGTCTCTAATCTCCTTGATATATTTTGAGGTTTATTCCAGAAGATTGACTTTTTGAAATCCATCCTATTACTTCTGTTTCACTTTGATCCTTAATTTGTGTTTTTTCTTCCTGCCACTGAGATAAGTGGTCAACAATTATCCAAATTAATTCTGGAGCTGTTTCCTATTCTTGAGGTGATACACTCGTACTCCACAGTGCACTGAAATATCAATTGTAGGGCATCTGCATTTTTTGTTCCTGTCTCCCTCAAGCTCCAAACATATATATACCAAGTCCTGATGATTGGATTTTCAGTTCAACTTAGCTGACTTGTTTTCCGTCATTCACTATAATTCACACCTGATTCTCAGGCAGTTCACGATTCACAACTTGTCCGATTTTTATTTTACTTTCATGGCATATTGGGATCACTGGCCAGCATTTATTGCCTGTCTTGTACATGATCAGTGGAGTGAGTGAATAGCAGCAAGTCCACTAACAAGCAAGTGAGTTACTTTGACCTGGATGGTGTCAGGCTTATTGAATGCTGTTGAAGCTGCATTCATCCAGGCAAGTGCAGTGTTTCTATCCTACTCCTGACTTCTGCATTGTAGAAACTGAGGAGGCTTTGGGAGTTAGATGATGAGTTACTCACTGCAGATTTCCCAGAAACCACTGTATTTATATGGCTGGTCCAGTTCAGCTTCTGGACCGTGATAATCCCCAGGATGACAGTGCGAGATTCTGTGATGGTAATGCCACTGAATGTCATGGGGTGATGGTTAGATGGTCATTGTCTAGCATTTACATTCCATGAATGTCATTTGCCATTATCAGTTCAAACCTGGATATTATCCAGGGCTTGTTGCATTTGGACATGGACTGCTTCCATATCTGAGGAGTTCCAAATGGTGCTGAACATTGTGCAGTCATGAGCGAACATTCCCTCTTCTGACCTTATTGTGAGAAGGTCATTGAAGAAGCAGTTAAAGATAGTTGGACTTGGAACATTCAGCTGAGCAACTCCGGCTGAGATGCCTAGAGTCAAAATGACTGACCTCCAAAAGAGCTCCTTTGCACCAAGTATGATGTGTGAAGAAATCTGCCCCCAACCCAAATTCCTATTGACTCCTGTTTGGCTGGAGTTTCTTGATGTAAAGGACAGTTACTGTTGCCGCTCCTCTGGTTGAATTGACATTGTCTTGGACTGAAACCAAAAAAACCGTATTTTACAACATGAGCCCAGGGTGTACTGTCAAATTCCTTGCATTTACCCTATCTATCCCTTTTAAATATTTTATATGTTTCAATGAGATCACCTCTTGTTCTTCTGAACTTGAGAAAAAATATTGGTCCAGTTTCTCTAATCTCTCCACAGGATAGCCCTGTTAACCTTCAATATATTCTCTTCATGTCAATCATGTCTTTGTTGAGATAAGGAGACCAAAACTGCTCACAATACTCCAGTATCTCTGTAACCAGCTCCTTCAAGACTCAGATGAAGACTGTCAGGTCCTGAGGATTTATTAACTTTCAGTCCATTGGTTTCTCCTGTATAATCTTCTTACTAACACTTAATTTCCTTCAAGTCCTTGTTCTCCCCAGCCACTCGGATCTCTAGTCTTGGAAGATTTCTTGTACCTTCCTCAGGGAAACCAGACACAATATAATCATTTCGCTTCCCTGGAGTTTTTCTGTTCCTCATTAATTTTGCTCTTTGCCTGCAATGGACTCTCGCACTTGCACCAAATGTTTCCTTTTTAGGTACGTAGAGAAGCTTTTACAATCTGCTTTTAATATTGTTTTGCCAGATTGCATTCTCCCTTTCCTCATTAGTTTATTGGTTCTCTTTTGCTGCATTCTGTAAATCTCCCAATCCTTCAAATTACTGCTATAACTTTATTAGCCTTTTCTTACAATCATATACAGACCTGAACATCTTTTTTGCCTACAGTTGATTAACCTTTTTGGAGTTTTTGAACCTTGAAGGAATGTAAACTTGTTATCAGTCAGGCAATTGTTCTTTAAAGATTATCTATTCTCTGTGTAAATTCATGTCTTTTGATATATTTCCTCAAACCACTTGAGCCAGTTTGTGCATTAGGCGTTCATAATTTCCTGTATTGAAGTTTAATACCCTTGCTTTAGAATAAAGTATCTCACTTTCAAATATAATGTAGCAAATGTAAGAAAATTACTAGAGTCAATCATAAAGTTATTTGAATGTCTTTAAAAAATCTGAGCCCATCACAGGTGATAACTCCTCGATAGCGTAGACCATTTTTTGCCCCTCCACAACGGGTGTGTACTTAATCCCCAGCAGTGAAGGTTGGCTGTGCATCGCCCCTAGCTTCTCCTGAATCTCTTAGGGCAGGTTCACACTCACTGGCTGTAGTAGTAGTAGTTAAAAGCCTGCCATTCAATGAATGAGGTTTGTCACAAGCAATGTATTACAGATTTTCTGTGTCCTGTTCCTTAATCTAAAAGATGTCTGCTTTGTTCAGGAAAGTTGCCTCGTATGGGACTCTGAAATGGAAAGTAGGAGGATTGAACACGTCACCATGGCGTGGGAATTGAGGTGCAACACAAATGGTTTCAAGCAACTTGTGTATTTTCATCAGTCAGCAGATGTGTAGGGGATGACGTTTACGAGGATAGGAAGCCTGTGAAGGTGTCTTAAGGGAAGAGTTCCAGTTCTGATGCACATTAGGAGAATGCAACAATAAGATACTGTTACCTAAATTTGAAGTTCAAGGACTTGAAGACAAATTATTGACAAAGTTAGGAAATTGGCTGAGCAATAAGAGATAAGAGTTTTGAAATCTGGCAGATATTCTAATTGAATCTGTGTTGGGGTCCAACCAATCGCTGTATTTCTCTCTTAGATGATGGGATAAGTAGCCACACATCCATGTCTGCCAATTAGTGGAAAAATAGACAGCATTGTAGACTGAAGCTAAGGTTACACAGCAACATTTAAGAGGGGGTGATGGCGTAGTGGTATTGTTGCTGGAATCATAATTCAGACTAGGTAATGTTCTACAGACCCTGCAGATGGTGAAATTTGAAATCAATAAAATATCTGAAATTAAAATTCTAATGGTGACTTTTGAAACTGTTTTCTCTTGTGCCATCTTTAAATGGCATACATGTCACTCCAGAACCACAGCAATGTGGTTGACTCTTAACTGCCCTCTGAAATGACATAGCACCCTTTTCAGTTTTATCATCTGCTAAAATATCTCAAAAGAAAATGAAACCGAACCAAATGAATTGAAGTTACGTAGTTCTGCCAAATCCCCCAATCATGAATGGTAATGGACAATTAAACAAGTCATCAGAGGAGGCTCCATGAACATTTCTCTCAATGATGAGGAGAACACAACATAACAGTGCAAAAGAAAGCATTGCAACAATCTTCAGCCAGAAATGTAACGGAGGCATTCCATCTTGGCCTCCTCTGGAGGTCTCCAACAGGTGCAAGTTGTCAGCCAATCTGATTTACTGCATGTGATATTAAGAAACAGCTGGCAGCACTGGATACTGCAAAGGCTGAAGGCCCTAACGACATTTGGCAATGGTACCAAAGGTGTGCCCCAGAACTTCTGCATCCGTAGCCAGGCTATTCCAGTACAGCTACAACATTGGAATCTACCCTTGAATGTTTATTTAATGTCTATATACTGTAACATTTATTGGCTATTTCTACTTGTCCTTGAGAGGGTGATGTGGAGCTGCTTTGTTGAATTGCTATAGACCGTTTAGTATGGATTGACCCAAAATGCTGTTAGGGATAGAGTTCCAGTACTTTGATCCATTAACCCTGAAAGAACAGCAATATATTTCTAAGTTAGGATGGTGAGTGTCTTGGAGGGGAGATTACACCAGTTAACTTTGTCAAGTCTGCTCCACAAATATGAAATCAGTCTTCATCTCGTTGAATCCTCAACACTTTGTCTTTGCCTTTTCCCCATAACCCTTTATTCCCTTACTGATTAAGAATCTGTCTGTCTCAGCTTTGAATATACCTAATGACCTAAGCTCGATAGTCCTCTGCAGTGTAAATTTCGTTGATTTGTTCCTGTCTGTAAATTCTTCCTCCTCTCTATTTTAAATGGGTGATCACCTACTGTGGTTATGCCCCCTTGTCCTAGAATCACCAACACAGGAAACCAACTTTTCAATATCTACCTATTTTCAATAGCCTCCAAACAGATTTGTCTAGTTCAATAAAGTTGTTTAATATGCTATTCCCTTTGAAATAAAGGTCAATATTCCATTACCCTTTGCTGTTACCTACTGAACTTGTGTGCTAACGTTTTTGTGATTCATACATGTGGACTCCCTCTGCTGCACTTTCTGCAGTTTTTCTCCATTTAAATAATACTTAGCTCTTCTCTCTTCCCTGCCAAAGTGAGCAACCTCACATTTTCCCATTACATTTAACTGCCAAGTTTTTGCCAACTCACTTAACCTGTCTATATCCTCTGCAGGTTCTTTGTGTCACCCTTATCACTTGTCCTACTTTCTATCCTTATCACCTGCAAACTTGGCAATAGTACATTCTTCTCCCTCATCCAAGTCATTAATATAATATAAATAATTTTGACCCCAGGACTGACCCTGTGGCACTCCACTAGATATAGAATGCCATTTGAAATGCACCTGTTGTTTCAACTCTCTGGTTAGCCAATTGTTTATCCATTCTGATGTACTGCCCCCAACGCCATGGACTTTTACCTTATCAAGCAGCCTTATGTGTGGTACCTTGTCAAATGGTTTTTGGAAATTCAAATATAATACACCTATTGGTCCCCTCTCTGCTTTCTACTTCAAAGAATATGAATATATTTATCAGACGTGATCTCTCTTTCATGAAACTATGGTGACTGTTTAATTATATCTATTACTAAATGCATTTTCTTTGTGATAGAGATTGCAGCAAAAACAAAGGCTCTTCTGCCTATCACATTTGTGCCAGTCAGAAACAACCACCTAACTATTCTAATCCAGGTGATTGATCAATTTTAGTCCCATGAGCTTTCCTAATAGTTTTTCCTTTAGTGACAGATTTTATGAATGGTTTTGCTCTCCAGTTTTCTCCTTGACTGTTTGTTCTTTTTGGAAGTCTATTAATTTTCTATACATCGAAGAATGATGCAGAATATTTCTTAAATGACTTTGCTATTTTGTGCTTGCCTAGAGATTTGTGTTCACTTTGGCCTTGTCTTACTTTTATATATTTAATATATTTATTGTCTATTTTTATATTACCTGCTAGCTGTAGTTGGCAAGAGGTTTCCTTGATCTGATGCCATGAGACTTAATGGTTTGGAGTCAGTTTTCAGAACTCATTGGACAACTTCCTTCTAATTAAACACTGCCCAATATGAGGGATCCATCCAGATTTATTTCGTAGTGTCATACAACCATGTAGCTTGCTAACCCATTTCAGAAGGCTGTTAAGAGTCTGCTGTGTTACTCTGTGTTTGATGTTACATTTAGGCCGTATCAAGTAAGGACAGATTTCCTTCCTTAAAGGGCCCCAGATGGGTTTCATAACCCCAGTTACAGTAACCCCAGATGGGTTTCATAGAAACTCAATAATGATTTTGTGGTCATCATTCCAGATTGTTCATTTTCATTCAAGCCAAAAAAGCCCAAGTTCAGTGCCTTGTTAGTACAAAATGTACACATCATAGAATCTCCTGCAATTCAGAAATAAGCCATTCAGCCCATCAAGCCCATACCGACCTTCCAAAGAGCATTCCCAGACCCACTTACTATCCTATCCCTATAACCTTGCATTTCCCACAGCAATCAACCTAACTTAAACATCCCTGGATACTATGGGAAATTTGGCATGGCCAGTCCACCTAAATTGCACATCTTTAGACTAAATGAGGAAACCAGAGCACCTGGAGGAAACCTACACAAACACTAGAGAATGTGCAAACTCCACAAAGACAGTCACCCGAAGGTAGAATTGGACCTGAGGCCCTGGCACTTTGAGGCAGCAGTGCTAACCACTGTGCCGCTCTTAATGTTCCGGAACGAAGCAAAACGAAGGAGACACAGTAGTATTCCAGGCCCTGGAGAGAGAAAGAGAGAGAGAGAGAAATGAAATGATTGCCCATGTGGACAGGGACATGAATTCATGGTCTTCTTTCGAACAATAGCTTCTCAATAAATTATATAGTCATTTTACGGGGAGGAGCATCCAGATAAGGCAACAAACATATTAATTGTGTTTGAATATCGTGTGCAATTCTGGTCTCCTTCCCATCGGAAAGATGTTATCAAACTTGAAAAGGTTCAGAAAAGATTTACAAGGATGTTGCCAGGGTTTGAGGATTGGAGCAATAGGAAGAGGTTGAAAAGGCTAGGGATGTTTTCCCTGGAGCATCGGAGGCTGAGGGGTGACCTTTATAGGGGTTTATAAAATCATGAGGGGCATGGATAGGATAAATAGACAAAGTCTTTTCCCTGGGTTGGGGGAGGCCAGAACTAGGTTTAGGGTGAGAGGGGAAAGATATAAAAGAGATCTAAGGGGCAACTTTTTCACTCCAATGATGGTACATGTATGGAATGAGCTGCCAGAGGAAGTGGTGGAGGCTAGTACAATTTCAACATTTAAGAGGCATCTGGATGGATATATGAATAGGAAGGGTTTGGAGGGATATGGGCCGGGTGCTGGCAGGTGGGACTAGATTGTATTGGGATATCTGGTCGGCATGGATGAGTTGGACCGAAGAGTCTGTTTCCGTGCTGTACATCTCTATGACTCTATAATTGGGTGACCGTTGCACTCAATGAGTATCAGTAGCAGAGGCCAAGCCCTTTACTATTACACAATGGGTGTTCTTAACTTTGTTATCTGGATTCATACAATGGATACTTTTTTTCCCTTACTGGCTGACCTTGCATACTGAATGCTTCCAATTTTGCTAAATGGGTCTACATAATGAATGCTTTTCCACCTTGTTAAACCATTACCCTTGCCTCCAGCACCTCGTCGTTAACTGCAAGTTCTTATCTGATCTGAGTCATACTCAGCTGAACTTCTTGTTTCACAAAACTCAGAACTCAACTCTTACTCTATACACATTCTCATTTGGAGAAGATCATTTCAAGTGGCCTAAAATAATTTCATTACTATAAATATTCTCTTTTCAGCTGGAACTTCGGATCAATTCAGATTTGGACTGTTACAAGAAGCGCAAAATAGAGAGACATGGCTAAATGGTAAGCGTTCTTCCAAATAAATTTTAAACTACTTGTGTTCAACCTGAAGCAAAAGGCTGATACTATTTGCAGGAAACTTGTATTCAAATTATGTGAACATAGTACAGTTTCTAACCACAAATTATACTTTTTTTATTCTTCAGTTTTTTTTTTGCCAGGTGCTCTGTTATCATATCCAATGGGAATTTAATATAAACGTTTTGGAAACTGGAATTTATATTTTAAAAACGAATAACACAAACAACACATTGGCCCATTGAATCTATTTGTTTCTTTAATACCTTTTTGAATTATTTATTAAAAATAATTGCCATTCTTGATAACTTTTGTTTAAAGTGGGTACTGAATTGAAGCCAAACTATGTAGTCTAATGATATACAGTATAATAAGTTTCCAAAGTCCATCAGTATTTTTTGAACAGTTAAACTGGAATATCTTTCTGAAGCATATAGCAATTTCTGATCAGTCGTTCAAACTTTCTGTCAGATGAATTTCCAAAACATCATTCTGACAAATTTGTGGTTTTATTATACAAGTTTTGTGTCTCTGTATACATAAATCTGAGACAAGAAGCAGACAATTTTCATGACTGTAAACTTTAGAAAATCTATTCTAATTGATGTTTGAAATATTGCCTCATTAAGTAAAGATTTTGTGTTTTCTGATCACACCTTCCTTTAGTGATGGGAAATAATGCTAACTATTTGATTTTTCATATGTCTTTACACATACCTTTGAACTCTGAAGCACTGTGGGCGGCACGGTGGCACAGTGGTTAGCACTGCTGCCTCACAGCGCCTGAGACCCGGGTTCAATTCCTGCCTCAGGCGACTGACTGTGTGGAGTTTGCACGTTCTCCCCGTGTCTGCGTGGGTTTCCTCCGGGTGCTCCGGTTTCCTCCCACAGTCCAAAAGATGTGCAGGGTCAGGTGAATTGGCCATGCTAAATTGCCCGTAGTGTTAGGTAAGGGGTAAATGTAGGGGTATGGGTGGGTTTCGCTTCGGCGGGTCGGTGTGGACTTGTTGGGCCGAAGGGCCTGTTTCCACACTGTAATGTAATCTAATCTAATGTAATCTAATCTAATCACTGGGATACCCTCTCCACCCAATGGTGTTGGGCAGTGTTCAGAAATTCACTGGTTATCTCAGATTTGCCAACTACTGTCATAGTAGGCCAGACAAATCTTGATACTTCAAAACTTCAGGATCCTGATCCAAATATTGCCAAAGCATCCGAAGAAAAGCTAAATTCCCGTCTGCTCAGTACTGTGGAATATGTGTTTAACACAGCAAACAATAGATTTCTAAAGATTAAAGGACCAAAAGCTATGGGATTGTGCAGGAAAATGACTTTGAGATGAGAATTTCAGCCATGATCACACTAAATGACAGAATGAACTGCTATTTGAATGGCTTACTTGTGCATGATTTCTTACTTTCTTATCTACCTCCACTGTTACTTCTATTACACCATTTTGCAAGTACTCAACTTATTTTCAGAGAGAAAATTTAGAAGTGTTAGTAAAGGAACTTTTCATTAAGAATCTTGAACTCCTTTCTTTAGCAGTGGGAATGTTCTTGCACCAGTGATTCAATGTGATGTCTCACTAATACCTTCTTGAGGGCAATTATGGATGAGCAACAAGTATTCGCCTTGCCAGTGAGACTCACATCCTTGAAAGAATATTAAAAGAATCCAAGGAATAATTTTCCTTGAATATTGGAGCAAGATTTTACATAGAGTCATAGAGATGTACAGCATGGAAACAGACCCTTCGGTCCTACTCATCCACACCAACCAGCTATCTCAACCCAATTATATGCCCATATCCCTCCAAAACCCACCTATTCATATACCCATCCAGATGCCCTTTAAATGTTGCAATTGTGCTAGCCTCCACCACTTCCTTTGGCAGCTCATTCCATATACGTATCACCCTCTGCATGAAAAGGTCCTCCTTAGGTGTCTTTTTTTTAATCTTGCCCCTCTCACCCTAAACCTATGCCCTCTAGTTCCGGATTCCCCCACCCCAGTGAAGAGACTTTGTCTATTTATCCTATCCATGCTGCTTATGATTTTGTAAACCTCTCAAAGGTCACTCCTCAGCCTCCGATGCTCCAGGGAAACAGCCCCAACCAATTCAGCTTCTCACTGTAGCTCAAATCCTGCAGCCCTGGCAGCATCCTTGTAAATCTTTTCTGAACCCTTTCATGTTTCACAACATCCTTCCCTGAGAAAGGAGACCAGAATTGCACGCAATATTCCAAAAGTGGTCTAACGAATGTCCTGCACAGCTGAACATGACCTCCCAACTCCTGTACTCATTACTTTTTCCAATAAAGGAAAGTATACTAAATTCATTCTTCACTATCCTATCTACCTGTGACTCTATTTTCAATTAACTATGAAGCTGCACTCCAAGGTCTCTTTGTTCAGCAATACTCCCTAGGACCTTGCCATTAAATGCATAAGTCTTGCTAAGATTTGCTTTCTCAAAATGCAGCACCTCGCATTTATCTAAATAAAACTCGATCTGCCACTCGATCTCCGTTGTAACTTTATTGCTGTCCACCACCTCTCCAATTTTGATGTCAGCTGCAAATTTACTAACTATACCTCTTACGCTCCCATCCAAATAATTTATATAAATGACGAAAAATAGTGGACTCAGTACCTATCCTTGTGGCACTCCACTGCTCACAGGCCTCCAGTCTGAAAAACAATCCTTTACCAACACCCTGTCTTCTACCTTTTGAGCCAGTTCTGTATCCAAATGGCTAGTTCTCCCTGTATTCCATGAGATCTGACCTTGCTAATCATCTCCCATGGGGAACCTTGTCGAACACCTTACTGAAGTCCAGATAGATCACATCCACCGCTCTGCCCTCATCAATCCTCTGTTAGTTCTTCAAAAAACTCAAACATGCACAAAGCCATGTTGACTGTCCTTAATCAGTCCTTGCCTTTCCAAATACATGTAAATTTTGACCCTCAGGATTCCCTCCAACAACCTGCCCACCACTGATATCAGGCTCACTGGACTATAGTTCTCAGTCTTGTCCTTACCATCCTTCTTAAACAGTGACATCACGTGGACTTCCAGGATGGTTATCTCCAGTTTGCTTCCAGTTCCTCAGGCTGGAGAGGGCAGGAACAGGGAGATAATGGACTTGAATGTGTGGCTGAGGAACTGATGCAGGAAGCAAGGATTTAAATTCTTGGATCACTGGGGTATGTTTTACGGTAAGGATGAATTATACAAGAGGGATGGGTTGCACCTTAATAGGTGGGGGACCAGCATTCTGGCAAGCAGGTTTGCCACTGTAATACCGGTGTGTTTAAACTAAGTAGCGGAGGGGGAGAGGACAAACTGGAAATTCAAGAAGGAAGTTAAAGGGAAAGTGTGAATAAGAGAAGTTAAAGGTAACAGAATCAACGGAGCAGAAAACTCAAGGGATCATACAGTATGGTCAAGTGAAATAGGGATTGATAGGAAGGGTGAGGGGAGTAACAAAAAAAATTATATATGAATGCACGAAGCATAAGAAATAAGGTGGATTAGCTTGAGACTCGGTGGGAAATTGCCAGGTACAATGTTGTGGGGATAACAGACGTGGCTTCACGTGGAAATGAATATTTAAGGGTCTCCGTGCTATTGAAAGGACAGACTGATGGGCAGAGGGACTGGGGTGGCCCTGTTGGTGAGGAATAATGTTCAGTCCCTTGAGAGGGAATAGAATCAGGAGATGTAGAGTCAGTATGGATAGAGCTTAGAAATTCTAAAAGTAGAAAGATCCTAATGGGAGTTATCTACAGGCCTCCAAACAGTAGTCTGGATGTAGGGTGTAAGTTGAATAAGGCGTTCAAATTGCGAGATAGACTGGGAGAATCAGGATAGTACTGGACCCCAAGAAAGGGACTTTGTGGAGTGCCTCCGAGATGGATTCTTACAACAGCTTGTACTGGAGCCTACCAGGGAGAAGGCAATTCTGGATCTGGTGTTGTGAAATGAACTGGATTTGATCAGGGACCTCGAAGTAAAGGAGCCATTAGGAGGTAGTGACCATAATATGATAAGTTTTAATCTGCAATTTGAGAGGGAGAAGGGAGAATCGTGTCAGTATTGCAGTTGAACAAAGGAAACTATGGAGCTATGAGGGAGGAGCTGGCCAAAAGTTCAGTAGTTCAATACCCTAGCAGGGGTGGCAGTGGAACAACAATGCCAGGTGTTTCTGGATATAATTCAGAAGGTGCAGGATTAGTTCATTCCAAAGATGAAGAAAGATCCTAAGGGGAGTCAGGGGCAGCTGTGGCTGATGAAGGATGTTAAGGACTGCATAAAGATAGAAGAGAAGAAGTATAACATAGCAAAAATGAGCGGGAAGCCGGAGGACTGGGAAACTTTTAAAGAGCAACAGAGGATAAGTAAAAAGGCAATACCCGGAGAAAAAAATGAGGTAAAAAGGCAAACTCGCCAAACTTAAAGGAGGATAGCAAAAGCTTTTTTAGGTGTGTGAAAAGGAAAAAAGGTTAAGACTAAAATTGGGCCCTTGAAGACAGAAACAGGTGAATGTATTATGGGGAACAAGAAAATGGCAGAAGAGTTGAATAGGTACTTTGGATCTGTCTTCACTGGGGAAGACACAAGCAATCTCCCAGATGTAATAGTGGCTGAAGGATCGAGGGTAATGGGTGAACTGAAGGGAATTTATATTAGGCAGGAAATGGTGTTGAATTGACTGTTCGATCTGAAGGCTGATAGTTCCCCAGGACCTGATGGTCTGCATCTCAGGGTGTTTAAGGAGGTGGCTCTAGAAATCATGGACGCATTGGTAATCATTTTCCAGTGTTCTATATATTTAGGATCAGTGTGGCTAATGTCCTCCCACTTTTCAAGAAAGGTGGGAGAGAGAAAACAGGGAATTATAGACTGGTAAGCCTGATGTCAGTGGTGGGAAAGATGCTGGAGTCAATTATAAAAGATGAAATTACAACTCATTTGGATAGCAGTAACAGGATATACGAAGGGGGAAATCGTGCTTGACTAATCTTCTGGAATGTTTTGAGGATGTAACTGTGAAGATGGACAAGGGACAGTCAGTGGATGTAGTGTACGTGGACTTTCAGAAAGCCTTTGATAAAGTCCCACATAGGAGATTAGTGAGCAAAGTTAGGGCACATGGTATTGGGGGCAAAATACTGACTTGGATTGAAAACTGGCTGGCTGATAGGAAGCAAAGAGTAGTGATAGACTGGTCCCTTTCGGAATGGCAGGCAGTGACCAGTGAGGTACCACGAGGTTCGGTGCTGGGACCACAGCTGTTTACAGTATACATATGATATAGGTGAAGGTATTAAAAGTAATATTAGCAACTTTGCTGATGACACAAAGCTGGGTGGCAGGGTGAAATGTGAGGAGGATGTTATGAGAATACAGTGTGACTTGGACAGGCTAGGTGAGTGGATGGATGCATGGCAGATGCAGTTTAATGTGAATAAATGTGTGGTTATCCACTTTGGTAGCAAGAACAGGAAGGCAGATTACTATCTAAATGGAGTCAAGTTAGGTAAAGGGAAAGTACAATGACATCTAGATGTTCTTGTACATCAGTCAATGAAAGCAAGCATGCAGGTATAGCAGGCAATGAAGAAAGCTAATGGCATGCTGGCCTTCATAACAAGAGGAATTGAGTATAAGAGCAAAGACGTCCTCCTGCAGCTGTACAGGGCCTTGGTGAGATCGTACCTGAAGTATTGTGTGCAGTCTTGGCCTCCAAATTTGAGGAAGGATGCTCTGGCTGTTGAGGGAGTACAACGTAGTTTCACGAGGTCAGTTCCTGGAATGGTAGGACTATCATATGTTGAAAGATTTGAGCGACTGGTTTGTATACACTTGAGTTTAGAAGGATGAGAGGGGATCTAATTGAGACGTATAAGATTATTAAAGGATTGAACACTCTGGAGGCAGGAAGCATGTTTCCGTTGATGGGTGAGTCCAGAACCGGAGGACACAACTTAAAAATAAGGAGTAGGCCATTTAGAACAGAGTTAAGGAGAAACTTCTTCACCCAGAGAGTGGTGGATTTTTGGAATGCTCTGCCCCAGGAGGCAGTGGAGGCCAAGTCTCTGGATGCTTTCAAGAAAGACATGAATAGAGCTTTTAAAGATAGTGGAATCAAGGGTTATGGGGATAAGGCAGGAACAGGATACTGATTGTGGATTATCAACCATGATCATAATGAATGGTGGTGCTGACTCGAAAGGTGGAATAGCCTATTGCTGCACCTGTTGTCTGTTGTCTATTATTGTTAGCCAACCTCTTCCGATACCTCACCTATGACTATTGATGATACAAATATCTCAGCAAAGGACGCAGCATTCACTTCCCTAGCTTCCCACAGAATTCCAGTGCACAGCTGATCAGGTCCTGGGGATTTATCCACTTTTATGTGTTTCAAGACATCCAGCATTTACTCCTGTGTAATTTGGACATTTTTCAAGATGTCACCGTCAACATTCTATATCTTCCATGTCCTTTTCCACAGTAAACACTGATGCAAAATATTCAGTTAGTATCTCCCCCATCTCCTCACAAAGGCTGCCTTTCTGATCTTTAACAGGCTAGGTGAGTGGACAGATGCATGGCAGATGCAGTTTAATGTGGATAAATGTATTTGTAAAAACCCTTTGGATTCTCCTTAACTCTTATTTGCCAGAGCTATCTAATGTCCCCTTTTTGCCTCCTGATTTCCCTCTTAAGTATACTTCTACAGCCTTTATACTCTTCTAAGGATTCATTCAATCTATCCTGTCTATACCTCACAAATGCTTCCTCCTTTTTCTTAACCAAACCCTCAATTTCTTTGGTCATCCAGCATTCCCAACACCCACCAGCCTTCCCTTTCACCCTTACAGGAACATACTGATTCTGGACTCTTGTTATCTCATTTCTGAAAGCTTCCCATGTTCCAGCCGTCCCTTTACCTGCGAACATCTGCCCCCAATCAGCTTTTGAAAGTTTTTGCCTAATACCGTCAAAATTAGCCTTCCTCCAATTTCGAGCTTCAACTTTTAGATCTAGTCTATCCTTTTCCATCACAATTTTAAAACTAATAGAATTATGGTCACTGGCCCCAGCGTGCTCCCCCACTGACACCTTAGTCACCTACCCTACCTTATTTCCCCAGAGTAGGTCAAGTTTTGCACCTTCTCTCGTTGGCACATCCACATATTGAATCAGAAAATTGTCTTGTACACACAACAAATTCCTCTTCATCTATACCCATAACACTATGGCAGTCCCAGTCTATGTTTGGAAAGTTAAAATCCCCTTCTATAACCACCCTATTATTCTTACAGATAGCTGAGATCTCCTTACAAATTTCTTTCTCTATTTCAAGCTGACTATTAGGGGGTCTATAGTACAATAAGGTGATTATCCCTTTCTTATTTCTCAGTTCAACCCAAATAACTTCCCTGGATGTATTTCAGAGAATATCCTCTCTCAGTACAGCTGTAATTCTATACATTATCAAAATCACCACTCCCCTTCCTCCCTTCCCCCCCCTTTCTATTCTTCCTGTAGCATTTGTATCCTGGAACATTAAGCTGCCAGTCCTGTCCATCCTTGAGCTACATTTCTGTAATTGCTATGATATTCCAGTCCCATGTTCCTAACCATGCCCTGAGTTCATCTGCCTTCCCTGTTAGGCCCCTTGCATTGAAATAAATGCAGTTTAATTGATCAGTCCTACCTTGTTCTCTGCTTTGTCCCTGCCTGCCCTGACTGTTTGACTCGCTTCTTTTCTCAGCTGTACCAGTCTCAGATTGATATCTTTCCTCACTATCTCCCTGGTGTTCTACCCCCCCCCCCCCCCCCCCCCCAACTTACTAGTTTAAATTCTCCTGAGCAGCTCTAGCAAATCTCCCTGCCAGTATATTAGTCCCCTTGCAATTCAGGTGCAATCCGTCCCTCTTGTACAGGTCACTTCTAACCCAGAAGAGACCCCAATGTTCCAAAAATGTGCATCCTTCTCCCATGTATAGGCTCCTTAGCCATGCATTCATCTGCCCTATCCTCCTATTTCTACCCTTACTAGCTTGCAGTACCGGGAGTAATCAAGATAACACTCCTGTTGAGGATCTCCTTTTTAAATTCCTGCCTAATTCCATATATTTTCCACTCAGAATCTCATCCTTTTCCCTTCCTATGTTATTGGTTCCGATGTGTATAATGACCTCCTGCTGGTCCCTCTCCCCCCTTGAGAACATTCTGCACCCTCTGATCCTGGTACCAGGGAGGCAATACACCATTCTGATTTTTCACTGCTGGCCACAGAAACATCTATCTGTGTCACAGACTAGAGAGTCTCTTAACACAATGGATCGCTTGGAACCCAATGTACCTCTCATTGCATTACAGCCAGTCTCAATACCAAAAACTTAGCTGTTCCTGCTACATTCCCCTGAGAATCCATCACCCCCTACATTTTCCAAAACACCATACTTGTTTGAAATGGGGATAACCGCAGTACAGTCCTGTACTACCTGCCCACTTCTCTTACCCGTTGCATGGAAAAGGTTGCCCCTTAGGTCCCTTTTATATCTTTCCCCTCTCACCCTGAACCTATGCCCTGTAGTTTGGACTCCCCCATCGCAGGGAAAAGACCTTTGTCTATTACCTTATCCATGCCTTTGTGATTTTATAAACCTCTAGAAGGTCACCTCTCAGCCTCTAATACTCCAGGGAAAACAGCCCCAGCCTATTCAGCCTCCCTGTAGCTCAAACCCTACAACCCTGGCAACATCCTTGTGAATCAATCTCTGCTCTGGAGTTCTGTTGCCTCCCAGTTATAGAATTAATTTTGACATTTTCCCAAGAAAATGAACCATGAAATTACCAAATTAGTAGCTATGGTGAAATATGAGGGAGAATGCAGCAATTGCAGGAAAACAAATGAGTAAGAGTGGGAAGGTCAGTTGCCGATAAAGCAAAGATTAAAGGATATCTCTGCAAAAGAAATGCGTGCCTTTAAATGTCAATGTCTTAACTGAGCATGACGCAGATCAACTGTCCATCCTCATTCTTCCTGACCCATCTGTATCCTTTGACAGAACTGACTACAGCGTCCTGCTCCAGTACTTCAATATTGCCGTCCTAATGGGTTGAACTGCACTGAGCTGTTTTTATTATTTATTTATTGAATCTCATCGAGAGAAGACCTTCATTGCCTTTTCTTACATTCTGTACTGTTAACCTCCAGTGTCCCCTGAGGAACTATCCTTGGTTCACTTATAATTTTACTCACGTACTATCTTCAATGACGTAATTGGAAACAATGCCGGCTCCCACATTTACATAAATGATATACAGTTAAAACTGGTCTCTTTCTCCCTTGTCTCCTACTGTCTCGACATTGTCAGACTGCTTGTCTAAACCCCAGGACTGAAATGCAAACGATTTTCCAATTAAGTAATTAGAGGGCAGAAGCTATTACCTTCACTCATTAGCTGCCTAGGTCTCTATTTCACACTTTGGAAACTGTTGGAGGCTGAATTAGGCCTGTAACCTTGACTTTCTGTTTGAACCCAGATAAAATTGCATCCACGGACCCAGGCTATCTCTAAAGTGGCCTATTTTTACCTGACTCTACTCTATCCCTGCTCACTTGCCGAAACACTTACCTCTGCCTTTTGTTACTTCTCAACTTCATTACTGTCTTTCCCACATCATGTAAACCTGAGCTCATCCAAACTAACTGTGTCACTATGTCCTGTTTGCCATTACCCCATGCTCACTGACTTTCATTGACTCCTGATTAAGTAATGCCTCTATTTAAAATTTCTCACTGTTACCTTCCAATTTGTACTATTCCTACAGTTACTTCAGATATCTGTCAACTGTAATTCTTGCCAACTATAATTCTGGACACTTGTTTGTTCCTGATTTTAATAATTCTGCCATCGTTAGCCATGCCTTCAGCTCTTAGGCCCAAACTCTATTCTTTTTTCCTCATTTAAGATCTTCTTTGAATCACTCGCATTCTGCTCAAGCTTTGTATGAGTTGACAGAAACGTGGAAAATAAAGGAAGGAGGAGGCTATTAGGTCTGTTGAACCTGCCCTGCCATTCATTATGATCATGACTGATGCTCAAACTCCAAAATCTCTTCCTGCTTTTCCTCCATATCCTTTGACTCCTTCAGCCACAAGTGCTACATCTAATTCCTTCTTGAAATCATGCAATGTTTTGGCCTCATCTGCTTTCAGTAGTAGCAAATTCCATAAGCCGAACACTGGAAGAAGAAATTATTCCACTTTCCTTTCCTAAATGTTGACCCTGAATTCTGAGATTGCAACCCCTGGTCTGGACTCCCTGTTATTGGAAACATCCTTCCTGCATCTGCCCTGTCTAGTATGTGGACAGGTGTCAGATTATATTTTAAAGTATTGCTCTAAAACATCTTGGGATAACAGTGTTCAAGATACTTATCAAATACAAAAACATTGCATTTGTATAGCACTTATATCAGGTGACTTGTATTCTAATATAGGAAACCGAGCAGGCCTACTTAGGCACAATAAGCTACCAATTCCAGAAATGTGATAAAAACCAGATGGCCTGTTTTTATATTTTTGGTTGATCAGGACTCCAGGAATAACTCATGCTATTATTGGAAATGGGATTTTTTTTACATCTATCTAAGAACACAGACTTAGTCTCTGTTTAATATCACATTCAGAAATGCAGCACTCCTCCAGTACTGCAGTGGCAGCTTTTAAGTCCTGGAACTTGACTTCAACCCACCACTTTCTGACTTTGGCAATCATGCTACCACATGAAACACAGCTATTGATGGTATAATTCTTTTAGCAAATAGAAGAAGGAAGAATTCTATAACTGGAAATCCATGAATGCTTAAAGGTGGGTATGCAGTAGAAAAGAGCATAATGGACTTGGAAATTAGTAAGGGAAATTCAATGTAAAGGTGAACTTGTAAGAAATATTGGCTAGGCCACTGTTGTGGTGTTGAAAACTGCACATAACACTACAAATTTTAGGAAGCATATTAAATGTTATACCAAAGCTTCACTCAACTGCTGTCAGTGATGGGAGGTTGTTGTTTGCAAGAAAGGATGGAAAAACTGTGATTCTTCACCAGGATAGTCTAGTTAAGGTTTTCAAAATGGTAAAATGATTTTGACAGAATACAAGTCTCGAAATTAACGCAATGGAGTAAATTGGAATTAATTTTCACAGATTCCACCAAAACTAATGATTACATCCAAGTAGTTGCAAAGGAAGAGTACAATAAATGATGTGCAAATGGCAGGAAAATATGATTGATTGTAGAGCTAATTTATAGGCATGGTGGAACTTTGTCAGATTTTCGGCAAGAACCATTTTTGATATTAGTATCAAAATCGTGCATTTGTGTTTGAGTATTGTAAATTTGCATCTAGATGATTACTTTGCAATATTCTATTCTTTGAAAGTTTAGTTTACAACTTTCAAAAAATGAAGTTCAACTTGTGAATACAACTAGAAAGTAAAAGAGCCAAAAACGTTGTGTTTCTCAAAGGTAGAACTCATCTGAGCATTTCTATTTCTATAAATGAACAGGTTACAATTGTTTTTGTAATTATCATGCATTTTCTGCCTGCTTCATAAGCTGTGATCATTCTGTTAAATTGCATTTAACATCAGAAATTAACCGTGAATACAAGATGTGTTTCAATACATTTTCGCAATGTGAAGCTGGTATGAACTCATTGCTGAATGTTGATGCAAGATTACCAAATTTTGTAAACTCATGTAGAGATGTAATGTTCTGAGTTAACACACTAATCCTTCAATAACAATTAAGAAAGAATTGGCTATGAGCATGATGTTTGCACAAAAGGCAAGCTACAAGTAAGGAACACAGATACTTGCCAGGATGATGCACAGAAGTTTAAGACGCATCCACACCTCACTCTTATGTCACATTAGCAACATTCATGAAAACGGCAGTGAATTTTGATATGCCCAACAGCTGCACTGAAGAGTTGAAAGATTGAAAATGATTCCAGTCCACACAGCATGATGTGACAAGTTAAAATTCACAGTACTACTTGCCTGCAGAGCACACAAAGCAAAATGTACACTCAATTGTAAAACCATGCCAAAAATTGAGTTCACTGCAGGAGTTTTTGTTGGTGGGACTGGATCAGTACAAAAATGACAGTGGAAGGATTGTCATACATAATAATGTGTGGAATAGCCATTCTGGTCCCTGTGTACAGACCACAGCATTAGTGTGGGAGACTATTCATATCCCATATAACACATGATTGTATAATGCTACTGAAGACTTATCACACACATCACAGTTCTGTTGGAATCTAATGTCTGTAGTTCAAGCTTCTGTTCAAGACACCAGTTGAGGAAATTGCTTGCACCAAATGGATGAGGTGGAATAGTTGCTGGTGAAAAAAACATTTCAGAGTGGAAATATTCATTCTGTCCTACTTGATATTTTGTGATTGCATCACCGAATTGTGGGATGTTTTGCACAAACTGTCATCAATTTGGTGGATCAGGTTAAAGATTTTTGGATCATTGGAATTTCTTCTAGGTTAGAAGTGACCAAGAAAGACTGAATGCTCCTGAATTGGAAGGGGACTAATATACTTGCAGGGAGATTTTGTTCAGGAGGTAGTGAGGAAAGAGATCAATCTGAGACTGATACAGTTGAGAAAAGAAGCGAGTCAAACAGTCAGGGCAGGCAAGAACAAAGCAGAGAACAAGGTAGGACTGATCAATTAAACTGCATTTATTTCGATGCAAGAGGCCTAACAGGGAAGGTAGATTAACTCAGGGCATGGTGAAGAACATGTGACTGGGATATCATAGTAGTTACAGAAATGTGGTTCAGGGATGGACAGAACTGGCAGCTTAATGTTCCAGGATACAAACGCTATAGGAAGGATAGAAAGGGGGGGCACAAGGGTGGAGGCGGAATGGCTGTACTGAAGGAGGATATTCCTGGGAATACATCCAGGGAAGTTACTTGGGTGGAACTGAGAAATAAGAAAGGGATGATCACCTTATTGGGATTGTATTATAGACTCCCTAATCATCAGTGGGAAATTGAGAAACAAATTTGTAAGGAAATTTCAGTTATCTGTAAGAATAATAAGCTGGTTAGGTAGGGGATTTTAACTTGCCAAACATAGACTGCCAGAGTGTTAGGGGGTTAGATAGAGAGGAATTTAAGAATGTACAAGAAAATTTTCTGATTCAGTGAGTGGACGCTTGGGAAATAAGGCAGGGCAGGTGACTGAGGTGTCAGTGGGAGAGCACTTTGGGGCCAGTGACCATAATTCTATTAGTTTCAAAATAGTGATAGAAAAGGATAGACCAGATCTAAAAATTGAAATTCTAAATTGGAGGAAGGCCAATTTTGATGCTGTTAGGCAAGAACTTTCAAAAGCTGATTGGGGGCAGATATTTGCAGGTGAAGGGATGGCTGGAAAATGGAAAGCCTTCAAAAAT
This sequence comes from Chiloscyllium plagiosum, assembly GCF_037043375.1. NCBI lineage: Eukaryota > Metazoa > Chordata > Chondrichthyes > Orectolobiformes > Hemiscylliidae > Chiloscyllium > Chiloscyllium plagiosum. The sequence goes on from NW_028270142.1 coordinate 18,825,841, forward strand.
GAGCTAACAAGAGTCCAGAGACCGTATATTTGTTTTGGATAAGAAAAAGAAGGAAGCAAATGTCCAGTGTAGCCAGGAGAGATCGAGTGAATCCTTAAAGTATAAAGGCAGTAGGACTATACTTATGAGGGCAAAAAGGGGACATGATATAGCTTTGGCAAATAGAGTTAAGGAGAATCCAAAGTGTTTTTACAAATACATTAAGGTCAAAAGGGAGAAAATGGGGCCCGTCAAAGATTAGCAAGGCAGCCTATGTGTGGTGCCGCAGGAGATGGGGGAGATACTAACCGAGTATTACTGTGGAGAAGGACGTGGAAGATACAGAATGTAGGAAATAGATGGTTACATCTTGAAAAATGTCCATATTACAGAGGAGGAGGGCTGGACGTCATGAAACACATAAAAATGGATAAATCCCCAGGATCTGATCAGGTATACTCTAGAACTCTGGGAAGTTAGGGAAGTGATTGCTGGGCCGCTTGCTGAGATGTTTGTATCGTCGATAGTCACAGGTGAGGTGTCGGAGACTGGAGGTTGGCTAACGTGGTGTCACTGTTTAAGAAAAGTATTAATGTCATCCAGTTTCCACCTCAGTTGAAGCAAAACGCTCAGAGACACATTATGGTTTAACCTCCATCTTCATTCTGGGTCCTGGAGGGAGAGAGAACGGTTGCCCATGTGTGCAGGGACATGGGTTCCTGGTCTTCTCTGTCAACAGCAGTCTCCCGATTGAATTATATAGTTATTTTACAGGGAGGAGCATCCAGATAAAGCAACATACATATTGATTGGGTGACCGTTACAGTCAGCGAGTGTCAATAGTAAAGATTAAGCCATCTGCTATTACACAATGAATAACTAGCTTCACATAATGAAGGCTTTTCACCTTGTTAAACTGGCCTTTGTTAAAATTCTAGAATCCATCATTAAGGATCAGATTTCTAAATTCTTGGCAGTGCAGGGGGTCGGATTAGAATAAGTCAACATGGATTTAGTAAGGGAAGGTCATGCCTGACAAACCTGTTAGAATTTTTTGAAGAGGTAACAAGTAGGTTAGACCCAGAAAACCCAGTGGATGTTAGCTATCTAGACTTCCAAAAGGCCTTTGATTAGGTACCTCACGGGAGGCTGCTAAGTAAGATGAGGCCCCAAAGTGTTCGAAGTGAGCTGCTGGCATGGATTGAGGATTGGCTGTCTGACAGAAGGCAGAGAGTTAGGATAAAAGGTTTATTTTTGGAATAGCAGCCAGTGACAAGTGGTGTCCTGCGAGGTTCAGTGTTGGGGCTGCAGCTGTTCACTTTATATATTAATGATTTGGATGGAGGGACTGGGGGCCTTCTGGCGAAGTTTGCCGATTATACAAAGTTAGGTGGATAGGCAGGTAGTACTGAGGAGGTGGGAAGGCTGCAGAAAGATTTAGACACATTAAGAGAGTGGTCCAGGAAATGGTTGATGAAATTCAACATTAGCAAATGCAAGGTCTTGCACTTTCCAAAAAAGAATACAGGCATACACTGTTTTCTAAATAGTGTGAAAATTCATAAAGCTAAAGTAAAAGGGATCTGGGAGTGTTGGTCCAGGGCTCTCTAACCGTGATTAAGAAAGCAAATGTAATGTTGTCGTTTATCTCAAGAGGGTTGGAATATAAAAGCAGCGATGTGCTTCTGAGACTATATAAAGCTCTAGTTCGGCTCCATTTAGAATAGTGTGTCCAGTTTTGGGCTCCACACCTCAGGAAAGACATACTGGCACTGGAGCGTGTCCAGTGGAGAATCACACGGATGATCCCTGGAATGGTATGCAATGAACGGCTGAGGATCCTGGGATTGTATTTGTTAGTGTTTATAAGGTTGAGGAGAGATTTAATGGAAACTCACAAGATAATGCATGGCTTAGAAAGGATGGACGCTGGGAAGTTGTTTCCATTAGGTGGGGAGACTAGGACCCTTGAGCACAGCCTTAGAATTAGACGGGGTCAATTTAGAACAGAAATGAGACATTTCTTCAGCCAGAGTGGTGGACCTGTGGAGGCCGGGACGTTAAATGTCTTCAAGGCAGAGATTGATAAATTCTTGATCCCGCAAAGAATTAAGGGCTACGGGGAGAGTGCATGTAAGTGGAGTTGAAATGCCCATCAGCCATGATTAAATGGCAGAGTGGGGTTGATGGGCCAAATGGCCTTATTTCCACTCCTGTCTTATGGTCTAATATTGTTAAATGGCTGCACATAATTAATGCTTTTCCATCTTGTTAATTCATTACCCTTGCTCCCAGCACCCCATTGTTAATTGCATTCTTATCTGATCTGAATCATGCTCAGCTGAACTTCTTGTTTCACAAAACTCAGAACTTAATTCTTTCCTTATCTGCTCATACTCTATATACATTCTCAGCAAGGAAAAACCAGGGAACTATAGACCAGTGAGCCTGACATCATTGGTGAACAAGTTATTGGAGGGAATCCTGAGGGACAGAATTTACATATATTTGGAAAGACAAGGACTGATTAGGGATAATCAGCATGGCTTTGGGCGTGGGAAATCATGTATCTCGAATTTGATTGGGTTGTTTGAAGAAGTAACAAAGACGATTGATGAGAACAGAGGGGTAGACGTGATTTAGAAGGACTTCAGTAAGGTGTTCAACAAGCTTCCTCATGATAGACTGGTTAGCAAGGTTAGATCTCATGGGATACAGGGGGAACTAGCCATTTGGATATAGAACCGGCTCAAAGGTAGAAGAGGGAGTACCACAAGGATCGGTGCTGGGTCCACTGCTTTTCGTCATTTATATAAGTGATTTGGATGTGAACATAGAAGGTATAGTTAGTAAGTTCGCAGATGATACCAAAATTGGAGGTGTAGTGGACAGCTAAAAAGATTACCTCAGAGTACAACAGGATCTTGATCAGATGGGCCAATGGGCTGAGGAGTGGCACATGGAGTTTAATTTTGATAAATGTGAGGTGCTGCATTTTGGAAAGGCAACTCAGAGCAGGACTTGTACACTTAATGGAAGGGTCCTGGGGAGTGTTGCTGGGCAAACAGACTTTGGAGTGCAGGTTCATAGTTCCTTGAAAGTGGAGTCACGGATAGATAGGATCGTGAAGAATGCTTTTGGTATGCTTTCCTTTATTGGTCACAGCATTCAGTGTAGGAGTTTGGAGGTAATGTTGCGGCTGTACAGAACATTCGTTTGGTCACTTTTGGAATATTGCATGCAATTCTGGTCTCCTTCCGACAGGAAGAATGTTGTGAAATCTGAAACTTCAGAAAAGATCGACAAGGATGTTGCCAGGGTTGGAGGATTTGAGCTAAAGAGCCAGCTGAATAGGCTGGGGCTGTTTTCCCTGGAGTATCGGAAGCTGAGGGGTGATCTTGTAGAGGTTTATAAAATTGTGAGGGCATGGATAACGTAAATAGACAAGATATTTTCCCTGAGTTGGGGGAGTCCAGAACCAGAGGACATAAGTTTGAGGTGAGAGGGGAAAAATTTAAAAGGGACCTAAGGGGCGGCAACTTAACACAGAGGGTGGTGCGTCTATGGAATGAGCTGCCAGAGAACGTGGTGAAGGCTGGTATAATTACAACATTTTAAAAGGCATCTGGATGGGTATATGAATAGGAAGGGTTTAGAGGGATATGAGCCAGGTGCAGGCAAATGGGACTAGATTAGATTAGGATATCTGGTTGGCATGGACGAGTTGGACCGAAGGGTCTGTTTCTATCCTGTACATCTCTTTGACTTACCTCTGGATGATTCTGAAACTGAAAGCAGCAAATGTGATCCAGTGCTATATTTGTAATGCCTGAGCTAAGTGACTCAGTGATTTAATTGTCTTTCACATCAGATGTAAAAACGTCAAATTAACTCATGAATTAACTCCTCCATTCAATCAAATATGTCAGAACAATGTAATTTCAGTTACCTGTGTTCTGTTTCCTTGCGTCATGAATTGCCAGTTTTTTGTTTTCTCATCAGTCCATTCTATAGCAAGAATGTTTTCATTACTTATGAAGCCTACATTATATAAGAGAAATCATGTGCATTCAAGCTATTGAAAACAAGGCACACTACATTCAGTGTATTTACAAAAAAAATCTGCTGCAGTTAACTAAATTGTATATCTACGTACTTCTATGCTGTGAGCCAAGTTATGTTCAGAGCTATAAAGATGCCTGAATTTAAAGAAATGTATTTCTGTGAACACTGATTAATTTTTCTGTCAATGGCCAGCACATCAGGGAAGAGTTTTCATCATTGACTATATTTTACAATATATCAATAATTACAAATAGTATTCAAAGCTTTTAATGTAGACTGTATTTAAATTCTTTATGCTAGGTGATGCTTCAATTGGTAGTCAAAACAAATTCAAGTGCCCACATTGCAATTACATTGCCAAGTATCGACGCACATTGAAGAGACATCAACTAATACATACTGGAGTACGGTCCTTTGCTTGTGACATTTGTGGAAAGTTGTTCACGCGAAGAGAACATGTAAAGCGGCATTCACTGGTAAGTATAATTGCAATATTTGGGAATTGTACTTCAATGGCTGAACATTTGTGCCTTGTGCTTCTAATTTGATAAAACTTTGGTCAGAATAAAAGTGGTTCTGCCTTAATAGAGGTTTTGTTTTTGCTTGTATAAATGTGCATTATTTCCCTCAAAACAGAATCACAGTCAAATTGGCCCATTTATTTTGGAGCAGTTTTAATTGCACTTTGCAATAACACACCATCTTTTTGCTACAGTTCTTATACAATGCCCCCAGCATTGGAAGCAATCCTCAGCCACACATCTGCACATTGCTTGCAAAAGGGCCTGTGATTGCAGAGTTTTCATTTCTCTTTTGTTATTTGTAATCGCCCCTCAATAGAGAAACATCCTGTCTTGCTCAGGTATGCTTTCCAATTGCTATATTACTACTGCTGGACGCACCTTTTTTCTGGTCTCAAGTTTGCCTTTCTTTAAAGTTGCCACAATACCAGCAGCTGGTAGTTTGTTCGAACGTCCCTTGATACCTTTGACAGACAAGATATAGAGGATCTTAGCCCTGTTTTATCAGTGCAATTGATCACAACCCCCATGGGGACACCGAAGAAAATGCAAACTTTCGCTCCATTCGAATCGCCATGTTTCTCTTAGACGTCATACCCCCTAATGTGAAAAGATGACAATTCAGTTGTTTGTGTTAGTATATGAGCTTGTTGCACTTGTTTGAATTAAGGATGGTGAGGAAGAGGGTTTGAAGGAGACTTGGTTGGAGTAAAGTAGTTGACGATTATCTTATTTCCAGGAAATGGGAGAAGAGGAAGATTTTTCAAGATCATTTTAGTATTTGTACGCCAGTTATTTCAAGTCTATACCACTTGGATTCCAGGAAAGGAAAATGGATGATTTGGTCGGGTAGAATATGAACATTTTGCTATGGGAAAGGTTTTGAAAGACAGAAATGAGGAATTGGTTGAGCAAATCATCCCTGTCAGTAACAGTGACAGGAAGAGGATCAAAGAAAAGCAGCCAGTGAGACTTGAACGTGTGTTTATAAGCCACTAAGGATGGTGTAATTTCTAATATGGAGTGGTTGGAGAATGATCAGGAACATTTTTCTTCCTCAGCAAGGAAATATCAGTATAATTGTATTTCCACCATCTATTTGCTAACTTATTGCTAACATTTGACTTAGAACCATCTTATTCTGTGATACTTAGCTACAGTAAGAATGTACATATGCAAAAACCCAGACAGTTATAATCGAGAAGGAGGCCTTTTGGTCTATCATGTCTGTACTGGTTTACAAAGAGCCCACTACCAGCCTTTGGTCCATAGCCCTGGAGACTATAACAACACATGAATATCTGAATAGTGCTTAAATATTATGAGAGTTTCAAACTCCTCCACACTCTTATGGGGAATTTCTTTTCACTCACTCTCCTCTTGGCCTCTTACCTATTAGTTAACATCTCTAACCTTAGTTATTGACCACTCCAATAATGGTACAACGGCCTTCATAATCCACTCTATATATGTCATTTATTTACCTCAATCAGGTACCCTCTCATCCTTTGCTCCTCCAAGGAAAACAATCCCAGCCTATCCAGTCTTTCCTCGTACCCCTTGCCTCAGGTTAGGCAGCATCCTGGTAAATCTCTGTGCGCTCTCTGGTGCAATCACATCCTTCCTATAGTTATAGTGACCAGAACTGCACATAGTTCCTACTGTGTAATTAGATGGTTAAAATAAGAAGCTTGTATTCATTTAGTGTTAAGCAATTTAAACACAGCATGTCCCACAGTCAACTATTAAAATATGTCGGCAAGGACACTTCAAGAACTCCCTTACTTTTCAATTAATAGTCTAACTAATGGTGGAAAATAGCTTTGACCTTGACCCTGTCAAAATCACTCACTCATCCCTTCTCAGAAAAACTACAACTACCTTTCTATCCTTCAACTCTCTCTTCCTAACCCCATTTCATTGAAATCCTGCTTCCAAATTCTCGCTCTATTACCTCATTCAGTGATCTGGTTTCCTAAAACATAGAGTCATAGAGATGTACAGCATGGAAACAGACCCTTCAGTCCAATGCGTCCATGCCGACCAGATATTCCAACCTAATCTCGTCCCACTTGCCAGCACCCAGCCCATATCCTTCCAAACCCTTCCTATTCATATACCCATCCAGATGCCTTTTAAATGTCGCAATTGTGCTCGCCTCCACCACTTCCCCAGGCTCATTCCATTAGCGTACCACCCTCTGCGTGAAAAGTTGCCCCTTAGGTCTCTTTCATATCTTTCCCCTCTCACCGTAAACCTATGCCCTCTAATTCTGGATTCCCCCACCCCAGGGAAAAGACTTAGTCTACTTATCCTATCCATGCCCCTCATGATTTTATACACCTCTATCATGTCACCCCTCAACCTCCGATGCTCCAGGGAAAACAGCCCCAGCCTATTCAGCCTCACCCTATAGCTCAAATCCTCCAATCCTGGCAACATCGTTGTAAATCTTTCCTGAACCCTTTCAAGTTTCACAACATCCTTCCAATTGGAAGCAGAAACAAGCCCAAATCTTTCAATTTAAAATGATATTCTCTGTGACTTTGTCCATGATAACTCCTCGTCTATGACTTTTAGCATAATCAAGAATACCAATTTCCATCAACTTTGTTCTGTTGTTACTCTCTGTTGAACTGCTCTCGTTGTGCTACTCTTTAAGTATTCAACCAGAATGAGAATGTCTCCAGAACTGACTCTTCTTCCTTATTGGGCTCCATTAGCTCCTTGATTCCTAAAGATTTGTTTTATCTGACTAATTTACATGCTACACTTCTGTGACATACTTCCAAGACATGGGATTAGCTTCCTTGAGTACAAAACCTCGTTCTAGTTCACATCATTTCCACCAATTCCTCCTCTGCTTCTGTATCACCAACTGCTTGTCAGCCGTTCAATTTTAGAATATAATTACAATTTTTGGAAAAGCTATGCTGTCACAATTCCCAGCAGATAACATAAGCTACCTTTGCCTTAAGCTAACTCACTCTCCTACTTCAGCATCCTAGTCAGCAGCTGAGTGCACATTGTTTCTGTCACAAATTAGGGTCTTCAAATTTTAAAGTCTTCAGCTTGTCTTCTCTGCAGCCCTCATCTATGTCTTTCTCATCTCCAAACTGTCTATTCCAATATGGTCTTCACATAGGCATCCCATCCTCCACATTCCATAAATGTACATTCCTGTAAAACGTAGCTACATCTATCTTAACTTATACCATACCCTCCTCACCAGTTAATCCTGGTTTTGTTAACCTGTATTGGCTACCCATTTTCCCAGTGCCTCCAATTTACATTTCTTATTCTCATGTTTAAATCCCTTTCAAGGCCATAACTCTTTCTAACCTGTAACCTCCAAACTAGAAAATAAAAACCTGAACTGCCCACATTCTATGTTCTGCACTACAGATTTTGTCAAAATCTCTCCCCCCTGCTACTGCCCCCCCCAAATAAAAGCACTCTAACCCATTGTTACAAATATCTTCAGTCACTTCAAATTGCTTTCCTGAAGTTCCTGCTGCCTCTTCTTTCTGTCCTCATTTAGGAAATTCCTAAAAACATACCTCTTGGACCAATCTTTTGGCCTATTTATTTTAATTATATGACTGAAGCACTTTATCATATTTTTCTGGGTTTAAAAGGCTTCATAAATGTTAGTTTTTGTGTTTTCTTTGATCTTGCATTTTATGATGACTTTAACTTTCCATTTGTGATAACACCTCAGGGACCCTGATTTATGAACATGCAGTTTATGAATATAATCCCACAACTGGTTTTAAATACCCAACATATGAATATTTCCTGTACTTATGAATGGAAGCCTTCCATTATCATATATTGTGTTCCAACTTGCAAAAGGACCGCAGAACCCCCTTGCAACCTAAGAATTGCCTGTGACATTGAGTGTTCCAATGTCTTTAACAGGCCTTGCTTCTGGAAAGTCACCATTCACCTTTAAGTTGCCTACTACTTTTCAAGTTAGTGAGGTAAACTAAGCCATCTTTAAGTATGGATAAGCAGTAACTATGAGCACCAACAGGAGAGAGCAGTCTATCCAAATCATTCATTACTGAGCACTTGTTATCTTTAGAGATGAAGTGTACAATTTTACAGCCTCAGCTGAAATTTCTTGGACTGAAAAATAAGGACTTGATTCAGGACATTTTGTAATCAGGATTCCAACTTCCTCTTGCCAGACTGTCCAGCAAATTCATCAATTTTCTCTTTGTAAGAACAGACTGTCTTAAAATAGCTGAATGATATTCTAGTGTACTGGCAGTCATTATTTCAATCCCTTACTTCATAAGAAAATCAATGCCAGTAATAGAATTTACAAGCTTATTTTTTTGCTTTGTGGAAAGGTATTCCATTTGCTAATTGTCTTATTTTTTTTATTCTTTAGGTACACAAGAAAGATAAAAAGTACAAATGTATGGTTTGTAAAAAATTCTTCACTCTAGCAGCCAGCGTTGGAATTAGGCATGGATCTCGACGTTATGGCGTATGTTTGGACTGTTCCGGGGGTGATAGACAGCCAAAGGGTGACCATGATGGTATGGACCTGATGGTTGATCCAGAATTTTTTAAGGAACAGCAAGAAGAACGAGAACAACCAGGTGAACTGGAGCAGGAAGAAAATGAGAGAATGGTTGATGAAGATATGGCAGATGAAGATGGAGGAGGGGAAATGGATAGAGAGCAGTGGGAAGATGTTGAGGCTAGTGAGACGTATGTCATTTTAGACAATGACTAACTGGCGATTAAGCCGTTATGTTAAACTGAGAAGTGTAACTATGGTTGTTCACTGTATAAACAAACCCTATGAATTTTATTTGAATTGCAAAGATTATGGATTGGCAACAAAACACTAAATTTTCCATATTTTGCTGATAGCTATGAACATTGGATAATTATTGATATTTTAATTGTAGTAAGAGCGGTTTCACAGCAGTAATGATAAAAGTATATTGGTGTCAGTGATGGGCAATTCCTTATAATAATTGGGATTGAAACTGCAATTTCTTATGAATCTATGTGAAAAAGTATGGTGTGGAAATGCAGTAGTGTATGACTTCAAGTACATATATGTGCAGGAGACTGTCTTACTAATTGGGATACAAATCAAAATTGAATTTGAGAGCACAGGGTTTCTAGTAGTAAGAGAGGGCCATTATTTATTGAATCTCTTTATACTGCCTACTTCACTTAGCCTTTCCTGATTATTGCTCCACGAGTAATGTAACCCTTTGGTTGAATCAGGTCTGCATGTTGTTTCTTCTAATTCCTCTTTTTTTTTCTATTTGTCTTTCATATTCTTTATCATAACAAAGCAGCTGAAACAATTCAGTTTGTAATCTTGAAAAATCTGCTAGGATCACTTAAACTCTCCTTTTAGCCAAAGAAAATTATATTGGCTTCCTTAGCTTTTTTCCTGTAGCCTAATTTCCTTCACTCAGGATATTTGCTTATGTGTCTACTTTCTTGGCAATAATATTCTTCCTATGATAGTTCAGCTAAACTGCATGCACTATTGCAGTTGGGCTCTGATCATCACCTTGTGATGGAAAAATGTGGTTGAAACCTCTGAAAGGATTGGGTCTGAAATTCATCCTGAGGTTTTTGTGTTTCTATGCATTTTCAAGTTTCAGCCTTTTCAAATGAAAAAAACACATATAATGCTTATATTATGTTGGTGCTAATGACATGTAAGTTTTAAAGCTGTGCTCTTTAAATTCAGTAATGCCAATATAAAATCTTATTGCGGGTCAAGGAAAGAGAACTGCAAAATTAAAAGAAACTTAAATAACTGCTGGGTTTAGAGTTTAAACAAGTCACTGTGGCACAATTAATAAAGACCAGGCGATAAATAATAATATCTCTCTGATAACTGAATGATAGATGTAGGATGTGTACATTTTTAAATCGTCATTTACTTATTATGGAATACATTAAGTTGAGTTCTTGCTGATAATTAGGAATCAATGTAACTGAATTCTGATTCACCAGAAAGTAATGAATACTACTTTCTCCCTTTTTAAAGGAGAGGAAAAGCAATGCTTTAGTTAACTGGGTGTGAAATATGAAAACCGCTTTTCACCCTCCTTAATCTCTTTAACGTAGTTGCATTTCCTCTTCTGTCATTCTTGATTCTGACTCAGTTCATACACTACATCATCAAAATATCATTGCATAATAATTGTTTCAGTATAAAAAAATTAACTTTGCAACTTCAGACCTTCAGTATACCTGAATGGTTGAGTCTATCATCTTAACTCAGACAAATAATAGGCTGCTAATGTTTGCCTGCCTTTGATTTGGAATTATGTTTAAAAACAAGACATTTTAATGTTTTCTTTCCTTCTCCATTCTTAGTTTTATGACCAGGGTCAGTAATGCTGCAGATTCAGATGTGAAAAATGAAATTTCTGGGGATGGAAAATAAAATTATTTGAATCTAAATAGAGCAGATTTTGTTTATGACCCACTTCAAATTAAATAAGTTTAATATTGCATGGAGATAGATCAGTATCAGATAACTTGACAACTTCTTGAATTACACCTAAATGATTTGTTACAATTTTACTGTTTCGGCAATCATGATCCAGTTAACTCGCCAGAAGAACAGAAGCTGCTGGAAAAGCTCAACAGGTTTGGCAGATGTTGAGGGAGGGTCACCAGACCTGAAAATTAATTTTGATTTCTCTGCACAGATGCTGCTAGACTTGCTGAGCTTTTCCAGCAACTTCTGTTTTTGTTTCTGATTAACAGCATCCACAGTTCTTTCAGCTTTTAATCTCGTTAACTCGTGTTCATCTCTCAAAATTATGGAATATTACATCAATATAAGCATTTTGAGGGATGGACACAGTTAAAGTTTTTTTAAAAAAAAGCCACCTTAAAAACTAGAAATTTTCTTGATTGTATTTCCTCCTGTGAACAAACACAGCATAGCTAAAATAACCACCCATGATTTTCAGTCCTCCATAGCAAATGGTAATGTTGTGGTGCAAGTGGTCAGCATAATAAAGAAAAACATATTTGCTTTTATTAGTTTTTGAAACTGTTGAGCCACAGTTGTATTAGTAATTTATTTCCTGATTTTGACAGTGATGCCTATGGTATCATCTTTTCAAAATAAGGTATTACTTTTGGATTTGAGATTGATTTTGGAGAGCTGGGCTTCCTAAATAGAAAAGTGAAAACTGTATTATAATGATTATCTAAGACACCCTGAAAATGAAACCATGAGTCCCATATCAACAAATTGTTATGGGAAAACAGAGCACTGGTCGAAATGGAAACACTGACAGACATCTAATGAGAATAATATCTTGGGTAAAGTGGATTTTTTTCAATCTATTCCTCCAGCCAGTTTTTGAAGAACACCCACTTGACTGAATAAAGCAACTGTTACTAATTTTTTTCATATTTTGCAAATTGAATATAGGAATGAAATCAGTAATGTAAAGGGAAGTAGTTCCCTTTACGCTTGAACATGTGTTTTGTCAGTGTTTCCTCTTCATCTTTTTCCATGTAAGTTATTTTCTGTCCTAATCTACAGATATTGGGGTATTGTTCCACAGGCTCCAGTTTCATCTAGAGATTTTTGAAGGGCCGTCAAGCTGAGCCTGATTTTGCTCTCAATAGACATCCACATATGTACTTTTGGTGTTGCTGGAGGTGATCAGAAATAGGAATGCTGGCCAATTTTATCTTTCATGGTTATCCTAGCTGAGATGAAGTAATTCAGCATAAATCAAGCTTGAGAATCCCCTGTTTAATACAACTAAACTCAGGGCCATATCAGATGCAATAATTCCTCATTAGGCTATGAATGGTGCTAGTTGCTCTGTTCTATGCTTTTGAATTGATTAGAGACACTTGGGAGCAATGGTGTGAATGAGATCTTAACATTAAATTCTGCCTACAGATAGGAGGGCTGGTGCAATGTATTTGGTGTAATGGGAACTCTGTGTGGACTTCAACATACAGATGAAGGTCCCATTTACGATGTGGACTTGTTGAACTTCTTGGTTGAAAGAACTATATTCATAGTCCCATTCCCCTGATTTTTCTTTATACTCCTTCAACTATTCTCTGTTTCCACTAGTATTTCTGATATTTTGTGTCTATTTGTGTTAGCTCTTTCACCAATACCATCATATTTTAGGAAAAGTTTAACATACTCTTAGCTGCTTCCTGTCAATCTGTCTAACAACTCTAATACTAAATAATGGTTAACAGACTTAAGTGTATTCATGTATCACCTTCTTTCTTTTGGAATTCTTCAGAGTATATTTATCTTTTAATACTGGAAGCAATCTTATGAAAAATTGCCATAGTTTAAGATAATTTTGGAACTGAATTCAATAAGTCTTTATGCAGTCTACTATTTATACTTTTACAAGTGGTATTGATGCACTTTTCTGTGTTTGTAAACAGAGTACATTGAGAATTGTGGATTTGCAGTGAACTTTAGTGCAAAAAAACTGCAAAGTAAATCTGAGACCCCTTTGTGGTTGGGTCTTTGTAAAATACTATTTTTAACAGTTCCTTTTACAGCATAACATTTCTTTCAGTAAGTAGTGCAGTCTCCAATCATCCCCAACAGTTTATTTCCCTTGCAATGTAACCATGATGGTTTTACTTGGTTCCAAGGACTTACTATTCTTCCCACTACTAGGTTTCCACGCAATAGCTTCCTTTTTTTTTGATTTCTTCTTTTGCAATATATTAGGTCCATTACGAGAATATTATTGTGACCTTGTTAATAAGCACCTTTTAATAATCGCACCATTCAGTAAATGTAAAGTTGCAGACATCACTTTTTGAGCTCAATAGTGCACTAGTTTTGGTACAGAAGTGAATTGCCAGTCTTTGATCTACTTTCCTTTTATTAAAAAAGCTTAATTACTCAATGAGTTAGCATTGTATTAGTACAATAGGGTTTCTTATTTTTCAAGTTTTGGTGCATTTTTGTATGGGCTAAGTTTAAAAACAGATCATTTTGAGAAGCAAATTTCTAGTAATTATCAAAGCTAATGTCAAATAATTCAGGCCAGAGATGGTAAGGTAGGATATTCTATTCCAAAGATGGGCTTCAATCCATCATCCTCAACGGTAGTTTTCACTAATCACTACTACCAAAGATATGTGATGACAAAATGCATTTAAAATATTATGGTTACTCTAGTATGTACAGGACAATTACTCTGAAATTCAAATTGAGTAATACTGGATTATCATTTAGAAAAATCTTCCAGTTCCTTCAGTCATTTGAGTTTATTAAAGCAGTTTTATTCTTTGAAGAACAATGACAGGACATATTTAAAATGTTTGTGGATTAAATATTTAATTGTATGAATTAAGTCAAACAAATTAGTGCATTGTGATTTTGTTCTCTGATGAAAACTTGTTTATTTTACATTCGGATGTTGCCTTCACCTGTAATTTTACATTTGATGTTGACACATTTTTTTAGTTTAAATTGGCGTGCACCAAAATAACTGACTGAATTGAATCTCTTCTGTGTGGAATGTGACAATTGTGAAATATTTTAGACTAAGCAAGATTTTGGAGCATCATAATGCTGAGGAATTGGGACCTGTGAGGATTTGCCCACCACTGATTTCAGTGGAAAATAGCATTCTATTGTTTTAAGGCAATTGTGTCTAATCCATAGACAAAGTTTATATTGTATATTGTGATCAGCAAGTCTGACAGTTTGTAACACTGCAGTTATGTTAATTATCCATGAGACAAAATTAATTGCAAGCTGTGCTTTGGAAAAGTAATTTTTGCAAACTTTTAAACATAGTAAATTTTAGTTCCACACTTGTTTCCTATCAATTATTTATTTAGCATAATGGATTTATTTCCAGTGTATAGACTGCTGTGTGTAATAAATATCTGTAGTTTGTAGCGGCAGCATAAAGTAGCTGATTTATTTATATTGTGGAGGGAGAATTTATGACGAGGAGAATGAGCTGATTGAATCATCACATTTGTAGACTTGACCGTAAGTCTAAAATGTAGAAAGGAAATGAAGATTTCCCCACAAAATGATTCTAAATCAATTGACTTGTGCTAATCCTAATTAGCCCCTGGAATTTACCTCAGATTTAGAAATTGTGGTTTTTGAATGACAGATTGCTTGATCTGTTCGGTATTGATGTCAGGACTACTTGTGACTCAGTGTACAGAGTGAGCATCTCCAGTTCTGCAACACTGAATTACTTTCTGTACCAAATGAGGAGAAAAGAATTAACAAGAACACAATCTATTGTAAATGATAGTCATTTCCAAAAGGACAAATTGGAACAGACTTCTATATGGTGCATTGCATTCAGCTGATGCAGCTTAATGCAAGGTGAAAATTAAGCTTTTTTTAAAAACACTTTATACAAATAATATATACACTGCAACAACTATCTATTTTCCTATGTGTATAATTGCAGTTCATTCAAACCATTTTTAGTTGTAAGAAATGCATTCATTCTGAAAAGGATTAATGATCTGCTTATGCATCAGTTTGACAAGAGTTGAGGACAGAGGATTTTTTTTATTTGTGAAAATGATTTGCATATATATTTGGGATCAAAGGGGCCAACTGGTCTGTTTAAATTTTGTTGAGTCAAAAATGAAAAAGCTGTTCTTAAATTATGATCTGAATTCATTATGTTCCCAGTAACTGTCAAGAGTAGATGATAATTATGAAAAATCAAGTCTAAAAGTAAAAAGGAAAATGATTTGGGAGAGAAGAATAACACTGGGAAAAGAAAAGTGGACTATAAAGGGGTTATTGTATGTATTGGGAGAGAATTGAAGTATTGTAATCTTAAATGAATGGGTGAACCAATCATGGTTCAAATTGTCACAGAAAAGTTAACACAATGCCACAATCTTTGTAATGAATGCTATTGAATTTGAGTGGATATTAGTCAACAACCGTAAATAGAAAGTAAAATTTTCAACTTGATATGGAAATTAAAGAAAATAAAAATGATATAGCCTGAGTCCAAAAGGATTGTGTGCACTAACATCTACGCAATTGCTGACTGGAACATATAATCTCACTGTGTTGCTTCAGTTCCTGAAGATTATTGTTTGTAAATGTTGACTGAGAAACTATGCATTCTAATTTTAAAAACCCAAATCAATTGTGTACTATTACTGTTAGTGTCAAAAAATAATATACTTGGCACCATGTACACATTTTCTGTACTTAGTTTTTGTACATAAAATTGTACATTTTTTGAGCACAGAACAGAAAACAAATATTTGCTAACATGAATGTGACACAAGTTCACCAAGGCAAATTCTTTATACTACAGGATGATAGCCTCTGTGTAAAATGATTAAAAAAAACATTTTTTTTCTTTGGAAAATATTGATTAACAATTTATTTTTAATTTTGGAACTTGTTAAAGAAACTCCAAGCTCTTGAACCACTTATATTTAATACACTGAATTCTACTGTATATTGGTATTCCATAGTTATGCTTTCAGGTCAGTTTGTGAAGTTTGATTCTCCCCTCGACTAAGACCCTTGAGTTAAAATTCAACATTTTAGTTTTTGCATTTGCCAGTGATATTGCAACATTTTGAGAAACAAGAGAAATACGTTCCTGAGAACCCATCTTTTGAATCAGCTAGGAATTGGAGAAACTGCCCTTCAAAAAGATGTTATAGGTCCCATGACACTTCCCAGATAAGGGAGCTCTTTAAGCATGTACAATCATTCCTTCCTCAATCAACAGTGCCATGAAAGGTTTGACATCTCATGGCTGTTCATGGAATCCTGTTGTTTACAACATTTATGTTCATAACACATGGCTGTATTATTCAAAGTAATTTTATTCAAGATGTTTTGAGACATTTGTAACAAAATGTGACTGTATAAAAGCAAGTCTTTTAACACAAAGATGTGTACTTAATATGCAAAATACACAAAAGCACACAGCAGGCCAAATCTCCAGCTGCTTATTTCATAGCCAGGAACAAATAACCTGGCTTCATCCAGTGACATCAGTTGTTCTGACGAAATTAATGGCTTTACTCAGGTAAGATAAAACATCCAGCTGGAAATTTTTATTTCTCCTTTTGAGATAGAATAATCAAATTGAAGTCTACAGCCAGATATGTTCTGTGTATTAAATAGGTTGTATTAAAGGCTGGAGCTTTCTTTAAAAAGATGGAAATATCTTTTAGTTTGAGAAAATAAATTATTTCCTTCTCTCTTAATCTTCTAATAATTATCTCAATCTTTTTCCAAAGGCCTCAGGGTAAACATAACATAAATATTGGGGTATGTAAGATAAACGGCTCACTTTAAATATTAGAGATGGTTGTATTGCACATTCACCTTTTCCTATCACTGATTTTCATTCAGATTTGATGTGATTTAATATTAATCATGTAAATTCATAAATGATCAGTTTATAGATTGTATGTAGTAAACTGTAAATTCTTCTTGTACAGTCTTATTATTGGTGACTATTTCTGCTTGTCTAAGCTGGTGCTATACTTGTACTAAACTCAACACAAATGTTGAATGATTTGTTTTTGATATCTTGGATCTTTAATCCATTTTTTTCACATGTTTCACCATTGAATAAGAACCTTGCGATTTTAATCTGCCAGCTGTGTTGAATTTGTGATTTCCCATTTCAATACACAGTTGGTATATCACATGTTAAAATGATCTGATTCTGATAATATATTTTAATTCATGCCCTGCAAAATTGAGTTTTAGCAACATTAATGGAATAATTGTTTTATGCTCAAATTTATTACCAAAAAATCAGCATTATTTTAGTTCACTTATTTGCTTTAACTTACTTTTAAAATAATTGAACCAGTGAATGCCAGATGCTGGAGGGGACAAGTACAACTTGAGGTATGCATCAAGTATGACAAAACATCTCAAACAACAGACAAACAGACATTTTGTGAATAGCCTGTGGATTCAAGATTAGCCTAAAAATGCAACAAAAAATGTCAAAATTTGTAAAATTCACTGGGAGAAGAATGGTTTATGTTTCATGTGCATTCCTTCATTAGGATTGAAAACAGAGGTTAGTATTTTAATGGCCTTGTGCAATTAAGCAGGAGAAAGGTAGAAATAACCTTCTAGCCACAAAAAGGAAGCTCATGGATTGAATAACTTGCAAACTGTTCAGGAAAGGGAGCTTTTGGGAAAGATTCTTATGGATGGATTGTGAAAACCATAACTTAATTAGAAATGGGATAGTACATACAGACTTTGCGAGCTATGCCTTATGCCCAATAATAATCTTTTAAAAATAGAGAAGGCATGGTAAAGATGTACACCAGGGGGAAAAGAAATGTTGCGAAGGTAAATGCATAAGGTCTCAAACTACCATAGAAAATGTTTCAAACTTGGAAAAATATGTCGGTATCCTTGGTGTGAACAACTCTTATCTCCACTGGATTTTATCCTTGCCTGTCAGTGGTGTGTAAGTAATGAGAATGTAAAAAACATTAGGTGGTCTTCCTTTACGTCCTGACGTGTCTGAAATTTTATGGGGGCCAGGGAGAGCATTGAGTGGTCTGCCACCCTTTGGTGTGTTGGTGCCCTAAGCAGCCAATTGACAGCAATGTAAGACACACATCCCATCCTGTGTTACTTTTCCAATGACAGAGTCAAGTCCATGTTGTCTGGACAGCAACTGTAACGCAGAATGTCCTTAGTTTATTGAGACTATGTTGAGCTGGTTTTGTTATTGCAATTCTCCCATTATTGGCCAAATTGTGAAAGGTTCAAGAATTTTGATTGTATATTATGTCAAGCATACATATCACTGCTGCGATACTTCAAGATTTCAATAACATCAGCCTGAACCTGTCTACAAAATTGGCCATACCCTCTGATCATATTAATCATGGAGTTACACTCATTTTCAGGCTTTCAAGGTGGCTCTTCAATTTGAGATGTTTTGTTTTCAAATATTGAAAAATCTTAGATGAAACCAATTATTGTACACTAATAAAACTAGTAAATGGTTTGTTTAGTTTTTAAAAGTCATTTTCAAATATTTAAAATCCAGTTATTGCATCAAATTGGACTAGACTGTTTTGTGATAAACCCATATTCAGTTCTATTAATGAGACTACATCAGATTACCACTCTTAAAGATATTAGTAAGGTTTTAGTACAAGAGGAAAATAATTACATTCTCAAATTTCTGATTGCGCTGTTTTATAAAAATTTTTATGCTTAAGCAAAAAACCATGAATCCTAATCTCACTTCCAAAAAGCAGCACAGTTTGCAATTGGGATTCTATTAAATGGAATTCTATTCTATTCTATGTCGAGGTTAAAAACTAACCCAGATTTCAAATTATAGAAAAGCAAATTGAGGTGAGGTTGAACTGTTTAGAGTGTGACAGAATGTGATTTCAAGAAGGTCAATATCATACATTCACCAAAACAATCGCTGAAGCAGAGAGTATATATTCATTTACATATGTGGGAATTCAGTGAAAATGGGGAATATGATGAAACAAATTGGAGTATGGTGTTCAATTGTTTCCTTAAACTGAAGAAAAGGTTAAATTTTGGGGAAATAGTACAAGAGCTGATGAATAAATAAGTGTTGCACTCCTATATTTGTGGACTCCTGGAAGAATGTACAAGACTGCAAATTGCGGCGACTGGATGTTATGCATGCTGGTGGTGTTTTAAGGTAGGTGGCCAGTAGTGTGGGAAATACAGAGAGGACCTTCGGTATGATTGGGAGACTGCCATTAAGTAAAAAAAGAGTTGCAGAGGCTTGGGAGGTGGCGAATGTGTTCAAATATAAATGACAATTTGAATAATCTTTGCATTGTAATGGATATTTTTCAGAAATTTAGTGGAAGGATAGAGAAGGCCATGGAAAGGCGACTAGTGGGAATTGGAATTTGAACCAAACAACATAAGCAGCACAAAAGCAAAAATTCAGCCCATCTTATCTCATGACATTTACAGCAGTCCAAACTTATTCTTTTCACTAAGTTCATTATTCGCGTGTTCACTGAATTTAATCTGATTACATCAGATTACTAATAATTAGGTGCAGTGTTACACAGTGAATTTTGCTTTTTGTACAACTGAAGTATGACACATTCCTTAGATTTAAAGTCAGTATTCCATTTGTTTTTATGATTGTCATGCATAGGTGCAGAAAACATTTTAATGACCAATTTATCAATATAATCCAAGCTGATGTTACAACTGGACAGGTCTGATCCCGGATTGAAATTCAACTTGATCATATTTTACTCTCTCCTTAATTTGGTGGTCTTTCACTGAAACATAAACATGCCTGACTCCAGATTTGGTTTTAACAATAAAACAAGTTTATTACACACAAAAATCAAACTGTCTACATATAATAGTTTGAAAGGTTTCAAAACACATGGCAAATATAAAGTCCCATCTATTCCCCAATACCATCACTCTATAGTTACTCAAAGGAAAAGATAAAAATCCCTTTCCAGGCCAATCCCTAGGTTTAACTTAATGGCATTTTTTACATCCACCTTAGTTCTGGCCCTGCAAAGCTTCTCTTTTTGATCCACACAACTAAAGTCTTCGATTTTTGTTTGGAAGAGGAGTCAGGCCAGACTCAAAATGTTAACTCTTATTTCTGTCTCCAGTTGGTGTCTCCTGCTGGTTGTCCTCAGTATCCTATGTGTTTGTTTCAGATTTCCAGCATCCAAGTATTTTGCTTTGATAAGAGTTTAGACTTTGTCAACGTTGAATAAATGGTGCAGATTTGTAACTGAATACTTTTTGATTTGGAAGTTTTCACAAATTGAAACCTTTACACTGAGGTGACTTTTATTCCCCTACTTTGAGCAAACTCCTTCATTTCAGTGAAACTGTTCTTACATTCTGACTTAAAGTGTCCTTTGAACTGAATTTAAAAGCCTTTCGATTTAGAAAATAACAAAACTTGTTCATTCTCCTGCTAAGGTAATGGTTTACTTTTACTCTTAGAACATAGAAAAATACAGCGCAGTACAGGCCCTTTGGCCCTCGATGTTGCGCCGATCCAAGCCCACCTAACCTACACTAGCCCACTATTCTCCATATGCCTATCCAATGCCTGTTTAAATGCCCATAAAGAGGGAGAGTCCACCACTGCTACTGGCAGGGCATCCCATGAACTCACGACTCGCTGAGTAAAGAATCTACCCCTAACATCTGTCCTATACCTACCACCCCTTAATTTAAAGCTATGCCCCCTCGTAATAGCCTACTCTTCTGTCATAAGTTACCATAGTATATATAAATTTTCCATTAACTCTCCAGGAGTCTTTCGTGCATTGACTTTCTAACACAAATTGCTTTAAAATCACAGTTTTGAAAAGATTGATCCAGTTGATTGTTAAACCCCTTCCCAAAAACCTTGTATACCTCTAGTTTGAAACAGAATATATGTTGAACGTAACACCTTTCATCAAAGTAGCTGAACCTCAAATCTTTTTATAACTGTGATGCTTTCAGATTTCCATCTTTACCATATTCAGTCCTTTCTCTGTCTATAGTAAACTACCATTTGCATGCATTGAAATCCATTTGTGACAGTACATTTTTTTTTTTGTCCATTCATGGGATGTGGACCAGCATTTATTGCCTGACCCTGGTTCTCCTAGGAAGTGGTGAGTCACCTTGAACCACTGTAGACCCACAATGCTATTGTGGAAGGAATTCAAGGGTTTTGACTCGGTGACACTGAAGTAATGGTGATTTTTTTTTCAAATCTGGATGGTGAGTGATTTGGAGGGGAACTTGCAGGTGGTGGCATTCTCATATCTGTCCATTTACTTAGTCTATCAACATATCTTTAGAAAAATTACATTCTGTTTGAGCCCTTGCTGATTCTTCATTATTTTTATATTATTATTCTTTCAGTGTTTTGTTTGGAGCTGAGAACTGTGAGCGATAGATGACTTTTGTGAATAGCAGCTTGTGTTAAAAGAAAAATAGACCACACGGCCTCTTGTTTATTCATGACACCTAATTGTAGGTTGTTTCATGGTCAAAAGGTTAGCATAGACAAATTAGATTACTGTTAATTTTGCTTTAAAGTTACTGTATTGTAAACAAATTGCAAAGTCTTTTGTTTAATATGCAAACCGGTGTCTGTAATTGATTATTTGTAGAGTATGGTTTGGCTTAGAAGTCTGGATAGGTTCAATTTTAAGGGTCTTTAAAGGTTCAAATTTTGGTGATGTGAATAGAAAGGCTGATTTGGTTCAGCTGTCTATCTTTGTGTTGTAGCAATTCCAACCTCTACTGATCACAGTGCAGTAATGGAGGCAGGGTTAGATAATTGTGGAGCATGTCAGGAGCAGAACATCGTGAAACAGACTGGAAGTGGGTTATGATCTGGAAATCTGAACCAAATAGGGCTGAGAAGAAGTGGCAGCATTGAACAAAGAGTCACATAGGATGAATATATTGTTAAACTTGTAATTTAATCTGCTATAAAGTAAAAAAAAATGGTCATGTGATGATTTACAGTAAAATAAAAACAAAATATTGTGGTTGCTGGAAATCTGAAATAAAAAATACATGCTGGAAAACCTCAGCATCTAGAGAGAGAAACATCTTCAATATGACTCATCTTCAGAATTCAGTGGACTTCAAATGTTAATATTGATCATTTACAATATAGTTAAATTTGGGCTCAATTAATCAGATCTGAGGGATAATATCTAGTTTTCCTGTCCTCTAGAATCTTAAGGAATCTAAGACTTTTACATGTTAATTGAGTAAAGATACTTCAGTTAATGTATTTACACAATGTGATATCAACATAGGAATTGCTGATTTAGCAGATGGCAAATCTAGTCAGTTTAATATTCTGAAAAATAGAGGCATAGTGGGGGAACTAGGACCTTGAAATCTGCAACTGTGTAAAAACAAAAGTGTAGAGGCAGCGAACCTTCAGAGAATTCCAGATTCTTCAGTCCAAGTGGCTCAATTTTGGCGCAAGGAGAGATGCAATGCCCAAACATTTATTCAGTTGAAAGGAATTGGAAAGAGGTGAGACAGTGAATGGCTTTAAACAAGATTAAGCACTTTCAATTTGATGTGTTGGGCAACCAGGAGCTCTGTAATGTTAGGAATGATGAACGAACAGTTATTAGTGGTGGAACGAATACAAGCTGTAGATTGTTTAGATCACCTGAGAATTATGGAAATGGGATAGTGAAAGACAAATCAAAAGCTCATTGGAACAGTTCAATTTGACGAAATGGGTTTTAGTGATAGGATTGCTCTGATAGAGTGGGAGTTGGTAAATGCTGTGGAAGTAAAAGTAGGAAAATCTTGAGATGGAAAATATACTGGGTTGGAAATTATCGACAATATAATGAAATTCTCAAGATCAGAGCATTACTTAATTTGGAGGTTTTTTTTCCACTTTTGCAATTTTGTTTCTAATCCAAATACTAAAAATGATAGTTTGCCTCACAAACTACTTAAAACTGCAGATCAATTATTTGAAATGTCCCAGGCAGTAAATGAATAAGTATTTATTGTATTGAAATGAACTGTGTTGAATTTGCAGTTTACAAACTTGATATACTTTGTGTTTGGCAAAGTTTTATTTGAGCTTTCATGATATGTAAAGTTCTGCAGCTCACCTTAATATGCATGCTGCAAATTCAGAAATGTGTACACTAGTAACCATCCTTCATTGAGTCTCAGAATTGAATACTACGTTCTTCCCACACCCCCACCAGCAACCAATTTTATTGGAGAAAGTGAGGACTGCAGATGCTGGAGATCAGAGTCAAAATGTGTGGTGCTGGAAAAGCACAGCTGGTCAGGCAGCATCCGAGGAGCAGGAGAGTCGATGTTTCAAACATAGGCTCTTCATCAGGAATGAGGGGGTGGTCCAAGGCAGCTGAGAGATAAGGGTGGGGGTGTGGTATGGAGGAAGGTAGCTAGGAATATGATCGATAGATAGATGAAGGTGGAGGTGATAGTGATAGGTAGAGTGGATAGGTGGGAAGGAAGGAAGGAAGATGGACATGTAGAACAGCTCAAGAGGGTGATGCTGAGTTGGAAGGTTGGATCTGGGATAAGGTGGGGAGAGGGGAAATGAGGAAACTGGTGAAATTGACATTGATCCCTTGTGGTTGGAGGGTCCAAAGGCAGAAGATGGGGTGTTCCTCCTCCAGGCATTGGGTGGCTAGAGTTTGGTGGTTGAGGAGGCCCAGGACTTGCATGTCCTTGGTGGAGTGGGAGGGAGAGTTAAAGTGTTCAGCCACAGGGCAATGGGGTTGTTTCGTGCACCTGTCCCAGAGATGTTCTCTGAAATGTTCCACAAGTTGGCGTCCTGTCTCAGAACCTTTCAGAGAACATCTCCAGGGGACACTCACTAAACCCCAGCGCCCTGTGGCCGAACACTTGCTCTCCCACTACGTCAAGGGCCACTTCCACCGCCAAACTCTAGCCACCCGATGCTTGGAGGAGGAACACCTCATCTTCCGCCTTTGGTCCCATGTGGTTGGAGGGACCCATGTTGATTTTATCAGTTTCCTAATTTCCCCTCCCCCTACCTTATTCCAGATCCAACCTTCCAACTTGGCCTGACCTCTTGAACTGTCCTACCTGTCCACTCTGACCTCCTCTCTGTCCTATCACCATCACCCCCACCTTCATCTACCTATTTCATTCCCAGCTACTTCTCCCCACCCACCCCCTCTCAATTTCTCTCTCAGCTCTCTTGGGTCACCCCCTTATTCCTGATGAAGAGCTCATGCTCGAAACATCAACTCTCCTGCTCCTCAGATGCCACCTGACCAGCTGTGCTTTTCCAGCAACTAATTTTATGACAATTTTTCAGACTTTACACAAAGATCACTCAATATAATTGGTTTGTAAAATTAGGAGTATATTGAAGTGGTGTTTACATTCCTTTGGTTCATTGTATTTGCTACTTGTTTCATGCTATCAGCAATGCTAGAAATTTCTTTCCAACTTCCTGAATGCAGGGAACTTTCCATCTTGAGTTGGGATTTCAGACAGTTTAGATCCTGAGCCAGTCTATGAATATGTGCTTTCATGAGAAAAAATTCATCATCTTTTTCAGAAATCTGTATAGAGCAATGTGATAGACATACAACATGATTAGAGGAATTAGATTAAAGTGTTAGAATAGATATCACTGCAATATTTACAGTAAGTTGAATGTACCTTTTTGACAATTGTTTCGGAGTGCTATCATCATTTGCTCCATTGCAGTTGCAAACTTGCACTTAATTAAACAGAATTGCAACTTTCCTGCTATTCTATTATCTGTTCAAGTCCATGTTAATCAACTGTAGTTGCTACTGTCAAATTATATAACTGAAACACATTAAAATGCATCTCTATTGACTAAGTGTCTTAATATGAAAATACAAATAGGAAGCAGGAGTTGATTGCTATGACTTCTGGAACATGCTGTAGCACTTAATAAGATCATGGTTGATCTGTTTTGAATTCCATATTGCTATCTACTCCTAATAACCAATTAATTTGCCAACTTTTAATTGCCATTACCAATCCTCCAGTTCCTAAAAGACTATCTAAAAAATGTTTATAGAAACATATGATCTGTATTCCTATTTCTGGCTAGCTTTCATTCAGATTTCGATTTTTCCCTATTTAATAACGTATTAGTCACCTTTAGTCCAGTCTTCTGACATGTACCATGATATGCTTTTCTTTAAGTCAGATGCTATCTTTCAATGTTTCCAATCTACCATGGATCCTGTCTCCATCCCTTAGAATTTATTTACTCGTAATGCTTGTTTTTAATTCTCTCATTGGCTGTCGGCATTGCTAGCAAGAATTTGTTTCTGACCTCAAAATGCCTTGGTGTTTGCTAGACCATTTAAGAGTCAAGCACATTATTTTGGGTCTGGAACCACAAGTAGACATGACCAGGCAAGAATCAGATGGGATTTTACAAATTAATAATGGTTTAATTGTCACCATTACCATTAAGGATTCTATGACAACGAAAATCAGCTTTAATAATTAAACTTAGAATTCTACCAGCACAACTAGTAAAATTTGTACATTGTGAAATATTCCCCAAAATGTCTGCCACTGAACCTCAATTGACCTTTTCAATTTAGCTAGGTTTGCTTTCATGCCCTCAATTTCCCTTATTTAAGACTAAAAGATAGTCTCAGACTTCTCTCTTTCACAAACCAAAAATAAATTCTATCATGGTCACTGTTACTTCAGGGCACCTTCACTGAGGATTAAAGAATGATCTATCTCATTGCACAAGATTAGATCTGACATAGCCTGCTCTCTGGTCTGCAGTTCTATGAAACTAATCCAAAAATATTCCATGAATTTTTCATCTAAGCTACCTTTCTCCCATCCGACTTTTCCAATCCACATGCGCGTTAAAATCTCCCTTGATTATCAGTGTCTTTGACAAGCTTCCATTATTCCTTCATTTATGCTCCACCCTACTCTGTCGTGTTACTATTAGGGGGCCTGTACACTACTCCCACAAGTGACTTCTTGCCTTAATTATTTTTCATCTCTCCACACTGCAGATCCTCAACTTGGATATACCCCTCTATTACACTAATACCATTAACAGCTTACAGAGCCACCACTCCACCTTTTCCTAGCTTCTGTTCTTCCTAAATGTGCTGTTCCCTCCAATATTCCATTACTAATCTATGTAATCATGCAGCCTTGTCTCTGTAATGGTAAAGGATCAGACTTATTTCTGTTTGTGCTTTCAGTTCATCTGTTTGGTTTAGAATGCTACATGCATTCAGATATGGGGCATGTAGTTTCACCCCTTACTCCCTGTAAATTCTACTGTTTGTTACCTGTTAGTTGACTCCTAGATCCAGAATCTCCATCCTTTCCTGTCATGTCTGTTTATTGCTTACTTCATTAATATCTTTCTCTTTGGCTTTGATTCTACTCTTTGAATTACCACAGTTTTTGCCACGTCCTCCCTTGCCTCCATTATTGTGTTTGAAATCATTTACTTTCCTAGTTTTGAGTTTGAAATTATCCCAGCACAGTTAAATTGGAGACCATCCCAACAGCACGTCTCCACCTATCCCAGTACCCCTGTCAGTGTCCCATGAATTGGAACCACTTCCACACTAGTCTGTTAATCTGATTTGCCTTATGTCAATTTGCTTGTGGCTCTGGTAATAATGCAAAGGTGATCTTTGAGGTTCCACCACTTAGTTTTTTGACTAGGCAAAATCTTTTTCTTTGTACAGCCCATGTTGTTGTTACCTACATGGGACACAACTACTGTTTCCTCCCCTCCCACAACAAATGAGCAGATGTCCCAAATACTGGCACATAGCAGGCAACACAACTATCTGGACTTGTTATTTGTCAGAATTTCCAAAAGAGTCACAGCATGGAAATAGATCCTTCGATCCAACCAGTCCATGCTGAACATTATTCCAAACTAAATTAGTCCCACTTGCACAAGCTAGAGGAGCAAGGGTTTCATCCTATATCAATTATGATTGGATTTATTCTTCCCGGAGATGGTGGTGTAGCTTCAGACTTCTTTAAGAACTCCCTACTTCTGTTGATGAGGCCTTTCGATAGGTTTTCAATCCATAAACTTTGATATAATGGTTTTCAGAGGAAAAGAAAGGGCAAAGTATTTCCAGTGTGGCAAGTTCTCTTTGGTCAGTGTTCGAAAGCAATGTCTTTTTTTACAGTCATATAGCATGAAAACAGATCCTTTGGTCCAAACAATACATGCCAAATGTAATTCCAAACTAAACTTGTCCAACCTGCCTGCTCCTGGCTCATATCCCTCAAAATCTTCCCTATTCATGTACTTATCCAAATTTCTTTTACACGTTGTAATAGTACTTACATGCACAACTTTCTCAGAAGTTCATTTCAAACCATATGTCTTTTTAAAATCTCTCTCCTCTCACTTTAAAAATGTGCCCATTGTCTTGAAATTCCCCATTCTAGGGAAAAGACAACTACCATTAAGTCTATACCTCTCATTATTTTATATACTTGTATGCGGTCGCCTCTCAACATTCTACGCTCCAGTGAAAAAAGTCTCAGTCTGTCCAACCTTTCTTTATAACTCAGACCTTCCACTTCAGCTTAATAATATACTTCCTATAACTAAGCAATACTTTTATGAAATAACTTTTTCAACCTTTTCTTTTCTCAGGACTAACCAGATTGAGGATTGCAATTAATTACTTCACTACTTAATATACCTTTCTGGAATTAATTTAACAGTATACCTTATATTAAAAAAATTACAATATAATAGTCATGAGACTTTAAGGATCTGGGGGGGGGGGGGGGGGGAGCATAAAGGTTGTGAAATTGACCTAAAATAGTTTGTTTGGATCCATGTTTCCATTTCCCTGCCTGACACCACAGCTAACATTGAGATGTCATTGGTATTAAATTGGAAATTTGAACTCATAACTGATTGCAGTATGGCATTACAGACTTCCTTACAATTGACTAGCATGAGCAAAGACTGTGGGCCAATGCTCAGGAATCTAAGTGAATTAATCATGTCAACAGCGTGACCATAAAAGCTGTCTACAAGCTAATTGCTCAGTAGAACGTTATTGAATCCTTGATTAGAATAGTCAAGTTGGGTTCCACCAGAAGTCAGGAAGCTTGATACCGACTAGAACTGACCATTCCAGGTGCCTGCAGTGACTTTCTGTAGATATGGAAGGATTATCTGAAAGTATCACACCATCCCGTCTTGGCGATGGTATTTGTGATATCCAGGAATGCCCCACATAACACCATCATAGAAATATTGAGAGAGATTCAATGGAAAAGTCTGCCAAAATCTTCTCAGGCTAGCTAGAAAAGGCATCAGAGTGTAATGTGATAATTTTTTACCAAAACTATCTGCCCCTTTCCGATTAGTCTTGAGAGAATGTTCTTGTGCCCACCTCTTTCACTTCTGCTTCAGAAGCTGTAAGGGGCTAGTTGAAGATACGTAGAGATAGTATTTCCAAGATAAAAGGATGGAACATTCTCAAAATCTTCAGTTAAAAATAAGTTTCATCTTAATGATAAATAAATATCCTGTTCCAGTGGGATTTATATTGAATTACAGGTATTATCAAATCATGCTCAAAATTTGAAATAATTCAAAATCTTTCAAGAGTTTCAGGAGCACTTTTGCTTTTGAATAAATTGCCTGCATTTTGGCTGAAAAATTAAATGAGCTAATATTCTTGGCTTAAAGGAATTTGTTTCATGGTTCAAAATATTACTAACAATTCCAATTTACTGGAGCAATTACCCATTAATAATCTAGACGGCTGAAATGCCTGGCATTTTTAACCTCTTTCTTTAGATTGTATTTGTCATGAATAATAAGAGGTATAGATAATGTTATTGGTTGTCCTTCCTCTAGGATAGAGGATTTCAAGACAAGGGGACACATTTCTAAGCTTCGAGGAGACAGATTTAAAAAGGACATAAGGGCCACATTGTTTACACAGAGTGGTTCGTGTGTGGAATGATGAAGGAGTGGATGTGCATACAATTGCAATGTTTAAAAGACATTTAGATAAGTAAATGAATAGGAAAGGTTTGGAGGGATATGGACCAGAAGAAGGCAAGTGGGACTAGTTTAGTTTGGGATTATGTTTGGCATGGGCTGGTTGGATTGAAAGGTCTGTTTCCAAACTGTATAACTCTGACTATAAATTACTTGAAATGCAAATTGATAATGGCATGGTAATATCAAACGGTAAATCTGGGACCTCATGGAGGTTGGCTACAATTGTCTAATGCCCTTCATTAGGTATAAATAAAAATGGTGGATGATAAGGACTCAGGTGGCCATGTGATCATGTCCCTACTTCTGACCCAAGAGCCTAAGGACACAATCCCATCTGCTTCAAAAATATATAATATCATTTCTGAACAGATTAGCAAATGACTGTGAAGGAACTAGAATAAGTCAAATTATCCATTCTTCCATCATCTTTTGGAAAGACTAAACAAAAGTAAAACATTTGAAAGTTTATAAACAATTTATGCCTGGAGGAGTTGACCTCCACCAAGATTCCCTTTCGAGGTATCCAATGCTGAAGGGCATGTTAGAACCATAAATAATGTTATTAACTGGTTCCTTGTGGCATAAAATAACAGCACTAATTGGTTATGCTGGTAT
Source organism: Chiloscyllium plagiosum (assembly GCF_037043375.1). Classification (NCBI taxonomy): domain Eukaryota; kingdom Metazoa; phylum Chordata; class Chondrichthyes; order Orectolobiformes; family Hemiscylliidae; genus Chiloscyllium; species Chiloscyllium plagiosum. Next base: position 18,855,605 of record NW_028270142.1, read on the forward strand.
CTATTTATTGTTTACACCCCAAGTCCAGCAATTTCTTGATCTCATGGGGAGGAAATGATGGCAAATTTTCCAGCAATCTGAAGATTTGCAATTTACTGCAGTCTATGGCAAGGAGCCGATCCCTGTTGGGTTTTTTTCCCTGCATTTATAATAGCAATCACCATGAACCAATCATTTTTGTTCAATTTCTCGCAAAACTTTTATCAAATTACCTGTTTATGTAATTCAGAGATATGTTCAACTAGACTGGCTTTCTCTCTCTTTAACTGGGTGTTTTCCAGCTTAATATTGGATTGGCGATTCTCTAGTGTAGCCAGTTGATTCCGGAGTGATGATCCTTTCAGTTCACCAGAGCTTTTTCCTTGTTCTTGACGCTGCAACTAAAAAAGATAAATTATGTCAGTTGAATAAGGTTTATAATGATTCACTTGTCTAATTTTGCCCTCTGTATCCACCAACTACCCCCTCCAAACCTAAGTTCTTACACATAATATTTTTTCACATTCTTCTGACATGTTTTCTTGTACTATATGCAGCTTTAAATTGATTGAGTAACCAAATAACTAATGCCAAACAATTGAGTGTACTTATCACATATGCATTAAAAAATTCCCTTGTAGATGGATCAACTGAGATTAGAAATACATTAGATGGATCACCTACATCCCACCATTATGTTACAGTAGTCCAAATCTAAACCTTTCATTGACAGTGAACAGTGATGCATTTTCTGGTTATTCATAGATTTAAAAGATTTTTTTTTTCTGCAAAGTTCCACATCAGGTTTGTTTTTGCTCTGTTTCTCTTCACAGATCCCTGACCTGAGTTTTTTTTTCTGGCCTTGTTTTTATTTTGGATTTCCAACATCTGCAGTATTTTGCTTTTTAACATCCTAATGCAGTTTTTGACAGCATGACAAATGGTCAGCTCCTCAATTCTCCATTAAAGTTATTTGCTAATCAACCTGCTCCGAGATATAATAACGCTTCTGGAACAGTTGGGACCTGGGATTCCTGGCTCACGGGGAGGGATACTACCAGTGTGCCATTCGAGCCCTCAACACAGTTTTCCATCAACTTGATAAGTCTCTCACTTAAGACTATTATCGATGCAAATGAGAATTCATTAGTTTGTTGGTCATTAGTAAATACTCTGAAGAATCATGGCAGTGCATCTCAGTTCCATTTAATGTACATATTGTATCATGTGGAAGCTCTAAGGCAGCTATTGTGACTTCCTCAACAACATATGGAGGATGTGTAATCAATTGGCAAAGTTCAAACAATAGACTTTGGAGATTGAGAAACAGTTGGCATTACTATAGCACATTTCAGGAGATGGTCACCCTTCAGCTTAGAGAATTCAGAAAAAGGAATATGGGGCAACAGCCAGAAAAGGCCAACTTAAATAATCAATGAGGTTCCTGAGTGTGCCTTGTTCTCCAGTTCAGAGCTGTCTACAGCACTACGGATAGCTCTCCTGTGCTAAATTTTCGGGGGTGAAGTGAAAAGGTGGATAAGGGAATGGAGGGAGGTCAGGGTGAGGGGCATGGATAGGATAAATAGACAAAGTCTCTTCCCTTGGGTGAGGAAGTCCAGAACTAGAGGGCATAGGTTTAGGGTCGAAGGAAAAAGATATGAGAGACCTAAGGGGCAACTTTTCACGCAGAGGCTGGTACATGTATGGAATGAACTGCCAGTGGAAGTTCTGGAGCCTAGTACAATTGCAACATTTAAAAGGCATCTGGATGGGTATATGAATAGGAAGGGTTTGGAGGGATGTGGGTTGGGTGCTGGCAGTTGGGAATAGATTGGGTTAGGATATCTGGTTGGCATGGACAAGTTGGACCGAAGGGTCTGTTTCCGTGCTGTACATCTCTGACTCTATGAATGTAAATAGTGAAAACTGATATATTTGTATGGCCACAGATATAATTCTAGGATAGTATGATGATCCCAAAGGTAATAATCTCCAGATTTCTACCAGTTCCAAGCAGTTGTGAATACAGAAATAGGATTGAATCCAAAATGTGTAACTTGAAAGATCAAGGAAAGGTTTTGATTCCAAGGCCATTAGAATCCGTTCTTAAGGAGATGAGACTTGTACCAATTTAGTGGTCCAAACACAATTGATTATGACCTGTATACTTATAGGGAGATTCAAGAGTGTTGTCTGAGAGGGTTCACGTTAATTTGAAAGGAACTTAGGAACGAGGATATAGCAGGAGAAAGCAAAATGAGGTAAGCAGAATTGGGGAGACGGCATTAGACAAGCAACTGTAAGTTATAAGATTGGATCATATTTTGAGCAACTACAAGAAGATCTCATTTAAATCTTCAGTGCATGTGTAGTAAATAATAATAATTTGTCTGTATGCACAAATAGTGACATGAGAGTCTGATGTCAAGACATGGCTCCAAAGAAGGCAGAAATAGATATTACATATTCCTAGCTACAAGAAATTACAAATACAAAGTACAAGGTTGAGGGATAATTGGGAATATTGATTTATGGGGTGTTTTGAGTCCTTGGAGAAAAGGACAGACCCTACTAGGCTCAAGTTAAGAAACAAAGTAAGTACCATTGTACTGGTGACCACCAACTAGTGGGAAGGAAACAGGAACATTTTTGCTGGGAAATTGCAAGTTCTCGAAAGGGCTTCAGTTATCTGAATATATGATAATACTATAAAGATTGGAAAGAAATAAGGATTACTAAGGGATGTTCAGAATTTTCTTATTTATATATGTTTCGAGCCCAATGAGAAAGGAGTCTTTGTGTCCTTTATGGCAGAGGAGAACATTCAATTCATAATGTCCAAAGATGCTGAGAAAAGTCCTATACAGCACAATCCCAAATTCCAACATTTGTCCATAAGTTCAAGTATTTTGTTAAATTTGAGGATTTCTGCCTCCTCAACCTTTTTAGCCAGTCTCATTTACTCTTAAATTGCAGCATATGATAAATGGTGTTCCTCTTTGCTTTTAAAATTACTGCACAGTTTATTGAACAAAAGGTTATCATGTCAGGGGCAGATCATGTCTTACAAACTTGATTTTTTTGGGGAGGTGATGACGGTAGAGCAATGGATGTTACTTACATGCGTTTTAGTAAAGCTTTTGACAGATCCCTCATGGTTGGCTCATTGAGAAGATTAAGATGTATGGGATCCACAGTGACTTGGCCATTTGGATTTAGAATTGGCTTGCCCATAGAAGATAGAGGGTAGTGGTAGAAAGCTGGAGGTCCATGACTAATGGTGTTCCACAGATTTCCGTACTGGGACCTCTGCTGTTTGTGATTTATATAAATGACTTGAATGAAAATGGAGGTGGGTAGCTTAGTATGTTTGCAGACAACACTCAGATTGGGGGAGTTGCAGATAATGTAGAAAGTTGTCAAATGACACAGTGAGATATGGATCGGTTGCAGATATGGGTGGAGAAATAAGATATGGAGTTTAATCTGGGCAAGTGTGAGATGCTGCACTTTTGGGAGGTCAAATATGAAGGAAAAGTATATAGTTAACGGTATGACCCTGAGCAGCATTGATGCACTGAGGGATTTTGGGGTCATAGTCCATAACTCGGTGGAAGTGGCCACACAAATAGATAGGGTGGTAAAGATGATGTATGGCATGCTTGCCTTTATTGGTCAGGGCACGGAGTAAAAGAATCAGGAAGTGATGTTGCAGTTTTACACAAGTTTGGTTAGGCCACACTTAAGAGTATTGTATTCAACTCTGGTTGCCATACTACTGAAAGGATGAGGAGGTTTTGAAGAGGGTGCAGAAGAGGTTTACCAGGATACTGCCTGGATTAGAGGGTTTGAGTTGTAAGGAGAAGCTAGACAAACCAGGGTTGTCTTCTTTAGAGCAGCAGAGGTTGAGGGGAGACCTCGTAGAAGTTTATAAACTTGAGAGGCATAGATAGAGTAGATAATCAGATCTTTTACCCGGAGTTGAAATGTCTAATACGAGAGGGCATACATTAAGAGGGCCAAAGTTCAAAGGAGATGTGAGGGGCTAGTTTTCTTTGCAGTGTGGCAGGAGTCTGAAAAGTACTGCTGGGATAGTGGTGCAGGCACATGCAAGAGGGGCATTTAAGGGGCTTTTAGATAAGCACACTAGTAAGCAAGGAATAGAGGGATATGGACCAAGAGCAGGTAGAAGGGATTAGTTTAGCTTGGCATCATGTTTGGCACAGCATCATGGGCTGAAGGGCCTGTTCTATGCTGTACTGTTATAGGTTCTAAAAAAATCCTGTATTGTGAATATCTTGCAAGTGACATTTCAATGATATTTGACAATTTCAACAATATAATTTGTTTTGTGTGGATGAGTCTTGGACTAATGTTTATTTGAATACTTAGGTAAAAGTTCATACATATAGTTATAGAGATGTACAGCATGGAAACAGACCCTTCGTTCCAACTCGTCCATGCCGAACTGATATTCCAACCCAATCTAGTCTCAGCTATTACACAAGATTCCAAATGAAAGAAACCAAGAGTATTCATGACCATATCGTGGAGGCTAGGTCATTGAGTATGTTGAAAACAGAGATAGATCTTGAATGTCAAGGGGATCAAAGGTTACGGGGGTGAGGGGGGAGGGGAGAGCATAAAAATGGAATTTAAAAACCTATCTGCCATGATTGAATGTTAGAGCATTCTCTATGGACCAAATTGCCTAAGTTCTGCTCCTATGTCTTATGGTCTCACAGCAAGGAGTTTAAAAATTGACTTCAGGAGATAAAAGTAAATGAATATAAAGCAAGAAATGTTGAAGTCTGGGTCATTTTATGAAATTCTCACAAAACGGATTTACTGAAAAGGCACAATTTTGCCTTTACAAAGTTATTCAGAGACCCTGCAGCTAGTAACTTTCCCAAAATCTTTCCACCAACTGCAAGGCACAAATCAGAGTTAAGACTTAGCAGATGAACGGAAAACAGAAAAGATGTTAGGGCGTTAGTTTTATGTAAGGGGAATCATGTTTGACTAACTTGGAGACATTGGAATTTTCTTCTTCAACAAAGTACTTCTTGGAAACTGCGTCGTTGTAGATCATTACTGATCTTGTTCCTTGAACTCACTTCAAGGAAAACAAGTGACTAGGTTTTTAATGACTGGGCTGTTATGTTTGAACAGTGTTTTCAGGCTAAAGGAGGGTTTTTGTTTTCAATTGGGGGGATTTCTAACAGATTCTGGATTAGTGGTGCTGGAAAAGTACAGCAGTTCAGGCAGCATCCGAGGAGCAGTAAAATCGACGTTTCGGGCAAAAGCCCTTCATCAGGAAGCTGCTCAGCATATTTCTGAAGCACACTTATTGTGAATTTAGTTGTCCTTGTGAGTGATTGAATGTCATCTTGATATTATGGGCTGGTGAGGGCTGTGGGGAGGATGACCAAACTGACCATAGCACTGTGGTACAGGGATCCATTCCAGCAGGGGGTAGAAGAGAGAAATGTAGTTGTAATCTGGGACACAAAGAAGAATACAGTACAAGAATCGGCCCTTTGGCCTTCCAAGCCTGTGCCATTACATTTTGCCCTTCCATACTAAAACCGTCTTCACTTACAAGATCTGTATCCCTCTATCCTTTTCCTATTCATATATTTGTACAGGTGTTTCTTGAATGTACAGTATAGTCAAGAGAAGAGTCACTGTTCTCTGAAGTCTGTGTTGCCTGCCTGGTTCAGGATACGTCATCTGGGTAGCAGAGGAACTTGGTGGGGAGTGGAAAGATCCAGTTGTCATGATCTTCTGTTTGCCAGTCCCTTTTCCTTTTTTCCCCTCTTTGCTACAGTTTTTCTTCCCCTGCTCCCAAACTTAGAACATCTACCCTACCTGTAGGAAATGGAGAACAGCATCAGGGAACAGTCTGGCACGGGAGACTAGTTGGAGACCAGACCAGTGCAAGAAATGAGTCAAAGCTGGAGCAGGAGAAGTCCAAGCCTAGGTTGACCCAAGAGGCAGGTCCCGGAAGGGAGTCATGGCCGGAGTCCAGAGTGGGAAACACAGCGAGTGCATGCCAGCTGGGGGGACAAGTCCTGGAGACAGGTCAGGACAGAGGCCAGTGCGTGGATGCTACAAAGCCTCAAGCTCTGAAGCATTGTGGGCATGGACTCAGTGGAAGAGTATTACTTTAAAGATACTTTTTATTATCATTCTGGACATTTAAACTCTATATTCTCATGGTAGCTTTTTTTAACAATTTCAATTCTGTAACAACACTTAAAGTATCTGTACCTAGGTACTCTGTACTTAAGCTGGTGCAGAGAAGTGACATTTCACTTTTCACTTCCCTCATTCCACTTATGTACCAATGACATAGGTTGAAAGAGGTTCTGCTGAGAGAATATAAGCAGCTAGGAGCTAAATTGAAAACCTGAACCAAAAAGGTAATTTCTGGTCTACTACCCAAACCACAAGCAAATTGACAAAGGATCAGTAAGATTAAACAGGTAAACACATTAGCTCAAAGATCAGTGTGGGGAAAACTGGTTCAAATTCATGGGACACTGATAGCAGATTGGGGAAAAAAGATGAGCTCCACTGAATCATTGGAATTGAGTCCTGGTGAATTGCATAACTAGGGCTGTGGATAGGGTTTTAAACTAAATAGTAGGGTGGGAGTTGGGGGAGGATTGGCAGAGGTGAGTGAATTGTAATGAAATATAAATGTATGCTGATAGGCCTCTCAATGCTCACTCTCAAACATTTTCATCTCACTATTCCAACTTTGGGTGAAAAATTGAGATTGTTGTCCTCACCATCAAGAATCTAATTTTCCCACTGAATCACCATTGTCCATATTGTTCAGAGGCTGGGAAAATTCAGCCATAGTAAAATATGCTAACAGCAAAATTGAACATGTCTCAATTTCAGAACTGACTGAATAAATATTTATCACAGTAACTGCAGATGAAAATTGTAAGTGAAATCACATACTCCAAGAACCAAAGTGTAATTATTTCAATTCTTGTTTGTCACCCTTCGTTTTTAAAAAAAAGCAGTTATTAATTAATATGACAACTTATAAGTTAACTCAATAGAAAACTTTCCAGAACCTTGCATACCTTACATGAATGTATGATGAAAATACAATCAATTTTAAAATCATTTTGCTTGCCTTTGCTCAATAATTAATAGCTTGTGAATGTGTTTTATCATGAATGCTTAGTATCAGTTTTTAAATGGTTCCATTAATAATTATGCTCAGCATAATCTTGAAGGAAGAACACAAGAACTACTCTACACTGGTCATGTAGAAGGAGTACTACCTGTTCCATGGCAGTGAGAACCTTTTTCTCCTCTTCCTTCATCATTCTTTTTAAATGAGATAATTCCATTTCAAGTTGTCTCTCTTGCTCTTTTAGAGAAGTCAACTGTATGACATTGGTTGAATGCTTTGAATTCTTCTTGTCCCTAAGTGCTTGAACCTGTGATAGAGATATTTCATCTTAGAAAAAACTGCAGTTGTGAGCTTAAATTTAACAATAACTGATCTGGTAGCAGTCCACAAACAATCAGTATTCAAGTCTATCAGAACATCATAAGAATCTTAATATTTAACATTGAGATCTTTCGCAGTGAAAAAATCATTAATTGATCAATCCTGGCCATCACAACATTATAGTTTTAGTCAGAAAAACATTCCATGACAAATTATCACGTTAACAGGAAAAAACTGTTGGTTTTCCAATATACTGAACCATAAATATTTGTGCAGTTTAAAAAAAAACTAACTTAGTGATATTTTCTATTCAACCTGTTTGAAGATTTTATTACACTCTTCTGAAGCAGGTGGGGTTTGTACCCAGACCTCCTGCTTCAGGTAGGGCTACTACTATCCTGCATCACAAGTCCCAATTTATGAAGGTTATGCATGTAAATTAACCCACGTGTGCTGCATCGTCTAACTAGCTTATCGTCTATCTTTACAATTAAACCTGCTTTATTCACTGCAGTAAATTCTGTCTCAAACCTGCTCCAGTGCTCAGTCCAAGCTGAAGGAACAGCATCTCAATTTGTGCTTGGGGGCCTTGCAGCCCTCAGCATTCAATATTGAGTTTCAATACATTTAGAGCCTGAACACCACCTTCCATGACTTATACCCACCCCAACACCCTAGGTCTTGTCATGAAGTGGGTTGCTTTCAGTACTGCCAAACCATTTTCACCTTGTCATAGCTCCCATTATTTAGCTTTTCTTCTACCCTGGCCTACTGTCAATAATCCCTTTGTCTCCCAACTTTTATTCTCTCGCTCGCTCGCTCTCTCTCTACCCGTCCCTCATCCTTGTTCCCCCAAAGGCCTCAGTCATCAAGAAAACATACTAAGTTTTTTCCTACATGCTGTCATTTCTGAAGAAGGATTACTGGACTCAAAACCTTAACTTTGTTTTCTCTCTACAAATGCTGCCACACCTCCTGAGTTTCTCCAATAATTTGTTTTTGTGTTAAGCCAGATCTATTGATTATGGGATCATTTAGCTCAGTCCACTTTTTAGTATGCAAGTAGTCCCATGCTGTAGCTCATGAGATACTTCATTTTTAGGAATATCTGGCACTGGTCCTAGCATGTCCTCCTCTACTCTTCTTTGAACCAACATTGATCTGTCTTCATAGTAATAATAGAATGAGGGATACCTTAGACCTTGGGGTTGAAAATTATCTTAGTAATACAATTTTGATGACCTTATGGATGCCCAACCTTGAGTTGGTAGATCTGTTCAAATTCTGTCCCGGTTAGTATGGTGACAGTGCCATTCACATGAGAAGATCTCCAAAATTTGAGAAAGGGAATTTGTCTCCACAATAACTGATGATCATGCTTAACAATAGGCATGGACAGATGCACGTACTATAGGTAAACTGGTTAGGATGAAATCAATTTTTCTTTTGTGTCTCGTTCATTCCACCATTATATGCTACAGACCAAAATTAGCAGCCATGTCTAGGATGCAGTCACCTCACTCACCTCACAAAACTCACTAAGTGGTACCTCTGAGTGACTCGCAATAGTGACATTGAAGTCATCCGCCCAGAGTACACGCTGTGTGCCCTTAGAACTTTCAATTCTTTTTTCAAGTGATATTCAATGTGGAGGTGTACTGATTCATCAGGCAAGTACTTTTGGGGGGAGTGGTGGTGGTGGTAGGTGGTAATCAGCAGGTAGTTTCATGATCATGTTTGAACAGATTCCATTAGACTTCATGGGGTATCTAATCAATGTTTAGGACTCTAGGTCATGGTCTGTACAGTTTAATTCCACAAATATGAATATGTTGGGGTGTTGCTTGACTAGCCTGTGGGGTAGCTCTCCCAATTTTGGCACAAGTTCCCAGATTTTAGTAAGGAGAACTTTGCAGGGTTAACAGGACTGGGTTTACCATTGTCATTTCTGGTCATTAGGTCTATGCTGGCTGGTGTGTCTGGTTTCATTCCTTGTAGCAGGTTAATACAACTGAGTGGCTTGCTAGGCCATTGAAAGAGCAGTTAAGAGTCAACCATACTTTTGTGATCGAGATAGTGATTGGATTTTCCTTTAACATGTCCTTCATTTAATACAAAAATTTTAAATTAAGATTTTAAAACATACTTATGATCTTGACTGTTTAAATTTAATCGCCCTCTAAACTCTTTGCTGAGGTCAGGTGCTCAACTATCTCAGAGCAACTCCCAACAAAAACAAAATATTCCCTAATGCAATCTGAATTGAGAGCCACAGAATACCATATGCCAGGTGGAAATCCACAACCAGGCGTATTTGTTTATATACAGTTTTTACATTTAGCAGAATTGTGATATACAGCAATGGTCTACACCATGCTGCTGAATTTACTGTAATATTTTTAATATAAGATATGATCAGTGAAGATTTGGCCCCTCCTCCTCACCCGATTACCATTCAATCCATGTCAGATGTTCCTCTCCAATGGTCATATAAAATGTGTGCCTTCAGTGTATTTTTAAATAATTGGATAAATAGGACTATGTTTGATTATATCTATATGCAGTAATTACCAAAATAACAATATTCAAAGTACACCAAACGTACCTACCCTTTCCAGCTCTTTAGTTAGTTCCAGTAAATTAGAGTGCAAGAGGGCATTTTCCTTTGTCAAGCGACCACAATCCTCTGCTACTTTATTTCTGAGAAACTTGTCTTCCTCCATCAACAACACTTTGTCCCTCAGCGTTTGTTGCAAACTGCTGATTTCATCCCTGAAAATTTGTTTTATAGTAGATTTGTTAATAATTTAACCCAATAAATATGTGACAACCATTGACCCAGAAGCAATTTATAAAGAAAATCGGTAATGTATTTAAAATGTCTGTTCAATCCATAATTATTTTAATATTTGAAAGGGATTTCGAAGTGTTTGTTCAAGCGTAAAAGGATCAGTTATAATTTTCCTCAGTCAGAAATATTGGTCCATGTAGCTTGGCAACCCTTGACCTGGAAGTAATGCCAACATGAAGGAAATTTATATATCGGCTATGGAGGCCAGTAGCAGTAATGTCCCCAAAATCAAATCCTCAGGAGTTGAAATCCACTGAGATAGCTGCCAGCTCTTGCACTCTCCAGCACCAGGGAGTAGGTTGTGGCTTCTGCCAATAGGTAAACTAATGTTGAAAGGATAAAAGTTTAACTTGGTTTCTGATGGTGGGGATTTAGCTCTCAGCAGCCACTCTCTTTATCCTATGTCCAGTCTCTTGATTGTGCACAAATTATTGATCAAAGAACCACAATCCTACTCATAACAAGAAGAACAAAAATATCAACTTTTTTGTACAGAATTGTCAAGAGTATTACTTATTTTATAACTGAGTTGTCAAGAGCATCTTTTATGGTGTCCCTGTTTCTGGTCAGAAAATCCAGGTACAAGTCCCACTTGTCTCAGAGGTGTGTCATCTCCATACAAGTTGGTTAAAAGTATTTACATATTTTTCACATCTTAATGAAAGTGATAAACGGTTTTCGCAGTGGGATTCATATTGCAAAGCATTGGCAAAAAATCAGCATAGACACAGTCGTCTTCTGCTTTTGTAAATATCTCTGGCTTTCTGGAATTTGACCAAGAAGGGAAAAAATAGGCATATTTTAAAAATAGGCATATTTAAAAAAGGCATATTTAAAAAAACTAATTTAGATGGAGAAAATATAAAATAAAAATGTGGCAAATGTAGAAAACAAAAAACAGGAATAATGTTTCTTGTACGAAAGCAAAATATTGCAGGTTGTAGAAATCCAAAATTAAACAAAATTTTAGAAGTACTCAGAAAAAGAGTTAATGGGTCATGTGATAAAGTGTCATGAAAGATCCAGCATGTGTTTTTCCCTATATTTGTTATTTATGAAAATATAAACTATTTCCCATATGCACATAGAATAATTGGCTATAGCACAAAGTGAGGCCATTTATTCTGTCATGCAAAAAATTTAAAGTTTAACCTTAACTCAGTTTTACCATCTGCAAATGCTGCCTGACTGGCTGAGTATTTCTAGATTTTTTTGCAGTTTTAAACTAATTAACCTCACTGTGCTGATAACTTGCATTTCCACTCAATTATGGTGTGAAATTCTTTAAAACTGATGGATGTAGGAAAAACGAATCAAGATTTATTGAGATTTATTACTAACCATATCTTTTCACTGCCAGAGCATAGGACCAGTAAATGTCCAAAAAAGTTATTTTTTTTTTGTCAAAGTTACAAGTCCAGGGATAAAGACAAAATATGACGCTGGGTTAGTTCAATTCTTGGACCAAATAAAACAATCATCACTGTAAATAGTCAATTTAGAATTATTTTACCGTAGACAATTGTGTGTACAACATACAGAATTCTAGAAGCAAAATAAAAATCATGCTCACACTGCAAACACAGCTTATCATGAATTAAAGTAATTGCTATATAATCCTCATGGTTACTGAATGAAACATAATCATTTGAGATGTTAACATGTTAAATCCCTTAATTACTGTCACAAAAGTTCCTTCTCTTTGCTTTACAATAACTGTTTAAAAAAAATGGATTACGTTCAGTTTAAAAGTACTTCACATTATAACAGGAATTCACAATCTCCTCGCCTCAGTTCCTGGGCAATGTTGTCTTGTATGGATGCAGTACTGGTGTAGTACTTCTCCTCAAGTTGATGAAGGGCAACCTGGGTCTTTAATAACTCTGACGTCTTTTCTTCGAGTTTAGCTTCTGTAGCCAGGTGCTTCTCAACATGCTGATTAAGCTTAAAACAAAAACATTCCTTTAAAAATATGTAATGGTCATCCAAAATTCTCTTACCCATGCCCTATCTTGCACCAAATCATGTGCACCCACCAACTCTGTTTGATAACTGATACTGGCACCATGTTACATAATACCTTGATTTTGAAATTCTTCTTTTCAAATTTATGAATAAAATTACCCCTTCCAATCTTCTCCAGCCCCAGGACTCTCCAAGATGTATCATCATCATATTCTGTTTTTTTTAAGGATCACAATTTTAATTATACCAATATTGGTAGCCACTCTTTCCCACTTCAAGACACTTAAAAACCTACATCTTTGACTTGGTCACCTGCACCGATATCTCATGTTCCTTGGTGGCACTTTCAGGTGATTACTTATGTTAAAGATACTATGCAAATAATTATTTTTGATATAATAATTGTCACATACCACCAAAGGTCAGCAACTAATCCCAGGTCGAAATCAATCATGACCACCAGTTGCAGATTAAATACATTTCACAATTCTAAAATGAAGAACACTGGGAGTATTGGTTGTAAGGGCAGAAGAAAGTGGCCGTCCATAGGCGCGCCCTTTCTTGATGTTGGGCCCCCCAATTGGGCACTAGGTGCCAAAGAGACAATCTCTGGGAGGTCTCAAGCAAACTCAACGGGGTTTATAGGTGGCCTTCAGGGGGCCTTGGAATAATTCCTGAATCACCACTAATTTAGGATGCAAGATTAATAGTCTTTAACTAAATAAAGAGGAGTTTAATTACCATCTGGTAGGTTGTCCATGTTGGGCCATTACTGTTATTAACTATTTTTCTACAAGCATAAGTGGGCCACATAGCCTCTCCCACAATTGTGCAGATCATCTAGTCCAGTGGGGCATGCACCATTAAATCTTGCCTATACATAGAATGACAATAGTGTACTACAAATTAGTCAGGAGGATGGAGTTGTTGTAATAATAAACATGTTTAGTCTGGAGCTTTGGATAGTGATGGTAGAGCTCCAACTTTCCATATATTGCTTGACTGACCAGGAATCCCTTCTTCCCCTACTGCTGCCATGAAGTATGTGTTGGAAGAATTTGCAGGTATTATCAGTCAAACAGGTTGACTATCTGAATGTACCTTCAATATCAAAATTTCGGATGCACTTAAGCTTCTGACTCAGGATCACTAGTGACTACCACAAGACCTCCATATATCTGAAATAAATACTGAAAATCCTCAAAGCAGATGAAGCAGCATCTAAATGAGAGTGATGTGCTGCATGAATGATCAAAATTGAGGATTTCTATACATTTACAATACACACTTCAGAAATATTTTATTCATCTGAGTCTTATACATTTTGTTCCTAATCTAATAAATTTTAGCTTGCACTTCATCTCAAAATGTACAGATTTAAAATTATTTTGCTAGTCATTTTAATTGTTAAGATTAGATTAGATTCCCCACAGTGTGGGAACAGGCCCTTCGGCCCAACCAGTCCACACCGATCCTCCGGAGAGTAACCCACCCAGACACATTTCCCTCTGACTAATGCACCTATCACTACGGGCAATTTTAACATGGTCAATTCACCTAACCTGCGCATCTTTGGACTGTGGGAGGAACACAGCACCTGGAGGTGCTGGAGAATTTTAAGAATTCTCGTGCGTGTCTTTGTTTGGTTTTTCCTAGGACAAACCAAACAAAGACATGCATGAGAATTCTTAGAAGAATGGCATTCCAACCAGAACTCTATCAATAAACATATCAAGTTAGACCCCATCTACCACCCCCTGATAAAAAGAACAGGAAGTGACTTCGCGACAGGAAATGACATCACCAACCCAAAGAAACCCAAACATATAAATAGAAAGCAGGACTTATTAGCAGAGCTTCACCTGAGGCCCACTGAAGATGTTACCGAGTAGGGTGTCGAAATGTCTGGAAATGAACCTTCAAACTCAGCGAGCAAACCTACATCCGGAACCTTAACCTGAGCTACAAATCTTCTCAAAACTCGCTTTTACTACCATTGCACCCCACTACCCCCCAATAGTCAGCAGGAAACTGGGGAGCTAATATGTAGAGAGGTTTCAAATAAATAACAATAGGGTTTCAATGGGAGGGGTTTTAAACTTTCCAAACAAAGACTAGGCTACCACAGTGATAAAGGCTTGAATGGTGAGAAATTTGTTAAATGTGTTCAATAAATCTTTCTTTATCAATATGTAGATGTGCCTACTGGAAAAAGAGCAAAACTTGACTTTTTGTTGGGAAGTAAAGCAGGGCAAGTGACTGAAGTGTTAGTGGGGGAGCACTTTGGGACCAGTGATCATAATTCTATTTTTAAATAGTTATTGGAAAAGGATAGGCCTTATATAAAAGTTAAAGATCCTAATTAGAGTAAGGCAAGTTTTTACGGTATGAGACATGAACTTCCAAAAGTTGATTGGGGTAGTCTGTTCGCAGGTAAAAGGATGACTGGCAAGTGGGAGGCTTTCAAAAGTGAGATAACAGGATTTCAGAAGCATTATGTCACTATTAGAGTGAAAGATAAGGCTGTTAAGAGTTGGGAACAATGGATGAATAAAGATATTAAGGCTCTGGTCAAAATAAAGGAGGCATTAGATAGAGACAATTGGGATCAAGTAAAGCTCTTGAAGAGTATAAAGGTGTGGGGCATTCTTAAGAGGGAAAGCAGGAGGGCTAAAAGGGATAGACTTGGCAGATAAAGTTAAGGATAATCCAAAAAGATTCTACAAGTACATTAAGAGCAAATGAGTAACTAGAGAGAGAATAGGGACCCTTAAAGATAAACATGGACCCACAAGAGATGGGAGAGATACTAAACAAATATTTTGCGTAAGTTTTTATTGTGGAGAAATACAAGGAGGCTGGGGAACCCTGAAGAAATAAATATTGGATGTCTTGAAAACAGTCCACATTACAGAAGAGCAGGTGCTGGAAGTCTTAAAAAACACGTAAAAGGGGATAAATCTCTGGGACCTGATTGAGTGTATCCCAAGACATTGTGGGAAGTTAGGGAAGAAATTGTGGTGCTTTTAGCAGAGATATTTGTATCATCTATAACCATGAGGGAGGTGCCAGAAGTCTAGAGCGCGGCTAATGTTGTGCGTTTATTTAAGGAGAAGCCAGGAATCGAAAGCCTGGTAAGTCTGACATCAGTGGGTGGGTAAATTGTTGGAGGGGATTCTGAGAGATAGGATTTACATGCATTTTGGAAAGGCAAAGACTAATTAGGGATAATCAGCATGGCTTGTGCTGGGGAAATAGTGTCTCACAAATTGATTGGTTACTTCCTAAAAAAACTCAAAACAGATTGATGACGGCAGACTGGGAGACGTCTGCATTCCTGATGAAGAGCTTATGCTCGAAAAGTCTCATGGTGCTCGGATGCTGCCTGATTAGCTGTGCTAGACTACATGGGGTTCAGGATACAAAATTGGCTTGGTGGAAGGAGAGAAAGGGTGTGGTGGTGAGGGTTTGTTTTTGGACTGGAGGCCTGTGATTGCCATTGTTCCACAGAGATCGGTGCTGGGTCCACTGTTGTTTATCATTTATAGAAACAATTTGGATGAGAATTTAGGAGGAACGGTTCGTAAGTTTACAGATGACACCAAAATTGGTGATACAGCCAACAGTGAAGAAGGTTATCTAAGATTACAAAAGGATCTTGATCAATTGGCCCAATGGGAGTTGCAGATGGAGTTTAATTTGGATAAATGTGAGATATTGCATTTTGGTAAAGTGAACAATGACAGTTAACAGTAGATCCCTGGGTACTGCTATCAAACAGAGAGACCTAAGGGTTCAAGTTCTTTGAAAGTTATGTCATTGACAGGGTGGTTAAGAAGGCACTTAAGCATGCTTGCCTTCATTGCTCAGCTTATTGTGAGTTGGGTCGTCATGCTGAGGTTGTATAGCACATTGGTGAGGCCACTTTTAGAGTACTGTGCACAGTTCTGGTCACCTTGCTGTAGAAAGGATATTATTAAATTGGAGAGGATTCAGAAAAGATTTATTAGGATGGTGCCAGGACTAGAGGATTTAATTTATAAGGAGAGACTGGATAGTTTGGGACTTTTTTCACTGATGCATAGAAAGTTGAGGGTTGACCTTATAGAAGTTTATAAAATCATGAGGGGAATAGATAAGGTGAATATCAAAGGTTTTTTTTCCCCCTAGGGTGGGAGAGTTCTAAACTAGACAGTATATTTTTAAGGTGAGAGGAGATTGATTTAAAAGGGAACCTTCGCTGGACTCCATTAATAGTAAGAATTTCCTTCCTCAGACTAGGAGACCAAAACTGCACACAATGCTCAAGCATGGGGCAGAAAGACATCACCACTCCTTTACTCTCACTATGAAGGCCAGCATGCCATAAGCTTTCCTCAGTGCCTGCTGCACCTGCATGCCAACTTTCAGCCACTGTTCCACCATGACATTCAGGTCTCATTGCACCTCACCTTTTCTAAACTGCCACCATTCAGATAATACTTTGCCTTTTTGTGACCAAAGTGGATATCCTCACATTTATTGCATCTGCCAAATATTTGTCCACTCAGCCAGCCTGTCCAAGTCACTCTGCAGTCGCTTAGCACTCCTCTCACAGCACACACTGCCATTCAGCTTAGTGTCATTCAAAAGACATTTGGATAGGTACATGAGTAGGAATGGTTTAGAGTGATATAGACCAAACACAGGCAAATGGGTCTAGTTTAGCTTGGGGATCAAGGTCAGCATAGACAAGTTGTACCATGGAGTCTGTTTCCATGTTGTATGACTCAATGACTCTATGATTGCAACAGGTGAGAATGTTTATAGGTCCAGTAATTCCCCCTCAGGAAATTCCTCAATGCACTAAATGTACTTAAGGTCTCTCATATTCTCACTAAGATTAATGTTTACATTAACCTGAACTTTTATATGCATGCTTCAAAGCATTTCTATCAATTTTAGCTGTCTTGTTGCTAACAATGTATTGATTTTATTAATATACTTATTGCATCCGGTTTCTGGTGTTGACAGCTTTTTCCAATACAAATTTATACAAATTCCAATAGTTTCAGTCTTCGAGGAACCAAGCTTTTTAGAAAATTTGCAATAATAAGTTATACACATGAGATTTTGGTTCATCTTCAACATATCATGCATTTAAAAATCCATAATATCTTGACCAAAATAAAGATTCCATAATTCCAGTCAAACGTGCCTGTGTTTCTAGCAACCGGACTTGACGTGCTTCATCTGTTAATGCAACAACGGTCGTTTCCAGCTCTTGTTTGATCTTCTTCAGCTCAGATTCCTTGTAAGCCATATCCTGGTTGGCAACTTCCTTCAGTTTCTTCATTTGAATCAGTTCCTCTGTCAATAATTTTTTTTCACTGGAACGAGCATCTGTTGCAAGTATATTTTAGTCTTTTTATATTTTAATAAACAGCTAACATTGATTAATACAGTTTTTGGGAATGGGAGGTAGGAAACATTGGGTGTGAAAAGAATTCTAATACTTTGTTCCTTTATGTTTGTGAATAATCAAATTATATTTTATTGATTCACATATCATAAAAATCTAAGCACCTATTGCAGAAAGAGGCAAGTTATACTGTTTCTTTTCTACAGTTTGAAAGGCCAAGAAAACTTACAGTTTGGAATGTAATTATTGATATAGGAGGAGAGTATTTTTTGTAGAAATCTTAACCACTCTCAGTACATTTTAATATTAAGCTGAGGTGTGCTGCCTATTGCTATGAAGCTTACATTATTTACTTTTTTTTTACTACAATGTAATTATGGGAATTGTTTTACTCTTATATAATAATTGGACCTAGTATCCTTTCAGAAGAATATTAAATCAGCTTGCCAGAAAAATAAACTACTTTAAACAATGATGTGGGGGTACCTGTGTTGGACTGGTTGGACAAAGTTAAAAATCACACAACACCAGGTTATAGTCCAATAGCTACCTGAAGAAGGAGCAGCACTCCAAAAGCTAGTGCTTCCAAATAAACATGTTGGACAATAACCTGGTGTTGTGAGATTTTTTACTTGAAACAAACTACTTCTCAATAGGAATCTTTTGATAAAGTTTTAAACAGGAGCTTTGTTGCTTCTATTAATTCAATCGAAATAAAGCAAATTAAAAGCTGAAATATTGGGCAAAAACTTTGAAGCATCACATTCAAGCATTCTACATGCCACAAGTCAAGTGATAACTTTCATGCTACTTGTTGAAAACATCTGGGTAAAGGTTTAGAAGAAAAATCTCAACGTATTAGTTTTCAATGATTGAACTGCAGATCTGACTAGTTCTGAAAGACCAATGTTTCTGTGTTCTATTGTGTGACCTCATTATTTTAGGAGTGGACTGATGATGGAGTTGGGGGGTGGGGGAGGGGATGTGGAGTTAAAGCTTTTAAATCTGAAGACTGTCAGGCCACAGAATATTCCTGCTGCTAATACAACTAGTATGCATAGGTAGTATCTAGCTGACAACAGAAACTCAGAATACTTTGTTGGAACCAGAGAAGGAACCTTGCACCTGTTAGCTCAACAAAAAAAAAGTTTTAAAATTTCCTTTTCAGGAATTTTTGCATTGCCCCCACAAGCCCAGTTCCTTCTTTGTGAATATAGCTAACTATCCATTCCTTCTCTTTTTTATAAATTTTGATCCTTTGATAATGGTGTCCCTGATGATATCCTGGACAGGACTTCACCACTAAACCCATTGACTAAACACCACTATCTTAATTGTTTCTCTCAGTGGACATCATGTATCATAGTGAAATTAACAGTCCCCATCACCATAATGCTTATATTTGTTGAGCATTTGATATAAAATAATGCAATGTCTAACATCAGTTAATACTCACTGATTACTTAATTAATGATGCCCCAACCTTCCCTTCATTCCAGTGTTATAACCAATGATGTTCTAATTATGCTAAATTTCTAAAAAGGACATTTAAACATAACTCAATTATAATTCCTTTGTAAATAAAAAAGTTGAAAATCCCAAAGTATGACCATGAATCCTATCGTGCTTTCATATATTGCACAAATCTCTTCTCTTCAGGAAGTAGGAGTTTTACCATCTTTCAAGATTTTTATTTTCAAAATGAATCCACTTTCATTTATGTAACCTGAGAGTGTAAATTTTCCCAGATATATTTAGGAAGGGTCTAGTATAACAAAGATGGGGCCTTAAACGGCATTTCCGTTAATGCAAAACACAATCATGGGAAAGGAATTCAAGTGTTGATATTTTTAGTCACCCTGTTCTATGATGACACACCTTTGGATGAGACTGCACCACAAGAGCTCTCGGAATTGAAGTATATAATGGGAACATTGTTCTTGTGGCACATTGGTTGTGTCCCTAACTTTGAGCCAGAAAGTTGAGGTTGAAGTCCCACCTTCTCCAGAGGTGAAACAGGCCAGATAGGAATGTAGGAAATGGATGGCTTTGGATGAGAAAGGGTAGGAGAATAGTATGGAACATAAATCTTGACATCAATTTATTGAACTGATATAATAGTTGCAGTGTAAAAGAGTCTGTACTACCATATATTTGCAAAAGAAAAACCAAAATGTTAAGTTTCTTACTGAAGTGGTCCAAATTAGGAGGGGACTTCCCAACTTGAGGTCATGTATTATTATAGTCTGAGATTCTAGCCACCCTGTAGCAAACCCTGAATATTTAGAAAAAACAAATTGAAAAACAGGGCAAGGTAGCACAAGTTCAATTAACTAAAGGAAAATTTATAAATGATATCTGGAAGATATGTGCACAAAATTAAGTAACTATATACCACTGAACTCTGGATCACATATTTAAGATTCAATTTCGGGAGTAATTTCAGGAACGATTAGATGTGTCCACGTGATCTTTCAAGATAGGGAAATGAAGGTGGATCAAATGATCTTTCTTATCTATATCTGTACCATGATTCTGGTTTATCATACATGTATCATATTTACCAAATTGTATACCTACTAAGTGTCTATACAGGTCAAGTATCCTTTAACCGCATGTCAGAAAAGAAAATCACCTGACTAAAAAAAAGGTTTCTTTTCAAACATAGCCTCAGGTCAATTGGTATGGGAAATCTGCGACCCAAATGCACCAGAACCATTTCACCAGCCCTCATCTGCTTATGCTGCCAGTTCTCCTTTAAGCATAACCTCAGTGTTCATCTCCCTAAGAAAATTTACTCAAATTCCATTGGGACCCGACTAATAATTAGTAGCTCCAGAAAACCACCCGGGGTAAGGAGGTTCAACTTACCATGATGAGGGGCTGCTTACTGTCAAAGGAATGGGGGAGGAAGTGTGATCGTACGGGGTTTAGGGAGGGTTAGTTGAGTTTTCAGTGATGTACATGCTGATATTCTCCTGTACATACTTCTCTCTGTGTGACCTTTCTATGCAAAATTGTGGGTCTGTTGAAGTCGCCAGTTCACCTTGTCATATTTTCTCGATTTAAACTGGTGAAGAAAACTACCTCAGGTAATTGCTGACTCTCCTTAATCCAAAAATCAAAATTATATGAAATCTGATATGTGATCAGTCCTGAAATTTTCAGACAAAAGATACCTAACCTGTACCACATGTTCAAAAGTTTTAACAACTGCATGATTAAATTGCAGCACCTTGTGCTAAATGAAGGTTCCTGGAGAAGAGTTCCTGCTCAGAGTGCAAAGCTGCAATTCGGGCATCTTTCTTTCTAATTTCTAGCTGGATGAATTCAACTTCTGTTTGCAGGTCCTAAAAAATTCACAAGCAATCAACAAGGATCTTGACAATGCCAGTATATTTTCAGAATCAAAAACATTTATGACAAATTCACACTTAATTATTAGAATATTTCATCTGCTTTCTCATTTAAATCATATCACAGTTTTCATTATTTTCTCACATTTATCATCAGATAAAAGTAGAAAAGATCTTTTGCGAAGAATATATGGAGGGAATGTGTGCATTTTGGAAACCAAAAAAGAGAATTTTCAGCACTCAAAGGTCAAAATAAGAAAATTACTTTGGATCATCTCAACTTGGAGCAGGCAAATATCCTCAAACAAATTATAATTAACATGAATTGAACCATCATAAACTGAAGTAGAGTAAGGCCAAATCGTCTGGATAAGTAAAAGATCACACTGGATTCTGCTAATTGATTACAATTTTAGACCTATGATTCATTTAACATATTACGAGCTCTGCAAAGTAAATGGCCGACAGAACTAAATGTTTTCTTAGATAATGCTAACAACTGTGGATTCCCAATTATGTTGAGAGTTACAACATTTCAAAAGGTCTAAATTTTTAAATTAAAATTTGGAAAGATTTTGTGACTAAAATCTCAAATGAACTGGAAAGTTCTGACATGAATTTCTAATTCTATTAGTTGTACTTTTGAAGGTGAATTCAAACCTAAATATTTTTTATATTATACCAATCTGAATAGGATGGAGCAAAGGTGGATAGGGAAAAAGTGACAGAACAACCAAACTACACTGGGCAGCGAACAATCCATGTTATCAAAGAATTTCATAGAACAGTGGGAGTCAGAATTCAATACAAAGAAAGTTCAAAGTATGACAAAGCAGAAAAAAAATCAAGTATATTTTCCAAATGTTTGGAGGTAGCTAAGGGGGAAGTTGTCATTTAGCGCCCCAGGTATTGAATGCAGTTTGGACTGCTGTCCTCAAACATAGCCCATAGGTAGTCACATGGACTGCTGAGTGTTAAAGTGGGCAATTTAAAAGATTCACTTTGGTTCTCTGGGTCCCTGTCCAGTTGCTTTTTTAACAACTTGGCGCCTTAAAAATGAATTTTGGTAATATTTTCGGTGTAGCATGAATGTTTATTTAGTTGCTATTACAGCAGTTCCATGCATTCTCCAAACAAACAGTTTATAATAAACAAGACATGCAGATGACACCAAAATTGGAGTTGTAGTGGACAGTGATAAGGGTTATCTCAGATTACAACAGGATCTTGACCAATGGGCCAATGGGCTGAGAAGTGGCAGATGGAGTTTAATTCAGATAAATGAGAGTTGCTGCATTTTGAGAAAGCAAATCTTAGCAGGACTTATACACTTAATGGTAAGTTCTTAGGGAGTGTTGCTGAACAAAGAGACCTTGGAGTGCAGGGTCATAGCTCCTTGAAAGTGGAGTCGCAGGTAGGTAGGATAGTGAAGAAGGCGTTTGGTATGCTTTCCTTTATTGGTCAGAGTATTGAGTACAGGAGTTGGGAGGTCATGTTGCGGCTGTACAGGACATTGGTTAGGCCACTGTTGGAATATTGCGTGCAATTCTGGTCTCCTTCCTATTGGAAAGATGTTGTGAGACTTGAAAGGGTTCAGAAAAGATTTACAAGGATGTTGCCAGGGTTGGAGGATCTGAGCTGCAGGCAGAGGCTGAACAGGCTTGGGCTGTTTTCTCTGGAGCGTCGGAGGCTGAGGGGTGACCTTATAGAGATTTATAAAATTATGAGGGCATGGATAGGATAAATAGGCAAAGTCTTTTCCCTGGGGTCGGGGAGTCCAGAACTAGAGGGCATAGATTTAGGGTGAGAGAGGAAAGATATAAAAGAGACCTAAGGGGCAACTTTTTCACGCAGAGGGTGGTACGTATGGAATGAGCTGCCAGAGGATGTGGTGGAGGCTGGTACAATTGCAACATTTAAGAGGCATTTGGATGGGTATATGAATAGGAAGGGTTTGGAGGGATATGGGCCGGGTGCTGGCAGGTGGGACTAGATTGGGTTGGGATATCTGGTCGGCATGGACGGGTTGGACCGAAGGGTCTGTTTCCATGCTGTACATCTCTATGACTTTATGACTCTAAGACAAAAGGAAGGAGACAATAAAGAGCACCAATGTCACAACGTTCGAAAAGTAGATGTCAAAGAACTATACAGTACCATATGTATCCTATTATCAATGCAGTGGTGAGAAAAATAAAATGTTATTCCCAAAAAGGATGAAAACGAGCCTTCAGATGAAATGGACAAGTGGGAACAGTGGCTGTTCCAGCCTACTAGGTAGAAGATTCAAATGGGTGATTAACACAGTGTAAACTCCAACTTCTACAAAGACAGTATATCAACAAATGTTCAGCGTCAGAGGGCAGTCCTTGTCAGGTGGCCTTTGTAGGGGTCAGCTCTTATCAGGGAGTGGTCTTGATCAGATGGAAGACAGACAGAAGAGACTGAGGGAGGATTTAGGGAAGAGATCCTAAACAATTTAACCGGAAAACAGGATGCTGTCTTTACAACTTTAACATTTTGTGCCAAGTGCCTGTTGGTCCTCTGGTATCAGTGATACAAGTTGTATACTTACTTTTATCAATTAACCAATGTGATAAATCTAAAAACTGCTACTTAACAAATTTAATAAACTATCTGAAAATTCCTTACAAATAGTTAACCCCCTCATATAGGACATAAGAATAATAGCGTGGTTATGGTAGGGGATTTTAACTTTCCAAACATAGACTGGGACTGCCATAGTGTTAAGGGTTTAGATGGAGAGGAATTTGTTAAGTGTGTACAAGACAATTTTCTGATTCAGTATGTGGATGTAGCTACTAGAGACGGTGCAAAACTTGACCTACTCTTGGGAAATAAGGCAGGGCAGGTGACTGAGGTGTCAGTGGGGGAGCACTTTGGGGCCAGCGACCATAATTCTATTAGTGTTAAAATAGTGATGGAAAATGATAGACCAGATCAAAAAGCTCTAAATTGGAGGAAGGCTAATTTTGATGGTATGAGGTGGAAACTTTCAAAAGCTGATTGGGGGCAGATGTTCGCAGGTAAGGGGACGACTGGAAAATGGAAAGTCTTCAGAAATGAGACAAGAGTCCAGAGACAATATATTCCTGATAGGGTGAAAAGCTGTAGGTGTAGGGAATGCTGGATGACTAAAGAAATTGAGGGTTTGGTTAAGAAAAAGAAGGAAGCATATGTCAGGTATAGACAAGATAAATCGAATGAATCCTTAGAAGAGTATAAAGCAGTAGGAGTATACTTAAGAGGGAAATCCAGAGGGCAAAAAGGAGACATGAGATACCTTTGGCAAACAGAGTTAAGGAGAATCCAAAGGGGTTTCACATATACATTAAGGACAAAAGGGTAACTAGGGAGAGAATAGAGCCTCTCAAAGGCAAGGCAGCCTTTGTGTGGAGCCACAGGAGATGGGGAGATATGAAAACAAGTATTTACTATTCAGTGTTTACTGTGGAAAAGGACATGGAAGATATAAAATGTAGGGAAACAGACGGTGGCATCTTGGAAAATGTCCTTATTACAGAGGAGGAAGTGTTGGGCGTCTTGAAATGCATATAAGTGGATAAATCCTCAGGTTCTGATTAGGTGCACCCTATAACTCTGTGAGAAGCTAGCGAAGTAATTGCTGGGTCCCTTGCTGAGATATTTGTGTCATCGATAGTCACAGGTCCGGAAGACTGGAGGTTAGCTAAAATGGTACCACTGTTTAAGAAGGGAGTTAAGGACAAGCCAGGGAACTATAGACCAATGAGCCTGATGTCAGTGGTGGGCAAGTTGTTGGAGGGAATCCTGAGGGACAAGATGTACATGTATTGGAAAGGCAAGGACTGATTAGGGATAGTCAACATGGCTTTGTGCGTGGGAAATCATGTCTCACAAACTTGATCGAGTTTTTTGAAGAAATAACAAAGAGGATGGATGAGGGCAGAGCAGTAGATATGATCTATGTGGACTTCAGTAAGGCGTTCAACAAGGTTCCCCATGGGAGACTGGTTAGCAAGGTTAGATCTCATGGAATACAGGGAGAACTAGCCATTTGTATACAGAACTGGCTCAAAGGTAGAAGATAGAGGGTGGTGGTGGAGGATTGTTTTTCAGACTGGAGGCCTGTGACCAGTGGAGTGTCACAAGGATTGGTGCTGGGTCCACTATTTTTTGTCATTTTTATAAATGATTTAGATATGAGCATAAGAGATATAGTTAGTAAGTTTGCAGATTACACCAAATTTGGAGGTATAGTGGACAGTGAAGAAGGTTACCTCAGACTACAACGGGATCTTGATCAGTTGGGCCAATAGGATGAGAAGTGGCAGACGGAGTTTAATTTAGATAAATGCAAGGTGCTGCATTTTGGGAAAGCAAATCTTAGCAGGTCTTATGCACTTAATGGTAAGATCCTAGGGAGTGTTGCTGAAGAAAGAGACCTTGGAGTGGAGGTTCCTAGATCCTTGAAAATGGAGTCGAACGTAGATAGGACAGTGAAGGTGTTTGGTACGCTTTCCTTCATTGGTCAGAGTACTGGGTACAGGAGTTGGGAGGTCATGTTGTGGCTGGACAGGTCACTGGTACAGCCACTTTTGGAATATTGGATGCAATTCTGGTGTCCTTCTGATCGGAAGGATGTTGTGAACTTAAAAGAGTTCAGAAAAGATTTACAAGGATGTTGCCAAGGTTTGAGGATTTGAGCTATAGACAGAGGTTGAATAGGCTGCGGCTGTTTTCCCTGGAGAGTCAGAGGCTGAGGGGTGACCTTATAGAGGTTTATAAAATGATGAGGGGCATGGATAGGATCAATAGATAAAGTCCGTTCAACTAGGGTGGGGGAGTCCAGAACTAGAGGGCATAGGTTTAGGATGAGAGGGGAAAGATATAAAAGAGAACTAAGGGGCGACTTTTTTCATGCAGAGGATAGTACGTGTGCAGAATGAGCTGCCAGAGCAAGTGGTGGAGGCTAGTACTATTGCAACATTTAAAAGGCATCTGGATGGGTATATGAATAGAAAGGATTTGGAGGGATATGGGCTGGGTAATGGCAGGTGGGACTAGATTGGGTTGGGATAACTGGTCGGCATGGACGAGTTAAACCGAAGGGTCTGTTTCCGTGCTGTACATCTCTATGACTCTAACTGAAAAAATAGGCCATTTAGTTCATCAAGTCTGTTCCGCCATTCAATGAGCTAATGGCTGCTCTGATAATCCTCAACTCCACTTTCCTGCCTTTCCCCAGATTCTACCTTCTGAGAAAAGAAACATGAACAAAGAACAATATGCCACTTGTCCCTTTGAGTCTGTTCCACCATTCAAAAAGATAATGGGTGATCGGATTTTAACTCTACATTCCCAAACCCCCTTTCCCATCTACGCTTTACCATAATCCCCTTGGCTCCCTTTGTAAATGTCATCTCCCCTACCCCAGGCCTGCAGCTCCCAACCTCTCAGAATAGCTTACCAAGTGTCTCACTTACCACCCCATCCCACAAAAACCCTTTTCCCCTTAGTTTCTGACAACAGCGCTGATGGATTGACTGAGAGCCACCACCTTGAGAACCCAACCTGACAGTCTCGATGAGAAGTGCTGAAATCCGAATTACGTTAACCTGAAGCCCCACTGGCCACTATGAAGCTTTAGGACTGATTGTCACCCCCTTTCCAACCACTATGGTATGGACCATAGCAATCTCCTGAACTCATTTGGGAGTTTCTCAATGGGTGCTCCATGGACTTCAGCAAGGACTACTCTCTTAAGATATGGTTACTTGTCTCCTCAAAGAACGCTAGTAACTTTGTTAGGCATTAGTTTCCCTCATGAAGTCATTCTGTCTCTGCCTGCTCCTGCCCCATGTTTGCGACTATTAAGGCACAGGTCACCCCACATTTACAGTCTCTGTATTTCCCAGAGAATGTGTGCTCTCCTCTCCTGCAAAGAGAGAAAACAGAGCTATGAGTGTTAGTTAATAGCTTATGTGAATGGAGAGAAGGACATTTGTGGAGGATAACTGGAGAGCTATGGCTGTAAGAGGACAACAGAATGATGCAGTCTTAGCTGCTCAGATGGGGATTTGTGAAAATCCCTGGAGAGAAGCATGCAAATTCAAGGTGCTTTGTTCTGAAGGGTGTTGTGCAGGTGAATGCTGTGTAAGTCAGAGTTTGGGGTTTGGTATTTCATGCTTCTTCTAAGGTTCCAAGAGCTATGTCTCCAGGTTATAATGACCGTACATGTGCTGCTCACTTCCTCAGATACTTCATTCACACAGGCTTGGCTGGCGAGTTTGTCCTCTTCTTCCTACAATTAGGAAAGATCACTTCATAGCAGCTCCTCAGGTCCCAAAGCAGAATCTATAGGGAAGACTGAGACCAAGAGGGCAGTTTCCCCATCTTCTAGCCATCCCAGTGGTTGCTGCAGGCTCAAAACATTCAAACCACAACAGGTCCCTTTGACTATAAATCCTTCCTTTGTAAAATCCGCAGCACGAGCCGACCAAACCTCTTTGATTGATCAGGTAATCTTTACACAACATGCTAACATCCTGATTTCTGTTTAAGAGCCACATCATAGCTCGTAAGTTATTTCAGTGGGTTCCTGACTCACTAATAGTCCCTTTCAGCAAGGATAAAGGGTTGAAAATGCCACCCAGTAAATCTCAAACACAATAAAAACTGTAATAATAGAAAAAAGGGATACAAATTCAAACTGTCTGAAGGCAAATTTACATTTGATGTCGCAAAGTTTGTTTTTAGATAAATCACTATTAACACTGGGAAAACTGGAACAAAGCCCTGCAAGTATCAATCATTTGTATTCTCTAAATATAGGTAACTTTTCCCTGGACAATATAAATAGGATTATCAAAGGCTGTTGTAACAGTTTGTTACTATCTTAGCAAAACATGTTATTTTTTAAATATTAAAGTGATAATGTACTGATAACTAGCAAGTAAAACATGAATCAAATTACTAATCTGAAGTCATGCATTGAACTTTCAACAGCCACAGTGTTGACATTTCTAAATCAGCCATTACTAAAGCTAGAGGTGCATACAAATTAGTAAGAATCTGTGGAGAGCAAATAAATGAGTGTTTCAGGTGCCAACCCCTTGTTACTACTGCACTTGCCTTGCTGAAATGTTCAGTGCTTTGTTGGATCAAGTAGAAAAATGCTGCATTTTGTCTCACACCCAGAAGTAGAGGAGTTTCTACAGCTCCTCTAATAATTCAGTGGGAAAATTTGCTGTTTACAGGCAAGTAGGGTGCCTGGTTCACTGTCTTGCCTGCGCTCCCCTGTCTGTGAGGGTGCTACAATTGACTGGTATTCCTGGATTGGAAGAGGGTATTAAAAAATAACTTAAATTCTCATTACCAATTATTATCTGAAGTGTCAACATTCATTAATGATGGAATTAGATTTGACTGAATGTTTCCCCTGGTTAAATACCTACATACAAGTAATCCCAGAGAACTACTAGCATGGAAATATGCATTGTCTTCAGGAAGACAGGAAGGAAGTAGAGCAAGATATGGAAGAAATAGAGAAAATTAAAACCAATACCATGAGGTACAGATGACAAAATTCATTAATTTTTTTTTCATATTTTGTACAATTAAATTTAAAATGTGATTAAACAAGTACAATTACTACCTTCATTTCTGACAACATCTTCTCAGCCTTGTAGGTGATTTTTGGTGGAATACTTGCAGCTTGCTTAGCCTGATCCTGTGTTAATATTTATAATCAAGGAATACACCCTTTATAGGTAGTACTGACATAACATAGAACTTTACTATCTATAATTGAATTATCACAAGTGGATTAAAACAGAATAATTTATTTCCATTCTTTTTTTGCCAACAATGAAGCATGAGACATGTATCACTATACACCTCTCTTATATACATTCCGTGCTATACATCTCTATGGCTGTATAATAGTTAATTTTTTGATCTTTTAATCAAAAGGATATAGAAAATTTGTTTCTAGTTCCAAAAGACAAACTTGCTGCTGAAGATTCTTTATATACTCAGTTTCAATTGAAGACAATGGCTCTGTTATCCATGTTCTAAAGCAGAAGTTAAGTTGAGAATGTAGAAACCAATAATGTGCATTATGTATGATATTTCACCAAAAGGAAGCCTAATCATGCAAGCATTTACCATATTCCTACCTATTTTTCAACAAAGTTCCATCACTGATTAAGAGCAAGCAAATGAAAGCCTTTGTACTGGGCTAATCTTCTAAGATCCCTTAGGCTTTTTTTTTGCTCAATACCCATCATCCTAGTATTGAAATCAAATACCTTTGTTGCAACCAGTGGCTGAAGTAACAGGTTCAAGGAAAATGAAGGAAAAGCAGAAGCTTTCAGATGAAGACTGAAAACCAGAAGCAAATGAGCAGACATACTAAATATTGTGACATATGGAATTTGGACACTTGAAATTTTACTTACTAAATAAAAAGACAAACAAAAACCTTCTGAATTAGTCCATTGGGTTCCTATATATTGTGATATCAAAATGGTTCGCATCCATTATAAAATATTTACCAATACAACCTTGTTATTATTGCATATATAAAAGTTTCTACAATTATTGTATATTGTTACTTGGTTATTTTATTATATTCCATAGCTCATTAGTGAAGCCACAGCACAATAAGCATTTGACCTGCTGCTCAGAACCTATCCTAACTAAATATAGTGACAATAACATCAGTTGACTGTTATGCTCACTATGTGATTGGATATTTAATGGGCATTCCAGTCTGTAGCATGAAAATCTATATAAACACAAAGGCTGGATTTTGACTCCCATTAGAGGTGTTAATTGGATTGTGAAATGCTCAACTGCATTTTACCAGCAGAGAAAAAAAGGTTTTGCACTAAAGACCCACAAAAAAGGCCATGTGAAAATTGTGTGGTGTCAGGAGGGCAGAAAAAAATATTTTTCTCTGCCCTCCTGACACCACACAACTTTCACATGGCCTTTTTTGTAGGTCTTGAGTGCAAAACCTTCTTGAGTGCAAAACACAATGCATCGCCGAGGTCAGGGTTTCCATTGTGAGGACTGAATTGTATATCGTCCTGCACACAATTATATCTGTGTTGGTGTGGGTTTTGGAAGATCTTAAAAAGAAACCTGCTTTCAGAGGAAGTCTGGTAAAGAATCAAGAACAAGTAGGAAGGTTAAGCATAAACATTTTTCCATCTTCAAACTATTAAATGCTGAATTGTAACATAGATGTGTTTTTAATGCAGTGGTTTATTGTAGGGTTCTATCCTGCAAAGATAAATTAATTAAACTAATCTGCACCATGTAAGTGTTGAGATGTTTCACAGTACTTTTTCCATTGAAGACAGTGCAATGAAGTATTTCCATAAAATGTGCAAAATTAGTTGGTAAATTATCCTGGACATGTTTAGCACAGGGATATAAATGGACAGATGGCTTTGATTGTTAATAAACAATCCCTTTGAAAGGTAGAAATAAACGAAGTAGCTGTTCTCCTCAATTTATTGATAGGCAATCTGCTTTGAAATAGAGAGGGTGTCTTTTATTTCCATTTCAAGCTTTTGCAGTTGCAACCATGTACTGAAGGGTGTGGCCATTATGAATGCTTGGATAAGTTACAAAAGCCTAGCAACTCAAGTCTGTTGACACAGCTGAGGGGAACAGTTTTACAAATCTATAATAACATGTTCAGTCTTTCAATGGTTTCAGATTACCTGAATGTTTGCTTACATAATTTAATGGCACTTAAAGAATTAATACTTTTCCCCCAATGTAAACATTTTTCACAGAATCAATTGCATACTTTGAGTTTTATTACTTTGTCTCAGACTTAGTTCAAGTTACACCTGGACTTAAAATAATTAAAATAATGGATGGGTTACTCTTCGGAGGGTCGATGTGGAGTTGTTGGGTCGAAGGGCCTGTTTCCACACTGTAGAGAATCTAATCTAATCTAATTCCCATTCCCGCTGCCTATTATTGAGAATTGTACATAGGATACTGAATGAATGGCTATGAAGGATCTATGGAAAGAGATGGGGAATCTGATTGGCATGGAGGTGAAGATCAGGGCGAACATAGGATTTAGGCAAACATTAAACATTGTTGAAAGATGGACTGCTGCATCAAAATGCACGCACAATCACACACCCCACACCCCACACCCCACCCATGCATCCTCAAACCCATCAGAATACTTTCTGGGCTGTGATTTACATGGAGTTTATGTAACAGAGAGGTCTATCACATAGTATGATGAAGGTCAAATAGAAACCGAGAAAAAGTAATGGCTACTACCCATTTTATCTATTAAATACCTCAAAAGAAACGAAGGACATAATTCTTTCTAAATCTTTGATTGTTTCTTACTAAGTTACTGAATCACAAATAAGAATTAAAAATTCATGGAAATAACTGCTTATGGGACTGAAGTATACACTGATCAAGCTACTAATACAGTATCACTATAATGCAAATCTTGCTAAAACCAAGATGTATTTGACAGCGAACACATTGTTTTCCATATTGTATATTCAGTGTTTATATATACATACATACACATTTCATATAGATGTTAATATATGTATGGCTTCAATATGACTTATATCTTCTACAATTATTTAACAAGTGAAGGAACTATCCAATGTTATAATATGCTATAGAAACATAAAATGTTGGAGCAAATCAACAGTTCTGGCAACATCTGTTGAGAGAAAGAGAGACAAAAAAAAATAGCTGACATCTGATAGGACTCTTCTTCACCCAAACCTCCAAACATGCCTTCCAAGTGAACAGCATTTACTTGTACTTCTTTCAATCTCTTCTACCATGTTCACTGCTCACAATTGGTCATATTTAGTTTGACGAGACCAGATGTAGACAGGGTGGTTCAGTCTATAAAAATGACTGAAATGACTATTAAAAATCCTAATTAATTTATGTTGTACAATTTTCAAAGCCGTAATATGGTTCAAATATTGTGGACTTCAGTATGGCATGGTATCTTACCATAGGGCTATATATAGATTTGTGATTTCTTAACCAAGTGGCCTTCATGGTCCATACCTCATGTTTAAAAGAAAGATATATTTTCATTTATAAAGTACTTTTCATAACAACTAAACATCCAAACATGCTCTACGGCCAAAGAATTACTATTTTGAACTCTGTAATGGTTGTCACGTGAAATCACAAAAGAAAACATTATTTATCTCCAAAAATCAGAAATTCTATTTTTAAAGTGATTACTAAATAGATATTTGTTTTTTTTAACAACTAAATGACCACTTGGGGGCTAATGGATTTATTTTTTTTTCCTTTTCTCTAAACTTTTATTCACATGAAGTGTGTTCAAGTGACAGCTGTATTAGTTTTATTTCCACATCCACTTCAAAGCATTTCTATTGCTAATACAATGACTCTATGACATGGCTTGTGAGGTATGTTTTTATCGTGGAATATAGTTAGTGGGGTCGTGAATGGACAGAAGGAGAAAAAGCATTGGATTATGGAGGGACATGAGGAAATATGAGGTGAATGCGCAGTGATCTTTTGAGGGTCTAACATTTATTATACAACTATGTGTAAATGAAATATGTAAATCAGTAAATGAAGGCAGGCATTTTGCCATATGCTCAATTCCACTGCCATCACAGAAACGTGATGAATCCCTTTGTTTATTCTGACCCCATCACAACAAATAAAAATGATTGGTTGGGGCCCTTTTAAAGGTCATATATTGCCAAGAAAATGCCAAACGAACTCTGTTTCCCTCCACAAATGCTTTCTGACTTCAATATTTCAAGCATTTTCTTCTCTTATATCCAATATCCAGTATCTGCATTTTGCTCAAAACAGGCAATACAGTGTAGTGATTTAAAAACAAGGTACTCCTTAACCAAGAGGAAAAAGTGAGGACTGCAGATGCTGGAGATCTGAGCTGAAAATGTGTTACTGGAAAAGCGCAGCAGGTCAGGCAGCATCCAAGGATTCCTGAAGAAGGGCTCATGCCCGAAACGTCGATTCTCCTGCTCCTTGG
The DNA here is from genome assembly GCF_037043375.1 of Chiloscyllium plagiosum. Taxonomy (NCBI): domain Eukaryota; kingdom Metazoa; phylum Chordata; class Chondrichthyes; order Orectolobiformes; family Hemiscylliidae; genus Chiloscyllium; species Chiloscyllium plagiosum. The sequence goes on from NW_028270142.1 coordinate 18,888,698, forward strand.
ATGCTGCCTGACCTGCTGCGCTTTTCCAGCAACACATTTTCAGCCCTCCTTAACCAAGAGCCAGGTCAGTGAATCATGAACTGGGCTCATGTTAAGCTAGAGTTCGGGATGAACTCAGTTAAGTTTGTGGAGAGACGTCAGCCAGGAAGAGAAGCGTTAGTGCATTCAGAAAAATGGAGTTTAAAACGGAGTTGAAAATTTTCAGCATTATTTAATATTTGTCCCCACTTGATCTGATCTTGTACCTGAAATTAAGTGGCGGACTGTCTCTCTTCAAAGATTTCCCACTGGAGCTTCTCAACATTTCTGGAAAGGAAGAGACAAATCAACTTTCCAAAACGAAAAAAAAACACATTTTACATTATAACATTTCACCGTTGCGCTGGAGGTTTCGCCTGATGGAAGCGTTGGGTCCAATTAATAGAAACCAACAAGACTACACCATGATTGCATCCAGATAAAACTAACAAACAAACAGGTTAAAACTATTCCCAGCCAATTTCCAAAAATATTTCTAGTTACCAGAGGATCGATATTCCGACATTTCACTATTTCACTCGGGTTTAAACCCCGTGCTGAGGCGAGGGTCCCGACAACTTGTTCCTGCAGCGCGGCCACCGGTTACCACAGCAACCGACGCCCCCCCCCCCACTTCCTGGATACGGCTGACCCCGCCAGCACGCCGGAAGTGACGCGGGCCATCGCCTATGGCAGGGAGTGAGAGCGAAGTCCTTGACGTTCAAGTTGCTGCCGCCGTCGCTGATGGGGGATTGAGTGCTCCAAGATGGGAATTGTGTTTTAAACGTCGGCGATCACTGAAAGCAGTTACAACTGGCTGCAGTTAATTCCTACAGTGTGTAACAACTTCAAGACGTTATGTAGAAATTCGCCCAAGGTCCTCAGGCAGCAACTGCCCAGTCCCAGTACCTGCCCCCTCCCCCTTCCACCTCCCCCTTCCACCTCCCCCTCCCCCTTCCACCTCCCCCTCCCCCTCCCCCTCCCCACCCCCTCCCCCTCCCCACCCCACCCCCTCCCCCTCCCCACCCCTCCCCCTCCCCACCCCCTCCCCACCCCCTCCCCATCCCCTCCCCATCCCCTCTCCCCTGCCCCATCCCCCCTGCCCCCTCGCCCTGCCCCATCCCCACTCCCCTGCCCCCTCCCCCTGCCCCTCCCCCTGCCCCCTCCCCTGCCCCCTGCCCCTCCCCCTGCCCCCTCCCCTGCCCCCTCCCCTACCCCTGCCCTCTACCCCCGCCCCTGCCCCCTCCCCCCTCCCTCTGCCCACCTCCCCCTGCCCCCCTCCCCCTGCCCCCTGCCCCCTTCCCTTGCCCCTTCCCCTGCCCCCCTTCCCCTGCCCCCTTCCCCAGCCCCTTTCCCCAGCCCCTGCCTCCTCCCCCTGCCCCTCCCCCTGCCCCATCCCCATTCCCCCTGCCCCATCCCCCTCCCCATGCCCCAACGCCCTCCCCAGCCACGTCGCCCTCCCCTGCCCCATCCCCCCCACCCTGCCCCCGCACCCAGCCCCCGCCCTGCACCCTCCCCCCGCCCTGCCCCCACCCAGCCCCCGCCCCCTCCCCCCCGCCCCCTCCACCCCGCCCCCTCCCCCCTCCCCCTCCCTCCCCCCTCCCCCCTCCCCCTCCCCCCGGCCCCCTCCCCCCCGCTCCCTCCCTCCCCCTCCCCCCATTCCCCTCCCCCCCTCCCCCCATTCCCCTCCCCCTCCCCCCATTCCCCTCCCCCTCCCCCCATTCCCCACCCCCCATTCCCCTCCCTCCCCCCCATTCCCCTCCCTCCCCCCCATTCCCCTCCCTCCCCATTCCCCTCCCTCCCCCCCCATTCCCCTCCCCCCCCATTCCCCTCCCTCCCCCCCATTCTCCTCCCTCCCCCCCATTCCTCATCCCCCCCCATTCCCCTCCCCCCCATTCCCCTCCCCCCATTCCCCTCCCCCCCCATTCCCCTCCCCCCATTCCCCTCCCCCCATTCCCCTCCCCCCATTCCCCTCCCCCCCATTCCCCCCCCTTCCCCTCCCCCCCTTCCCCTCCCCCCCACATTCCCCTCCCCCCCACATTCCCCTCCCCACATTCCCCTCACCCCCCCATTCCCCTCCCCCCCATTCCCCTCCCCCCCCATTCCCCTCCCTCCCCCCCCCATTCCCCTCCCTCCCCCCCATTCCCCTCCCTCCCCCCCATTCCCCTCCCTCCCCCCCATTCTCCTCCCTCCCCCCCATTCCTCATCCCCCGCATCCCCCCCATTCCCCTCCCCCCAGCCCCTTTCCCCAGCCCCTGCCTCCTCCCCCTGCCCCATCCCCATTCCCCCTGCCCCCTCCCCCTGCCCCATCCCCATTCCCCCTGCCCCATCCCCCTCCCCATGCCCCAACGCCCTCCCCAGCCACGTCGCCCTCCCCTGCCCCATCCCCCCCACCCTGCCCCTGCACCCAGCCCCCGCCCCGCACCCTCCCCCCACCCAGCCCCCTCCTCCCCCTCCCCCCCATCCCCCTCCCCATCCCCCCCATCCCCTTTCTCCCCCCCATCCTCCTCCTCCCCCCATCCTCCTCCTACCCCCATCCCCCTCCTCCCCCTCCCCCCTCCTCCCCCATCCCCCTCCTCCCCCATCCCCCTCCTCCCCCCCACCCCCCTCCTCCACCCCACCCCCCTCCTCCCCCCCACCCCCCTCCTCCACCCCACCCCCCTCCTCCCCTCCTCCCCCCCTCCTCCCCTCCTCCCCCCCACCCCCCTCCTCCCCCCCACCCCCCTCCTCCCCCCCACCCCCCTCCTCCCCCCCACCCCCTCCTCCCCTCCTCCCCCCCACCCCCTCCTCCCCCCCATCCCCCCCTCCCCTCCTCCCCCCCTCCCCCTCCTCCCCCCCATCCCCCCCTCCCCTCCTCCCCCCCTCCCCCTCCTCCCCCCCTCCCCCTCCTCCCCCCATCCCCCTCCTCCCCCCCTCCCCCCCTCCCCCTCCTCCCCCCTCCCCCTCCTCCCCCCTCCCCCTCCTCCCCCCATCCCCCTCCTCCCCCCTCCCCCTCCTCCCCCCCATCCCCCTCCTCCCCCCCATCCCCCTCCTCCCCCCATCCCCCTCCTCCCCCCCCATCCCCCTCCTCCCCCCCATCACCCTCCTCCCCCCCCATCCCCCTCCTCCCCCTCCTCCCCCCCATCCCCCTCCTCCCCCCCATCCCCGTCCTCCCCCTCCTCCCCCCCATCCCCCTCCTCCCCCCCATCCCCCTCCTCCCCCCCATCCCCCTCCTCCCCCCCATCCCCCTCCTCCCCCCCATCCCCCTCCTCCCCCTCCTCCCCCCCATCCCCCTCCTCCCCCCCCTCCCCCCCATCCCCCTCCTCCCCCCCATCCCCCTCCTCCCCCCCATCCCCCTCCTCCCCCCCCATCCCCCTCCTCCCCCCCCCCCCCCCCCCCCCCCCCGCTTTCATTTACTGTGACATTACATAGTTGTATAATAAATGTCAGACTCTCAAATGCTCACTGCCCATTCACCTCACATGTTTCCTCATGCCCTTCCGGAAAATCATGCCCTTTCTCCTGCCCATTCATGATTCCACCACATCTAGAAGAACAAGGACTGTAGAGGTTGAAGTAAGATGGTGGCGGTGTTGCAAAGCAGCTTGTGGACTCCTCTGCCCAGAGCTTGTTTACGCCATATGCATTTTACTTTGTCTATTCTCTGCTTTTTGTTAATGTTTCCACTTACTATCTTACCTTTTTAAAAAAATTTTGGCAGAAGGTATCTTCTGCTGGCCCAGGCCAAGCAAAGAGGAAACTTCCAGCCTGATATTGCAGTCTCAACCAGGTTTGGCGGTCTTGTTGGTGTAGAGGGTCTTCTTCGATGGCAGCTTCCGGGTATTCCAGCATTTGTCGTTTCAATCAATTTCCCCCAAACTGAAATTGATCTGAGATGAACTCTATCTTAATTTTTACTTTTCTTATCAGTGACTTCTGTCATCAATGTAGGTGCCAAGGTATGGCAACTTATGGAACATTTCACCATCACCTGCCATTTCCCCTCCAAGCAACTCATCATCCTAACTTAGAAATATATTGCTATTCCTTCACTTGGAATACTGTGTGCAATTCTGGTCTTCCCTGCTGTAGGAAGGATGTTTGAAACTTGAAAAGGTTCAGCAAGATTTACAAGGATATTGCCAGGGTCGGAGCTATAGGTCGAGGCTATAACGGCTGGAGCTATTTTCTTTGGAGTGTTGGAGGCTAACGGGAGACTTTATAGAGGTTTATAAAATTATGAGGGACATGGATACGGTTAATAGACAAGGTATTTTTCCCCAGGGCATAGGTTTAAGGCAAGAGGGGAGGGATTTAAAAGGGCTCCAAGGGGCAACTTTTTCACACAGAGGGTGGTGCGTGTATTGAATGAGATGTCAGAGGAAGTGACGGAGGCTGATACCCATCTAGGATCCTTTTAGATGTTGTAATTGTATGTGAATAAGAAGGGTTTAGATATGGGCCAAATGCTGGCAAATGGGACTAGATTTATTTTGGACTGAAAGGTCTGCTTCCATGCTGTACATCTCTATGACATTGTCACTGGGCCAGATTCCTGGAATTTCCTCCCTAAGGGAATTGTGGGTCAATCATAGGCATGTGTGGTTCTAGAAGGCTGCAAACCACCACCTTCTCAAAGGCAACTAAGCATGGGCATATATACTGGCCAGGAGAAAGGGAGGACTGCAGATGCTGGAATCAGAGTTGAGAGTGTGATACTGGAAAGCACAGCAGGTCAGGCAACATCTGAGGAGCAGGAGAATTCCTGATGAAGGGAGTATGCGCGTAACGTTGATTCTCCTGCTCCTGGGATGCAGCCTGACCTGCTGTGCTTTTCCACACCATGTTCATAAATACTGGCCAGCCAGTGATGCCCAGATCCCACAAGAACATTGAAAAAGATTCCAGCAGTTTTACAAGGAACAATAATGCCAGTACAGTAAAGCTGCAGCTGATCCTTAATCATGCTCCATAATGCCACTGCCATAGCAGATGGCGAGGGTTTAATGTTTGCCTAAGTAGATTTAGATAATCATTTAACTTGCAGCTTGTGAAAGTCTACATTGCAGGATCCTGACTAATGGTAGCATTCACACATGGAGGCAATTTTCACTGTAGGTGACAATGAATGTGAAGGGCTTATGCCCGAAACGTTGATTCTCCTGTTCCTTGGATGCTGCCCTGACCTGCTGCGCTTTTCCAGCGACACATATTCAGCTCGACAATGAATGTGACCCCAGTGAGAAGCAAACTGCTTGCATGTTTCCAGTTGGGTCAGGTTTATTGCACTTGATGCTGTTATGTTTGCTCCACAGAACTAAGTAAAAGGGGAATGTTGAAGTCAAAAGAAAATCCTGCAAATAAACAGCAGGTCAAGCAATCTCTGTGCACAGAGAAACAGTTAACATTTCGGGCAACCTGAAATGCTAAAACAAAAAAAAGTTGAAAAACAGCAGAACGTCAGTCACTGGACTCAAAATGTTAACTCTGCTTTCTCTCCATAGATGCTGCCAGACCTGCTGAGTTTCTCCAGCAATTTCGGTTCTTGTTTCATATTCCAGCATCTGCAGTTCTTTGTTTTATTCTAACCTGAAATGCTGGTTCTGTTTCTTCTCAGAGATGCTCTTTGTGCTACCATTTTCTGTTACTCCAGGAACTTGAAAACTGCAGCACCAACAAAGCACAAGAAGCTTAATACCATCTTGAACATAGCAGCCTGTGTGCTTGGCTACTCAGCCACCACCTTAGACATCCACTCCCTCCACCAGTGGCACAGTGCCTTGATGTCAACAAACTATGAAGAAACCCATCATTTTAAAGATCACTTTAAGTTTACCTGGTGCTACACAAGCACTCCGTCGTAATTTGGATTAGTGTCACAACAATCCGATTTGTATATAGTAAATGGACTGCTTATATTTTGGCTTAAAGCGCATCTTTGCTAATTACCTAACACTTTCCAAAAGCATAGCAGACTGAGCATCAGTGGGAACTGGTTATCCAGTGATATATTGCAGTTTACATTGTGCTGCTGCCTTATTCCCATTTTCCAAAAAAAACTATCAGCTTGATAATTTCAACAGTCAACAATAGCACTAATAGCTTATGTATATAAAGCACTTCAATATTTTAATTGTCCAAAATAGTCTCACTTCAGCTTTATAAAACAAAGCTAACACTGAGATATGTAAGTAAAAATGACAGGTAACCAAAACCTTGGTTTATAGCAATAGTTTTTATGGGAGTGCCTTAAAGGAGACAGCAAAAGCAGTGATCTAGGGAGGGATTTTGAGAGCTTAAGCTTTAGACACTAATGCGACACAAGTAAACAAGAAGCAGAAGGTAGAGCGAGTTGAACAAAATGGGTGATGCACTAGTCTAAAAGGCTCTAGGAGAAAGAAACAAACTATAGGCAATGTTGCAATTTGGAGTGTATGTTTTCATATTCCAAAATATTTCCAGCCATCTCACTTCAAATGTATAATTGAGTTGTTTGTGAACTACAACTGATCTATGTCATATTTGGACATTTCTGTCAGTCCTTTGGGAGCAGTGGGGAGGTTCCTCTGCTGACCCTTGCCCAAGGAGCCTTAAATGCTGGAGTTGAGATCTTTTCAATGGGTAGTACGAGGATGCAGTGGGTTTCATTGAAATCCAAAGAGTTTTTTTACAATCTTTGCCTTTCACTGTCTCCCTTCAGAATCCTTATTCTAGAAGGGCTTTCAAAAATCCTCAAAATTTGGAACTGGCCATTGTCCACTGCATTGAGGTCTTTCAGTGGCTTTAAGGAAGAAAATTCCCAGAGAAATACAAGAGTTTTTCCAATACATAGCTTATGGTTCTGCTGTGCCCCCCAAAATCCCCTTCCCGCTGCCACTGAACAATAAATGTCTGGTCTAAATGAAAGGTGAATTGGGATTCATGTCATCATCTCCAGAAATGTGGAGCTAGAATTTCTAGCTTGTTGTCTGAAATATCTGTCAGTAAACTAAATCTGGCAAGGACTTTGCATAATCCATCACAGTGGATGTGTTGGCACTCTCCCATGTTTAGGACATATTGGCCATCATTACAAGAGGTTTGGATCTCTGCCACATCCACATAAGGTAAGTTATGTTGTGGGATGGTGAAGCTGATTTTGCATTGGAGGTCAGTATGTTCAGCAAGGCAAATTCAGCTTTTTCTAATTGGAAGGTAATTAGTAGTGAACTCCTGGAGAGGTAGGGAACTCTGACCTTGCTAAAAAGAGAGAAAGTGAGGGCTGCAGATGCTGGAGATCAGAGCTGAAAATGTGTTGCTGGAAAAGCGCAGCAGGTCAGGCAGCATCCAAGGAACAGGAGAATCGATGTTTCGGGCATAAGCCCTTCTTCAGGAATGAGTAAAGTGTGTCCAGCAGGCTAAGATAAACGGTAGGGAGGAGGGACTTGGGGAAGGGGCTTTGGAAATGCGATAGGTGGAAGGAGGTCAAGGCGAGGGTGATAGACCAGAGTGGAGTGGGGTGGGGGTGGAGAGGTCAGGAAGATGATTGCAGGTTAGGAAGGCGGTGCTGAGTTCGAGGGATTTGACTGAGACAAGGTGGGGGGAGGGGAAATGAGGAAACTGGAGAAATCTGAGTTCATCCCTTGAGGTTGGAGGGTTCCCAGGCAGAAGATGAGGCGCTCTTCCTCCAACCATCGTGTTGCCATGGTCTGGCGATGGAGGAGTCCAAGGACCTGCATGTCCTTGGTGGAGTGGGAGGGGGAGTTAAAGTGTTGGGCTACGGGGTGGTTGGGTTGGTTGGTCCGGGTGTCCCAGAGGTGTTCTCTGAAACGTTCCACAAGTAGGCGGTCTGTCTCCCCAATATAGAGAAGGCCACATCGGGTGCAGCGGATGCAATAGATGATGTGTGTGGATGTGCAGGTGAATTTGTGGCGGATATGAAAGTGTCCCTTGGGGCCTTGGAGGGAAGTAAGGGGGGAGGTGTGGGCGCAAGTTTTGCATTTCTTGCGGTTGCAGGGGAAGGTGCCGGGAGTGGAGGTTGGGTTGATGGGGGGGTGTGGACCTGACGAGGGAGTCACGGAGGGAGTGGTCTTTTCGGAACGCTGATAGGGGATGGGAGGGAAATACATCACTGGTGGTGGGGTCCGTTTGGAGGTGGTAGAAATGACGGTGGATGATATGTTGTACGTGGAGGTTGGTGGGGTGGTAGGTGAGGACCAGTGGGGTTCTGTCCTGGTGGCGGTTGGAGGGGCGGGGCTCAAGGGCGGAGGAGCGGGAAGTGGAAGAGATGCGGTGGAGGGCATCGTCGACTACGTCTGGGGGGAAATTGCGGTCCTTGAAGAAGGAGGCCATCTGGGTTGTATGGTTTTGGAACTGGTCCTCCTGGGAGCAGATGCGGTGGAGACGAAGGAATTGGGAATATGGGATGGCGTTTTTACAGGGGGCAGGGTGGGAGTCGGTGTAGTCTAGGTAGCTGTGGGAGTCGGTGTAGTCTAGGTAAAAAGTTGGGTTTCTTCAAGTGGTTGTTAAACCTATCTTCTTACACAAATGACCTACGAAGGGGATACACAGGCTATTGGAAATGCACAGCCTGCAGATTCTCCGCTTGTTGCCATTGATGTTGGATGTCCTAGCTGAATTCAGGAAGTAACAATCAGAGAAGAAGCTACAGGATTACTTCCACCTGCTTGTTCCATATATATTTGATGGGCCAACACCAACACTCTCTCAGAATTTATCCTTTATAATTGTTTTATCTGGAGTATTTTATTTTGTATTTATTGCCAATTGTTTTAGTTTCATAGAATCCCCACATTGTGGAAGCAGGCCATTCAGCCTATTGAGCCCATACCAACCTCTGAAGAGCATCCCACTCAGACTCACCTCCTACCATATCCCTGGGACCCTGCATTCCATTTCTCCTTGGACACTGGACAATTTAGCATGGCCAATCCACCTAACCTGCACATCTTTGGATTGTGGGAGGAAACCAAAGCATTCAGAGGGGACCCATGCAGACACAGTGAGAACATGCAAACTGCATAGACAGTCACTTGAGGGAATTGAACCTGGGTCCCTGGTGCTGTAAGGCAGCAGTGTTGACCACTGAGCCACCGCGTCACCCATTACTATTACTATTAGCTAGAGGGACAAGAACAGTAGATACATGGGATACATGTTTGTGTTTGCTGCTAATGCAGAGGGCACTCTCACTGCACATACAAGCCCACCTTCAAAACTTGATATAGAACCACAGAAAAGTACAGCATAGAAAGAAGCAATTCAGCCCATCGTATCTGACTCAATTGAATAAACTAGTGCTACGACATGGGGTAAACTCTCCTGCTTAATTTAAAACCAGCAACACAGAAAAGATAATCTGTGAACATTCAATAGGCCAAGAACTAGTTAAAGTAAAAATTAAGAACTTTATTTCTTAAAGTATAACAGAGAATAATTACCTAACAACTATTTACAATTCCTTCCTCTAGCCTATCTTTTACCTTCCCTTCTATAATACTAGTCTGATAAAACTCCCTATTACGATTTACAAAATATAACCAGGCTGCTTTCAGTTTTCGCTGAATTCCTGTCTTCTTCTTGGGAAGTCTGCTTCATAGGTTACTGATTGATTAAGGTACCTTTTAAGAGAGCTATTTTCTGGGCAGTGTGCAGATGTCGATGGCTTGGCAGTTCTCCTCTCAACTGTTCAATTTTCCCTGGTCTTATACCCCCAAAACATCGGATTGTGTCATTGGCTTTTAAGATTGTCAATGTATTCAATTCAAACTTGATTGGAATTTGGTATTTTTTGGGGTATAATTTGAACTGATTGGCCTAATTCAAATTGTTTTGTTTTTTCCAGGTAACCAGATACACCAGTAGTTGGAGCACATGTTACATTGTTGAGAACACTTGATGCTGTCACTGCTAGCTTTTAAATATTTTAAAAGTACAGTATACTCACATCTTCATCACACTAGCTTCCCATTATAATCTTATATTCTAGAACTTGCTCCAGGTTGTAGAGCTTCAGAAGCAGATATAGGTTTCTTTTCAAAATGTGATGAGGGTTTCCAAGTCACCAAGCTAAGCAGTGAATTCCAAACACCCACCACCCTTTGGATGAAAATGTTTTTCATTATGACCCCTCTAATCCTTCGATCAGTCACCTTAAATCAGTGCACACTGGTATTGATCTCTGTGTTACAGGAGAAAAGTTTTCTATGTTCACTTTATCCAAACCTCTCATGATTTTGTATACCTCAATTAAGTCACCCTTTGGCCTTCGCTGTTCTAAGGAAAACAACTGTAGACTATCTTTTCACCTATAGTTTTTAAAATATTTTATTCAGGGGATTTGTGTGTCACTGGCTGGACCAGCATTTATTGCCCATCTCTGGACACTCTTGAGAAGGTGAGGTGAGCCATTACCTTGAACTGCTACATCCACAATACTATTCAGGAGGGAGTTCCAGAATTTTGACTCAGTAACATTGAAGGAATGGTGATATATTTCTACGACAGAGTGGTGAGTTGCCTGGAGGGATACTTGTGTTCCCATGTACCTACTGGTCTTGTCCCTCTAGATATAGTAGTCATGGGTTTGAAAGTGCTGTCTAAAAAGCCTAATGAATATCTGCGATGGGGTTAACCCTACCTGCAGTGCATCTTGTAAATTATATGTAGTGCTGCTACTGAGCATCAGTGTGGAGGGTGTGAATATCAAGTAGACTGCTTTGTCCTGGATGACACCAATGTGTTTGAGTATTGCTTGAGCAGCACTTATTTATTATGTAAATCTATATCATATCAGTATATATCATATATACCACCAATAGCAAAGCACTGAGTCCTGTAGAAGCAAGTTTTTTTCTATTCACAAGAATATTAGTCACCATTATCCTTTGTTTCCTGTCACTAATTCAATTTTAGATCCAATTTACCCCATTCCTCTATATCCTATGGGCTTCATATTTGTTTTACAGTCTGCTATGTGGAACCTTGTCAAATGCCTTACTAAAATTCATGTAGACAATATCCGCCTCAATACCGTCATCAAGTCTCCTTATTATGTCCTCAGAAAATTCAATTTACTTTGAAAGACATAACCTCCTGTTAACAAAACCATGCTCTTTTCTTTCAACTGATGCTTCTCCACGTAACAGTTAATCCTATCTCTCAATATTGATTCCAATAATCTGCCCATCACTGAGAGCAAACAGACTGACCTGTAACTAGTTGAACTATTTCTTGCACCCTTTTTGAATAAAGATACAAAATTTGCAAACCTGCAGTCCTCTCACTAAGATCGAGAGAGGATCAGAAAATGATCCTCAGAGCATACTGCTATTTCTTCTGTGGCTTCCTTTTACAACCTAGGACACAATTTTCCCAGCCCTTGTGAGTGATTCACCTGAGAAGGAGATTAATCCCTTTCCAGCTTCTCATTGTGTATCTTATCTAATATTTCATACTCCTCCTACTTAAACTAAATTGCCTGCATCATACATAAGACCATATGGTGTACAGTAGAACCTCAATTACCCGAATGAGATGGGCAGGGAGTATTTTGTTTAGATAATTGATCTGATCATAAACAAGCGGTAATTTATGAGTGCCAGTTATCCAAACATTTCTCGGTTATCCGGCAATGCACGTCATAATGCTGTTTAACTGATAACTGAATGCTGAGTTGACTAATGCCGTTTTTTACGGGACCTTGAGATCTTGTTTGGATAATCCAAAATTTGGATAATTGATATTTGGATAATCGAGATTGTACTGTAGTAGAAGAAGTAGACTAATCAGCCCATCAAGTCTTCTCTGCCATTCAATGGGCTTGTGGCCGATCTGATAATCCACAAGTCCAGTTGCATGCCTTTTCCTTGTACCCCTAGATGCCCTTACTGATTAAACATCTGTCTCTCTCTCAGCCTTCAATATACTTAATGACCCAGTAAAGCATTCCACAGATCCATTACCCCCTGACAGAAGAAGTTCCTCCTTGTCTGAAATTGGCAAACCTTTACTCTTATATTCTCTGGTCCCAAAATGTCTCATAAGGGAAAACAAGATTTCTACATCTATCCTTGAGACAAAGACAAAATCTTAAAGACTTCATCAGATCTTTTGCATCTACAGATAAATCGCCAAATGCATCTTGGATAGATCCAACCAACTCCTTAGCCTCCTGTTACTCCTAATATACTGATAAAATATTTTTGCAATGTCCTTAGTTTTATGAATTAATATTTTTCCATATCCTCTCTTTGCTCATTTCACTTCTGTATTTTCTATACTCCTCCAAGCTTCATAAAGCATCTCTGTTCTTCTGGATAAGTAGGTACTTTAGGTTTGGCAGTACAACCCTTTCTCTTTGTGGGACATGACTAGACTGTGCTCATAGAATCTCACCTTTGAATGCCTCGCACTGAATTGCCACTGACATTTTTTCAAGTAGCTTTAAGGCTCCACTTTTGCCACATTATCTATCAAGTTTGTTAATTTTGCCCTCCTTTAGTTTAGTACTTTCACTCATGTTCTGTACTTGTCACTTTCCATATTGATTCTAAACATAACTTTTATGATCACTATCTTCAGAATGGTCAGTCACTGCTACTTATCCACTTTCCCAACTTTATTTCCTAACATTACATCTATAATTGCACCCTCTCTCATTGGGCTTGTTAAGCGAAAAGTCCTCTTGAATGAGATTCAAGAATTTTGAGCTTTCTGTGCTTTTCACACTGTTTGTTGACCAATTGATATTTGCATAATGAGAGACCCCAGATTATGTCCAAATGTTTTTGCACTCTGAAATTTACCTAAATACTTCTCCTTTCCCACAGTTTGGGAATTTAAGAGTTTAGTACGTGCCCAACAGTGCGGTTCCTTTCCTTTGTTTTTGAACTCAACCCACAGGATCTAATTAGATGCTTTACTTTATAAAACATCCTGATTTTGAATCAAGAAATATGCTTGATAATGATATTTTGATGAAATTGAACAAGAAAGAAGATTAGTAAATTACTGCTATCAGAACCAGAATGCACTAGATCTTCTCGTTAGGGTGTGCAGGGCAGTGAGAGCAACAAGAGCAAAGAATGGGATGGCAAAGGTGAAGCAGCAGCAATGGACGCACCACTTCTGATTTGAGTGCAATGTGAGCACAAAATGATGATGTCAACAGCATCAAATCCTGTTGAAGGGTCGTAATTCAGAGAAATACTGTTAATATTTTTGCTCCAAGTAGCACAACTGGCACCATTGGGGAATTACATTCTAAGTTGCTTTGACAAAGCATGTTGACCTTTCATGTGTTATTCTCTTGCTAATCCTACTCTTGGTAAAGGCAGCAAATGGGCTAAAATAGCTTTTGAGCCTTTTCATTTTTGGCAATTATTCATGGCCTTTCCCTAGTCCTTATTTGTTTAAAGTTTGTTCATGTGGAATGTTTCACTGCCACTAATATTGTGCTTCCTGTACTCTCAAATCTGCATTTGGATCAGTGGATAACTATACGTGGTCACTCGTGAACTTTGATTAGTATTAGCATATTACCATTCGAACAAAAATAGAACCAGTTCTTAGTTATTTATAAGTGAAATCCATCCATGGAAGAAAATCAGCCCACTCTTCATACCTGTAGTGATTTTTTCAATCATTAAGACTCAGAGAGAAAAGGCATGCATCAGACGTGTGGGTAAGTGTAATTGAAACACCCATCAGCCATGATTAAATGGCAGAGTAGACTTGATGGGCCGAGTGGCCTTGCTTCCACTCCTATGTCTTATTGTCTTATGGTCTTAAATTGATAATTGTCTTATCACATTTAAAAACTTGTCCTGTACCTTTGTGGAAACTATTCATTATAGTATCTATGGCTTGTGAGAAGCATGTCATGTTGGTATTGAGGAAGTACAGCACCGAGGTGCTTTTGTTTCAATGAAATGGTAAAATATGGCCTTGACTGGCCTATCAGATGGATGTAAAGACACTATTCAGGAACACAAGAGATAGGAACAGGAGTAGATTATACGGCCTATCTGTATGCTCTGTCATTTCATATGAGCATTGGGATTCAATTCCACCTTTCTGCTCGCTCCCCATATCCTTTTATACTTTGAGAGGCCAAAAACTTGTTTATAATAGTCTTAAGTATAATCTGTGATGATGATGAGAATGACTAGGGTATTTATCAACCAACCAACCTCACTAAAGAGATCATCAAATCCCATGTTTCATTACTATTTATATGAACATGTCGCATGTAATTTCATTCCCATGTTTTCCTAACTTGCAACAGGAGCTATACTTAAAAAAAATGCTTAATTTGCTGTGAAGCACTGTGGATTAATAAGACCATAAGACCATAAGACATAGGAGTGGAAGTAAGGCCATTCGGCCCATCAAGTCCACTCCGCCATTCAATCATGGCTGATGGACATTTCAACTCCACTTACCCACATTCTCTCCGTAGCCCTTAATTCCTTGTGACATCAAGAATTTATCAATCTCTGCCTTGAAGACATTTAGCGTCCCGGCCTCCACTGCACTCCGCGGCAATGAATTCCACAGGCCCACCACTCTCTGGCTGAAGAAATGTCTCCACATTTCTGTTCTGAATTTACCCCCTCTAATTCTAAGGCTGTGTCCACGGGTCCTAGTCTCCTCGCCTAACGGACCCATTTTCCTAGCGTCCACCCTTTCCAAGCCATGTATTATCTTGTAAGTTTCTATTAGATCTCCCCTTAATCTTCTAAACTCCAATGAATACAATCCCAGGATCCTCAGCCGTTCCTTATATGTTAGACCTACCATTCCATGGATCATCCTTGTGAATCTCTGCTGGACATGCTCCAGTGCCTGTATGTCCTTCCAGAGGTGTGGGGCCCAAAACTGGACACAGTACTCCAAATGGGGCCTAACCAGAGCTTTATAAAGTCTCAGTAGCACAACGGTGCTTTTATATTCCAACCCTCTTGAGATAAATGACAACATTGCATTTGCTTTCTTAATCACGGACTCAACCTGCATGTTTACCTTTAGAGAATTCTCGACCAGCACTCCCAGATCCATTTGTATTTCGGCTTTATGAATTTTCTCACCGTTTAGAAAGTAGTCCATGGTTGTATTCATTTTTCCAAAGCGCAAGACCTCGCATTTGCTCACATTGAATTCACCAGCCATTTCCTGGACCACTCTCCCAAACTGTCTAGATCCTTCTGCAGCCTCCCCACTTCCTCAGTACTACCTGCCTGTCCACCTAACTTCATATCATTGGCAAACTTCGCTAGAATACCCCCAGTCCCTTCATCCAGATCATTAATATATAACGTGAACAGCTGCGGCCCCAACACTGAACCCCGCGGGATACCGCTTGTCACCGGCTGCCATTCCGAAAAAGAACCTTTTATCCCAACTCTCTGCCTTCTGTCAGACAGCCAATCCTCAATCCATACCAGTAGCTCACCTCGAACACCATGGGCCCTCACCTTGCTCAGCAGCCTCCCGTGTGGCACCTTATCAAAGGTTGTCCTTAGATTCTGAAAGTCTTTGTTAATACAAGTTTGTTTGATTATTACATGCTTATGTATGAAGAGTTCATAGTCATAGAGATGTACAGCACGGAAACAGACCCTTCAGTCCAACCCGTCCATGCCGACCAGATATCCCAACCCAATCTAGTCCCACCTGCCAGCTACCGGCCCATATCCCTCCAAACCCTTCCTATTCATATACCCATCCAAATGCCTCTTAAATTTTGCAATTGTATCAGACTCCACCACTTCCTCTGGAAGCTCATTCCATACAAGTACCACCCTCTGTGTGAAAAGGTTGTCCCTTAGGTCTCTTTTATATCTTTCCCCACTCACCCTAAACCTAAACCCTCTAGTTCTGAACTCCCTGACCCCAGGGAAAAGACTTTGCCTATTTACCCTATCCATGCCCCTCATAATTTTGTAGACCTCTATAAGGTCACCTCAGCCGCCGACACTCCAGGGAAAACAGCCCCAGCCTGTTCAGCCTCTCCCTATAGCTCAAATCCTCCAACCCTGGAAACATCCTTGAAAGGACCCAAAGAAATATCAAATTATTATTATCACATATGTTAGAATGTTCTGAACTTTCACCTAATAAAGTCCTTTAAAATTACAAACTGTACATCAAAAATATTAGTTTTTACATTCTATTAAGGGAAAGCAGTTTGCAAAGTTGAGTTTTTTAAAACTCGAAGTAATTCACCAAGATTCCTTCGATTGCAACTTCCAAGCCCACAATCTCCTCCATCTAAGAGGACAAGGATAGCAGCTGCATAGGAAACACCACCAGCTGTAAACTGGCCTCTAAATCATACATCATCCTGACTTGGAACTGTATCACTGTTCCTTCTATGGCATTGGTTCAAGATCCTGGAACCCTATCTCTAACACCACTATGGGCAATAAATGCTGGCCCCACTATTGATGGCCATTTTCATGAATCAATAACAGAGTAGAATATATATCCAAGGATGTGTTTCTAAAATATAAATATGTCTGAAATGTGTTTCTTTAAACTCTGTTGCTTTAAAAACAATAAAAGCTCTTTGAAAAACCTTTTGATTGGATTAATACCTTGTGATTTACTGAGTCGTCATTATCCCCTATGTAATCAGCACAAAAGAGTATAATCACTGAAAGAAAGCAGGCTGATCTCATCCCAGTTAACTGTGAAGGCTCTATGTTTCAGCCAGTCATGTTATGATTCATTTCATTGACTATTTATGCCACATTTGTAACATCATAAGATGGGTGGACATTAGGCCAGAATAGTAATTTATTGTCACTTGTATTTTCATTAAAAAAAGTGATAAGTGTTCAGTGCCTATAGTAATACCAGAAATCATACATAAAGCAGTAAGACAAAGTCCACCTGGCTCATGAGTTCCAAGGTCAATTTGTGTGCAAATCAAAACATAATACAGGACAATATGAAATAGCCATTTGGAAATAGGAGGAAATGTTTGTATGTTAATTTTTAAAATTATTACTAATACCTTCCTGTATAAGTTCACATTCATAAATATGAGCATTTGTAAATCAGGGATTCCTGTAGTTCATTTTGATGTTCAAGATAATTTGATGGTCAAGACAATTTAACACTGATCAAGAGAAGTAATTGCTATAATGGAAAAGACAGAGAGAAACACAATTGAAAGTGAGCTTTTAAGGGATATATTCATTGGAAAAAGGTCAAGGAAAGACTTCACAGTCCATTCCGTTTTTTCTGTAATCTGACACACGTATGTGGATCCAGATCATCCAATGAGAAGGTTCTCATTGCACCGTCATAGCCTGGAGTCGTGCATTGGATTATGCAGAAATCTCATGAAGCTGATTCCCCAGGAATTCCCTTGGAAGAAGTACATGGAAGCTACCAAGAGAGTCCCAATCTAAATTAATGTCATGGATATCGTAGAGCTCCAACTGACTTAAGATCCAGCAACCCGTCTGTTCGATCCAACCTGGTACCTCTCCAACCCACACAACATTTCCCCTCCTCAAACTGAACATTTTAATTTGCAGCAGCAGGTTTTTGGAGGGATTTTCACCATGAGATCCAGCAAGATTTCTTAGCGTATCTTACTAAAGTCAACTCATTAACCATTAATCCCACCTTTATGGTGTCCCTCATGTCCGATTGTAGCCCCATCTTATCAAGTTCTTTTCCAAGCTATAACTTGCTCTTAGCAGATATCTGCCAAAAGACTGGAATCCCTTCGGTCCGTTGAGAGACTGCTTTGCATATACATAGGCATTAACAATCCAGTGTTACATGATGGTACAGCAGCAACACAGGCCACGCTTTCCACAATACATAGTTATGCATGGCTGACACTCCCTCACACATACAACCCCATGCTTTTAACCTAGGCAGCATTTAAATGCTGTATCACACAGTTTACCTGTCCTTTCCTACATCCCATTCTGAAGACCCTCTTTGAGTTCCCACTTATTTTTCATGACTTTTATTGGCAACATTAAAAGGAAGATAAAGGAAAATAATGCAGAACTGCAGTTTACATTCAGAATGCAAACCAAATGCTAGCATCTTGACCTTGATAGTCTGTGATGGTCTTCTCTGTCCAGTTTACATCCACTGGAACCAAGTGTTCATCATGTCCTTTCTGCCTTGTAGGGTCTAGTGCTGTTGAGCTCTGTCATTACAGTGAGAGCTTTTTGCAAGTCAATGTTCTTGTCCTTCCATCAAATGGCTGTTTCTGTTTCCCTGACTCATTTTGCATCTATCACATCACTTCACTACCTGCTCCAATTGTGCAGAGCACAGAATGCCCAGATGATGCAGAGTACTCTATCCAGACTATAATGGAGCCTCCCCCATCCTGCCCCGACAACTCTAAACTTGCTAAAACACATCTTCAGAGTGTATAAAGTGTCTCTGTTGTAGCTTTACATTGCCAGCTGTAGGTGCACTCTGCAATGAAGGTCTATGCTTCATGAGCAACCTGTCATTGGAGGTGAGAGAGATACCATGATAGTTTTGAGGGGTTGGTGAATATCTCATTTCAATGTCCATGGATGAGGGGTACGATGAGCTGGTGCCTGTGGATTATGCCCTGAGATTCTGTTTGGTCTGAAGCAACATGGAGATCCTTCATAGCAAGTATATATTAATACACCATCTTGCTCTTCTACACCACATTGCTCCCTGATACAGCAGTGAAACTGTGCAGTTACTGCCTTTGCTGTTTGAATTCATATATCGCTGGACAATGGAATGCGTCTAGGAAGAATGAACAAACAGCAAAATTCACAACTGATCTTGGAAGAACCTGTTTGGGAGAGGTCACAGCACAGAAATAAATAGTTTTCAGTATAGCCTTGCTGTAAATCTACAATAGTAAGTAGAGTGTATTCTTTCTTGATTATATATTTTATTGAGATATGTCTCTGAAGTCATAAGTATTAAGTTAGGCTGGAGCAGTCTTTTGTAGAGGAATAAGATGGTGCTATTTTCTGGATCTATAGATTGGAAGAAGCAAAAATGGCCTTTAGTAGAGTGATATGCTCTTCCTGTCGGATGTGGGAATTTAGGGAGAGTTTACATGATACTGAGGATTATATCTGCAATAAATGTGTTAGGAGATTCTCTAGTCAAAGGCACAGACAGACTGACGTTTCTATGGCCAGCTGCGAAAAATCAGAATGGTGTGTTGCCTCCCTGGTGTCAGGATTAAGAATGAATTAGAGAGGGTGCAGAATGTTCTCAAGCGGGAGAGGGACCAGTAGGAGGTTATTATACATATTGGAACCAATGACATAGGAAGGGAAAAGGGTGAGATTCTGACGGGAGAATATAGAAAGTTAGGCAAGAATTTAAAAAGGAGATCCTTGAGGATAGTAATATCTGGATTACTTCAGGTGCTACGAGCTACTGAGGGTAGGAATAGGAGGATAGAGCAGTTGAATGCATGGCTGAGGAGCATGCCATTGGTTGGAAATCCTATCAGAGGAGGAGAATGGTATGGGAGAAGGATTCACATTTTTGAATCATTGGAATCTCTTCTGGGGTAGAAGTGACCTGTACAAGAAGGATGCATTGCACCTAATTGGAAGGGGACTAATATACTGGCCAGGTATTTGCTAGAGCTGCTCAGGAGGATTTAAACTATTAAGCTGGGGCATTGGACCAAGAGAGAGAGTGAGGAAAGGGTTCAATCTGAGATTGGTACAGTTGAGAAAAGAAGCAAGTCAAACAGTCAGGGCAGGCAGGGACAAAGCAGAGAACCAGGTATTTATTTCAATGCAAAAGGCCTGACAGGGAAAGCAGGTGAACTCAGGGCATGGTTAGGAACATAAGACTGAAATATCATAGCAATTACAGAAACATGGCTCAGGGATGGACAGGACTGGCAACTTACACGATACAAATGCTACAGGAAGGACAGAAAGGGAGGCAAGAGAGGAGGGGGAGTGGTGTTTTGATAAGGAATAGCATCACAGTTGTACTGAGGGTGGATATTCCCTGAAATACATCCAGGAAAGTTATTTGGTTGCAACCGAGAAATAAGGAAGGGATGATCACCTTATTGGGATTGTATTATAGATCCCCTATTAGCCAGCAGGAAATTGAGAAACAAATTTGTAAGGAGATTTCAGTTATGTGTAAGAATAATAGGGTGGTTATGGTAGGGGATTTTAACTTTCCAAACATAGACTGGGACTGCCATAGTGTGTAGGGTTTAGATGGAGAGGAATTTAATAAGTGTGTACAAGAAAATGTTCTGATTCAGTATGTGGATGTACCCATGAGAGAAAGTGCAAAACCTGACCTACTCTTGGGAAATAAGGCAGGGCAGGTGACTGAGGTGTCAGTGGGGGAGCACTTTGGGGTCAGCAATCATAACTCTATTAGTTGTAAAATAGTGATGGAAAAGGATAGACCAGATCTAAAAGTTGAAGCTCTAAACTGGAGGAAAGCTAATTTTGACCACATTAGGCAAGAACTTTCAAAGGCTGACTGGGAGCAGGTGTTCGCAGGTAAAGGGACGACTGGAAAATAGGAAACCTTCAGAAATGAGATAATGAGAGTCCAGAGACAATATATTCCTGTTAGGATGAAAGGAAAGGCTGGTGGGTGTAGGGAATGCTGGATAACTAGAGAAATTCAGGGTTTGATTAAGAAAAAGAAGGAAGCATATGTCAGGTATAGACAGAATAGATCGAGTGAATCCTTAGAAGAGTATAAAGGCAGTAGGAGTATACTTAAGAGAGAAATCAAGGGGACAAAAAGGGGACATGAGATAACTTTGGCAAATCAGGTTGGGGAGAATCCAAAGGGTTTTTATAAATACATTAAGGACAAAAGGATAATGAGGGAGAGAATATGGCCCCCTCAAAGATCAGCAAGGCAGCCTTTGTGTGGAGCTGCAGGAGATGCGGGAGATACTAAATGAGTATTTTGCATCAATGTTTACTGTGGAGAAGAACATGGAAGATATAGAATGTAGGGAAATAGATGGTGACATCTTGAAAAATGTCCATATTACAGAGGAGGTAGTGCTGGATGTCTTGAAACGCATAAAGGTGGATAAAGCTCCAGGAGCTGATCATGTGTACCCGAGAACTCTGTGGGGAACTAGGGAAGTGATTGCTGGGCTCCTTGCTGAGATATTTGTATCAGCGATAGTTACAGGGGAAGTGCCGGAAGACTGGAAGTTGGCTAATGTGATACCACTATTTAAGAAAGGTGGTAAGGACAAGCCAGGGAACTATACACCAGTGAGCCTGACGTCAGTGGTGGGCATGTTGTTGGAGGGAATCCTGAGGGACAGGATGTACATGTATTTGGAAAGGCAAGGACTGATTAGGGATAGTGCATGCCTCACAAACTTGATTGAGTTTTTTTGAAGTAACAAAGAGTATTGATGAGGGCAAAGCAGTGGACGTGATCTATATGGACTTCAGTAAGATGTTCGACAAGGTTCCCCATGGGAGACTGGTTAGCAAGGTTAGGTCTCATGGAATACAGAAAGAACTAGCCATTTGGATACAGAACTGAGTCAAAGGTAGAAGACAGAGTGGTAGTGAAGGGTTGTTTTTCAGACTGGAGGCCTGTGAACAGTGGAGTGCCACAAGAATCGTTGCTGGGTCCTCTACTTTTCATCATTTATATAAATGATTTGGATGTGAACATAAGAGGTATAGTTAATAAGTTTGCAGATGACACCAAAATCAGAGGTGTAGTGGACAGCGAAGAAGGTTACCTCAGATATTACAATGGGATCTTGATCAAATGGGCCAATGGGCTGAGGAGTGACAGATGGAGTTTAATTTAGATAAATGCGAGGTGCTGCATTTTGGGAAAGCCAATCTCTGCAGTATTTATACACTTAATGGTAAAGTCCTAGGGAGTGCTGCTGAACAAAGAGAACTTGGAGTACAAGTTCATAGCTCCTTGGAAGTAAAGTTGCAGGTAGATAGGATAGTGAAGAAGGCGTTTGGTATGCTTTCCTTTATTAGTCAGAGTATTGAGTATAGGAGTTGGGAGGTCATATTTCAGCTATACAGGACAATGGTTAGGCCAATTTTGGGATATTGCGTGCAATTCTGGTCTCCTTCCTGTTGGAAGGATGTTGTGAATCTTGAAATGATTCATAAAAGATTTACAAGGATGTGCCAGCTTTGGAAGATTTGAGCTCTAGTGAGAAGCTGAATAGACTGGGGCTGTTTTCCCTGGAGTGTCAGATTCTGAGGGGTGACTTTATACAGTTTTTAAATTCATGAATAGCATGGATAGGATAAATAGACAAAGTTTTTTCCCAGGGATGGGGGAATCCAGAAATAGGGGGTATAGATTTAGGGTGAGAGAGGAAAGATATAAAAGAGACCTCAGGGCAACTTTTCCACCCAGACGGTGGTGCCTGAATGGAATGAGCTGCCAGAGGAAGTGGTAGAAGCTTGTAGAATTGCAACATTTAAAAAGCATCTGGATAGTATGTGAATCACAGGGTCTGGAGGAATATGAGCCGGGTCCTGGCAAGTGGGACTAGATTAGGTTGGGATATCTGGTCGGCATGGAAGGGTTGGACCAAAGGGTCTGTTACAGTGCTGTACATCTCTATGACTCTGGCTCCCGTTATGCCTATGCCCTCAGCCTACTGCAGCATTCCAGTGAAGCCCAGCACCTCCTTTTCCATTACAGTCTTCTGGAATATAGGTTGAATTCAACAACTTCAGACCATGGACTCTTCCTCCTCTATTTGGGCTCTTGCAGTATTATTTGTCCTGTGCCTTCCCAGGAAAAGAGTAGGGAGCAAGGGGGCGATGTGTGCATCCAGCTTGGCAGGATGTTAACATACTTCACAAAGTGAAATTTGGTACAGATTTTGGAAAGAGGAATTGTGAGATTCTTGAGCAGTTTGACATAGGGAGTGAGGAGGTATTGAAGATCTTAGCAGGCTTAAAAAATGAACAATTCCCCAGATCCAAATGAGTTTAATCCCAGGTTGCTATGAGAGATGAGGGAGGAAATTACAGGAGCTCTGACCCAAATTTTAATTCCTCTCTGGCCACAGGGGAGGTGCCACTTTTCAAGAAGGGCGGTAGAGATAACCCATGGAATTGCAGACCAGTGAATGTCACACCAGTGGTAGAGAACCTATTGGAGAAAATCCTGAAGGCAAGAATTAATCTTCATTTGGAGAAGCAAGGTTTGATCAGTGATAGTCAAAATGCTTTGTCAGAGAAAGGTCATGCCTAACAAATTTGCTTGAACTTTTTGAGGAGGTGGCAAGTGTGTAGATGATGGTAGTGTGGTTGATGAAGTTTCAGTAATGTCTTTGACAAGGCCCCATTTGGGAGACTGATAAAGAAGCACATGAGGTCCAGGGTAACTTGGCAGGTTTGATTCAAAATTGGCTTAGGGGCTGGCAACAGAAAGTGATGGTAAAAGGCTGTTTGAGTGATTGGAGGCCTGTGTCTAGAGTACTGCAGTGATCAAAGCTGGGTCCTTATTGATTGTGATATATATAAATGGTGTAGAAGAAAATGCTGGGGCGGGTGACAAATATATTTGTGGATAACACACAGATTGGCTAGCTGGTTGAAGGTGAACAAGAAATTCTTCAATCATAGGAGGATATTGATGGATTGGTCAGATGGACAGATGAAATGTAATATTGATAAGTGTGAGTTGATGCACTTTCATGCCCATCAGGCATGGTTAAATGGCAGAGTGGACTCAGTGGGCTGAATGGCTTTATTTCCACTCCTATGTGTTATGGTCTTATAGACTTTGGAAAAAGGAACAAGGCAAGGGAGCATTCAATGAATGGCAGGACATTAGGACGCTCAAAGAAGCAGAGGTATCTTGTCCATAGATCCATGAAGTTGGCAGGACAGGTTATTAGGATAGTTTCAAAGGCATGCAGACACTTGTCTTTATCAATCATGACATAGATTATAAGGACAGGGAGGTTATGTTGGAGCTGTACATGACTTTGGTTAGGCCCCAGCTGGAATACTGTGTATAGTTTGCATACTGCAGTATAGGAAGGATGTGATTGCTTGCACTGGAGTGAGCTCAGAGGAGACTCATCAGGATGTTGCCAAGCATGGAGCAATATTGGTATGAAATGAGGCTGGATAGATTTGGATTGTTTTATTTAGAGTAGAGAAGGCTGAAAGGGGACTTGATTGAAGTGTATAAGATTATGCTGGGCATGTACAATATGGATAGGAATCAGTTGCTCCCTTTAGAATGTGTAATTTTAACTTGAGGTTTGGAGGGTTTATGAAGAAGATCTTTTTCATACAGAGGATATTAGGAATCTAGATTGGTACTCTGGGAGGGTGGTTGAGGTAGGAAACTTCACAACTTTCAAAAAGTACGGATGAGCAACTTTCAAAAAGTACTTGAAATAGAACATAGAACATAGAAACGTACAGCACAGAACAGGCCCTTTGGCCCACAATGTTGTATCGAGGATTAATCTTAACGTAAAATAAAAAACTTAACCTACGCACCCCTCAATTCAATGCCATCCATGTGCATGTCCAGCAGTCGCTTAAATGTCCCTAATGACTCTGCTTCCACCACCACAGCTGGCAACACCTTCCACGCACTCACAACTCTATGTAAAGAAATGTTATAATGTTCAAGACTATGTGGGGCCAAGTGGGACTAACGTAGATTCAGAGTTGTTTTTTGTTGGTGGAGACTGGATGGGCTGAAGGGCCTCTTCTGTACTTCATGATTCTTTGATTTTGTCCATCCTTCCCACTGTCATTCCCAGTTCCTTGGTTTTGCTTTCAACAGAGCTAACATGTATCCTGCTATTAACATCCACTAGAGCACCTACCCTGGACCTATGTCTCTCTGCAACTCCTTCTGTCTTTTGTTCAATGACATCTGTGAGCTCTAACCTCTTTTACTTTCTAACCTCCCCTGACTTCTTATCTGTTCCACTTGTCCCATCCCATCTTTTTCAACACCATATAATCTATTGCTTTTCCACTTCAGTTCCAAATAAGAGTCAAATTGGGCTCAAAACCTTAACTCTTTTTATTTATGGATGCTGCAAAACCTGAGTTTCACTGGCACATTCCTGTTTTTAATTTCAGTTCCCCTGCATTTGCAGTATATTGTTTTTATTTTAATGAAAATCCATCCTCAGGAATCATCTGAATAATTGGGGTGATCTGCCATCAAAGGTCCTGCCTTAACAGGCTTCATATCTACCATAAGATAGATACTTTAACTACTTTAACCATCAACTTTAAGCTACCTAGCTTGTTGGCACTTACTGACAGAGGAATCTGATAAGTCCAGGAGGACAAGGGGTACAATCGTGATCCCTTTGAGTTTAAGGTTGCCCAATTTGATTGGACACATTGTTTGAGTGTTGTCTTCAGACCATTTGATTGCGATTGCCCCACTATTAATCATGGCAATCAGAAAATGAGTATAATTTCTTTAATCAATTAGATCATTCTTAATTGCCAGTCAGGCATTTCCATCAATGTCCATTATTTTCATAACTAAGGAATGAAAGTGCTCAAGGAAAATCGAAAAGAAAACAATTTTTTCATGGTCTCCATTATCTTTTTATTTCCTAAATTCCTTACAGCATTGTCCTACAGATTTGTTTTTAACTTGTCGAATCTGCTGAGCAGTTTTGGAGTGCTGCCATCCTTAATGGATTTGCAGACGCTTTTTCTGGCCTCAGAGAAAACTGTTTCTCAAAAAAAAGAAGGAATAATCACGTTCAGTTGGTGGATGCGGGGCCCATTAAATGATTCTGAGTGGTTGATGCCTGAATGGACTGTTCATTGCTGCTGAATTTGTTAATAGGGTCTTTTTTCAGGTGAAAGAGATTACACGTTAATGGTGCTTAACAAGTATTTCACAATGGCTACCTTGTGAATATGATAGTGGGACAAATGCCTGTGCAAATTGGGCATGGACTGCTCGCAGTTAAAGGATTGTCACACAAGCCAATTTCTAATGCTTTGGTTTTTCTTCTCTGCTTATTCGAGGTTGTAAAGCCTACAAAACATTCAAAATGACACTATTATCTTTAAGTCAATGATGTTGCACATTTTCATTGCCTTCTCTTGTGCAACTACCTTTATTGAATCTCAAGTTCTTTTCTTTGTTCTCATTAGTTGACTTATACTCAAGTGCTCCCCTGGGTGAAACATGAAGAGAAATGGCTCATTGTTCAGACAATTGACAAGCCGTAGGGAAATCAGCATCTGTGACATCTTCCAGTGTGCCTACATCAATGTCAAGAGACTCTTGCTGAAGTCTCTAGAGACTCATTGGTATTGGAGTCACTTGTTTCGTGCCATGTGATGGTTCTGCCACTGACACAAGCAGCAGATGGATACTCCTGTTTTCCAACTCTCTGCTACAGAGCAAATGATCATCTGGACCTGCTAATTTCTCTATTTTTTGAAACTCATCCTTCTGTTCACCAGGAAGCATTCACCAAGCAAACTTTTTACACAGTGTGATGCCACAAAGAATCCATTGCGCAATGTTAGAAACAAAAACGGAAATTGCTGGAAAAGCTCAGAAGATCTGGCAGCATCTGTGGAGAGAAATCAAAGTTAACATTTTAGGTAGCATGACCCTTCCTCAGAACAGGTTAGAATCCTGTCAGGGACTATCAATGTTAAACAAAATCCAAACACATCACTTAAAGGGCAGCAAGGTGGCACAGTGGTTAGCACTGCTGCCCCACAGTGCCAGAGACCTGGGTTCAATTCCCACCTGAGGCAACTGTCGGTGTGGAGTTTTCACATTCTCCCCATGTCTGTGTGGGTTTCCCCCACAGTCCAAAAATGTGCAGGTTAGGTGAATTGGCCATGCTAAATTGCCCAGAGTGTTAGGTGAAGGGGGGAATGGGTCTGAGTGGGTTGCTCTTCAGAGGGTCGGTGTGGACTTGTTGGGCTGATGGACCTGTTTCCACACTGTAAGTAATCTAAACCTACAATACAATATTTCTCATATTTAAATAAAGTTACTTTATTGCATACAAAAGATTTAAACAAAACAACTATTATTATATTAATGACATGGTTTATAATGGAGCAGTTGAGGCTACCTCATTGAATGTTTTTAAGGCATTTTTGAATAGAAAAGGAATTAAGGGTTATGATGAGTGGATGGCTAAGTGGAGCTGAGTCCATGAAAAGATCAGCCATGATCTTAGTGAATGAAGGAGCAGGTTCAACAGGCCAGATGGCCTACTCCTGCTCCTGTTTCTCATGTTTGTATTTTTGTAGAAGTAGAAACTTGGATATCGAACAATGTACAGATTGGATAAGAAAGAGAAGTGAAGTTTACCCAGAGTTCAGAAAACCAAAAGCCCTAAAGTTGTACAGAAAATACAGGGGTTTATTTAAAAAATAAAGAAATTAGGAAAGCAAAGCGTGGTTATTTTAAAAAAAATCACAGTGGGTGAAATTAAGGAAAATACAAAAGCATTTTTGAAATTTATTAGAGGCAAAAGGATAACCAGGCAAAAAGTGGAACCCATTAAGGACATAAATGCCAAACTGTGGATGGAGCCAGACAACGTAGTTGAGATCTCACATCAGTACTTTACATTTATATTCTTTGTAGAGAAAAATTATGTAGGTAAAGAAATCAGGGAAGAGGTCCATAATATTATTGAACAAACTGCAATTGAGTGGGAGGAGGTATTTGTGGTTGTAGAGGTCTTAAAGTTGGATAAATCCTGAGGCCCAGATGAGTAACCTCCGATGCTCCTGTGGGAGACAAGGGAGGAGACTGAAGGGACCCTGACATTATCTTTTAAATTGTTTCTGGCCACAGGACAGATGCCAGAGGACTGAAGATAGCTGAATGTGGTATTGTCATTCAATAAGAGTGGTAGGAATAAATCAGGGAACAACAGACTAGTGAATCCAACATCAGTGGTATAGAAATTATTAGAAACAGTTCTGGTGGACAGAATTAACCTCCATGGAAAGGCAAGAGTTAATAAATAAAAGTCAGCATGGGTTTGACAAGGGGAGATCATGTCTGACAGGTTTAATTGAGGTTTTCAAGGAGGTGATTAGATGAGGACAGTGCAGTAGTTCTAGTCTGCATAGGCTTCAGTCTTACATGGGAGATAGGCCGAGAAGGTAAGAACCCATAGGTTCCAGGGCAATTTGGCAAATTAGTCAAAATTAGCTTAGTGGAAGGAAGCAGTGAGTGACTGTTGAAGACTGTTTTGGCGACAGGAAGCTTATGTTCAGAAACATGCTATAGCTTTCAATGTTGGGTCTCTTGCTGTTTGTAATATGCCTTAATAATTCAGACACAGATGTAGGAGCTTTAATAAGTCAGTTCACAGATAACACAAAAATTCATGGTGTGTTAGAGGAAAGCCTTGAACCACAGGACAATATAGATGAACTAGTCAGATGGACAGAATCATGGCAAATAGAATTTTATTCTGAAGAATGTGAGGCAACGCCCTTTGAGAGGTCTAATGATACAAGGAAGTTCATGATGGATGGTAGGCCTCTATGAAGTGCAATGGATCAGTGTGTATATCCATCCATCTTTGAAAGCTGCAGGACAGATGGATAAGGTTAAAAAGGCATATGGGTTACTTACGTTTACTAGTCAAGACATAAAATACAAGTGCTGGGAGGTTACAATGGAGGTGTATATGTTGTTAGTTCAAACACAGTTTAGGAGTACTGTGTTATTCTGGTTGTCATGGAGGGTGTGGAGGAAATTCACCCAGATGTTGCCTGGACTCGAGCGATTCAGCTTTGAAGAAAGACTAGGTAGGGTGGAGTTGTAGTCCTTAAAACAGAGAAGGCCGGTGGGGAGTGGGGTGGGGGAAGATTGACCTTGAGAATTATGACGGGCATCTGCCTCTCAGCACTAGGGACCCAGGTTCAATTCCAACCTCGGGCGATTGTCTGTGTGGAGTTTGCACATTCTCCCTCTGTCTGCGTGGGTTCCCTCCAGGTGCTCCAGTTTCCTTCCACAGTCCAAAGATGTGCAGATTAGGTGAATTGGCTATACTAAATTGCCCAAATTGTTCAGGGATGTGTAGGCTAAGTGCATTAGTCACAGGTAAATGTAGAGTAATAGGGTAGGGGAATGAGTCTGGGTGGATTACTCTTTGGAGGGTTGGTGTGGACTTTTTGGGCCAAATGGCCTATTTCCACACTGCAGGAATTCTATGATAGGTGGAATGGATAGGAAGAAACATTTCATATTAGAAGATAAATCAATAATCAGCATAGATTTAAGGCAGAGTACTTGAGATTTACAGAGGATTTTATGAAAATTATTTTCACCCAGAGGGTGGTGGTCATTTGGAAAGGGTGGTAAAAGCAGGAACCATCACAGCATTTAAGAAGTATTTAGATGATCACTTGAAGCAGCATAACACACAAGGCTACAGGCTATGTGTTGAGAAATGTGATGAGAGTAGAGAAGATATATTGATGACCAGCGTGAACATGATGGCTGAAGACCTCTTTCTATGTTGTAAAACTGTATGGATGGAGTCTTATAGGGGTCTGAGTGACACGGACTGTGTTGAGTTGTGAGACAGAATCAGGTGACAAATGCAATAAAGCCCATTTCGGGAGCTATCTTTTATCCTTTCCATAAGCAACATGGTGAGATCACACTAGGCAGCAGCATGTTGCCAGTTGCCAGTTATCATGGTTGTTATATGCCTTGTTAATAGCCCAACTTGTGTCATTAATATACAGCCTTCCATCTTACCAAACTCACAAAACAAGCTTCACATCGGAAATATCAACAGGGAAACTGGAGCAAGTCTCTGGCAGATTTAGCTCATCACTTGTTCCAAATGACCATGATGTTGGAAACTGGCCCCAACAACTCAGGGCATATCCCATGGCTACTGGCCACACACACTTCCCACATCAAAGCCATTGGCATCTGACATCTGCCTGCTGCAACAATCCTCATGGCACATCAACCATGACCATTATAATGCTGCAGCAAGAATACTGTGCGCTTAGGGACAAATTATGGACTGGACCAGTCTGTAACTCGGGGCTCTTTGCTTGCTGTCCCCGGAGTGGGGCTGCGCACGGAGTTGGGGGTGACCAGCAGGCCCAGAGTGGAGAGGAGTGGACAGTGGTCCAGAGCAGAGAGGGGGTAGCCAGCGGCTCGGAACAGAGAGGGGGCGGTCAGTGTTCTGGAGTAGAGAGGGGGTGGTCAGTGTTCTGGAGTAGAGAGGGGGTGGTCAGTGTTCTGGAGTAGAGAGGGGGTGGTCAGTGTTCTTGAGCGGAATCGGGTGGTCAGTATTCTGGAGCAGAGAGAGGGGTGTGTGTCAGTGTTCTGGAGTGTAGAGGGGGATTTGTCAGTATTCTGGAGTGGAGAGGGGGATTTGTCAGTGTTCTGGAGTGGAGAGGGGGATTTGTCAGTGTTCTGGAGTGGAGAGGGGATGGTCAGTATTTTCTGGAGTGGAGAGGGGGTGGTCAGTGTTCTGGAGTGGAGAGCGGGTGGTCAGTGTTCTGGAGTAGGGAGGGGTGGTCAGTGTTCTGGAGTGGAGGAGGTGGTCAGTGTTCTGGAGTAGGGAGGGGTGGTCAGTGTTCTGAAGCGGAGAGGGATGGTCAGTGTTCTGGAGTAGGGAGGGGTGGTCAGTGTTCTGGAGTAGGGAGGGATGGTCAGTGTTCTGGAGTAGGGAGGGGTGGTCAGTGTTCTGGAGCGGAGAGGGGTAGTCAGTGCTCTGGAGCGGAGAGGGGTGGTCAGTGCTCTGGAGTGGAGAGGGGTGGTCAGTGTTCTAGAGTAGGGAGGGGTGGTCAGTGTTCTGGAGCGGAGAGCGGGTGGTCAGTGTTCTGGAGCAGAGAGGGGGTAGTCAGGGCCCAGAGTGAAGATGGCTACTGGTTGTGAACCAGTGGAGCCCAATCACATGAAAACTGTTACAGAAAGACTGTAGTGTCTATCTTTTTAGCTTTATTTCCTCTTTTCCTAACTTATTCTATGTGTATCTGTAATGTAGTGTGACTTCTTTTCTTTATTTTCTCTATTTTTGTGTACCTAAGATTTGCACCTGGATACCTTTGAAACCAGGTCCCCAGAACATTGCCTAGAACAAGGTAAGATCGCACCATGCATTGGCAACTCTGTGCACTTTTCTCTGTACTCATGTTCTTTTGCAACTTGAGTAATTGTGACAATAAACCTAATGCGAATTCCAATCGTGTTCACTCACTATTACTCACAGCATCCCTGCCTTAAATTGAGTTGCCTTGCTTTTTTTGTACTTGACCCCCTTAGTGGGGGATACCAGGCTTATATAGCTGCTATCTCGTCATGTAGTTTAGCACAGACCCAAAGCCAGGAAGCTTGTCATAGTTCTCAGCTGTCCTCAGTCAAATCAAAGGGGATAGCTTTCATTCAGGATGTTCCCTGGGTCAAGGGCAGGCTCCAATACCAGACTCTGCTCAGGGCGCTCAGAATCAGGACTCTATCCCCAAAAGGGGTGAGGAACCAAATGAGGGGCAGCTACCCCACCGTCTGCCCTATCGTGGACTGTTTTTCTCATGGAATGAGCGAAAGACAAGGTACTGTGGAGGATGAGAGTGGGTAGCACAGCTATTAGTATTGGTGTAGGTAGGAACGTGTCCTGAGTGAGTGAATAGGCAGCACTGAGGACATGCAGGGTTAGTGTCGTTCGAGTTCGGAATGGGTGACAGTGAGTGGGAAAGATGTTGCAGGAATTAATGAGAGTGTAGGTTATGAGCTTTGGTATGAGATTGGTATGGCAGCATAGATAGGACAATTGCGAGGTATCAGAGAGCAGATGGCAGAACTTACCCTGGTAGAATGGCAAAAGCTATTCACCTTCTCCCTGTAGAGCTAGGCATTCCTCCAAACGACTGAGAGGTCTCTGAAATAGGAGGCAACCTGAGATCACACTGGCATGGTCTGGTGACATGGCCTCCATTGCTGGTTCTGGCTAGAAAGAAATCTCAAGTCAGTACCACCCTGCCTAGCAAGCTTGCCAGGACTCTGTCCTCGAAGCAGGGTGAAGTTTTTCCCCTGCCTTCTTTACTATTCATTCACTGGCTTGTGGGTGTCACTGGCTTGTGTCAGTATTAATTGCTCATCCTCTAACTGCCCAGAGGGCACTCGGGAGTCAACCACATTGACATGTGTCTGGAGTCACAGGTGGACCAGATCATTAAATTCAAATTCCATCACTTACCATGATGGGATTTGAAACCAGGTCCCCAGAGCATTGTCTAGGACTCTGGATCAACACTCTAGTAATAATATCTCTAAACCATTGCCATGACCAGGGCAAGCATGGTATCGAAGGACTCTCAATGCTTATCTGAGTGTGCACCGTGCTTTGAAAGATGAAAGGTTGAAGGGATGCTGACGAAATCCAGGCCACCTGCTGAGTGACGAGTTCTTCCAGCAATGGTTTGTGGTAAGATAGGGTGGAAACCGGGCGTCAGAGACACCATGGGACGTGGTGGATAATTAATGAAGCGACTTTGATGAGATAGGGCAAGAAAACCCCTTAACCCTCACGATGACAAATACTCCGAAAACTTTAATGAAACTCAAACTTTGCCAAAACAAAACCCCTCAACCCTGTGACTCTATGATTCTATTTAGGTTGTGCACCCAGTTTTGCAACTTAGTTCCTCAAATCTTTTCCTCATACATCAGTCTTAAAGTTATTTACATCAGTAGGGATGACTCATGAGTATGAAACATTCCTCTCAAAACTATTTAAATTCTCTGTAGTTCCAGCTTTGTCAGAGGTAAAACTTTCATTTACTATGTCTTGACTGTGGACACATTATCTCTTATAATAGTTGCTTTCTCATTACTTCCTGGCTACTGTGCTGATAATTCCCAGCCATTTTTATAACTCAAATCCTTCATTTCTGGCAACATCCTGGTAAATGATTCCATGTTTTGAGAAGATTTGTAGCTCAGGTTGAGGTTCTGGATATAAGTTTGCTCGCTGAGCTGGAAGGTTCCTTTTCAGATGTTTCATCACCCTACTAGGTAATATGATCAGTGGGTCTCTGGTGAAGCACTGTTGTTGTGACCCACTTTCTATTTATGTGTTTAGGCTTCCTTGGGTTGGTAATGTCACTTCTTGTTGTAATGTCATTTCCAAACAACATCACCACAGGAAATGACATCATCATAGGAAATGACATCACTGACCCAAGGAAACCTGAACACATAACTACAAAGCGGGTCACAACACCAGTGCTTCACTAGAGGCCCACTGATGATGTTACCTAGTATGGTGACAAAATGTCTGAAAAATGAACCTTGCAGCTCAGCGGCCAAGTATACATCCAGATCCTGGTAAATCTCTTCTGAACCCCCTTCAGCTTAATAATATCCTTCCTATAACAGGGCGATCAGAACTGAACACAGACTCCAGAAGACACCTCACCAACGTTCAGCACAACCTCAACATGATGTCCCAACTCCCATACTCAAAGGTCTGAGCAATGAAGGCAAGCTTTCTGAACACCTTCATTTTACCATCCTGTCTACATGTGATGCAAGTTCAAACTCAAACTCAACACAATCTCTTCTTGAGGTCAAATAGGAATCAACGTAACCAACAGACTGACATAATTGTGAATATCTATGAGAGAATGGGATAGAATTGGTAGCTAGGAAATGGACTTTTGAATATGTACTGAATAAAAATGACTTCAATCTTCACATTACTTAATTGGAGAAAATTTTGGCTCATCCAGTACTGGATGTCTGATGAGGAGCCTGATAATTTGGCAATGGTGGGAATGATGGAAAGCTGGGTGCCATTGATGGACACAGGAAAAGCAATTGTGTTTTCAGATGAAGTCACGAAAAGATAGCATGTAGATAAAGTTCTTGGGGGATATGAGGTATAATCTGGTGTCAATTTGTCATTATTACTATTTAATTCCAACAAGGTGGCTATTTTAACATGATCTGGGAGAGTAAGGTGTGGTGGATGGTATTTTGAAGTTTTGGTGAAGGAGAGGTGAAATCAGGCAGAGGTACAGGCTTGGGTCAATCTTCCACTTTATCATCACTTCCATATATGTTGAGGAAAAAATACATTTTCAAGGTTCTGCTTTTCCTTCAGATGAAATATTGCTGTGATGTTTGAACAGCAGGAAGGGATGACAGTCAAAAGAAAAAAATTAGTTAAACTAAATTTCCTAAAATTCATCTCTTTGACTGGTCTCCAGTTAACCATTTTAATCTCTACTTCCTGGCTTAGGATTTATTTCCTCATAGAGTCAGACAGTCAAGGTTGTGCATCATGGAAACAAAACGTTCAGTCCAACTCGTCCATGCTGACCAGATATTCAAAATTAATGTAGTCCCATTTGCCAGCATTTGGCCTGTTTCCCTCTAAACTCTTCCTATTCATGTACCCATCCAGATGCCTTTTAAACGTTGTAATTTACTGGCCTCCACCACCACCTCTGGCAGCTCATTCCAAACACACATCACCCTCTGTGTGAAAAAGTTGCCCCTTAGGTCCTTTTTAAATCTTTCCCCTTTCACCTTAAACATATGCTCTCTAGTTCTGGACTCTCCCATGCCAGGGAAAAGACCTTGTCTATTCACCCTATCCATATTCCTCATGATTTTATAAACCTCTATAAGGTCACCCCTCAGCCTCCGACGCTCCAGGGAAAACAGCCCCAGCCTATTCAACCTCTCCCTATAGCTGAGATCGTCCAACCCTGGCAACATCCTTGTAAATCTTTTCTGAAACTTTTCACATTTTACAGCATCCTTCCTATAGCAGGAAACCAGAATGTAATTATCTGTAAAATGTGTGTAAATAAATTAATGAGATATATAGAATCATAGAATTTTACAGTACAGGTGGTCATTCAACCATCGTATCAGTACCAGCTCCCAAAAGAGCTACATAGCTACACTAACAGAAATTGCTGGAAAAATCCAGCAGGTTAGGCAGCATCTTTGGAGAGAACTGGAGTTCTGAAGAATCACTGGGCTGAAACGTTAACTCCTCTTTCTCTCCACAGATGCTGCCAGAATGCTGAGTTTTTTCAGCAGTTTTTGTTTTGTTTCAGATCTCCAGTGTGCAGTTCTTCGGTTTCTTTTGGGAGTTATCCAGCTTGTCCCATGCTGCAGCCCGATCTTTGTATCCCTCTATATTCATCACTTCCAAATACATATCCAGCTCTCTCTTGAAATCTTGTATGGAATCCACCTCCACCACTGTCCCAGGCAGCACATTCCAAATCTAAAATCTCTAACTGAAGAGGTTCCTCCTCATCTCATTCCTAGTTACCTCGCTGACAATCTTGAAATTGTGGTCCTTAGCTACTGACATACACATTTGTGGAAATCAAATATCCTTCTTTACCCTGTCAAAATTGTTAATAAACACCTCAATAATGGCACTTCTTAATCTTCTCTGCTCCAAGGAGAATCAGCCCAATTTCTCTAATCTTGTTTTGTAACCCTCATTCCTGGTATCAACCTAGAAAATCTCCTTTCCACTCTTTCCAGGGTTTAATATCCTGTCTTAAATAAGGTGCCCAGAACTGAACACAGTAGTCCAAATGTGGTCTGACCAATGATTTGTAGAGGTGTAGCATCACCTCCTTGCTTTTATGCTCTCTGCCCCTATTTATAAACCCAAGGATCCTATAAGACCTCTTACAACTGCCTCAACTTGCCTGGCCAAATTCAGGTCTTCCTGCTTCTGTACTCCCTTCAAAGCTGTACTATTGAGCCTGTGGTCTCTCTGTGTTTCTTCCACCAAAATGTATTACCTCACATTTCTCTGCACTGAAATTCATCGGCCAGGTGTCTGCCCATTTAGCCGACTTGTCAATGTTTCTCACACTTTTAAATGTAGGAAGGATTCCTGCAAATAAGAACATGCTTCTGCAGACCCTCTAAATGTTGACAGTCTCCAAGATACTTTGAAACTTTTGAAAATGTCAACTACCTAAAATACCACAGCAGAAACCATTTTCAATAATATACAACAGAAATTTTGTGTCAAAAAATATATGGAGGCATTACGTGTTACAGAGTTCATGGTTGTCCTTCTGGCAGGCCTTGGGTAGACAAGTTAATTGACCTCGAGGACAGCTTAATTGAATACCTGACATATAGGATTCAACTCCATGAGCTCCTTTACACATTACATGCTGATGTTTCATCCTCAGCTGTTTTCCTGGTAGTTTGCAATTGCCTTCCACTCACAGAGGCAGGGACAGGAAGCAGATCCCAAATGATTAATGGAGTAATGATTTGGAGATGCTGGTGTTGGACTGAGGTGTACAAAGTTAAAAATCACACAACACCAGGTTATAGTCCAACAGGTTTAATTGGAAGCACTAGCTTTCGGAGCACTGCTCCTTCATCAGGTGGTTGTGATGAAGGAGCAGCGCTCCGAAAGCTAGTGCTTCCAATTAAACCTGTTGGACTGTAGCCTGGTGTTGTGTGATTTTTAACTGAAATAGGAATTGAACTCACCCTGTTGACAATATTCTCAACCACAGGCTAGCCACCTGAGCTAACCAGCTCTTGGGACATAGGATCAATTTACAACAAATGCCTACCTAATAATACTATCTAATCGAATACCAAAGATTATTTGTGTAAATCTGCCAGTTATCTTGTTTCACTGAAGTTAATGGTGGAGGACCCAGGATGTTCAGCATTTCTTGCCCTCATATTACACATAAGGGATTAGAATAATTTGTTTGTTTATTTATCACCAGGAAATTAATTAATTTCTAATGACAGCATTGCAACTTTCTACTATTACTCAGATTTAGTTTCCAATATCAATGTCTATACTAGCACAATTCATTTTCTTGTTTTAGCTTATTGATGTTTCTTGAGCCAAGAAAAGACATCTGGACATCCTATCACTATAGCCTAACCCAAACTCACATGCTCCAGGGCATACTGCCAAGCTCTTTGTCTCCATTGCTTAGCTGTAGATTGTCCTTTTGTGCCAAAAAAGGTCAATTTATTTCTCCATTATGCGATCCACAAAGACCCAATGGTACTCTCAGAGAAGTGGCCATTTTTTGTGCACACTTAGCCATGTTATTCCTGTGTTTAGGAAGTCCACAAATGAAGTTTAAAATGTTTTTGCAATAATTGACCTGTGATTTTATAACTATGAATGTTAATGAAGATGTCTATTTTCTGATCTTCTCAGAAATCAAATTCAAATATAATTTAATAGTGACTGAGACTGAACAGCAATTTTCTGTTGCAAAATTGAGTTGACCTCACCAGGTTTTCATTGTCCTACTGCAAGAATTCATGCATGTTAATCAAATTCAAAATAAAGAATGGTCTCTACTGCCACCTACAGTTAATTCTCTCTACTTAAGCAGCCATAAAAGCACTAGAAAAATAAACGTGGATTTATGTAGCACTGAGTCATATGTCATACATGTTTCTCATGAATTATTTTTTGAAGTACAATGATAATTGTTACACAGGAAGATAAGTGATTAATAGTGCACAATTCATCACTTGCAAGATCATTAATCACAATAAAACCAGGCTTCTGCAAATCCATCAAATATTGACGGACTCTGCAAATATTCCTTGCAATATTTACATACAGTGAATATTCTGAAAGAACATCTCCAAATTCACATAGATATGAAACATTTTTAACAAAGATTTGTAGTCATTATACCCTTGAATGGCTGGATTGACCTTGTGAGGGTCACAACATTCTTACACACTGTGCGAGGAAGAACATCCTAATGAATTGGATATTAGAAAAACCTCCAGATCTTGCGGGGTGGCGCAGACTTGTGATGGAGCACGTCCCTCAGGATTATCAGACAAGTATGGTGCGCCATGGAACAGAGCTATCTTATAAGACATGGCAGCCCTGTCTAAATTACATTGACATGGACCTATCGGTGGTACTGATTAGGGTCTTTATATAACCACAAGGGCTGTATATGGTGGTCCAGGGAACACGGGGTGGGGTGAGGCCTAGTAAATATGGGTATAACTGTGCTCCCATGGACGGGAGCTTTAGTGGAGGTGCAGCGAGTGGAGTAATGTAATGTAGAGTTATGTAATTTAATTTACTTTTAGTGGATTGCAATTTAATTTAATACTATTTTATTTAATTTCAGTTTATTCTAATTTGGGTTGTTAGGTAAGTATGAGATGATTGTATCTTGAACAGTAGTAGGCAGTTTATTGTTAGCATTACTGTAACACTATTTCTACTTCTCTATTTCTGTACTTTCAAAACTTTTTGGTTCTTATTGTAAAAGAGTAAAACATTTTCAATAAATATATATATAATATATATATATAGTGACATTAATGTAACAAAATGAATTAATATAGTTTATAATATTATAATGTATGAAAGTAATTAAACACTTAACCTTTCATATACATTCCTGTAAGAATACACAGTGCAATGTCAGTCAATATATGACAAAGGGAGAAAAGATCAATGATTGAATAGTTCATGACGTGCTTTTGTAAAAAGATTCACATGAAACAGTATCTGCATATTATGTATTTTTTATTATATAATACATATTTACAAACACACAATGGTCATTTGTGATTAACCGGAGTACCCAATTGGTTTCTTTTTCCCTGACACTGGATTAGTTAGATTTTTAAAATATAAAGACTGATACATATTTTAAATTCCTAGCATGTGCCGAGGAATATTTTTAATCAGGCCTGGAACATACAAACTTAGACAACAGCAGCTGCAGACAAATTTGTCAAACTCCAGAAACCAGAATGACCAAATTAGACAATTCACCATGTTAGGCAAAAATGACCCAATTAAGAAATCCAAATACTTAAATTTGTCACAAATAATACCTGACTTTTTCTAGCTGTTTTTCCAGCTCCCGTCAATCCTCCACTGTATGAAGAGATTCAAATGTATCAATAGTCTGATTAACTCTTCCAAGAATAAAAAATGCACAATCATTTTACTACCCTTCCCCCCCCCCAGCAAAATACTGGCCTGGACAAAACTGCTGAACCAGGCCAAGTGAGCCCTAAAATCCCACTGGAATGTACAGTTAGTCTGACACAGACACTGACAACACAGTGGTTTAATCGTCTCCATTATACACGGAAACCATCAATGGTAAAACTAAGTAGAACATCAAACAGTTAAAGCATTTAATATGTACAGTTTGTTAAGAAGTAATACATAAATTTCCCTCAATCAGTTAACAGTCAACATGAACATCACTTAGAAATTTGAGAGTTTGTAACTTCATTGCCAGTGAAAACAGGAGTTGCTATCTTCAGTCTCGGAATGCTAATGTTAAGGTGAAACCTTTATTGGTGGCCATTTTTAACATGGTGCTTTCTTTCCCCCAAGTACTTTCAATACTTTATCATTATGTATTGGTAATAAAATTAACAATTAATATTGCAACTGCATACTCATTGTTCCAGTGTTTCTCAGATAGAACGAAAACAGCTAAAATGGCCAGCTTCTTTTGCCGAAACTATGGTGGATACCAGAGACGAGTCCCTCAATTCATAAGAAATTCCCATCAAAAGATTTGTTGCAGTTCAACAAGATTTAGTTAGCCCCATTTCCATTCACAATTACTTTCAGGGAAAAAGTGGTGGAAAATGAGAAATAATCGGAGCCAATGAGAGGGTAAATTGATACTTAAGAAACCTGCTGACTCTCCTCAGAGGCTTGGTGTGGACTCAATGGGCCAAATGGCCTGCATCCACAGTGGAGGGATTCTACTTAGCAGCCTCATGGCCCTGCCATAGAGGATTCTGGGAAGGAAACCCAGTAAAATTTGATGGCATAACATCATCAAGATAGGCAGACATTTTTAAGCCTAGCTCTGACCAGATTGCAGCCACAAAGACTCTTTTTGAACAACTTAAAGATTTAATTTTGAAACGAGGACAACCTACCTCACTGATATTGAGGTGAACCAACACATAACAACTGAATATTCAATTTGGTCTAGAAGTACACCTTCACCTGAATAGTGCTCAAAACTAAGGGATGTGGTCAATTTTCCCTTTTCTTTCCTCAGATAAACTGAAATCAATTATGCCTTCATCATGACCCTGGTTCAATTAATAGACTTGTAATTGCCCTTGCAATCTTCTTGATTCAGTGCAATTAACCATGCAGCCACCAAATACCCTGTAAATGTGACATCCTTTTTCAGTCTCACCAGCAGAGACTGATAGCCTCTGCTTTTCCTGCACAATGTTAGGTGATGCCTCTTTTCCCTCAGGTTATTAAACTGTGAAATAAATGATCAGATAAGGTGCCTCAAGCTGCTATATCCTTACAGTTGGTGCAGCTAACATTTTAGTTACTTCACAACAAACATTGGTCAGTTAATCCCTTTAATTAAGCCTTATGTACACTTTCAAGTTTGCTGTTAAGAGTTCTTTGCTACGACCATACAAAGCTGAGCAAGCAGTGATAAAAAGATCCAAATTTTTTTTTTAAAACTTATGGATGTAGAAATATTTAATGCCATGTATACAAACTGATGTTTTCAAATAGAATTGGCTACCATCTAAAAATGGATAAATTTCAGAAATATACTGTAATTAACTACTTTGTCTTGCAAGATGAGATCAACATGCCAGAAATCCCAAAGAAACTAATACTGAATCATGGACAAGGATTCAACTAAATTAATGTAAGCAAAACAACAGCTGCTATTGCTGAAAATAACAGCTGAAAATAATGACACAAAAGAGTGATAATTGCCCAGGAGCAAATGCTTTCAATTGTAAGATTCTAAAATAGGTAGGTGAAGCCATTGCAAATGCACTACAATACTCTTCCAAAACTCCCTTTATCTGAGAACAGTTCCTTTAGATTAGAAAATTGTACATGTCACTCTATCAGAGTAATGCCAGGAAACCACTGACCAGTTAATCTAACATCTGTTGTCAGTGACCACCTGGAGGCTATAAGCCTGGGGTAACAGAACACTTTGAAAACCTTCAGCTGACCAGAGAGAGCCTTTGTATATTTGTAAACATGTTAGTTATGCCTGAATTGACTGATTTAGCTTACTTCAAGAGGTGACAAATGGATAGAGGAGTATCTGTTGATGTTATTTATCTGGGAAGCATCTGATAAAGTACTTTATAAAAGTCTTTGATAAAGTTGAATCCCAAGAAACTGAAGGCAAATTGTTCATCTAGTTAAGAAAATGGCTGAGACATTAGAAATGATAGGTAGGTACTCTAGCTGACGTGATGTGATTGCTGATGTTGCACTAGGATCTGTAATGGGACTTCAACTACTCACAGGACTTCTTAACAACTTAGTAGATGAACCAAAAAACTCCACATTTAATTTTGCAAAGACTCAAAGATAGATGGCAACGCAAGCAAGAATAGTGAATTTACATATATTTTGCTAGAAAAAGTGAAGACAAACCTGTTCCAAATGAATTATAGGGTAGGTAAGCAAGAGTTCACATTAAATTAAAAATGAAAGAAAATGTGCTTTCTAATTGAGGAAAAACTTGGCGGTCTCAAGAGGCTTGGTGTCCCGGTACATAGGTAATTAAAATTCATGAACAGCTACAGAAAATAATCAAACCAGCCAATGGAATGTTGGCCTTTATCGCCAAAAGATTAGGAATACAAGATAGTAGGGGCATATTTCAACTACAACACCCTGGCTAAACAATACCTGGACTACAGTGAGCAGTTCGAGACACCTCATCTTGAGAGGATATACTGGCTTTGGAAAGAATGAAATCTAAAACTACCAGAATTATACATGGTCTCCAAAAAGTAAAATGCTAGATGGAATTAGATAAAATAGGCTTATATACATCAGAATGCATGAAATTAAAGAATGATTTGGTTAAAGTTTTCAAATACTATGGAGAACAACTAGGCTAGATAGAACTAAACTAATTCTTCTGGCTGATGAGTCTAAGGCCAAGGGCACAGTGCAAGAATTAGAACCTAAACATTTAGAGTGAAAGTAGGATTCATTTCTACATGGAAAGGGAAATAGAAATTTGGAGCTCTCTCCCAAATGGCAATTGTAAATTTTGAAACTGAATAGATCCTTTTTGTTACCAAAGCTTTTATGGGTTAGGGGAAAAGGGGGTATGTATTAGATATTGAATAGTGGAATCAGTTTGAGGGACTAAATAGTCTACTTGTGTTCCTATGTTCTCTCAGACCCTATCGAGAGAGTTTCTCCTCTTTCAGCACAGAATCTTGTGCATTTTCAAACTGGGTATTTCCAGGCCCTGACTCCTGCATTGGGTGTCTGGGCACACACTTGGAGTTAGCCAATCATAAGTCGTATGGCAGGTTCCTGAGGCTGCAGGGCCTATAACTAAAAGAATAGCAGCAGGACGGCAAACCTACAAATGAAAACTTAATTATGCAAATTGGGTGTGTAGCCCCTGCAAGTGATTAGCCACCACAGGGAAAATCGCCTGGAGTTGGAAATATGTTGGCCTTCTGATCCAACGTTAATATTTTTGACTTTGTTCTTGTCTCCACCTGAAGTCCAACCCACACCCTGCCCCCTTTCGGGACCCTGGAAATTCTCACCCTGTTAGCGCAGGATTGACACACCTTCAAAAGAATTTGGGCTGTTCCTATCTAGCACTGTTTTCAATTTGCTCAGTAATTTTATGGTAATGAGAAAAATTACATTATTATCTACAAAGAAAACAAGTATCCTGAACTGCTAATTACCTGCTCAGAAAGTGTTGCCAAATAAATGAAAACTGCAGACATTTTCTATTGAGAATGAGAGTATGTAGTTACAAGCCTTAGGTTAAATGCACCAATCATTGTTCAATAGTAACAAAATACTTCATATAACACTGCTCCTTATAATAACACTGCTTCTCCATTTTTTTAATCCCCAAAAATATCAACACAACTGTTTGAGAGAATTGTTTAAAGCCATATAAAGTTTACACCTTAAGCAGATAATGTAATTACAAGGATGTTTGGCAATCACGCAGATTTGGACAGAGGAATGTTTTACTCATTACTTGTATAATCCGACTGTCGTGTCACAGGCAACATTACAAGATGCATAGCTTACAGTATTTTACATTCAATCAACCATTTTAAAAGAGGAATTCTTGCACATGCAACAACTGCACATTCTAGCTACACCTTTGGTCTTGGCACTGGCCATAAAAGACGTTTCAATTGACAAAGTGTTTGAATAAAAAAAGGACATTGTTTAAAAAGCAGATGTAAACATCAAACTCCAACTGAACTATTTTGCAAAGGATAACCAACTATGAAATTTAGGACCAATGAATGCCACAAATACAAATCATCTTAGTGGGAAAGGCAAGAACTGCTTGAGAAGGGAAGATGGGGGAAAGTGAGGTTAATGAAAATGACAGCAGCCTTGCTGGGCCAAAGTGTCATTTTCTGCTTCCAATATTTTATGCAATTAATTGTGAAGACGATTAAAAATTTCAAATTGTAAATTGCGATGTG
This sequence comes from Chiloscyllium plagiosum, assembly GCF_037043375.1. Lineage (NCBI taxonomy): Eukaryota > Metazoa > Chordata > Chondrichthyes > Orectolobiformes > Hemiscylliidae > Chiloscyllium > Chiloscyllium plagiosum. The sequence continues at coordinate 18,932,198 of NW_028270142.1, forward strand.
TAGTTGTAGTGCACTTAAACCTCTTAAAATAACAGACAATGATACCACGCCTGTTCTCCTGAGATAAGTCTTACTATTCCAAACATAAGAACATCGGTTATGGCTTGAAAAAGTTTCTGCCCAACATTTCCTGCCATTTAACAAACCTGTGAAAACAGCAATCCTGAGGTTTTTTTCCATTTATTTTTCTAACAAGTAATGTTAGTCTACATTTTCGCAAAGGCAATGTCCTTTGGTACTAAACAAAAGCCAAGAACTTGAAAAACACTTGGTACAAAAGTTTATAACATTTTACGTAGTTCACTTTGTTTAAAAACTATTTTGCCTGTGCTGCCTGTGGTAACTGCAGTTTGTGTTTATCAGCACCAGGGAATCACCTGATGATACTGGTAAGCAGTTATTTCTTCAGATAAAATGCATCAAGTCACTTTTCAGCCAGACAATCAGAAGTCTTGTCTAACAGATGCAAGATAAGTCCACAGTGAGGCAAGTTGGCAAATCTCCACCTCACATACATACCAAAATTAATTTGCTGTTTTTTGAGATAACTCATAGGGTAGATGCAAGAAGGATAGAACTTAATTTATAATAAAAACTGGGTTTAATTGAAATGCTTTTCAATAATTTTAAAATTTTGACAAATCCAAACTCTAATCCCAAATGTATGCTAACATATAGAAAGGTTTCAGTGAACTTTAGCATTCCAATTTGAAATTTTAAAACAATATCTAAGTTGGCCATGGTAGTTTGTTTTAGTGTTCCTCACTTTAATGTTGGAAGTGTCACACCGGGTAAAATCTTACTGACATAAGATTTTTTCTTCTGAAAGGTTTAATAAGCTCGGACCTTTCTCTCTGGAGAGAAGGAGGAAGAGAGGAGATCTAATCAAGGTGTACAAAATAATGAGTGGAATAGATAAAGTCAATAGCCAGAGACTTTTCCCCAGGGCAGGATTGACTGGTACGAGAAGTCATAGTTTGAAGATATTAGGAGAAAGGTATAAAGGAGACGTCAGAGGTAGGTTCTTTACGCAGAAAGTTGTGAATGCATGGAATGTGTTGTCAGCTGTGGTGGTGGAAACAGAGTCATTGGGGACATTTAAGCGACTGCTGGACATGCACATGGATAGCAGTGAGTTGAGGGGTGTGTAGGTTAAGTTATTTTATTTTACATTAGGATTAAATCTTGGCACAACATCATGGGCCAAAGGGCCTATTTTGTGCTGTACTTTTCTATGTTCTATGTCTGAAAGGAAAGAATGATGAACAAAAAATTATTTTTTCGGAAAAGGTTGTGATATGAGAATAAACTCTGTACTGAGTAATATTTCAATGTTATATTAATTGCTGACATAGCTGCTGGCATCACAATGGAAGAGATCTGGTGATGCACTCAGATGAATAATAATGGTGGGAATGGCAGCAATTCCTGATGAAGGGCTTTTTCCCGAAACGTCGATTTCGAAGCTTTTCGGATGCTGCCTGAATTGCTGTGCTCTTCCAGCACCACTGATCCAGCAATACAATAGGGACTGGTGAAGCATTACAATTGATTAGTGAGGATATATTATGGATTATTAGGGTAATTAGACTAGGTAATGAGAAAGTGTTAGAAGGAAGAGTCATTGCACCTGAAACGTTAATTCTGATTTCTCTCTACAGATGCTGCCAGACCTGTTGAGCTTTTCCAGACATTTAGTGTAGTGTCGGAATGAGAAGTTAAATAGAGTGAATAATAGCACTGTTTAGAGAAAGTGGGGGATGCTCAGGGGGTGAAGAGAGAAAAAAAAGAGTACTGTTGTAATGACATTATTTTTATGGCATTAGACTTGAAATGTTTGGATTTGTTTTTACTTTGGCCAGAAAGGCGATTAACTCCTTATAATAAATATGCATATTATTTTCATCATATAAAATATAAACAAAGCACATTTATGACAATAGTCTTGGACTATTATAAATTTGGATTTAGGGGATTAAGAACACAGACATTTTTCATTACTAATGGACAGCCACTTGTAACATCTGAAAATGGGTTAAGAATAACACAATTGCTTGGATATCACTGGAAATTTCCAATGATATGAGACTTTTTGATGTCTTCCAATTTGTTTTTAGAAGTAGTGCTTTAGACACTTAATATTTTAACATGTACTAGATTCCAAATGCACATTTTTTAAAAGATTGTAATTTAGTGAAACAAGGCTAATTTAGTTTGAAAACATCAAAAACAGAGATATAGTTACCTGCTTTCCCCAAATATTATAACTTAGAGCAAGATATATATTAGAAAGGAATGGTTTAGGTTTTGAGAGAAAGAAGCAGACTGTTGACATATAATTCTGTGTAAGTGACGTGACCTGAGTATCCATGGAAACTAACATTTCCATTTCTTCCATGGCTCCGTGTTTTCTATAAACCTTTTGGAGTTTTCACAATTTTAGCAAAATAGTACTATGCATCATAAAGCATCCTTTGGAACATAATAATGTGAAACAATAATTAGACAGCTAGTTCTGATTGGGTAGTCTGAATACATAGCTATAACTCGGAGACAAATTTACTACCAAGGAATCAACCGTATTCTCCAGAGAGCTTAAACTAACTTGCAGTGGGGGGTATTAGAAATTTATGAGTCAATATTTATTCTTTAAAAAACACCAAAAACTAAAGTATCTACTCAAATTGTAGTTTAACTGTGGAATTCAGTTCCACATAGAGATGGAACAACTGAGGTGAATAGCACAGATGTACTTATGGGGAAGCTAAATATGTAGATGAAGGATAAAGGGATAGAAGGATATGTTAATAGGATAAGAGCTAAGTTGGGAGGATATTCATGTTCTGTCAAAACATTGCCATGAACCTGTCCAGTAAAATGGCCAGTTTAATAGCATAAATTTTATGCACTATTGTGTAAAACATTTCTTTTTGGCTTGTAGATAATTATTGACACATCTGCTAGACAAGAAAAATAAAAGTATGGCTTTGGTTGATTTTAACATCCTGCAGAATGTAGCACCTTGTACTTTAGATGGTTTCTAGCTCACAGTACAATAGCACAATGTGACTAGACAATGACAAAATGCAGCAACACCACTGGCTCAACAGAGAATGGGAGCATTCCTGTAATCTAGAGAAACAGATGCCCCTTGGAACTACCACACAGGAAAACACGAGGCATGTTCACGATACATTCACAATATGCACTTTATATACACAGACACACACATTATTTATATATATGTAATATATATATAAAATAAAGAAAATGTAGGGATGTGCAAACATCCTGACAATTATTTTTTCCAAAAAAATTCATCAAACTCTGGAATGTTTAACGAACTTCAGTACTATCTACTTTCTTACGTCCTTAAGTGCATCTTTCAGAAATATTGTCACATTTGGTTTAGCAGTGCAAACAAGGCTGCCAGAATTGACTACAACATGCATATTTAGGAAGTAATGATTCCATCACGTAATTACAAACAACGCCACAATGCACAACAAACAATTTAAGGAACCTTCGCCCCCAAATTCTGTGAATTCCATATTTTTAATATATAACTTCTATACTTTATTTTACAAAATATAATTCTTGAACAAATTGTACTTTCTTATTATTCCAAAATTTTTTATTTAAAAAAATGGGCACTACTGTTGATGGAAAAACATAGTGGTTAAATGACAAGAAACCCTATTAATGGTGTGTGTTTCAAAGCAACTTCACACTTCATTTGTCCTCTGCTGAGTAATGCTGCTGGGTACTGGAAGCTGTACGTATTCCAAACCACTTTTCAAAAATAAACATGGTCAACACCATTGTACCTTGTAAATGAAAAATGGTCTCACAAAAACAAGAATCCATGTTCCAAATATTTCTTTGTCAAAGTCTGAAGTTTGAACTCATTATTTTTGCCAGGACTAATTATTTTTTCAGGACTGCACGAATTAATTTTATAAATTTCATGATTCAAAAAGACCTTTAAAATATCTTGTTTAGGGAATCAAATACTTGGAACAAGAAATCCTATCTATATCAAGACATTGGCTGCATTATCATCTCTCAATGAGGAGAATAAATCATAAGCTAAGTAACTCAGCTGAGAATTTTCTTTGGATGTTTTTTTTTTTAATTGGGGTTCTCTCACAGGTCAAGTGCTGGAAAATGGGATTAAAATGGTTAGGTGGTTGTTTTTGACCAGTGTGGACTTCACCTTCAATAATGCATGAAATAGTTCTTTGAGCTATAAAGAGACTAGTTGGAAACATTGACTTTTGGACAGTGAGTCAATTTGAGTAGTAATCTGGGGCAAAAAGGGGAAAAATTGATTTGAAATAGTTGTTTCAAATCTACAATTTGGACAGTCACTGCTAGATGGGTACAGTGGAGTGTTATTGATAAACAGCTGAAGGGTCTTTTTTTTGTGCTGTAGATTCCTACGATGAAGTTATGACAATGGAGACAGTAGCTCCAGGGAATTTCATGGTCAACACTTTTGAACTGACCACACTAAGATAGTATTACCTTGTATGTCAGTAATCCGCCGATATTGGAAAATATATCTGTCACATCGGAGTTTCCAAAATTTCAGAATTTATTCAATTTTGTAAAATCTCTACTGTGTCCACCATAACTATGACATATAACGGTTACAACCAATGCCTATAACCAGAAAAATTAGAAACGCCTATAATGCTTTCAGTACTGATAAGCACACCTGCAAAGTTGAGGATATATAGAACCTGTGTTTGAAGAAATTGGGTAAAGAATAAGAAATGCTGAAAACTGGAAAGGGTTTTGGAGAAATACTTTTACCACTGTTAATCAGAGATATTTGCGGATGGAAAACTTGGTCAGGTGTAACTAGTACACTTATGATCACTAAAATGTAAAGGAGAGAATGTGGAAAACTCTCAATGAGGAAATAATTAATAAGAGAAATATATATCAGGATAGAGAAAATGTTTTTGAAGGAAATCAAAAATTTGAAAACAGGCAGGGGTAAAAATTAGTAAGTTAATCAGTGCTGGTTAGACAAATCAAAAGAATAACTTTAGATTTGTTAATACAAGGAACAATTACTGAAGTTTCAAGTCATGTATGAAATGAAATGTGAATATTATAGGTTTAACAAGATCACTAGATTAAATCACTAGTTCAGATATTTCATGAAAATGCAATCTAACGTGCTTAGAAGGTGTGCAGAAATGATGGAAAGCACCATCATAGATAGAAAGAAGATAGGTTCACTTTTTGGTTAGTCCTATCATATCCTCAGTACTTCCTTTATACTTCACCTTCAATAATACATGAAATATGATCACAATAGTTCTTTAAGCTATAAAGAGATTAGTTGGGAACATTGACTTTTGGACAGTGAGTCAATTTGAGTAATAATCTGGGGCAAAAAGGGGAGAAATTTGATTTGAAATTGTTGTTTCAAATCAACAATTTGGATAGTCTCTGCTAGGTGGGTACAGTGGAGTGTTATTGATATACACTCCTGCATCTGCATTCCTTATTTCAAGTATATTAAACTGAGAGGATGTATAGAGGTCAGTTTATCTATTACTGCCAGTTTTCAAATATGGCCAAAATGAAATAAATGCACCAATTTAACACATGACAGACTCATACCTGATTCAGCCAGAAGTAAAGAGCAATGGACTGGTGACAAGACCAATTAAATGAGAGTCCCGACAGTGGGCCTCAATGATAGGTATAAGATAAATAATGTTTTTGGGCCCCAACATTCTTCTCAATGTTCCTTGTGCAGCCATTTTTCTTTTTGAAGAAGAATCTCTGGTCTCCATTGTCCCTTATGCAGAATCTCCATTGTTAATATTGTCTCTATCTTTTCTGGAGGTACATAGATTAGAAACTTTAAATGCAATCCAATTAATAAAGGGTTAACATTATCTTCTATAACCATTTTATTTTCATATTCAAATTTGAATTTGCTACAATAAATGCAGAGAGGTTTCAATGATTAGCCAGCAATGACTCCTAAACAGGCCTTCCCATTTTTGACAATAGTTTTACTTTAAAGTATATATTTTAGGAGAAACACACACTACATTAGGCTTACCATCACTGACTGTTATTTTAAAGCCCAATGTCCAAGTGTTTCAAAATTATCTGAATAGCTGCTCCTGTGTATGATTTGCTTTCACATAAGGTAGTATAATCAGGTGGGAAATTTTGCTCATGGCATTATCTCAGTTTACAAAGAAACCCAGTTGAACTACCTAGAATTTACTGTATTGGCAGCTTTATCTAGCTGGACATAGTGAAATGTGGATTGTACGAAATTTAGTTCAGTAAGACCCTGCTTTCAGCTGTTCATTAAGTAATTATCATACTATTTGGTTTGAAAAAATTGCTGTGAACACTCTTACACAATCAGTATACTAATAGTGAATGGCATCATTTCTCTGAGCAGCTTTATTATCTCAGAGAAATGATAACACTTTCAGGGTAATTTTCACCATCACTGTCCTGATAATAGTCTAATGGGTTACCCATGCATTGTAGAATCTATCTGATTTTCATTCCATTGAATTCACGCAAGCTCAACTGTTAGTAGCCAATCCATTCTATGCATTTACTGCCTAGCTGGTAAAAGTGAACAATCTCTTTGATTAATTGTACATTAGGTATAATGTCTGTTAGCTGAGCAACACATAATTTCTAGCACTGAGAATGTGTTTCTGATTAACTGTCAAAATCATTATTGGAGTAAATTTATACGTTTGTACAGAACTGCAGCCAAAAAGACATTTTAAAAAAGCACTGCTGTTCTTAATGTACCCCAGTGTTAATATCGAACAAAACTGGCATCAATTCACTTGCACTGTCTTCATTCATTGATCCAGCTTAATGCACATCCCTAAAGAGTTCACTAGCTTTTAATGCAAAACTATGTAGCTATTTGTTATCTTGCTTTTCTAAGAAACATAAATTCCTGCTGAGCCTGGCTTGTGCTCCATGGTGTCTTATTAATGTTGCAAAACAATCAATTTTGCTTTCTTGGAAGTTTATCATGGGTCTGCAAAGAAATAATTTCACTCACCTTTCATGCGACCCTGATTTTACATCTCCTTCAACATTCAAGAAAATAAGACACATATTGCAATGTCGCCAACAGAACGCAATATTCCCATTAGTGATTTTGGTGTGGTTTAAAAGTAAATGCGAGTAAAAAGCTTAAAAAATAGCTTATACCGCTCAGAAGAACATTGAAATTACACCAGAAAGATAAACCACGTGTGTTTCATAACAGAGTTCCTTGTGTTGACACGCTGGTCACAAGTATTAGGTTTCCTGAGAAACCTCCAAGAATAAGGTATAAAATTGGAACACAATATACTTCTACTCCCTGTCAGCTATGTTTCAAACTGATGTACAAACATTTGCTTCAGAATTTCTTCATCATTCTGTTCCAGCTGCTCATAGAAAGAGATCTCTTTGTAATACACTATTTATCACTGACATTGGAACTGTCTGTTTGCTGCTTGGTTCCACACAGGATTCTTTTAAGTGCATCTTGTTGAATGTAAGTGTTGTTGCTACACTTATAAATTTATTTAGAAAAAGTTAAGTGCTTCAAAACATTACATAATAGCTGCCTAAAGAATTTTCTTACAGGCCTTTCGCAACGTTTCTCTAATCAATAAACCTCTGGCAAGCTTTCTTCCAACGGCACGCAGTACACCACATATCTCGGTTTTCCATGCCATACACTTTCCGACATTTCTTTCCTTCCCCACGAGTTTTCCTAGGAGTGAAGTAAACAAATTAATGTTGGACATTTTGATGGTCTAAAGAGTGAATGTATGTCCTCTTAGAGTCCTTCTCAAATGACATATGTGTGAATGAATAACCACAAATGTACTTACCAGCTGGTTAAACAAGTTGAATCCTGAATTCACACATTTCAAAAATTCATATCATGCAATCTAGTTTGCAGACCTCACTTAGATGCTGGATGGCTGGTTTGCAATGGAGTGTGACACCAACAGTATAGGTTCAAAGACAACACTGGCTGAGGTTATCATGAAGGACTCTGCTCTTGCCTGAGGTGTGGTGACACTCAGGGCAAACCACCACAGCCATCTCTCTATAATGAGAGATCAACCCTATAGTCTGGCATAACTATTATGACTTTACCTTACTGAGAGAAAACAAATTTGTGGTTCATTTATCAATAAAAGACAAAATTCATCTAATTTAAGAGTCAAACAGCATGGAAACAGATTATTCAGTCCAACTTGTCCATGCCGACCAAGTTTCCCAAATTAAACAAGTCCCATTTGCCTGCATTTGGCCCATATCCCTCTAAAGCCTTCCTATTCATGCACCTATCTTTTAAATGTTGCAACTATACCTGCATCTACCACTTCCTTGGCTGTTAATTCCACATACGAACCACCTTTTTTGTGAAAATGTTGCCCTTCAGGTTCCTTTTAAATCTTTCTCCTCTCACCTTAAATGATACCCCCTAGTTTTGAACTCCCCCACCTTAGGGAAAAAAAGACCTTTGCTATTCACCTTAATCTAGGCCTTTTATGACTTTGTGAATCTCCATAAGGTCACTCCGCAACTTCTACACTCCAGTGCAAAAAATCCCAGCCAATCCAGCTGATCCTTATAACTCAAAATCCTCCAGTCCCAGCAACACCCTGGTAAATTTTTCCTGTCCAATTTAATAATATCCTTCCTATATTTAGTTGGTGAAGCTGGAATTAATATGCTTACTTTCATAATATCAATCACAGTACTTCATAAATATGTCATCAGGTAAAGTGCTCTGAGATATTTGATACAATGGTGCACCAAAGCAATACAAAGTTATAATGATATAAATAGCCTGAAAAAAAGTCTAGCATGTTCGCAATTCTAATAAGGAAAGTATTTCTATTAAAAAGTACCTTCATATACTGAAAACAGGTCACAGTTTCAATTGTATCAACCTTACTCCTTTCATAAGTAAGTTTCGTTATGTGCTAAATCTCAACCACAGATGAAGTTTGGATTTTTGAAGGGCTGGATTTGAAGTGGGGTTGAGTTAACTGCTGTTAATGCGAAATAAGTACCGTACCTTGCTCCAACCACAGGTCTGGGTGGAGACGAGAGTGAAGGAAGGGTCTGCTGGCGCTGGTCTCCAATTTCCACGGGATGGCTATGGGTTGGTGAAACCTAGCACACACACAAACATAACATTTGCATCAGCGCCTCTAATATACCACTCCAGAGGATCTGCCTAATCAGCAATTCTACTTTTTGTTGGATAGAAAGCCTGTCAAATAAAATTAACACTGTTTGCATTATAAATATTTAATTTTAAAAGAGATTATGGACCACCAACTACATTTGCTTCCTGCTCCAAGTAGATCGCATGCTTTCACCTTCTAACAAACAGGCCAATAACTTGTTTCCTTTTCTGTCCTTGAGGAAACCTAACTGGCTGGCAAGTTGTAAAAACTAAATCAAGCTCAACAATTCTGTTGACGATCTAACCAGAATTCTGTGCTCCAGTTCCAGGGGTTGGAACTTCGACACCTATGATGGTTGGAGACAGAGTCAGGTTGGGACCAGAAGTAGCCCTGCGGTCTGCCCCTTTCCGACGTTTCATCCCATGTCTGGGCCATTTGTCGCAGACGGGTAAGTTTGAGGCTGACAAGGCTTTCCTGTCTGCTGAGGGTTTCTGACAAGGCTCATTAGGAGCCTAATTGAGGTCAACTAAAGATGGTCAATAAGGAACATCCAGCCCCCTTGTCCCTACGGAAGGCAGGCCAGTATAGGTGCCTGGAGGTGGACAACTGACAGGAGGCTAGTAAGCCTAGAGGCCTTCCCTTTGTGTAGAGGAATTCCCTCCATTATAAGGTGGTGCCCTGACTGCTGAATCTGTATTTTAATTACAGATGTTTTAAAAACCTGGTAAGTTTATAATTGGCGTTCTCAATTTCAAGCAGCTTTCTGCACTTTATTTAATTGAAAAGTGATGCTGCCCTCAGTCATGAAGTGGCTGCCTGGGGATAAAAAACATACGTGTGACCTGAATTGAATTGAATTGAATTAGATGTACTCACATGAGCACAGTGAAAGGTTTACAAGTCACCACTTACGATGCCATCTTGTGGCTCAATGGTAGTGTCCCTACCTCTGGGTCAGGAAGCCTGAGTTAAAATTCCACCAGCTGCAAAGAGGTGCTTCAGTGTCTCTAAACAGATGGATTAGGAAAATGTCTATCCTCTGGAAACAATGCAGATCTCTGATTCCTGATCTCGGAGGGGAAAGTCCAGCCACATGGATCAGGATGTCAGTCAACAGAAATTACAATAGTACAAAGCATGTAATTCTACTTCTTGCTTTTTTGAAATTATATTTTAAAAATATTTTAATCAGGATAATAAAATGGGCCATTGTAAAAAAAAAGTGCAATTTGAAACCTTCAGGTTGATTAAATTTGAAAAGAATAAAGTTCTGTTTTAATTGAATTTTGTTTTTCACATCACAGTGCAGTCAAACCGTATGTAACATGTTTAGGCAAACATTCATTTTGATTTTCCAAGCAATATGTAAGTTATTGCATATGTTAATGTCAATATGGTTACCTCACAAAGTTCTTCCCCTTCACCATTGTTTAGACTGTCGTCTATATGCCACTGTTTTGCAGTCCCCTTGGTTAAAGATTAACGGATTCCTATTTTACTGTCAGTCCCAACTGCACTACAGTTGGGATGAGGGTTAAGTCTCATTTTATAATGTTCTGCCTCTGCAAACTCCCATTCCTCAGGCATAAAGGTCAGGAAAATGGGGCAAGAGGCTATTACGTCAGGTCTCCAATTGCTTTGGGGTCTCCAATTGCTTCGGAGTCCTGCTGGAAATTGGGGTTGGAATATTTAGGTGGCTGTTTTCGATAAGTGCAGATGCCATGAGCTGTAGGGCCTTTTCCTGTGTTGTCGATCTCTATGACATTTTTTAAAATAAACATTAACCAGCTAAAAATCAAATTCAGTCATCTTAAATAGCTCAAATGTTACTTTTTTGCAACTAAGCTCAAGATTTATCAAAAACATGAAAGTGAAATAGTAGCAAACTGGTTTTTGGAGATAGAACAGTAAAATACAAACCAGCAGTCATCACTTCATTATGAAGCCGTGTTCATCAGGTTCAGTCATAGAGTCATAGAGATGTACGGCACGGAAACAGACCCTTCGGTCCAACCTGTCCATGCCGATCAGATATCCCAACCCAATCTAGTCCCACCTGCCAGCACCCAGCCCATATCCCTCCAAACCCTTCCTATTCATATACCCATCCAAATGCCTATTAAATGTTGCAATTATACCAGCCTCCACCACTTCCTCTGGCAGCTCATTCCATACACGTACCACCCTCTGCGTGAAAAAGTTGCCCCTTATGTCTCTTTTATATCTTACCCCTCTCACTCTAAACCTATACCCTCTAGTTCTGGACTCCACGACCACAGGGAAAATACTTTGTCTATTTACCCTATCCAAGCCCCTTTTGTAAACCTCTATAAGGTAACCCCTCAGCCTCCGACGCTCCAGGGAAAACAGCCCCAGCCTGTTCAGTCTGTCCCTATAGCTCAAATCCTCCAACCCTGGCAACATTCTTGTAAATCTTTTCTGAACCCTTTCAAGTTTCACAACATCATTCTGATAAGGAGACCAGAATTGCATGCAATATTCCAACAGTGGCCTAACCAATGTCCTGTACAGCCGCAATATGACCTCACAACCCTTGTACTCAATACTCTGACTAATAAAGGAAAGCATACCAAACGCCTTCTTCACTATCCTATCTACCTGCGACTCCACTTTCAAGGAGCTATGAACCTGCACTCCAACATCTCTTTGTTCAGCAACACTCCCTAGGACCTTACCATTAAGTGTATAAGCCCTGCTAAGATTTGCTTTCTCAAAATGCAGCACCTCACATTTATCTGAATGAAACTCCATCTGCCACTTCTCAGCCCATTGGCACATCTGGTCAAGATCCTGTTATAATCTGAGGTAACCCTCTTCGCTTTCCACTACACCTCCAATTTTGGTGTAATCTGCAAACTTACTAACTGTACCTCTTATGCTCGCATTCAAATCAGTTATGTAAATGACAAAAAGTAGAGGACCCAGCACCGATCCTTGTGGCACTCCACTGGTCACAGGCCTCCAGTCTGAAAAACAACCCTCCACCACCACCCTCTGTCTTCTACCTTTGAACCAGTTCTGTATCCAAATGGCTAGTTCTCCCTGTATTCCATGAGATCTAACCTTGCCATTCAGTCTCCCATGGGGAACCTTGTCAAACGTCTTACTGAAGTCCATATAGATCACATCTACTGCTCTTCCCTCATCAATCCTCTTTGTTACTTCTTCAAAAACCTCAATCAAGTTTGTGAGACATGACTTCCCATGCACAAAGCCGTGTTGACTATCCCTAATCAGTCCTTGCCTTTCCAAATACATGTACATCCTGTCCCTCAGGATTCCTTCCAACAACTTGCCGACCATTGAGGTCAGGCTCACTGGTCTATAGTTCCCTGGCTTGTTTTTACCGCCCTTCTTAAACAGTGGCACCACATTTGCCAACCTCCAGTCTTCGGGCACCTCACCTGTGACTATCGATGATACAAATATCTCAGCAAGAGGCCCAGCAATCATTTCTCTAGCTTTCCACAGAGTTCTTGGGTACACCTGATCAGGTCCTGGGGATTGAACCACCTTTACCCTTCTCAAGACATCCAGCACTTCCTCCTCTGTAATCTGGACATTTTGCAAGATGTCACCATCCATTTCCCTACAGTCTATATCTTGCATATCCTCTTCCACAGTAAATACTGATGCAAAATATTCATTTAGTATCTCCCCCATTTTCTGTGGCTCCACACAAAGGCCACCTTGCTGATCTTTGAGGGGCCCTATTCTCTCCCTAGTTACCATTTTGTCCTTAATATATTTGTAAAAACCCTTTGGATTCTCCCTAATTCTATTTGCCAAAGCTATCTCATGTCCCCTTTTTGCCCTCCTGATTTCCCTCTTAAGTATGCTCCTACTTCCTTTATACTCTTCTAAAGATTCACTCAATCTATCCTGTCTATACCTGACATATGCTTCCTTCTTTTTCTTAACCAAACCCTCAATTTATTTAGTCATCCAGCATTTCCTATACCTACTAGCCTTTCCTTTCACCCTGACAAGAATATACTTTCTCTGGATTCTTGTTATCTCATTTCTGAAGGCTTCCCATTTTCCAGCCGTCCCTTTACCTGCGAACATCTGCCTCCAATCAGCTTTCGAAAGTTCTTGCCTAATAATGTCAAAATTGGCCTTTCTCCAATTTAGAACTTCAATGTTTAGATCTGGTCTATCCTTTTCCATCACAATTTTAAAACAAATAGAATTATGGTCACTGGCCCCAAAGTGCTCCCCCACTGACACCTCAGTCACCTGCCCTGCCTTATTTCCCAAGAGTAGGTCAAGAGTAGGTCAAGATTCAATACTGAATCAGAAAATTGTCTTACGCACTTAAGAAATTCCTCTCCATCTAAACCTTTAACACTACGGCAGTCCCAGTCGATGCTTGGAAAGTTAAAATCCCCTCCCATAACTACCCTATTATTCTTACAGATAGCTGAGATCTCCTTACAAGTTTGTTTCTCAATTTCCCTCTGACTATTAGGGGGTCTATAATACAATCCCAATAAGGTGATCATCCCTTTCTTATTTCTCAGTTCCACCCAAATAACTTCCCTGGATGTATTTCCGGGAATATCCTCCCTCAGCACAGGTGTACTGTTATCCCTTATCAAAAATGCCACTCCCCCTCCTCTCTTGCCTCCCTTTCTATCCTTCTGTAGTATTTGTATCCTGGAACATTCAGCTGCCAGTCCTGCCCATCCCTGAGCCATGTTTCTGTAATTGCTATGATATCCCAGTCCCATGTTCCTAACCATGCCCTGAGTTCATCTGCCTTCCCTGTTAGGCCCCTTGCATTGAAATAAATGCAGTTTAATTTATTAGTCCTACCTTGTCCCTGCCTGCCCTGACTGTTTGACTCATTTCTGTTCTCAACTGTACCAGTCTCAGATTGATCTCTTTCCTCACTATCTCCCTGGGGCCCAACCCCCGCTCCTCCCGTGCAGTTTGAGCAAATTTCCCTGCCTGTATATTAGTCCCCTTCCAATTTAGGTGTAATCCGTCCTTCTTGTACAGGTCCCTTCTACCCCAAAGGAGATTCCAATGACACAAAAATGTGAATCCTTCTCCCATACACCAGCTCCTTAGCCATACATTCATCTGCTCTATCCTCCTATTCCTACCCTCACTAGCTCGTAGCACTGGGAGTAATCCAGATATTACTACCCTTGAGGACCTCTTTTTTAAATTTCTACCTAACTCTCTGTAATCTCCCTTCAGAATCACAACCTTTTCCCTTCCTATATTGTTGGTTCCAATGTGGATAATGACCTCTTGCTGGCCCCTCTCCCCCGTGAGAACATTCACACCCTCTCTGAGACATCCTTGATCCAGGCACCAGGAAAACAACACACCATTCTGCTTTTACTCTGCTGGCCACAGAAACGTCTGTTTGTACCTCCGACTATAGAATCCCCTCACACAATTGATCTCTTGGAAGCCGCCGTACCCTTCGTTGCATTAGAGCCAGTCTCAATACCAGAAACTTGGCTGTTCGTGCTATGTTCCTCTGAGAATCCATCACCCCCTACATTTTCCAAAACAGCATACCTGTTTGAAATGGGTATAACCACAAAAGATTCCTGCCCTAGGTGCCTACCTCTCTTACCCTTCCTGGAGTTAACCCAACTATGTGACTGTATCTGAGACTTTCCCCCCTTCCTATACCTGCCATCCATCACATACTGTTGCTGTAGCAAATTCCTCATCGCTTCTAACTGTCTCTCCAACCGATCCATTCAGTCTGATAAGATTCAATTCCAACAGCATTTATGGCTGGTGTAATCTGCAGTAACCCTTAAACTCTCTTTAAACTCCCACATCTGACAAGAAGTACATCTCACTGCAAAAGCCATTCCTGCAGAAAGCATAATAACTTTTGATTTGGTTCACCTTTGCCGGGGGAATTGAAGCAGGACATAACAGTGCAGTGCAGCTTTGAAACACTGTAATTAATTGTACATATTAAAGTTCTCAGAGCTGACAAACAGTCTTAATAGTCTGCTGTAATAAGCTAAATATGGTAATTCACTAAGAGACACTGAGCCAAATTACAGTAAATCACAGATAACAACAACTCCAATAGAATTAATGCTGCATGTACTTCAGCGAGGACTGGGTGAGTAATGCAGTCTATCAAGTGTCTCACTTCAAAGGACTGTATATGGATATGTCTGCACCATATTATTGTCCATGAAAGACAATGAAATCCGCACTGACTCTTTAGCTCATTTGGCATAGGTTCATTTTCAGGAAATTTCAGGTTGTTACATTATAAATCATAAAGAGATGTTATTTCAGGACATGGAAGGGTTATGTCTGTAATTATTGTAAATCATCTGCAGCACACTGTCCTCTGCAGACAGCAATGACATTGGTGGTTGTCAGAGATAAAAACCAACAGCAGGCACCATATCTGTCACAGTAAAAGTTTGCAGGAGTACATCATAAACAATCAAATACTGATGGGCACAATGACATTTCCAAGAAATGATTCAGCCCATTTTCTTCATCACCACACTGCAACTCCCAAGGACTTTTACTCTTACAAGCAAAAGTTAATTGAAAAATATTTTAAAAGCAGCTTGAACAACAAGCTAGAACACAATACAAAAACTGCACACTATATTTAGCTGTTTGATTTCTGTTATAGTATTTCCACATTCAGGTAAAAGAAGTTGCTAACTTAGGAGAGATACATAGTCTTTTCCCTCCATCATTAGACTCCAATGTTATCCAGCAGTCAGCTTTAATAATCAGATGGTCAGAAAGGTTTGGCTCAAGGTTATATTCATTCATCAACATGCAAGTGAAAGCCAGTGTTGGTGGATGGAGCAGAATGTTTATTTTTTAATGCTGCTTGGAATATATTCTGCTATGGGCAGCACAGTGGCTCAGTGGTTAGCACTGTTGCCTCACAGCACCAAAGTCCCAGGTTCAATTCCAGCCTTGGAATTCCAGCCTGTGCGGAGTTTGCACATTCTCTGTGTGGGTGCTCCGATTTCCTCCCACAGTCCATTGATTTGCAATTCAGGTGAATTGGCCATGTTAAATTGCCCATAGTGTTAGGTGCATTAGTCAGAGGGAAATGGGACTAGGTGGGTTACTCTTTGGAGGGTCGGTGTGGATTTGTTGGGCTGAAGGGCCTGTTTCCACACTGTAGGGAATTTAATCTAAGGTACTGCTTCAGAACTGGAAGCATTGCCATAAACACATCTGGTGGATTTCAGCGTAAATCAGATGGTCCTCAGATTTATAGATTCACAATAATAAAAAAACAACTATGGAGGCTGGAAATCTGAAACAACAACAGAAATTTCTGGAGTTACTCAGCAGGTCTGACAGCATTTGTGGAGAGTAGGAGAGTAACAGAGTTAATATTACGAGTCAACTGACCCTTTGTCAGATTGATCTCATTTGAGAAAATGGTCTTTACCTTCATGACAGGGGTGCAGGGGAAAAAGAGTGAGCAGATAGATGGAAATGGCCACATAGAGACAGAGAGAAAGAGAGAGTGAGAGAGGGTGATCGGAAGACAAGGCGATTGTTGATAGTACACCAAGGGATAAAAGCGAGATAGGTGATAATGAGGATTATGAGATGGCTGGCTGCACTGAAAGCAATACATGTCCTGACAGGATCTGGAGTGTGGCAGTGGGTAAATTTGTTGATTCATACCTAGTTTACCTAGTTTTAAGTCTCAAAGCCTCAAATGAACAATATTTGGATTTAGATAATACCCTCATAAAATGTGCCACAGTTTCCCACAGTTCTCTAAATACCTTTTACTTAAAACTATGAAATAGTACAAAATTGATTTTTACAGCAGTCATATATTATTTTCTCTCCAAAGGCAGGTTCTTGACAACTTCTTTGCAGTTTGGATATAGTAAGGACAGCAGAAGCTGGAAAGTCAGAGTCAATAAAATGGCACAGCAGGCCAAGCAGCATCCGAAGAGCTGGGAGCATTGACGTTTCAGGCAGGAGCCCTCATCAGATCCACCCCACTCTTCTGAAGCTGCCTGGCCTGCTATGCTTTTTCCAGCTCCATGTTTTATCGACCACAACTTCTTTGCAATCACTACCGTTGTTATATCCTAAGTAATGCGATCAAGGTAGCGTGACAACGATAATGTCCTTTTAACTCTGGGACTTTTAACATTGTATACTGCAAGAATTTCAAACAAAAATCAGCCTGTTCAGTTTCTTATGGGGACAGGCTTAAAATATAGATCTATCAGATTTACTACTGGACTCTGTTCCAATAAGACATACGAAAGAACAGTAACTGATAATGACAGCATATTGACAACATGAGAAATAAAATCAGGGATGGGCTTTATTGCTCTTTTAAGTTCTATCATTTAATTATCATGCTACGTCAACTCCACCTCCTGTCCCATCCTCATGCCAGGTTTCCAATAGAGTACAAAGATCGACCAATTCCATTCTTGAATATACTCAATCACTGAGTATTTTGGGAGA
This sequence comes from Chiloscyllium plagiosum, assembly GCF_037043375.1. Classification (NCBI taxonomy): domain Eukaryota; kingdom Metazoa; phylum Chordata; class Chondrichthyes; order Orectolobiformes; family Hemiscylliidae; genus Chiloscyllium; species Chiloscyllium plagiosum. The sequence goes on from NW_028270142.1 coordinate 18,949,909, forward strand.
CGGAATTCCGCAATCTCTAAGTGAAGACGTTTCTCCTCATCCCAGTTCCAATTGGTTGACACGTTATCCTGAGACCATGACCCCCAGTATCTACTTTGTTAAGCCCTCTAGGAATTTTACATATTATACTTTCCAAAGCATGAAGAAAAGGATTATTAAATATTGGTGCAAAGCTTGTGTTTATTAAGGAATAGTTGAGGAGCTTTTCCTTGAACGCAAAGCATGTTGTAACTGTTTCTAAATTCTGGATTATAACTCAAAATAAAATTTTACATTTATGCAACATTCAATTCATCATAAATCACCAGTTATTCTGTATTTTGAGGTTTTGGCTGATGGATTGGCAGTCTCTTTGCCAAAGCAGAAAGAAGAATAGTGCCATAGGATAATGACATGGACAGGTAGATGGTATCCTGGTTTGCTATTATAACAATAGGTGACACCTCCATTGATGCAGAACTCACTACTGCAGTGAAATATCATCTCGACTCCACAAGTTCAATTCCTGGCCTAAAAGCACAATTTAGCCAAAGTGACAATGAAACTGAAACTTGTTGCTGAAACAAAATCCATACTTTTCCTTTTAATCAAAATAAAATTCATCTACCCACCCATATTACAGAATTGCCATAGTTCAAATGGTACAAAGAAACAATTGGCTCTCAAACAAAGGTGAGACCCAACATGAGCTATTCCAGCACATGAGGAAGGGTGGATTTAATATCTCCTTCCCATATACTTAGTGAACTTAGCCTTGTAATGAGCCAGCTACCCAACCCACTTACAGACCTTATTGCCATTCAAGAATCCGCAGAAATGCTGAGAATTTCAGCATTAACCCTCAATATCAGAGACAGCCATCAATAATAACAAGATTGGGGTAAAGGTTTTTTATGTGTTCTATTAATAAATAAGATTTTTTAAAAATTCTATTGCATATTAACGTGGAAGAAATCATTCCCATAACATATTTCATTTCTTTTAAAACTGTCAATTATTTTCATTTTCTCATCCCAAAAGCTACTAAATACTGTCCTCTAGGTTCTAATACATTGAAATCACAAACACCTTCCTTACAATGCTGCACAGAAGCATTCTTTAACCTAATTTATTATTATTGATGGTTTTGTAATGTAGCATAATCCCAGTAGCAGAGTGAACTCAATACATGTAATTAAATCCAGCGTTAACTATATTCAGAGCAATATAGAGAGCAAATTAAAACTACTGCTTGTAATCCAATTCCAATATAAACATATCATAGATTTATTTCAATGTTCATGTGAAATAAATGAATTATAATGTTATGAGGCAGTCTAAAATTTACAACTAATTTCCAGAAATACTTCTAATGAAATGTGATCTCCAAGAAATGGTAGGATCAAGGAATCAAAAAATAGAATGACTTCAGAAACAGAAGAATAATATGATGACAAAAGATGGGATTGGAGGTCTGTCCAGTGAGAAATGAATAAATGTCATTCCTCAATCCTATCCTGTGATCTAGGAACAAGTCATCACACGGTTTAACCTATGTATTTGTACATACTTAAAGGTTCTGTCTAGCCGTGCTATTTAGAAATGAAAAGCGCTTTCTTAATAGATAAATCACACTGCATTTTGTTTTATTCTGTTAAACAGCATGGAAAGCAAGCCTTCTGCTACTTTGGATCTGCTCCAAAGCTTCCGCAGTCCTACACCTCCCCCACAGATTGACCTATTTTCCTCAAAACGCACGGTGCAATTAATGTTAGTGAAACAGGCTGATGCTGCATTTGATATTCTACGTGATTCTGAATAATTCTGCAGGAACTCTGGAAAAAAGGGCACATTGACTAAAATATATTTTGTTTTATATTAAGACATGAAACCAAAATAAATTAACCAAACTAAACAAAATTACTGACCTTAAGTATAATTTCCTACTCCTAGGCGCTGATGCAATGACTCAGTTTCATAAATAAAAATAACATTAAAAATGTAAGAAGAGTATTCGGCACAAATTAGAGGATAATAAGAAACTTCATTTCAGAGGGAGTGGCAGCTCTGGAGCCCAAAGTGCAAAATGATGATCTCGAAGAAGATCTTGGTTTATTAGAGAACACTGTTGAAGATGGGGCTACATTGGCATTATAAACTAAGTACACACTTGCGTTGGATGTGGGGACTACAAACTAAGCCACTCATGAAATTTGTAAGAGTTCTGTCATTGCACATTGCACAGTGGTTAGAACTGCTGCCTCACAGTGCTGAGGGCTCGACTTCACCCTCAGGCAACTGTCTGTGTGGAGTTTGCACATTCTCCCCGTGTCTGCATGGGTTTCCTCCGGGTGCTCTAGTTTCCTCCCACAATCCAAAGATGTGCAGACAAGGTGGATTGGCCATGGGAAATACAGGGCTACAGGGATGGGGAAGAGGGGTGAGATGCTCTTCAGGGGGTTGATGTGGACCCTATGGGCCAAATGGCCTGCTTCCACACTGTAGAGATTCTATGGTCCCTCCTCCATAGAAATGCCTTGGAAGACTGGAGAACAATTAGCATTTGTGACAAAATGAATTTCTGCAAGGTAGGTGGTTCACTGTTGAATCAAAGGAGAAATTAGTGAAGGCCAACTGAGAGCTTGTTCCAAGACAGTGGCTCAAGGAGGGTCTATACAAAAGACTTAGAGAGGCAGAGGGTTTAAGTCAGGAAACTGTGAGATTGGAACCGAGATGAGCAATTCCTCCAAAGGTGGATCAAGATAGAGCATACACCTAAGAATCTGGAGTCAAGAAGAGCAGGGAATTCGAGATGTGGTGGTAGTGGTGGAGGGATAGGGAATTAGGCAGGTGTGCAGGTAGTACTAGATAAGTGACATAGACAAAAGTAACAATGAATATTTCGACTGTGACTTTGCTCAAAGAGGTAAGAGTTTGAGAAGGGGATACAATATCTGAGCCAAAGAATTTAAAAGCAGTTGAGAGAAGAAGGAGGTCCTCTCAACTGAAGAGTAAAGAAGAGGAAGAAGGTGCTGATATTGACGAGGAAAGGAAGACAGATGTACTGTGCTTGTATCTGGAGTGCAGATGTTAAGTGCTAATATTTTCAATGCTCCAGAGTACAGGCCGTACATATGGAAGGTTTACATGACAAAGACATCGACAATTCGAAATAATCCTTCTTAATCGTGGACTTGTTCCAAAATTTGGAAACTTTCAGAGGCAAGGGTAAATAGTCCCTTGGTGATTATGGCCAGCTTCCAGTTAAGAGAAGTTTATGTACAGTCTAATTAGAGGTGACAGATTGAGTTATGCTTTCTCCTCTGGTCTGAAATCAGAGCAGATGAGAAAGGTAGTTTCTGTGCTACACATAACAAGAAAGACCACTGAAGAGTTTTCCATCATTTTCTTTCTAATTTGGGAAACTACTGTCATTCAACCAGACAGTGGATCCACTCTTCAAAAGCAAAGAAATGGAATGTAAAACATCTGTGGGGAAAATAACTAGAAGATGTTTCAAAACATATATTAATGTTGCCTCCTTGGCTGAGTCACATTTGATCTTGCAATAAGTTTCAACCTCATATTCATGCCATCTCTGGGATCACCTATTTCCACCTGTAATAAAATCAGCTTTTGTTCTGTTATGAAATTGGCAGCTGTGGAGAATTAGTTGTATGAAGATAACAACATGTAAGCACAAAATATTCCAAGGTTGGCTACACTTAATCCTGCCCTGGAACAAAGGTGGGGCTTGCTATGAAGTTTTTAAATAGTTCCCTGCAGCCAGTTCAAGAGGCAGTGAATTTTAATCAGGGAAGAAAGTCAGAGAATGTAACATGCAGTGAGGTGCTGTGTTCACTCAGTGGAGGTAAAGAACTGGGGACCACTGACAATGCAGTGTTGTGAAAGTGATAACAAGAAAGCCCACAAATAGGATTTAGTTGGTGCAGTTGAGATAGATTGGAGGTCACAGAAATTCAGGGCAGCAGTTTGGTTACTTGGTAAAGGCTGGCATTGTGCCAGCAACTAGGCACTTGTAGTCTCAGGAATTCTGGATAATGTGGTCTTAGGAGAAGTGAGCACTAGGTCAGCTATTGAGGTAGTCTGTGGACGATCGGTTTTGAGAGTTTAAAGGTTAGGTTTTGAAAAATGAAGAACTGGAATCCCTTGCAAAAGAAACAAAGTTTTGATGAAATTTGGTGATCCACCATATCATATGCATCTGAGCAGGATGTTGAAATATCCATGAGATCTGTCTTGGCCAAATCTGCTGTTTGATTTGCTCTGTAGGGTGTTCAACAACAGTTTGCCTGTTAACTCATATCTACCTCATGTTAATTCTGACTGTTGGACCACACATTGTGTGAGGGCATAACCAATAAAAATATTACCAATTGCTTTACTTTTGTAAAGATTATTTTGTTTGTTCAAAGCCATAGAATCATATGGCTTTATTCTTTTAGAAAACCCCTGGAATTTCAAACTTTGTCAGATTTAAACAGACACACAAACTTAGAATTCTTATCTGAGAATATTTCTTATCTATGACGTCACTTGTTTGAACCCATGATGATATGGTTACAGAGGCAGCAATGCTACTACTCTTGACTATTTCAAAGCACTCTTGGTTGGCCTTCCACATTATAATCTCCATAAACTTTAGACCACCCAAAATTCTTCTCCATGTCTGAGCACACAGCAAGTCCCATTCCTCTACTGCCTGCATTCGCTGACCTAGAGCAGTCCAATCACACAAATCATTGATTTTAAAATTCTCACTCTCGTTTTCAAATTCATCCATGTCCTTGCCCCAGCCTGTCTCTATAATTTCCACCAACCCAACAATATATCAAGATATTTGTACTTCTCTCACTCTAGCCTCTTGTTCATTCTCAATTACAACTGCTCCATCATTGGTGCATGTGCCTTCAGATGCCTAGGTACAAAGCTCTGACATTTCCTTGCTATGGCTCTCCACCTCCCTTGCTTCCTTCAAGACATTTCATAAAAGCTCTCTCTTTGAGCAAGCTATTTTTGCATTTTTGTGTTGACTTGGTAGCCCTTCTAAAAATGGCAGCTGAGCTCCAATTCCAGGATTCCCAATCACAATCCAAACTTTGTGATTTTTGGATCTGATGTACTACATGTACCATTTGGCCTTTCTATGTCCACTAAACCCAATTGTTCCATTACTAATGTGTGATGTTTGCCTTCTTAGCTTGCTCTGATAGTTTTATTTCCAAACCAGGGTAACTTCTAATACTTCAAAAAAATCTTTAACAATTTTCAGTGCCATCTTAAGTCTATGTACAATGTCTATGTGTACATCTATGTTTATGGTATACCTACTTTAAGTGCCAAAGTCCAATACCAGACGTGTGTGGTCTGTGTTTCAAGATCACAGATGAGCCCCCAATTAAGTTATGACATGCAGCAAGACCACTGAAGCAAATCAGCCTCCCCACCCTCCCTATTCACAACACAGTAGAATTAAAATCTTCAAAGTCCTTCAAAGTTGACCCCAATGTTTCCCACACAGACCTTTGAATAACTAATTCCAGACTTCGTAAATAATCTATTCTAGACACTGCGTTTGTAGTTTAAAAAAAGATGGGAGACTGCCATTTGGATACAGAACTGGTTCAAAGGTAGAAGACAGAGGGGTGGTGGTGGAGAGTTGTTTTTCAAACTAGAGGCCTGTGACCAGTGGAGTGCCACAAGGATCGATGCTGGGTCCACTACTTTTCATCATTTCTATAAATGATTTGGATGTGAACATAAGACTATAAGACCATAAGACATAGGAGTGGAAGTAAGGCCATTCGGCCCATCAAGTCCACTCCGCCATTCAATCATGGCTGATGGGCATTTCAACTCCACTTACCCGCATTCTCCCCGTAGCCCTTAATTCCTTGTGACATCAAGAATTTATCAATCTCTGCCTTGAAGACATTTAGCGTCCCGGCCTCCACTGCACTCTGCGGCAATGAATTCCACAGGCCCACCACTCTCTGGCTGAAGATATGTCTCCGCATTTCTGTTCTGAATTTACCCCCTCTAATTCTAAGGCTGTCTCCACGGTTCCTAGGCTCCTCGCCTAACGGAAACAATTTCCTAGCGTCCTCCCTTTCCAAGCCATGTATTATCTTGTAAGTTTCTATTAGATCTCCCCTTAATCTTCTAAACTCCAATGAATACAATCCCAGGATCCTCAGCCGTAGAGGATCCTCAGCTCAGAGGTAGTTAGTAAGTTCGCAGATGACACCAAAATTGGAAGTGTAGTGAACAATGAAGAAGGTTACCTTGGATTACAACAGGATCTTGATCAGATGGGCCAATGGGCTAAGAAGTGGCAGATGGAGTTTAATTTGTATACATGTGAGGTGCTGCATTTTGGAAAAGCAAATCTTAGTAGGACTTATACACTTATTGGCAAGGTCCTGGAAAGTGTTGCTGAACAAAGAGACCTTGGAGTGCAGGTTCATAGCTCCTTGAAAGTGGAGTCGCAGGTAGATAGGATAGTGAAGAAGGCATTTGGTATGCTTTCCTTTATTGGTCAGAGTACTGAGTACAGGAGTTGGGAGGTCATGTTGTGGCTGTACAGGACATTGATTAGGCCACTGTTGGAACATTGCATGCAATTCTGGTCTCCTCCCTATCGGAAAGATGTTGTGAAACTTGAAAGGGTTCAGAAAAGATTTTCAAGGATGTTGCCAGGTTTGGAGGATTTGAGCTATAGGGAGAGAACTGAACAGGCTGGGGCTGTTTTCCCTGGAGCGTCGGAGGCTGAGGGGTTACCTTATAGAGATTTATAAAATCATGAGGGACATGGATAGGATAAATAGACAAAGTCTTTCCCTGGAGTGGGGGAGTCCAGAACTAGAGGGCATAGGTTTAGAGTGAGAGGGGCAACTTTTTCACGCAGAGTGTGGTACATGTATGGAACGAGCTGTCGGAGGAACTGGTGGAGGCTGGTACAATTGCAACATTTAAAAGGCATTTGGATGGCTATATGAATAGGAAGGGTTTGGAGGGATATGGGTGAAGTGCTGGCAGATGGAACTAGATTGGGTTGTGATATCTGGTCGGCATGGACAAGTTGGACTATGACTCTTTGACTTAGCAATTTATTAATAATAGACATTTAGCAGAGCAAAATTAAATAACAATGCAATCTAATTAATGTCTAAGATTTAAATCCAATAACCTTTGTTTTTGGCCACATTCACACAAAGACATTTATTCTTGTTAAGGAATAAATTTATAGAAAATAACAAAACTAGGCAGATTACTTAAGTACGTTTCACAAAGCATTGTTCATGAGGCTTACAGGATTATTTCCTGTTTGATTTTCTGAAGATGTTTAATAGTACCATCTTTTCAGTTCACTGTGAGGACGTTTCAGTAATAATTGTAATTTAGCTTCAATTCTCTGAACTTCCAATAGCTGATAATAGTAGATTAGGCAGGAAGCTTTCAAATCTTTATGCTGTAGCATCAACAGTCAAACTCCTTTTCTCAGAAACCCCAAGTTCAAAAATCAGTTCAAACTCTGGGCTCTACCCACCAGAGTACTTATCTCCTGATGAAGTCCTGTTATCTTTCAAACATCTGCCATCTGTTTACTTCACAGCCAAGCGTCTATGGAGTTCTTTGATCAAGAACCAATTTACAATTAACTTTCAGGCCTGGCCTCACAAACAACAAAAGACTTTTTCTCTCTTTTGTTGACACAAGCAGCTGCTCGCGGTCCAAAGGTCACCTTTCAGCTCTCAGCTCACAGTTCACAGCTCCAAAACAAAATTGATAATAAAATAATGAAAAATCGGCAAGGGTTTCTAATATGAAGTACATTTTAGAGTCACAGATTGGTTTGAGTCATCAGACCTTACCCAACAGTCTCAATTAGGCAAGCTCCATTGTGGAGATTGGCATGGTCCACATCTGGAATTTTCATGGTTGGCCAACATTTTAAAGGATCATGTTCAGGGCGTTGTGAACCACAGTCTGTGTAGGGAAACCTTTCGAAAGGTATTTTCAGATGTTCCTTATGTACACCCATGCTAAGGTATACCTGCTGAAACACTCCTCATATCAAGACAAGTCCCTGAAAGTCTCATGCCAAGGTATGCCTCCAAAACATACCCTTCATTTCCACTTACACCCCCATGCCCAGTTGATTGACAGTAAAATTGTCTATAGATTCTCCTGGAAGTTTAAATCTACTGTTCAAAAATTCCAGTTGTTCTCAAGTAAATGTAATTGTCAATAGCTTTTATAACATCAACAAGAATGTTTAATTTATTTTCGACTACAGAACTGACTGAATACACTGGTGTGTTAACTTTTTCTGCTTCTGGTTTGGTATTCAATTTTGAAACAATTCTGCACCTTAGGAACTGTTTTTCTATAAATTCCAATAACGTTTTCAATTAAAGTTATTTCTGATGTTGCATCTGCTCGGAAGCATGATGGCTCTTTCCATTTCTCTTTAATCTGTTGATCAATCTTATTGCTGTGGAAGTATTTTAAAGCATATAATTTCAATACTGCTTTAAATCTGATGTACTATAAGTTGTCTTCTTCAAAAATACAGTTTAATTTACAATTACTGCAAAGCTTGCTCGCGCCTTTGCAACCTTTTCTTTATGCATTACTATTCAACAGCATTGAACTGACAATTTTGATGTGGTTTCAAATTGTATTGACCAGTTGTGAGAAACCAGAAGCCATAAGAAATCATGAGAAATAGGAACAGGAGTAGTCACCCTGTTCCACCATTCAATAGGAACATGGCTGATCCAACATTCCTCACGTCCACTTACCAGCCTTTTCCCCATAACCCTTGATTCCCGACTGATCAAGAATCTACCTATCTGAGCCTTAAATATACACAATGATTCAGCAGCCGCTGTTCTCTGTGGCAAGGAGTTCCAAAGGTTCTGCACCCAGCAGTGAAAAATCAGATCGGTGTGTTGCTTCTCTGGTGCCAGGATCAAGGATGTCTCGGAGAGGATGCAGAATGCTCTCAAGGGGGAGAGGGACCAGCAGAAGGTCATTGTACACATTGGAACTAATGTTACAGGAAGGGTAAAGGATGAGATTCTGAAGGGAGAATATAGAAAGTTAGGCAGGAATTTAAAAAGGAGGTCCTCGAGGACAGTAATATCTAGATAATTCCTGGTGCTACAACCTAGTAAGGGTAGGAATAGGAGGATAGAGCAGATGAATGCGTGGCTGAGTAGCTGGTGCAGGAGAGAATGGTTCAAATTTTTGGATCATTACAATCTCTTCTGGTGTAGAAGTGACCTATAAAAGAAGGATGGATTACAACAGAGTTGGAAGGGGACTAATATATTGGCAGGGAGATTTGCTCGAGCTGCTCAGGACGAGTAAGCTGGGCTATGGGACCCAGGGAGATAGTGAGGAAAGAGATCAATCTGAGAGTGGTACAGTTGGGAAAAGGAGCAAGTCAAACAGTCAGGGCAGTCAGGGACAAAGCAGAGAACAAGGTAGGACTGATCAATTAAACTGCATTTATTTCAATGCAAGGGGCCTAACAGGGAAGGCAGATTAACTCAGGGCATGGTTAGGAACATGGGACTGGGATATCATAGCAATTACAGAAACATGGCTCAGGGATGGACAGGACTGGCAGTTCAATGTTCCAGGATACAAATGCTATAGGAATGATAGAAAGGGGCACAAGAAAAGAGGGAGAGTGGAGTTTTTGATAATGGATAGCGTTACAGCTGTACTGAGGGAGGATATTCCCGGAAGTACATCCAGGGAGGTTATTTGGGTGGAACTGAGAAATAAGGAAGGGATGATCACCTTATTGAGATTGTATTATTACCTCCTAATAGTCAGCAGGGAATTGAGAAACAAATCTGTAAGGAGATTTCAGTTATCTGTAAGAATAATAGGTGGTTATAGTAGGTGATTTTAACTTTCCAAACATAGACTGGGATTGCCATAGTGCTAAGGGTTTAGATGGAGAGGAATTTAATAAGTGTGTACAAAAATATTTTCTGATTCAGAATGTGGATGTACCTCCTGGAGAAAATGCAACACTTGACCTAGTCCTGGGAAATAAGGCAGGGCAACTGACTGAGGTGTCAGTGGGGGAGCACTTTGGGGCCAGCAACCATAATTCTATTAGTTTAAATTAGTTCTAAATTGAAAGACGGCAAATTTTTACGGCCTTAGGCAAGAATATTCAAAAGCTGATTGGGGGCAGATGTTCGCAGGTAAAGGGACGACTGGAAAATGGGAAGCCTTCAAAAATGAGATAACTAGAGTCCAGAGACAGTGTATTCCTGTTAGGGTGAAAGGAAAGGCTGGTAGGTTTAAGGAATGCTGGATGACTTGAGAAATTGAGGTTTTAGTTTAGAAAAAGAAGGAAGCATATGTCAGGTATAGACAGGATAGATCGAGTGAATCCTTAGAAGAGTATAAAGGAGTATACTTAAAAGGAAAATCAGGAGGGCAAAAGGGGGACATGAGATAGCTTTGGCAAATAGGGTCAAAGAGAATCCAAAGGGAGTTTACAAATACATTAAGGACAAAAGGTTAATTAGGGAGAGAATAGGGCCCCTCAAAGATCAGCAAGGCAGCCTTTGTGTGGAGCCACAGGAGACATGGGAGATACTAAACGAGTATTTTGCATCAGTGTTTACTGTGGAGAAGTACATGGAAGGTATAGAATGTAGGGAAATAGATGGTGACATCTTGAAAAATGTCCATATTACAGAGAAAGAGGTGCTGGATGCCTTGAAATGGATAAAAGTGGATAAATCCCCAGGAGTCTGTGAGAAGCTAGGGAAGTGATTGTTGGGCCCCTTGCTGAGATATTTGTATCATCGATAGTCACAGGTGAGGTGCCAGAAGACTGGAGGTTGGTTAACATGGTGCCATTATTTAAGGAAGGTGGTAAGGAAAAGCCTGGGAACTATAGACCAGTAAGCCTAACGTCGGTGGTGGTTAAGTTGTTGGAGGGAATCCTGAGGGACAGGATGCACATGTCTTTGGAAAAACAAAGATTGATTAGAGATAATCAGCATGGCTTTCTGCAGGGGAAATCATGTCTCACAAACTTGATTGAGTTTATTTGAAGAAGCAACAAAGAGGATTGATGAGAGCAGAGCGGTAGATGTGATCTATATGGACTTCAGTAAGGCATTAGACAAGGTTCCCCATGGGAGAGTGGTGAGCAAGTTTAGATCACATAGAATACAGAGAGAACTAGCCATTTGGATACAGAACTGTCTCAAAGGTAGAAGACAAAGGATGGTGGTGGAGGGTTGTTTTTCAGACTGGAGGCCTATGACCATTGGAGTGCCACAAGGATCAGTGCTAGGTCCACTACTTTTCATCATTTATATAAATGATTTGGGCGTGAACATAGGAGGCATAGTTAGTAAGTTTGCAGTTGACACCAAAATTGGAGGTGTAGTGGACAACGAAGAAGGTTACCTCAGATTACAAGATCTTGATCAGATGGGCCAATGGACTGAGGAGTGGCGGATGGAGTTTAATTCAGATAAATGTGAGGTGCTGCATTTTGGGAAAGCAAATCAGAGCAGGACTTATACACTTAATGGGAAGGTCCTGGAAAGTAATGCTGAACAAAGAGACCTTGGGGTACAGGTTCATAGCTCTTTGAAAGTGGAGTCGCAGGTAGATAGGACAGTGAAGAAGGCGTTTGGTATTAGTCAGAGTATTGAGTATGGGAGTTGGGAGGTCATATTTCAGCTGTACAGGACAATAGTTAGGCCACTTTTTGAATATTGTGTGTAATTCTGGTCTTTCTATCGGAAGGATGTTGTGACACTTGAAAAGGTTCAGAAAAGATTTACAAGGACGTTGCCAGGGTTGGAGGATTTGAGCTATAGGCAGATGTTGAATAGGCTGGGGCTGTTTTCCCTGGAGCGTTGGAGGCTGAGAGATGACCTTACGGAAGTTTATAAAATCATGAAGGCATGGATAGGGTAAATAGACAAGTTCATTTCCCTGGGATAGGGGAAGACTAGAATTAGAGGGCATAGGTTTAGGGTGAGAGGGGAAAGGTATAAAAGGGATCTAAGGGGCAACCTTTTCACACAGAGGGTGGGTGCATGTATGGAATGAGCTGCCAGAGGAAGTGGTGGAGACTGGTACAATTACAGCATCTGGATAGGTATATGAATAGGAAGGGTTTAGAGGGATATGAGCAAAGTGCTGGCAAATGTGACTAGATTAGTTTAGGATATGTGGTTGGCATGGACAAGTTGGACCAAAGGGTCTGTTTCCGTGCTGTACATCTTAATGACTCTGTGACTCAGAATCCTCTGAGAGAAAAAAAAAGTCCTCCTTATCTCAGTCTTAAATTGGCACCCCATTATTCTAAGTCTGTGCCCTCTGATCCTTGAGTCTCAGCATTTACCCTGTCAACCTCCTTGATAATCGGATATGTCTTAATGAGATCACCTTTCATTCTTCTCACTTTCAGTGAGTTCCAACCTGTTCAGCCATTGATTGTATGACAGTCTCCCCCCCCCCCCCCCACCCCCACCCCCATCCCCACATACAAGAGATAATGTGAACCAGGTGGTGAATTACTGCTTTGGCTCTGAAATCCTTTGTTTTTCAAAACACTTGTATCTTAAAAATTCTTTCGAGTTTTACGATTCTACAATGAAGCAATATTCTTCTAATGAAGCCTTTAAAATGAGTTCAAACATTTCTAAGCTTGTCAATTAAGTTAGATACGTTTTGCTGCAATATTAATATAACTTTCCTGGCTTTAGGAATGTCTCTTCACCTTCTTTTTTTGGGAAATTCCTACCGATTAAAATAAATGGAAGGGTCAATGCTCATTTCCTTTTTTGTTGGTCTCAGCTGAATCTCCCTACCCCCTACTAAAATATCTCATTCATTCTTTTCATATTGTTTCATTAAAATTTATTCCTTTTTTAGTAAAATGTTCTCATTTTCTAATGCATAATTTCTTGTCTCTGAACTATGTTACTCATCTTAATTAACGTCTGTAGTGGACTCAACAACATTTGCTTCCAACATTCCCGAATTCAAAATAAAGTTTTGGTCCTGTTTTAAATGTTGCAGTTATATCTTTCATGGCACCCAGAGAGTAATAGCGGTTTTAACTGTCACCTCAGTGTATTTTCAGTCGCCACAAAGGCCAAGGCCAGCATCCCCTCACCAAGTCATCCTTTTGTTGACACATGAACAGTCCTTGACTACAGTCCTGCCTCATACCGAGTCAGACACCGGACTGTCAGTATCCCTGACACTCACCCTTTTTATCTGTCAGCCAGGGCTCCCTGATTGGACCAAATTAACAGCCCCAATCAGGGAACTTATATTCTGTGAGATCCAGCCGGCCCTCTAGTGGCACAGTGATAGTGTCCCTACCCCTGGAGGAGGCCTGGGTTCAAGTCCCACTTACTCCAGAGGTGTGTAATAATGTCTCTGAACAGATTGATTCAAAAAATCAGTTAATGATTTTTTTTTAAAAAATGATGTCCAGCTGGCTCCTTTCATTTAAACCACTGGGGTTTTTCATGTTCCAGTTGGTTTTCTATCTTTTCCCTTAAAGATTTGACTTACTGCTGCAGCTCTGACATCCAATCACATCCCAGTTGTTTTGCAACTCTTCCCTGTTCCCTTACTGTCTGAATTTGACTATCTGTCACCCACATAGGCCTTGTCTGTGCCTTATCCCCAGGTCAGGTAGCCTCGGAATACAAGCTCTACAGCTTACACAAGTGTGTACTAACTGACAGCTGTTTAAACACCTTGAGCTGTGGACTGATGACCTGACTTTTTCTTCATGCAGCAATGCTTTTGAAATTCCTCAGTTTAATATCACAGGCTGCATTGCTGACAGCGCAAAATTATTTATCCCAAAATGAGGGGACAATCCATGGCTTATTTGACTCAAAGTGTGTTAATGATGTATGTCATGGAAATTTGAGAGAAATGGTGCCCTCACTCAGCTAATGTCCTCCCTTTGTCTCTCATTGCGACCTTCATTAACCTCTGATTTTTATTAACTTCCTGACTCAGTAACATAGAAGTCGTCAATATACAAAATGGAGTTATAACGATGAAGTTCTAGCAGCATGGTATATAATACATTCTGTTTGCAGGGTTTCAACACTAGGTTTTTCCATGTGAGTTCAACAACGCAAACAGCCTCTCTAAGTGAGCACACAGTTTGTGGAAGGTAGCATGTCTTCACCTGCCCAGTATCTAGACCGAAAAAAACAAGCCCCCTCATGTTCATGGAAGTTTCTTCCTTCTGTCTCAGTCACAATTCATGAACCCTTCTCTCTATATGTACACTGACATTTTTCTCCTTCTTCAGTTCACACAGGCTGTTCCATCATCCTCTTCGATTCCTGTTATAGTTTCAGCATGTCACTGGTGCATGAGAAGGAATCTTAGGAATCTTCCTCATTCCTTCTCATGCACAAATCTTAACAGAGATGAACTGTGCAAAGAGTGGGATTTTTAAAAATCTGTACAGGAATTCTTGCAAAGCAGAGTACAAAACATCAGATTAGCAGAATTCAGCCATTAGGAGCTAGATTCAGTGTCATATTTGGAATTATGTTGTAAGTGGAACCTAGAGCATTGAAAACTTTAAGTGGAACTCACAGCTATTCCAAGGTAAAAGTGTCATACACCTGACGATATCCCAACTTAAGTTAAAACTTCATATGTACCAAACAACAGATATAGTGTTGTTTGCAAATAGAACAATGAAAACACGTGGAGCTATTATTAAACTGTAAAGTAATTACATGCATGCTGACAATCCAAAGGCGCCTTTATCTGCCTCATCAGTGAAAATTTAAAAACCAAATACACTGTGTAAATTAATGATAATGGTGGGTTTCAGATTGCATGCAATTAATGCTACATATTGTGAAACCTACTATTACAACTTTCTCTTGAAGATACACCCATCTGAAATATCACATGATTTAGTTATAGCATGTCACTGGTGAAAATGATTAGAATGATCAGTACTAACTTATAATTTTCATATTGTTGGCCCCAATTTACATAGCATTGAGATCAGTGTTTGCTTGTTCTTTTCTGCAAGTATTGAAATTTTACATTATGCTTTGGTTAATATGGGCAGAGACAAACACTATTCTAGAAGTGTACAGTATTCATGTTTTGGCTGTTGCACTTGATTGTGGTTATTACAGCCTATTGGTTACCATTATGTTGCACTGTAGGAGCAAATTACTGCAGATACTGGAGTCTATAGTCTAAACAACAAATGCTGGAGATCATAGCAAGTCAGACAGCATCCATGGAGAGAGAGCAAGCTAACATTCCGAATCTAGATCAGAGTTGCACTGCTTAGTTTGATGAAACTAACCATATCAGTTAAATTAAAATGCCTAGATGATTATTGTTCTGGGTAGATTCTTAAATGACAGCTTTGTCTGGGTAAAGTTCTTTACAGGGCCTGACTAGGGCAACAATAAATGGTGTTTGTATCTCTACTGACAAATCTACTATTAACTCAAAAATCAATCTGTAGCCAGTAAAGAACAGTGCTAGTCGGACTATATGTAAAGTGCACATCTGTCTTCATGATACAAAATACTCTGAGGCATAAATCTGGAAAAGTGCTCCTTATTTGTTAGATTTATGTTGGAGACTAACTTGGAGGATGCATTGGTTTCGTGGTAATGTCACTGACATTGTAATTAAGAGTCCCAGTTTATTATTCTGATGTAATGGGTTCAAATCACATCATGACAGATTATAAATATAGGGGTGGGACTAAGCACACCTGTCAAGTACTGTCAGTACAGGCACAGTGGCCCGAAGGGTCTCCTTGATGCTGTAAATTCCCATTATTCTATGAAAATGCCTAATGGGAATGAGGATCATTATCCTGTCAGCTGAACTATATCAGGCTCTGTTTGGAAAGAGATATCATGACCTGTGCCTCATGAAGGTGGTTTTGGACTCCTAGCAATTAACACTGGTACCCTTAATTTTTGATCAAATAATACAAACTCTGCGCATTGCCTAACAATTACTGCCTGGCAAGCAGATCACAGAGTGATGGCCACTGCTGAGCCATTTGGCAACTGGACTGCTAGATAGTGCAGTTCATCATGCATTGGAAACCTGAGTAGGAACTCATGAAAGCACCTGGTTTCCAGTCAATAATGCCAAAGTCTTTAGAGAATCATGTTACTTGGCAAACCAAAGTCTCATACTGCTGATTGAAATATAACAGCCAGTCTGCTCTGCCAAATCAGCAAACATCCATTTACTTGATCAAGCTGTGCATTGTGGATTGATCCATGTTGCAAATGTCTCTCCAGGCCTTCAAGAATAAGCTGAAGAAATAAAATCCAAGGGCTAAAATATAATCACACCTCTGATAAATCCCATACCTGAATGTCCAGTTCGAAAATAAACGTCAAGTGGATGTAATCTGCTTTGTCTTGTTTCTCCTTTTTGTCCTCCAAATAGCAAAGTTATTCATTAGGAATGTTCACAACAGAAGGATAACATTTAGCACCAAAACTCTTATGATGAACAGAATGGAAGGAAAATAAAGCACCAAAAAACAAGGGTCTATTATCATCTGGATTGCAAGGGTGCCTTGATAGAATGACCTCATCTCCTGAAACGTTCACTGTATATGAATATGATGACCACTTCATATGCCAAACTTCAATTACATGAAAATTGGTGTACATTCCCGGCACAGATTTAAACAAGGCTTTCATCAGTTGTCTGATCAGAATATCCACACTTTAGATCTCAAGTGCTACAATCCACTGCCATAATGCTGGCACAATCCCTCAAGAAAAAGCATAATTTTGGCATCTTACATTGCTCTAGATATTCTGCTGAAGTTGTTGATTAGGAGTGGCTATATGGAAATTCCACAGAATATTTATGTTGAGTTTTCTGGAAATTTCCCAGAATACTGCAAATTATTATTAGCAACTGCACAATAGTTTTGAAGCAACCTTAGAACTATACAAAGTAGAATTGCATTTTATGCAAAATCTTGATGGCCCTAGGTGCTTCAAGGTTCCACTATCTGGAGCTGTGGTATTTACACTTTTAGCTCAGCGTACTTACTGGCATGCCAGTGAAGGTTACTGGTGGAGATTGCCAAGAGATGCTGAATCCATTGCTGGTAGGAGTAAACTTTGACCCAGGAATGTTGACAGGTGCTGTGGCCTGTTGGAAGAAGTAGTAAAGTGAGGGGTCCATACTGCTCAGGAAGAAGCTAAAACATTTCAATACAATTGCTTTTAATCAGTACAGATACAAAGAGACCATGCCTTGTGAGTTACAGCTTGAATTAAATACAGGTCAATTCACACTGGGACTAAAGCTTCCATTTGGCTTTGCTTTTTAAAACACAGTGGCTTTCATCGAGAAAAGATCAGTGTTAAATCCTTGAGACCTGAAGTAAATTAATTCCTACCTACTAAGATTTGCCTGTAAATGAGATTATGTTGTTTACATGTCTTGAAAAATATCACCAGAGATAGAAGCCACAGCTTTACCTAATCTGTCAATATCCTGTTGTAACTTTATGCTGTCGTCAACACTATCGACAATGCTGCTCCATTTTATGTCATCAGGAAATTTAGATATTTGACCATGAATGCTCTGCCTGTATTCCTGATGAAGGGCTTTTGCCCGAAAAGTCGATTTTACTGCTCCTCGGATGCTGCCTGAACTGCTGTGCTTTTCCAGCACCACTAATCCACGTATGTCATTGGTCAAGTCATTCATGAACATTGTGATTAATTGAGACCCCAACACAGATCCCTTTAGGACACTAGTATCATGTCATGCTAATTTAAATACTTACTCATTACTCCGACTCCTACCACTTAACTATTTCCCTATGATAGATGTTAGCCTCTCTGGCTTATAGTTTCTTGTTTCCCTCCTTTCTTGAGTAAAAGTGGAAAATAGCTAATGTAACAATCTGCTGGCATTTTACAGAATCTAAGGAATTTTGGAAACCTATAGTCACTGCATCTATTATCTCTGATTACTCATCTTTCAGTATCCTAGTATGCAGGCCTAGAAAGCAAGAACAGGATGCAAACAGACTGCAGGCAGAGGAAACGATACAAATTCAACACTAAGAAGGATCATTAGTGCATAAGTTGATAAAGTGGAGAAACATCTGTTGTGTCTGTATGTTTTCAGTGTGTTCCAAATTCCATGCTGGAACTTGTCAACTTTCTTGGAAACGGACTTGATTATAGTGTGGAAAGGTACACATGCTGGAGGTGAGATTTTATTTGTATTGATGGAACATGAACACCTATTCATAACATTCATTTAATGAATAATACTTAGCTGTTTCACAATTATCCTTGCATTGGGAGAACAATGCAATGAAGAAAAAGCTAATTTTCAAACTAGCCCCTGGCTGCTCTGGCAAATGCTTTAATGGAACACTTCAAATTGATTTTTAATGAGGGAAACTTATCCTTAACTATGCTAAGAAGTAACTGATAATAGCAATTTACCAGTGAATGAATGTGTGCAACATCAATGACTCAAGGAATCTGGCAAATATCCAAGGAAATGACTTGATTTATAAAGGGTACAAAGATGAAGCATTAGCAGTACTATTAAGGTAAGTTATTCAGGAAATATATCGACATGAAGGAACAGTTATGAAATATACTTGTAAAAGATGCTCTATATAATTGTAACAGAAGATGAAGCAAGTGTTGTGTTGGAACAATGTAAAGCAGATTCATGAAAACTATATTACACACACCACAATGTATCAGAGAGTGAATTGTGGGAGTATTATGTTCAAATTAACCTCTCTTAATTCCCTCTACTTGGATATTTAAAGTAAAATCTTCGAGGAGAAAGTGAGGACTGCAGATGCTGGAGATCAGAGCTAAAAATGTGTTGCAGGAAAAGCACAGCAGGTCAGGCAGCATCCAAGGAGCAGGAGAATCGATGTTTCGGGCATGAGCCCTTCCTAAAGAAAGGGCTCATGCCCGAAATGTCGATTCTCCTGCTCCTTGGATGCTGCCTGACCTGCTGCGCTTTTCCAGCAACACATTTTCAGCCCGTATTTAAAGTAAAAACCTACTTGATGCCACACATGAAATAAGTAACAAACACAAGGAACAGTTCCTATGGATTGCAGGGTAGCTAATGTGACCCCATTATTTAAGAAAAGAGGCAGAGAGAAAATAGGATATTAGTTTGACATTGGTACTGAGAAAAATGCTCGAGTCCATCACAAAAGATGCAATAGCAGAGCCCTTGGACGATAGTGACAAGATCAGACAGAGTCAGCATGGATTTAGGAAGGGGAAGTCGTGCGTGCCAAATCTGCTTGTGCTTGACAAATCAGCTGGAATGTTTTGAGGATGTAACTAGTAAGGGGGTAGGGTAAGGAGGAAACTAATAAGGATCAGGGTGAGCCAGTGGTTGTGGTTTACTTGGATTTTCAGAAGGCTTTTGATGAAGTCCCACACCAGAAATTAGCATATAAAATTAAAATACATGAAATTGGATTATTACATTTACTAAAATGGATTAAGAAGTGGTTGGCAGACAGGAAATAAAGAGGAAGAATAAATAAGTCTTTATCTGATGACAGACAGTGACTAGTGGGGTACTGTCATGATCAGTGCTTGGACCTCAGCTATCCACTAAGATTTAGATGAGGAAACTATATATCATATCTACAAGTTTGCAGATGCAGCAAGCTGGGTGTGAGGATGTACTGTGAGGAGAATGCAGAAGAGCTCCAGTGTGAGTTGGACAAGTTAATTAAATGGCAAATACATGGCAGAAGCAACATAATGTGAATAAATGTGAGGCTATCTACTCTGGTAGCAAAAATAGACAGGCAGATTGTTATCTGAACAGTGATTGGGAATGAGATCTGGATGCTGAAAATGTGTTGCTGGAAAAGCGCAGCAGGTCAGGCAGCATCCAGGGAACAGGAGAATCGACGTTTCGGGCATAAGCCCTTCTTCAGGATTGGGCTTATGCCCGAAACGTTGATTCTCCTGTTCCCTGGATGCTGCCTGACCTGCTGCGCTTTTCCAGCAACACATTTTCAGCTCTGATCTCCAGCATCTGCAGACCTCACTTTCTCCCCAATGAGATCTGGATGTCCTCTTACAATAGTTATTAAAAGTAAGCAGGCACGTGTAGCAGGTGGTGAAGAAGGCAAATGATATGTTGGCTTTCAGAGCAAGAAGATTCGAGAACAAGAGAGGGATGTCTCACTGCAACTATACAGAGCATTCGTAAGACCACACTGGATTATTGCATGCAGTTTTCAGCTCCTTATCTGAGAAAGAATGTTCTGGCTATTGAGGGAGTACTAAGCAAGTTTACCAGACTGATTCCTGGGATGGAGGCACTGATGTGCAGTAAGAACCCAAATCATTTAGGAGTATATCGACAAGAATTTAGAAGTATAAGGGGGGGGAAATCTCGCAGAAAGCCATAAAACTCCAACAGGATTAGCCTAGGTAGATGAGGAAAGACGTTCCCAATAGTGGAGGAGGCCAGAACAAGGGGTCACAGCCCAAGGATAGGGGTTATACCATTTAGGCCTGAGGTGAGGAGTAATTGCTTCACCCAGAGAGTGGTGGGCCTGTGGAATTTGTGACTACAGAAAGCAGTTGAGGCCAAAACATTGTATGGTTTCAAGAAGGAGTTGGATATAGAACCTGGGGCTAAAGGGATCAAAGGATATTGGGAAGGCAGGAACAGGCTATTGAGTTGGATGATCAGCCATGATGATTATGATTGGCGGGAATATACTCAAATGACTGAATGGCCGACCTCTCTTCCTATATTCTATGGTTGGGTTGCGCTTCGGCGGGTTGGTGTGGACTTGTTGGGCCGAAGGGCCTGTTTCCACACTGTAAGTAATCAAAGTAATCTAATCTAATCTAATACAGGAATATATTCATTCCACCTGAGGAAAGAGTAGTTGAATTGGGAAATTGAGAGTCCTACTAGTTTACATGCTCAAATTCTTCAATGACACCAACTGTGTTCAATTTTTAATTGACAGTGTTTAATTGACATTGACAGATCACAAAATGTATCTCTATCCTTTATTAAAACAGGTTAATCACGTGGTGAATCACTGAAATCTCAGCAGGCCATCCCATAGTGCATACTGTTACCTGATAAGCGTGGTCAGTGTGGATGAGGTAGAGGCATGTTGGTGCTGACCGACTCAGAGGAGTGGTAGGTTTGGCCTCGGTTCTTGTGATGCTGGCTTCAGATCGTCCTGCGTCCAGGCTGGAGGGCGTAGGTGGTGAGGCCACGGATGGCGATACTGGAGAAAGGCTGCCCAAACCCTCAGCCACAGAATCAGTGTTCAGTTTAATCTCTTGGTAGTAGAAGTCTTCTTCACCATCACTACAGTCTGAATCTGTACTGCGACTGGAAAGTGAAAATAAATGGACATTTAGACCCAGTGATGACCAGAGAACAATTTGAATATAAATAATACAGATTATTGTAGACACTTTATTAATGCTGTTCGGTAAAACCAACCTTTCCTTGTGTTATTAATATTCACATTGATGAATACAAGTGGAACAAACCCAGCACCAAAGAATATTGGTACAAATTCATGTGACGGTTTTGTTTCATTTCTTGCAAGCTTATGGGGAACTGGTGGTAGATTGGTATTGTCAGTGGACATGTAATCCAGGAGGTCCATTCTGGGGATGTGGGTTCAAATCAGTGAAAAGGAACTAAAAAAAAACTAGTCTAATGGCAACTACTATTGATTGTTGTAATATCACTTTTCTGTTAATAAAATTTCAGCCTCAGTGAAAAAATTATAAATGAAAATCACAGCGATCCCATTTTACCTGGGCAGTTACTTCGACAGTCATTTTTGAAGTGTGACTGCATCTAATTATTTATTCAAAATAATCTGATGGGTTACAATGTATTTCCTTGCCACTATTCAAATCCTCTTTAAAATCTCTGCTCCATGGTGAAAACAGGGTAGGCTAATCTGTTGCATTTCATGCCGGGGTTCAATATGATCCCTAACTATCACAGCACTGTACTCTCCCTCCACCAAATTAATACCTTTTGTATTTCTGTTCTTCTTCCTGAGGAACATAGCCTCAAATTTTGCTCTCTGTTAATTTTTTGCCCACTCAATTTCCCATCTATATCCCTTTGAAGATTCTTTGTATCCTCCTCTCAACTTACTTTCCTGCTTATCATTTTTATGAAGTTGAAGGCATGCACTGTACCTTTAAGAGAGAGAGAATGCTGCTCTGAACTGAGAGATTACAAGCACTTGTGTATAGACTAGATGGCAGGCCCAGAGTGTACTGGAAAGTATGTAACATTGGTTGTGAAATGGATACCTGAGTTTTGGATGCTGTTTTGACAACAATTCAAATTTAACCAATCAGTTGAAATTATGCCCCAGGATACTAAAACTCAACTGAGTTTGAAATTATTGCTTTGCCAACATCGAACCAATGAGACAATCCAATGTTGGGGGTGTAAGAATGTGGACATTTTTAAAACTGGTAGAAACAACTGTCATATATATATAGAGAGAGAGAGAGAGAGAGAGACAGAGAGAGAGAGAGAGAGAGAGAGAGAGAGAGCCCATCTAACATCTTGCTTTCCAAGAAATTAGGAAACGCTCTCTATCAAACGTACCTTTTCATGTGAAACATACTCACAGTAAAAAGAAAGAAGCTGACCCAGGGAGATCTTCAGCCAGAAGAGTGAAGACACAGAAGACAACAGTGTGATTTTGAAATTAAGTTAATGCAATTTTAATAAGTGTCTTACTGGAACAGAATATTGTTATAGAGTTGGAGGCAAATAGTAAGCAGTTAAGAGACAGAGAGGCTTACGTTATGAATAGTTGTTGTTTAATGTTCACTTTCAGAATTAAAAAAATAAATTGATGTTACTTTCTTTAAATAGTGGAATTTGGGAGTTCTCTGTCACTCATATTTTAACAGATTACAAGGCACGGTGAGCTTTTCTGGATGTTTAGTTTAATTAACAGAGGGGTTCACCTCCATGTTGTAACATCATCAGCAGCAATATTGGATACAATATACTTAGTTCCCTTTATCCAAGTCATTAATATAGATTGTAAATACTTGACGCCACAGCAGGAATCCTGCCTTGATATGATGTAGTTAACCAGGCGCTCTGTCTCCTGTTGCAGCTGTACAGGATGTTGGTTTGGCCACTTTTGGAACATTGTGTGTAATTCTGGTCTCCTTCCTATCGGAAGGATATTGTGAAATTTGAAAGGGTTCAGAAAAGATTTACAATGATGTTACCAGGGTTGGACGATCTGAGCTATAGGGAGAGGTTGAATAGGCCGGGGCTGCTTTCCCTGGAGCGTCGGAGGCTGAGGGATAACCTTATAGAGATTTATAAAATCATGAAGGGCATGAATAGGGTAAATAGATAAGGTCTTTTCCCTGGGGTGGGGGAGTCCAGAACTAGAGGGCATAGGTTTGGGGTGAGAGGGGAAAGATATAAAAGAGATCTAATGGGCAACGTTTTCATGGAGAGAGTGGTGCATGTATGGAAAGAGCTGCCAGAGTAAGTGGTGGAGGCTGGTACAATTTCAACATTTAAAAGGCATCTGGATGGATATGTGAATAGGAAGGGTTTGGAATGATATGGGCCGGGTGCTGGCAAGTGGGATGAAATTAGGTTGTTATCTAGTCAGCATGGATGAGTTGGACCGAAGGGTCTGTTTCCACATTGTACATCTCCAAGACTCTCTATATCCATGCTCATATGTTTCCCATAATACTGTGTAGTATCCTTTTATATGGCACTTTATCAAATATCTTTTGGAAATCCAAACAGACCCACTTCTACTGGTACCCTTTAACAAATTGTCTGTTATAGAATTATTCCACTTTACAGAGGTTTTCTTGCAAACGTCCTGAACGCAAGACAAAAAGGCTTGACAAAATGTGTCTTCACAACAATACTCAAGTTTTTTACCTAAGACAGAAACATCACAAAGACCAAATAAAAATTGAAAGAACTGAGATGTTGTAAATCAGAAACAAAAACAGAAATTGCTGGAAAAGCTCAGCAGGTCTGGCGACATCTGTGGAGAGAAATCACAGTTAACATTTCAGATCCATTGACTCTTCCCTGAGGTAGGGTCACTTGATCTGAAACATTAACTGTGATGGCCACTAAGCTTTTCCAGCAATCTCTGTTTTCATTCTAAAGACCAAACTTGGGATATCACCCAGCCAGGTCGAGTTACAGATAAGGTATGAACAGGTAAGTTTTCTATTGTATTTCTTCAGGACTGTACTAAAAGCAAGGTTAAAGCAGTTTTTGTTTTCAAATGTATTCCTAATTCTGAAGTCATACATTATCCCTTAAAGAAACATTACTGTGGGATGAGTTTGAAATTGGCAATGAGTTCTGAACTGTGCTAACTTCTTCTGTTTTTTTAAATTTTATATATGTTTTTATTACTGCTTCATTTAACTTGTTATGAATATTGTGTGCATTCAGATAAAGAGTTTTAAATATCACTTTCCTCATTGTGACACTACTTGGTGCATTCTGAAGCTTATTGACTGTGGCCCTTCTGGTCACACCCTGGTTATCATTAGATCTCTACCCTTCACTAATGTCTTATCCTTTAATCTTCTAAATCTCTGCTCATGTGAACCCTGCACACCCACCCCTTAATTTAAAGCCCTATCCACGGCTGTGGTTATACAATTTAGGAAACTGATCCGAATACAATTCAAGAGAAGGCCTTTGCAATAGAACATCTCCTTCTTTGCCCAGCCCTAGTGGCCTATGAATCAAAACACAACTCTTCCAGGCCACACATTGAGTTCTCCAAATTATTTAACTTATGCAAATTTCCTTGTGACTCAGGTAGCAATCAAGAGAGCATTACCTTTGTGGTTCTGCTTCCGAATCATAGTCTCATCTATGCTGTTGATATATACGTGGACCATGGATAACTGATCTCTCCCGTCTCCTTCCAAGGTCATCTCCAGCCTTGAGCTCTTGTCTCCCTTCTCCTGTCCTCACTGGCTGCCAGAATCTTGTATTTACTGGACAAATGCAAGAGCTGAGGCTCTCTCCTTCCTAACTTATGGATCCCCTTTCCTGTCTCCCATGTAGTCACATCTTCCTGCACCAGGCCACTCACTGAATCAGAAATATTTAACCTAAGGCCTTTACTGGAAAAACAAAGTGTCCAGTATCACAGTGTCTGAAGCTTGGAGTTCAGTTCCTCAACAGTGAGTCAAACTTTCGTGAGCTGCAGACAATTACTACCTTCTCTGAATGAAGACATTCTTCCTCATTTCAGTCCTGAATAGCTTACCCTTCTTGCTATGCCTATTGTTTTCTGCAGTTAACTGACAATCATGTGATTGTTTGTTACAACCATATCCTGAAACATAATTATTTTTTATATTAATATCTGAAAACACTATCGAGCATTTTCACTACTCTGGATAAGTGGTATCAAGGGATATGGAGAGTGTGTGGGAAAATGGTGTTGAGGTAGATGATCAGCCATGATCTCACATACATGAACACTCACAAATTCAAATTAGAAGCAATAGTAAGCCCCTCAAGCCTGCTCTGCCATTCAAAAATATCGTGGTAAATTTGATTACTCCCCAATCCTGCCTAAACCCCAATAACCTTTCACCCCTTCTTTGTCAAGAATCTGCCTGAAAATTATTCAAAGACCCTGCTTCCACAGCCTCTTCAGAAAATAAGCTTCAAAGAACTCATGATCCTTTGAGAGAAGAAAAGTTTCCTTATCTCTGTCTTAAATGGGCATTCCCTTACTTTTAAACAGTGACCACAAGTTCGAGAATATCCTTTCCACATCCTGTCCACCTTGTCAGAATCTCCCAGGGTCATACATGCTACAATCTAATTACCTTCTACTCTCCTCAACTCCAGAAATTATACGCCTTACCTATTCGACTTTTTCTGGGAAGACAACCGCCAATTCCAGGTCTTCCATGAGTAATTGTTCTCTGAACAGCTTCCTTTACATTTGCATCCTTAGCTTTCCTAATTACGTGCTGCACCTGCATATTAATTTCGCCCTATTTAGCTACTACCCTGCACCTTTCTTATTCTTCCTTAGAAATGGATAATTTTGCATTTGTCTTCACTAAATGCCGTTTGTCCATTCAACCTGACTTCACAGCTTCCATATATCATCTTCATACCTTACTTTCCTACCTATTTTTGATTTACATGCAAACATGGTAACCATTCCTTTTGTCCCTTCATCCAAGTCATTTAGATGGCAACATCTTGCCAGCCAGAAAAATACCCATTTATGCCAATTTCCTGTTTGCTCCATGTTCCACCAATGCCAATACGTCCTACACTAAAGTCCTTTATTAACTTTAATAACTTTGAATGTGGCACCTTATCAACCACCTTCTGAAAATCTAAGTAGGATACATCTACCAGTTTTCCCTTATCCACAGCACAAGTTACTTTATTAAAAAACTCCATTCCACTTTCAGATTCACAAACCTTTCTGAGACGTTATCTGTATCCTCATCAATGTAATCCAGTGGAAAACATCTGTTCAAACTGAATGGCACAGCAGACTTGATAGACTGAATGGCCTAGTGTAAAGGGCCAGTCAGGTTCAGTTGTCTGCATGGCTGGTTTGCAATGCAGGGAGCTGTTAATAGTATGGTTTCCATTCCCACACTGGCTGAGATTACTATGGAAGATTTACCTTTTCAACCTTGCCTGAGGGGTTGTGATCCTCAGGTTAAACTCACCACTAGCCATATCTTATAAGAGAGCAGTCCTAAGGGATTATGGTGACTTATTTCCGTTCTTATTACTTTAAAGGTACTGTATAAATGCAAGCTGCTCTCTCTTTTGGTGAATTAAAGAGCTTTGGTTTGGCAGCTATTCCTGTAAAGAAGATACAACATTGCAGATTTCAAGCAGCCTCAAACAATTGTTTGTTGTTGTGGTAGGTAATGGGTTGGGATATAGCTAACGCGATTTTCAGGAATGTGCAGACTTTGTAATTAGTTCAGTTATTATTATGAATTTGTAACTAGCCTTGGCAGCAGTTGGAGAGCCATTAAAAGGAGGAACCTGAGAACAGTTCTTGAACTGTAATTTATCAAATGCAATAAAGATGTTCGTAGAGAGTGAGCCGGATATTAGTCAGCTCAAACAGCTCATCAAGAGACAAGAAGCAGTGCTGTGAATATAATGGCTACTCAGAGAGTTACATACTATTGATTACTTCTTAGTTTTCATGTTTCAGAAAGTAATAGAATCTCTCCTATAAATGTATATTCATTATACTGGTCTGGACTATACTCCTGAAGATTTGAGGATGGACAATAATGTATTGGTGCTGTTCTCATGTTAGGTAACCCACTGAATGTCCTCCAGAATTCAAGCACAGGGCTGCTGAAACGTTTTGAGAGATTTGGGTGGATCGGGGTGGGGTGGGAGTAGGGGTGCTGACACACAGGAGAAAGTGAGGACTGCAGATGCTGAAGATCAGATTCGAGAGTGTGGTGCTGGAAAAGCACTGCAGGTCAGGCAGCATCCGAGGAGCAGGAGAATCGATGTTTCAGGCATAAGCCTTTTATCAGGAATGAATGATTCATTCTTGATAAAGGGCTTATGCCTGAAATGTTGATTCTCCTGCTCTTCGCATGCTGCCGGACCTGCTGTGCTTTTCCAGCACCATACTCTCGGTGCTGAGACACAGGCAGCTTCATTTAGATATTAGAGGCTGCTCAGACAGGGAGCCTGCCTCACAAGGCTGAAGCTCACAGAATAGCTCGGACTGGAGACGTGACAGAGGGAGCCCTTCCTGAAGAAGGGCTCATGCCCGAAACGTCGATTCTCCTACTCCTTGGATGCTGCACTTTTCCAGCAACACATTTTCAGACGTGACAGAGGGATCATGGGTAAGATGGGATGGGTGGATCTGTACTGTTGCGCACCGTCCTGATCATGAGATTGGAAGGTGAACCGGAGATGTCTCAATCACAGGGCCACAAGGATAGTCCATGGAACTCCAGTCCCGGGGATGACTGAGCTGCTTAATGGACCTGGAAGAAACATCTCTGCTCTTCCTGGTCCAAGGTGTTGTGAAGGATAGGTCTGACCTTGGCACTGTGGAACACTCCAAGCTGTTGGACCATTCTGTATCACTTGTCCTTTGTGGAACAATTTGTAAAAAGGAACACCTCTGACCACAATTCCTTTTCAGGTAGTGATCAGTATATTGTGTCCTCGAGACCCTGTAGGAAAAGGTGACAGTGGATCCTGGCACATGGTTCCCTGAGCAGATTGTCCAACTCCTTTGGCAGAATGCCTCATCACCTGAACTTTACAACAAGCACCAAGACATCGCTTGTTTGCTGGTGAGAAGGGCACTGCCCGTCAGGTCCTCCATGTACACCCCGGTCTTTCTGCACCACCGCATGCTGTCCTCAAAATGGCGGCACTGGCGAAGAGTCTGTCGCACATATCCTTCTGGAAAGTGCCTTTGCAAAGAAAACCTGGAGAAAGATGCTGTAGTTTTTGTCGATGTTCATCCCAAGCAGTTCTGTGAAGCAGGACTCTGTGCTCTACGGTCTGTTATCCATGAAGCACACCGAAACAGTCACTGACTGTGCCTCAGTGAAAGACACTCTCTGGTCTGCCTGAAACTTGTTGGTCTTCTAGTGCAAAGAATTGGCCTCAACTGGCACATCTTAAGGTCCAGGACTATGTGCTGAGGGACGCATTAAAACTTGAGGCAGCTGCTGCCAAGGTGCAGTGGGAAAAGACTACTGTCTGACTTCTTGCTGCCAAAGTATAACGAGGGTCCATCGAGTCGTTAGATCCCCTCATTGCCTCGAAATGAACATAAAGAGTTTACTGCACGAGTGTAAATAGCACTTTTTTGCATATGCAGGAATGGTCTCAGGAATTACAATAAAAACCACAGAACACCAGCTTATAGTCCAACAGGTTGATTTGGAACTCCATGCTTTTGGACCGCTGCTCCTTCATTAGGAATTACAAATTCCAAAGTGTTGTTTGTTTCTTTTTCTCTCTGCAAAGACTGTACAGAACTCTGTTAGGACCTTTTTGCATGTAGTTACAGATAATTTTCATGAATGAAGTATATTTTTGGATTAAAGAAAAAGTAGTGCTGTAAAGGAAATTATCTCACAGCTTGAGCCCTTCTCATCTGCTTCAACTTGCCTTGCATTCTGGGAAACAGCAATGCCCAAAAATGGAATGGCTGGTAGAATAAAGTGGGCTGCCTCATGAGAGTATTCAAGTGATGAACCCTACTTCAAAGGTGAAGACTGGTTGCCTCCTTCCCTCCATCACTCATGCAACTGTAATAGGGCAAGGGTGGGTGAGTAGGTGCAAAGAAAGATTCCAGTGGCATTTCAAAGGCCTTGTGCCTAAAAACCCAGCCAGCTGAAAGCTCGAAGTTCTATATGTTTGAGGGTGGTTCAATTTCCGCCCCCTTAATTTTTGTGTTGTGACCTCTGATATAACCCCAAAGCAACCATGCTGGGAGCTAAGATGCAACGTTCTTTTAGTCATTTATTCATTGCTTATTTAGCCCACTTGGCTTATAGTTTAAAGATAATGTCTGATATGATTTCTATTATCCATTCTGTAGAGGAATGGGATAGGACCAGGAACATCAAATGTAAAGTACTGGAGAAGGGAATTTACTGCAGAGGGCCTTCAGCACGTTTGCTGTAATTTTGATTGAAGAGTTAAAGAAACCCCTTGTAAATGCTGATTATGCAGGGGATCTGCAACTCTGACATAAGTGGGAGAATGCTAATGGAAATTCAGTCCCATCGCTTCTGTCCTGAGTTTATTACTGTACCATACGCTAAGTGAGAAAGCCTAGTGAAAGCACCATCAAGACATAAGGAGACTCAGTGGTTAAAGATAGGAGAGCTGGCAAATCTACAGCACAGGAAAGAAAAGACCCAAAATGTGTCAGTCCCTACAATTTGTGAAGCTTGGTTGCATTACTGAGATGACACCATAAGCATGTTTCCTTCTCTTTTCATTCCCATCTCCTTCAGCAGCTCTGTTGACAGTCAACTACTCGAGAGTATATCTTTAATGTGACTATTCCCTTCAACTGCAATCCTATTTACGAGCTCCACTTTCTTTCCAAAGTCCTTGAGTAGGTTGTTGCTTTGTGACTATACCACGTTCATGTCATACCACGTTCAAGATCCTGCAATTTAGCTTCCAGTCCACTGCATGGAGAACACACAGGATCAAAGACATAAGCCATATCCTGAGGGGAACTGATCATGGTTCTATCCTTCATCAACCTTCCTGGATCAATCAATCAATCTCGACACTTTTTCTCTTCAGTCCAACTCTGTGATGCAGCTCTTATTTGGCTACTCTCTTAAACATGCTCTATATCAGTTCTAACGTTTCTGTTCACAGCTATTGTGGCGTAAGATGTGGCTTTTTTGGATAATTTAATATCATTTATTTTAGAGTTTGGATTTTCAAATAATGATACATGGGCCGTATGATTATAAACCACCTATCTATATGAGGTGGTTTAATGATTACTTTGTCAGTTTTTCTGGAGCTGAGTTTTATTTTATCTTTAGTTTTGCATTATAAACCTTCTGTTTTACTGTTAAAACCACATCTGCAGCACTGCAAGCTTGTCTTTCAGTGAGTGACCACCTGATCAAATAATTTCAATGATCTATCAAGCCGGATATCAGTCCTGGATTTGGTTTGTCCATTCATAACATTAGCTGTGATCATTACACTATACAGTCACTTCCAATGTGAAACAGAAGGCTATTTACAGATCCTTTCTCACCCTCCTGACAATATTAAAAGTAGGCATGTTAATCAAAAGTGAGTTCTGACATTTATGTTGCAGCTATGTCATACCTAGTCTCTCATAATTCATGGGACAAACTGTGCAATCAAAAGTGATTTGATATAAACATCATGGTGTTTTATATGATAAACTAATGTTGGCAAATCCTTTACAAAGCTCATTTCTGGCTTATTCAATCTCTAATTGTAGGAAGTTTTACAAATAATGTATAATTGCAACTCAAATACTTCATACAGGTGCTTTTAAAAATCGTACTGGTTATTGCTACACGTGTTAAAGAAGGATCTGCATTGCACTAGTCATTATTGACTGAAACAGCTGCCATTTTATAGGATAAAACCAACCCATGTACAGCTTGATCCATTAACACGTTAAAAACACATTTATCTATACTGGAGTAATAACCATCATTTCTAAATTTGACTTATGATAATGGCAGTTAAGTCAATACAAACATGAATAGTAACTGACAGGTAGCCAGAATAAATTATTTGTTGCCTGGAGTTCAGAGATTTTAAGTATCTGAATCATTTTATAGCGAGAAAATGTTTCATTTCAGAACAGGGGAGACTGAAGAGCTTGTGGATCTATGGAATACTTTGTCCATAATACCATTAAAATTATTAAAGAAAGTAGTTGAAGTTGAATGCTTTATTGTCACTTGAATTTTACAGCGAATAATACAGTAAAATACAGTGAAAAGCTTCAACTGTTGCCACAATCCGGCACCATTTTGATTTAGTTGAAGAATAAAAAAAAGACTGAAAAAGTGCCCTGAGCTGGTTCACCAATGACACCTGCTCTACCACCCCTCCTCCACCGCCTTGCCGCCATCTGCGCCCAACCCCCAGTGTATGAGTCGGCACTTTCTAGGCACCATCTCTGTGCTGCTGGGCCCATCTCACCGATACTGCTGCTGATGTTAGGTCCCGAGAGGAACTCACATGCCCCACAAACGACGCCAGGAGTCCCCACTCTGGACATACCATGCTGCCACTGCTGTCTCGCCAAACCCAGCGGTTCCCCATTCCAGGTCTACTGTAAGCAGGAGTGCCTGGCTCCATGGCCAGGCCATGCCTCGCCCATAGTCTCATTCCAGCCACCTCCTCCGAGATGCTGCCTTGCCAGCGCCGCCATCTTGAAAAGTTTGCTACTGCCAACCCCGCTGACTGGAGGAGCTTTGCCGCAGCCACTGCCTGCCCCAAACACCAGGAGGACATCCTTGCTGCTGCTGCACATTCCACCTCCCATTGCTGTGAGCAGCTGCCATTCTACGGGTGTTCTGTGACGATTAGGTGATTAAACTCAGATTCTTCAAATAAAAATCCAGAGTTGCTTCATATCAACCTTCACACATATATCAGTTTTCTGAACCGGTACAATTCCAAAATCTGTGAGCTTTATTTCACCCAAAATAGCTTGTAATTATGGTTTAGTTTTCATGGTCCTGACTCAGCCTCCAAGTAAGTATTAGAAAAACAATGATTGAAGAGCTTTTTTTGTAGGATTACTTGTAGTTCTGGATTTTGCTAAGATATAGCATATTTTGTGAAAATTCACGTTTTCTGCAATCTGCAGTCAATTCTGCTTGATTTTAATCTTCTCTATCAATCCCAACCCCCTTCTCCCTGGTTCTCTACCAGCCTAAAAACTATTAAATTCTTCCAGTTCTGACGTAAATGTCATTAACTTGAAACAAGAATCGCAATCACACTACCATCA
Organism: Chiloscyllium plagiosum; assembly: GCF_037043375.1. NCBI lineage: Eukaryota > Metazoa > Chordata > Chondrichthyes > Orectolobiformes > Hemiscylliidae > Chiloscyllium > Chiloscyllium plagiosum. The sequence goes on from NW_028270142.1 coordinate 18,982,559, forward strand.
TTCTAATTATCTAACTTCTCAAATTTTTGGTAAGGTTTTTGTCAAATAAAGATTCGCAGAAACATCACCTTGTGATATGGCCCTTTAATGTTCCTTTAGTTTGTTACCCTTCTCACAGAATAAAATCTGGTGCTTGTCTTGTGATATGATTGTACTCGTTATCAATAACAGTGCCTCGGGGTTTTGAATACCATATGTGTAAGACAAATATAACTGTCAGCTTTTATTATCCATTCTAGGAAACTCCTCTATAATGTTGCACAATGTCTGTTCCACTGTACATGAGGTGGCATGGTGGCTTAGTGGTTAGCACTGTAGCCTCATAGCACCAGGGTCCCAGGTTCGATTCCAGCCTCGGGTGACTGTCTGTGTGGAGTTTGCACGTTGTACTGTGTCTGTGTGGGCTTCCTCTAGGTGCTCTGGTTTCCTCCCACAGTTCAAAGATGTGCAGGTTAGGTAAATTAGCCATGCTAAATTGCCCATAGAGTTAAGTGCATTAGTCAGAGGGAAATGGGTCTGGGTGGGTTACTCTTTGGAGGGTCAGTGTGGATTGGTTGGGCTGAAAGGTCTGTTTCCACACTATAGGGAATCTAATTAAATTAACTTTATAATTTTAACCATCAAGTGCTACATTACAGTGACCTTAAAGTAACAACAGTATGACAGTTTACATATTTCGAAGTTCTCTATTACAGATAAAAATTTACAAAATCTTAAGCAAAAAACTCCACATAGCATTTCATTGGCCAATATATAAAAGGCCAAATGATATCCTAACATCAGTTCCAGTTTTAGACTTAAAATTATATTGAACTAATCATAAACATAATTTTGAGTTGATCCCAAAGGCAGTTCATTTTTTGACAGACTGAGGACTGAATAATATGCTTGCAATAAAGTTCTCCTTATAACACACTGTGTCATCCTATTTCCCTGATGGTTGTCATATTCCAACGATCCTGCCAATGATTCCATTCTCCCCCTTTTTAGGGAAGACAAGCAGTTTACATGTCCTGAGACTTCTGCCGAAATGCTTTATAATTTGAAAGTGCTTGGGAGTCTGTGACAAAATGCCTGGTCTTCATGGCATCTCCTCTGGCTAATAAGGGCTATACTAGTAACTTATGAGGGCTTCTGAATGTAACCAACCTCTTATCAGTGCATTAGATGTCTCACGAGAACGTTAGAAAATTGCAACCTCTAATATTTCACGAACCTGAAGGGTTAGTCCATTTCAAATGTACTCAATGTCCACGATATGAGAGCTTCCTTTGGTATGACTGAAAACAAGTTATACTCATTTCCTATGATCTGTAACTTACCCCAAATGGATGGTGCGAATATGTTTCTGTATTCCCGCAGAAGTGCTGAGTACTTTTCCACAATTCTTCCACAAACACTTGAACATAACTTTCATGGAGTTCTATGAAATAAAAGACAATACATGAAACACTATCTGTCTTATTCAAATTCTTCTATCCTAGAATAGCAGCCTACTAAAAAAAAAATCCAAAATAAGCAGTGTGTAAAAGAGAGCTTTGAGTGTCAGAGTTGGGAAGTCATGTTGAGGTTGTACAGGACATTGATAAGGCTTCTTCTGAAGTACAGTGTCCCTCTGTTCTGGTCACTCTGTTATAGGAAGGATGTCATTAAGCTAGAGACAGTTCAGAAAAGATTTACCAGTATGTTGCCAGGAATGAAGCGTTTGAGATGTAATGAGTGGCTAGATAGGCCGGGACATTTTTTTGCTGGAGCACAGGAAATTGAGAGGTGACCTGACAGAGGTTTATAAAATCATGAGGGGTATAGATAGGGTGAATAGCAGGTGTTAGGAATTTCAAGTTTAGGGGGCATATTTTTAAGGTGAGAGGAGAAAGATTAAAGAAGACACGAAGGGCAACCTTTTGCAACAGAGTGTGTGGAATGAACTTGCAGAGCAAGTGGTAGATGCAGGTACAGTTACAATGTTTAAAAGACATTTAGATAAGTACATGAATAAGAAATGTTTGGAGGGTTATGGGCCAAACGCAGGCAGGTGGAACTATTCAGTTTGGGATTATGGTTGGCAATGGACTGGTCGGACCAAAGGACCTGTTTCCATGCTGTATGACTCTATGAGAGAACTTGAAAAGTTTGCAATGATTGAGGGGTCCGGGCTGTTTTTTGAGCAGGGAGGAAATTATTACAGATTTGATCAGGGAGGCAAATAGTAGATGAAAACAGGGAATTTACAAACCAGTATTTACAATGTCAGCTAGTATGAGGGCTAGGAAGGGAAGCTGGATGGTCAAACATTTATTGGGACCAGAATCAAGGGTGAGACTTTTGGAAAATAGGGTGATAATAAAGTAACTATAAATGCTGTGGTTGAGGAGCACAGTGCCATGGGAGTGAGATTTGCATTGGTATGCAAAAGGGAGGGATAAAGCTTCAAAAGTGGCTGAACAGTTGGCTTAATCTTAGAAACAAAAATCAATGAGATTGTCATTCCAATTCAGGAGAAAGTGGAGGGAACAATGGAGAGGGGTGTAGAAACTAATTGGGAGATGGGTTGTGGGATTACTAGGATGGAAGTGAATATAGGAGAAAGTGGACCAGGATATGAACGGTGGAGGAAAGGGAGTGGTTAAATAGATCAACAATTATAGAAATAATGTGGTGAATGAGTTTAAAGACCAGGCTGCTGAAAATGCAACAGGAAGTAAGGGACATTTTTCCCAGGGCAGATGCAGATAAAAAGAGAAATTGTGAGCAAAAGAAAATTAAAGGCAAGGGTATTGGATCAGAAAACAGCAATAAAAAACAAGGTAAATAGAAAGGAACAATGGTAAACAACACTGTGGTTCAGCAATGGAGAAATACTGTAATAGGATATAGAAAGGATAAACCAAATGATATTGAGTAAGGGAAAAAGGAAGTTTATTTAAAAGCCAGGGATCCACAGTTGAATGAGAATACACATGTAGAAAGTACCTAAATTATAAAATACTAACTAAAATTTCTTTTTAATCAAAAGGCTGAGGAATTTGAGATAGATACATAGAAAATACCATCAATAGGAAAATAGGAACATTCAAGCCTACCCTGCTATTCAATATGATCATGGCTGATCATCCAAATCAGTATCTGTTCCTGCTTTTGCTCCATACACTCTGATCCTTTTAGCCCTAAGAACTACAGTATATCTATCTCCTTCTTGAGATAAAATGAGTAAACATTGACGACTTTGAGAAAGCTTTTTCTAAGTACCTCAGCAGGAGAGGAACAGACAAGATAAAACTGTTAAAATTGAATTTTAGATCTCCATCTCCCCAGACTGCACCCTTTAATTTATGGAAACAATTTACTCTATACTTCAATAATTTTAATTGTCGCTATAAAATCACCTTTTAATATCCTCCATTCTAATGAAAAGAAAGCATCATTTTTTTCTAGCTTCTCAGTGGAATTCTATTTACACACACCACATAGTTTCCTCATGAGTAAGTTATGCTCTGCATTGTCCCAGCATCTTTTGCTTGTGTGAAGCTCAAAAATGCAAAAAATATTTTTAATTGTGGTTTTACTAAGGTTTATTTACATAGAGTATAATATTATTGCCACAAAACTAAGTACTTTATTCGTTGTTTTATTGATTTGAACTGCTACCTTTATCATGTTATGAACTTTAACACCCAAAATCCCTCCTCTTATGACCCAGTCTTGCAATCACATTTAAGTTTTAGCATGTACCAGCCTCATTTCTGGGATAAATTCCTCCTATCACTTCCCTTCCTCTATTCCACCTTACTGTCAATGAAGAAGAGAAGGAAGCGAAGGCCACATCCTTGGAGGCTTTCAAAATAGCATTGAGAAGTAACAAATTAAGCCATTAGTCCAGATACTCTGACTAGAGAGCTTACATTGTAACCAGGGGAGGGCACTTGTGCTGTGCTGGCAATGGTAATTAGACCCTGGAGGATGACAGTAGAGTTGACTGTGCCCAGAGACTGAGCAAGATGAGGATAATATTGCAGCACAGCTACAACCACATTAGGCCCAGGACTTTCACTCTACTGGAGATAGTGGTGAAGGACAAATAAGTGGGCAACTTGGAACCAGACAGAAAGCCACCTCTATCCTGCCACTTCAGCAATTAAGTTCTGGGCAGGAAAGTCGATACTGCCAGCTTCCTGGTCCATTGTCAATTAAGCCCTTAAGCAGTCAATTAATGTGGTTAGTAGCAGACTGGATAGGTGACAGCCTTTCTGACTGCCACAATAGTGGTGGTGGTGGTGGTGGTGGAGTGGGGGTTGGTCTCCTTGTCAGGTTGAGTTGCCCCAAGTTGGGGACAATCAGAGGCGTGGATAAGTGCAGGAGGGTGTGGGCACCAAAAGCCTCCCCATGCCCTGGTCTCTGATCCAAATCCCCAACACACCTCTCCACATGGGCTCCTCACCACGGTCATCCCCTGTCAAAAATACACCTTCCTTCTGCTCTTTGTCAGTTGTATGGCCTGCAATATGGTCCTGCTCCCCGTAGTGATTGCTCCCAGCTGATTGGCCAGCAGCTTCAGGTAGGAGTGCCATCCCAGGAGCTGATTCACTGACGAGTCGTTGGGTCATTATGAAAGTGCCTAAAGTGCCACTTCATCTGGTAGGTTTTCTCGTTTGATTTGTACGTTAGCCGGGGGTGGGGGTGGGGTTCATTCCTAAAGATGCCCCTCCTATACTTAAGACCAAAAAAAACCACAAATCCCCAGCTAAAATATCACTCCCAATTTTAGAAAAAGAAAACTTTGGTGACATTGGAGAATCAAACAAATAGTTGTAGGGTGAGATGATCATAGATTTGAGCAAGCTAGACAAATATTTTAGATAGAAAACACCAGAGGTCTGGTGATTGTTTGCAAGACAGACAAAGAGCTGAAAACAGGATCGACAGAATCTTCAGAGTACCTTTCGTTTCCTTGGTATAGGCTCATCAAACAACAGGTTGCTGGAGTCTGCCTCATCAATGCTGTCATCTGGCTGGACAGCTCCACGGAAAGGTTTGAAGCTGTCAGCCAGTAAGGGTGGTGATGGGGTGGATGGATTTGACTGATCACTCGGGGCACCCCAGCTCCAGTTGCCACTGCTGCTGTAGCTTGATGACATGTTCGCCCCCTCCTTCCAGGAACCGTTCTGATCTGGCACACAAAATGCAGTAGAAATTCTCATTCAACAGCAGCATTGCTATAGCACACAGGATACTGTGTAACTTCCAGTGAGAACTTGCGATGCTCTTGCCTGTGTCACATTGGAGTAGATCATTACCTGGAATGTGGCAGAGCCGAATGCCTGGCTGCTGCTACAGAACAGAACAGTTTCTCACATTCTCCTCCTATCCCACCTCTTCATTTTCTTCCCCTCTTCTCCACTACCCCAACTCAGCTCTCCTACCCCAATGTCTCACCTTCTTCCCTTTGCCCATCGCCTAGCCCTAGAAAGAAAATGAATGCCGCCCTTCTCTTATACCACTCTCTGTCTTTTTGCTCTTTTATCCTCCTCTTTGATTCACCCTTTCCCCATCCACCTCTCTCCATCACTTCTTCCCTCTATTTTTCCTGAATCATTTTGATTTCCCCATGAACTAAACCTCCCAGCAGGGAAGTAATCAAATCATACACTTGTGTCTTCCACAACAATGCCTAGTCTAATGGCCGACGGTCACAGCTTCCATTCCAGCACATGCAACAACCATCCCATGTCCATGGGATCTAGTGAAGTTCAGACTGTTAGCTTGCTGGAAAGGAGAGTACATATTTCCAGCAAACTGTGATATCCTGGTGTGTTTGCAAGATCAGCACGCAATGAGCTAAAACAGCTTTCTGCTGAAAATGAGATGTGAGGCATGAATGAGAAACTGTCAGAATATGTAGGAGCCATGATGGTCCAGGGGATGTTGGCTGGTTGCTTGTGTTTATTGTAATATAATATTTACAAGAAGCTGAATGGGCCATATCACCATAACAGATTGAGAAGAGCTAACTGCACCTTGTTGCCATTCTGTTGTCACTTTTAGGTATCTTTGATGTGCAGCTTTTTAATGGTTGCATGATCAAAGGCAGACTTAATGTAAGGGTTATGCTGTGCTCATCGCATTGCGAAGTGCGATATACTATAGGAACCCATGTTGGATAAACTCAATAAAGACACACTGTTCATATCGCAATGCACGGGGAGTTTGCACATTCTCCCTGTGTCTGCGTGGGTTTCCTCCGGGTGCTCCGGTTTCCTCCCACAGTCCAAAGATGTGCAGGTCAGGTGAATTGGCCATGCTAAATTGTCCGTAGTGTTGGGTAAGGGGTAAATGTAGGGGTATGGGTGGTTTGCGCTTCGGCGGGTCGGTGTGGACTTGTTGGGCTGAAGGGCCTGTTTCCACACTGTAAAGTAATCTAATCTTAAAACACATACTGGACAGTGCAGTTTGATGTCTCATCAATAAAATCCTGATTCAGTACTGTTATGACTGATGCTAATATTTCTGTGTTTAAAGTAACAAATCAGAACAAGAAAGATGTCCCAACATCATGCAGGTTCAAACTGTGTCAGCAGAGTTGAGGATTACATTGTGTAAAAGGGTATCCTGTCTCTACAATGGCCCAGCAATCTGTCCTTGTGCAGATTATTGGCATTGCTGAGTGCTCCAGCTTAGGGAAGTGACATAGAGTAATGTACATCCTATTCTCACTCAGGAAGGTAACATCTGTCCTCCCAACCAGTCAATGCCCTTTTTACTGTCTGTCATACAGCCCAGCCCAGCCTCCTATGCAGGAGGTGAGATTATGCCCTCTCAGGTATAAATGATCTGATGGCAATGAATCCCGTGGTCCAGTGACCATAGCTGCACACAGGACTACAGCTGTGGCCTAACCCAAGTTTTGTACCGATCCAATGGAACCTCCCTTTGCTTATAATCTAAGTTATAACCGATAAAGGCAAGTGTCCTGTGTGCCTTCTTTACTACCCTATTAACCTGTCCTGCTGCCTTCAGGGATCTGTGGACAAGCATCCAAAGATCCCCCTGTTCCTCTGAGCTTCCTAGTAACCTGCCATTCATTAATAATCCACCTCCTACACCCCTTCTGAACCGGTGCCCCATAAGAAGTAACCTTCCTGAACAATTGTTTGGATATTGTTTGGGTCAAGAAATAGGAAACACAGGAAGTCACCACTGAAAATGGGAAAACGTTTAAACCATGATTTAAGCCATTGTTCGGCAAGGCTGTGAGTTGACATGTCTAAGTGGTCAAACATGTTCATTAAAATTCTATAATGTATTAATATTCAATAGGCTGTGCTCCCAGGACAAGGGATTTTACAAAGTGTACATAAGAAGAATAGGTAAACTAAATTCACTCCCCAATCCCTTGAAAGTTTGTGTGCAATGGAAAATCTTACTGTAGAAATGAAATTAGGAGTCATAACATGGATTCAATTTTACTGAAGTGATCCTGTAGTAAATAAATCGAATTTAACAACTTACCTGCGACACGGAATGCAGAGGGGGGGCTGCGGACGAGGGGGCTAGTGGAAAGGCTGGTCAGGACCATCGCCGCTGTTACTTTGTCCATCTCCCCTTCCTCTGAGAATTTCCTGCATCAACAATAAAAATTAGGTTCATTAATTACTGCTGGCTTGTACAAAGAGCTGAGTGTATGTCTGGGAGACCAAAGAGTGCTGGGCAGTAAAGAAGTTTTCAAAAAATGCTACAACAGTTGTGGAAATATTATTGCAACTTGCTTTCAGCCCCTGCCATTTTGTGTTCCATTTGTGCAGAATGCATCTTATCATTCTGCATTAATTACTTATTAAACTCAATGCAGAAAGTCAGAACCCATGCGTTACTGTGTTATGTTGGTATTTAATGATGTAATAATTACTAATTCAATGCTGATCAATATCTCTGGCCCAGAAAAGGAAAGATTTAAACTACTGATTCTAATTCCTGCATGAAGTAAATAGCTGTTAGCAATTTTAAAAACTCTTCTCTTATTTTGCAATTTTGCCCATTTTCTTTTATTCTAATCCTTCTTTCTAGCGTTTTCTGAGCTGACTCAAATTCATCCTTTCTTGTATCGCTGTTCCTTTCTCAATCATTAAATTTCTTCAGGGACTAGGAGAAAGTGAGGACTGTAAATGCTGGAGAGTCAGAGTAGAAAAGGATGGTGCTGGAAAAGCACAGCAGATCAGGCAGCATCCAAGGAGCAGAACAGTCAACGTTTCGGGCATAAGCCCTTCATCAGGAATGTGGAGGGGGAAGGGGACTGAGAGATAAATAACGAGGTGGGGTGAGACTGGGGGGAAGGTAGCTGGGAAGGCGATAGGTGGATGCAGGTGGAGGGTAATTGTGACATGTAGTGGGGAAGGTGGAGCAAATAAATGTCATCAGTCAAGGAAATACATTTTGGTCTTGCCATTCAGCAAGGTTACATATATTCCATTGTCTTTCCACTTGTAGTAACTTATTGGTTAAATTATGTGAAAGAGGCAAACATGTGGGAAATGGTGTAACTAATGGCACAGACAATGAGATGCCTGGCTCCAGCAGAGTTTTGACCTAACGTGCATGAGATAGATAAAGTGCATTATTGCTAATGCAAAGTTTTGACTTCTACAGTGTTTATCAGATAGATTCTGATAAAAATATACTCAGTCTGAATGTCCTCTGGAATTAACATTATTTTCTTACAGCTTCTGTATCTCTTCTGGCAGATAAATTGGAGAAAGCACTCTCCCTACCTATGAAAAATTCACTCTTACAGAGGCTGAGACTGGATATTTTTGGAATACTTCGTACAAGGAAGGTGTTGGGCATCTAATAGAAGGGGAACTACACATAATTTGTGAAATAATGGGGTAAAGTTTTGTCTTTAGCAATGTTTTGCCCCAAATTAGAGCTTTTATCCATTCATTTTAAGATTGTGAGTTGAAATATGCACAAATTCTTGACGTCATTAGAATTTGTACAGCTGTATGATGTAAGGGCTGAAAATGAGAATATTTCTCATTGTGCAAACTGCAGGAATATTTTAGTGACTGTTCTTTTGTAATTTGAAACACCCACTTAAATTGTCTTGAAGTAGAGTGATTGACCCACACAATATAAATAACGTGCTTAGATCCCACTACATTTCATTGCCCATGCTATACAACATTCCCATACTAAGGATGCCACTACCAACAGCAGGTAGTCTCCAGGCAGTATAAAGTAAGTAAACATCCTTGGACCCATGCATTTGCTACCTTTTTTTCCCTTTCTACTGGAGGACATCAATGTTTTCTCCTAGCACTTCCCAATGATCATGCAGTTCATACATGTCATTGCATGACAAACCTTGCTGCTATCACTCTATTGGTGTGAACTGCTGTTGCACTCCCCTGACCTCTGGCCATCACTTTAGTGGAAATTTAATTTCCCAGATTTTTTAAAACTATTAATGCTATTTACCAGCAACCACTGATCTTCAAATGAAACTAAAGTAGATGAAGAAATCCTGTAGAATTCATGCCACAAAATGTTGTGATACACAACTGGATTTTGTATTTGAGGCATTTAATAATGTGGTCATGTTCATCAGTACATTACAATATATACTATAATGACTGATAAAGATTAAACATTACCAATGCAATATATTGGAACATTTGTATTCATTCATCTATAGCTATAATTAAGTATGTACAGATGATGAAAACTTCTCCAGAACATTTGAGGAAAGAGGAAAACCATTATGCTGAAAGAAATAGTCTCTTTTTCAAACACCGACTCAACCAATTGTCTTCTTAACATATTTTTAACACTTTCTTTCTCAAGACACACATCTAATTGTTTTGTGAATCTTTGGCATGTTCTGTTCCGACGTCCTTCCCTTGGGTGTCAAGATTCCGTTTACATCCCTTGTTATTCCTTAGTTTCCAATTTCAATATTGACACGTTGGTCATTATTGTGGTGAATACTTTAGCTGAAATAGTCCTGTAATCTCCCTTCGAAAACTGCGATTGGATCACTCTTGAGTCACTTCTTTTTCAAAGAAAAGGAGCCCAACTTTTTTTAACTTACCCATGTGGTATCGATCCATGAGAGAAGGAATCATTTGCGTGGTTTGACAACGTAACCTCTCAAGGGCAATAACATCCTGCCCATAATCAGCTAACCAGAGCTGTGCTCAGCAATTGTGACATGAGTTGACCAACTTCCACTGGACAATGTAACTTCCGGTGATTATACAATTTGTATACGCGTTGGTTTGTGATTAGTTTGGGACTGTAACAATACAAAAACGTGTCATGTGATAGCAGTTTTTTGTATTCATTCCACAATGAAACGCCAACACTGTACTCAATGCAAACTCAATACCAGCTGCAATTTTGTGGGGAGTCTGTGAACTGGCAGCCAGCGGCTTCCTCACAAGGAGTGGGGAAATATCAAGCAGCTGGTTATTCCTTGACCGCTTTTGTCAGAGCTATGGCATTTCAGAACTACGACTGGATAGCCCACAATCTCAACTGCATCAACTACCCTCCTGTCAAAGAGAAAATGGAAGAAGAAGAATAAACGGACCTCATTTTCCAATAAATGTAGCAAAACTACTTTGGAATGATGGAAATTGATTTCAAAAGCTGGCTAAAGAAAACCATCACCAAAGGCACAAAAGCACAACCACAGACATCACCAAGATAAGAAAAACCTCAACCAAAAGAGAAAATGCTGGAAAGTCTCAGCAGGTCTGGCAGGATCTGTAAGGAGAGAAAACAGCTGACGTTTCGAGTCTAACTGACCCTTTGTCAGAGCTCTGACAAAGGGTAAGTTAGACTCGAAACGTCAGCTCTTTTCTCTCCTTACAGATCCTGCCAGACCTGCTGAGATTTTCCAGCATTTTCTCTTTTGGTTTCGATTCCAGCATCCGCAGAAATTTGCTTTTATTAAGGAAAACCTCAATCCCAGTCACAAATACTGACTGAGACAAGGAATTAAATAAAACACACAGCAATGCAGTGTTATCTGATGAGCCCCTTCAGCAGCCCATCCCAGCCTCCAATTATAGAACATAGAACAGTACAACACAGTACAGGCCCTTCGGCCCACAATGTTGAACCGAGATTTTATCTTAATTGAAAATCGACTTAACCTACGCACCCCTCAACTTACTACCGTAAATGTGCTTGTCCAGCAGTCGTATGGAAGTTACGTTCTTGGCAAATGGAGGCCCCACAACAAGCCAAAAGGCAGGTTGCCCTAGTTTCCTGGAGGGCAGATAATCAGGCTGGTGGTGGGGTGAGGCCCTTAACGATGGTGGTTCAAGAAGGTCACATGTGGAGCTCTCACACAAAGACTGATCGCTGAGGTTGTGGGAAGTGGGATAGTGTCTCTCTGGGGACCAAAAGATCTAATTATTTGCTCTACATGGCATCTTCTTTTCCACTTCCAGGGAGAGGAAAATCACTCAAAGACTGATTGCCTCAAACCTTCAATGTGTTAAACAACAACACAAGGTATAAGTACTTTAAAATTATGAAGGTCAGATGAGGAGACAGGCATGTTTTCTGTCTGCTTTTATAATCTATAGCTAGAAGCTATCTGGTGGAGTTACAGTAAAAAATTATTGAACTAGTTAAATGTCTTTCAAACACCCAGTGTAATTACAATCAATGTCGAAAAGTGTGGCACTGGAAAAGCACAGCCGGTCAGGCAGCATCCGAGGAGCAGGAGAGTCGACGTTTCAGGCATAAGCCCTTCGACTCTCCTGCTCCTCAGATGCTGCCTGATCGGCTGTGCTTTTCCAGTGCCACACTTTTTGAATTTGATCTGCAGCATCTACAGTCCTCACTTTCTACTAATTATGATCAATACCTTGCAAGCAGGAAATCCCAATAGAAAAAAGAACTCCATTACCTTTGAGTTCAATGGAGACCCAACTCCCTAGAAACTTGACAAAGCATCTCTCAGCCAGGTTTTGTTTATAAGACTCTCCCTTCAAACTTACAGCATCAAGTTAATCTAAGAAACTACAGGTCTGCCGTGGAAGCGTACAAAGCAATTACAATCTACTGTCTTCATCTGTATCTATCTTTTGTGTGTTTGAGATGAATGAGTAAAATAGAGTCATTGAGCACAGAAACTTGAAAGGATTCAGAAGAGATTTACAAGGATGTTGCCAGAGTTGGAGGATTTGAGATACAGGGAGAGGCTGAACAGGCTGGGGCTGTTTTCCTTGGAGCGTCAAAGGCTGAGGGGTGACCTTATAGTGGTTTACAAAATTATGAGGGGCATGGATAGGGTAAATAGACAAAGTCTTTTCCCTGGGGTTGGGGAGTCCAGAACTAGAGGGCATAGGTTTAGGGTGAGAGGGAAAAGATATAAAAGAGACCTAAGGGGCAACATTTTCACGCAGAGGGTGGTATGTGTATGGAATGAGCTGCCAGAGGATGTGGTGGAGGCTGGTACAATTGCAACATTTAAGAGGCATTTGGATGGGTATATGAATAGGAAAAGTTTGGAGTGATATGGGCTGGGTGCTGGCAGGTGGGACTAGATTGGGTTGGGATATCTGGTCGGCATGGACGGGTTGGACCGAAGGGTCTGTTTCCATGCTATGCATCTCTATGACTCTATGACTCTAAACAGACCCTTTGGTCCAACCATTCCATGCTGACCATGATCCTAAACTAACCTAGTCCCACCTACCTGTGTTTGGTCCATATCTCTCCCAACCTTTCCTATTCATGAATTTATCCCAATGTCTTTTAAACGTTGTAAATATACCTGCATCCACCACTTTCTCTGGCATTTCTTTCCACACACAAGTGAATCACTCTCTATGTAAAAGGTTCCCCCGATGTCCATTTCAAATCTTTCTCTTTTCAGCCAGAGGAAGTGGCAGAAGCAGGTACAATTACAACATTTAAAAGGCATCTGGATGGGTATATAAATAGGAAGGGTTTAGAGAAATATGGGCCATAAATTGGCAAATGGAACTGGATGAATTTAAGATATCTGATCGGCATGGATGAGTTGAACTGAAGGGTCTGTTTCTGTGCTGTACAACTCTGTAACTCGAACACTCTATGACTTTAACACCTTAAAAATATGCTTCCTAGTTTCGAACTCCCCCACCCTAAGGAAAAAAAAACTTTTGTCATTCACTTTAACTATGTCCCTCAATAAGGTCACGTCTCAACCTCCTACTCTCCAATGAAAACATCCCAGCCTTAATGTTGTGTTGTTCTTAGAGTAACCCAGCAAGAGTAAGTGACTTTATTTATTTTTAAACTCTCAAAATCTTGCTGCTGGAATTAATTAATTGAGTTCGACATTATGTTGGTAAGAAATCAGAAGCTCCCTCTTCATAAAACATATTGGCCATGGGGAGAACAAGAATATGTAAATTCCGGGTCTGCGACAAATGGAGAACATATTGGGGCTCTACAAATGATGACAAACTGTGCTGAGGGACAGTCAGTGGTCAGGAAAAGGTGAGAAGGGAGAATTAAAAATTAAGAAATTAAGATTACACACTTCTTTCTATTATGGACTCAGTTTACAGTTCTATGAAATAAGAGAAACTCAATAATTCCTGAAAAGTTCCATTTAATTCTCTTTAATGTCAATTGGAACTGATCTGGGACTTCAGAAAATAGAACAAGCAATGCATTGGCCATTACATTGATAATATATGATTATGCTTCTTGTGGCAGTGTCTTAGAATAATAGACTTTAAATGGGAACATGCATGTATGCATGTAATTTGTGAAATGGATTGCCTTGGGGAGTAAAGACCTGAGTAAAGTACTGGTAGCTATGGTGTGAATGTGAACGGAAGTAACTGTGAAGATGCAGGTAAGACAATAAAAAATGACTTTAATTGTAATATACAATTAAGAAAAATAGATTTTAAGATTTCAGTCCCGACATCCTATGGAACAAAGTTTGTTGAAGCAGAAAAACATTTAATGATTCAGACAAAGTAAATCTAGTAAAAGAAAATAAAAATATAAGAAATAAGACCAAACATGGATCAATTCTAAAATAGGTAAAGATAGCATCAGCTGTATGAACAAATGAGTAGAAAAGTCAATTATAAAGCAGATATCAGAAGGAATGTTTTCAGAAGAAAATATGATAAACATTTGAGGTAATCTGTTGTGGGAGTGGTGGTGTCAGTAGAGATGGATGTTTTCAGAGTATTTGGATGCAGATTGGAAGAACCAGAATACCAGAAGGGTCAGAGTCATCAGAGTCTTCATTTTTCTTTGGTTCTTCAAAATGCATGAGCATCATTTAAATTCTGCTCTTGATTTGCATATATTTAATATTCAGGAATTCACTACAGATTTCATTTACAGCACCAATGTTGTACACAGTAGGATGTCGCAAGAAAATGCCATTTTAATTACAACTTTAATTTTATTTGTGTTTGGAGTGTTGTAAATCCTGATTGTTCTTTAATACCTCCTCATGGGATGAATTACTAATCAAGCTGACTATAACACACTTACAATTTCAGTCATTACCAATTACACAGCCAGGCACTATGAATCCCCTCCTTTATTTATAGACATGTTGTGATTCCTCACGTTTGAAGAAGAAAACAGTGCAAATTCTGAAAGATGCATGCAATACTCAGCATTTTCTAGACATAAACATCTGCGTTGCATAGTGGAACGTTCTGGGCTAATGCTTCACCTCAGCAACTTGTTCTAATAGAAGACTTGCTAATAATCCTGTTTAAAATATTTCAGAAATTAAAGTATATCCCGGGATTGCAAGGAAAGCTGCTGCGGGTGCTGTAATGGTTCTATCATCCAGACTTAAAGTTAATTTCCCAGGATATCAGTAAAGTATTTTATTTTTGCAACTACACATGCACCAAAATGGAATGTGTACTTAGTGTGCTTGCTGGGTGCTGGTCCCCACACATAATGAAAGTGGAGAACTTTACAGAGGAAGTCTTGGAATACTTTATAATAGATTGATTTAACACTGTTGAGGGCAGACAACAGAACCACTGTCGAGCAGCTAGGAACATTTTAACTTCCAAATCTGAAATATTATCACTTGAGTCTGAATTTAAAAATGGCAATATCCGTTTAGTCAAGTATCTGTTGCAACACCCTACTTTAAATCTTTTAAACAAGTGAAGATTTTTACAATGTCAGCCAATGGTTGATGGGATTTATTGACCTTGCATTGATAATATTCAATGAGTCCGAGGTTATGACCAAGGTCAATTTCAATCCAGATCATTTCAAATATAGTGTGAAATTAGCACAGGATACCTGTATATTTTCAGGTGAAATTTTTCTCATACTTGTTCTCATGGAGGTGTTACAAATGTAACGTAAGAGTATTAAAATGTCCCTTAAACACTGGAGACAGAAATTACTGCCAAACATATGAAGCATTTACATGTTAGTAGCACAAATCATAATTTAAGGACCCAAGAGATTAACATATGTGTATTGGTTTTCACTGGATAATTTAAAGGTAAATTGGTTAACTAACTTGGCATGTTGCTGCAGAACAAGAAAATTGACTACTATATGTCAGGAACTGATGTTTTATTGATTTATTTTATTGAAACAGTGTTGAAGACTGATCTGATTAACAACAGAATGTAGATTATGAGGATGAGCACTGATTTAAATAATCTTATGGAACCTTGGAAAAAACAGCTGTGGAAAGGCGCACATTTTTAAGGTGAGAAAACACAGATTTGGAAATGACATGAGGGGCAAATCCTTTACACAGAGGTGGTTCATATGTGGAATGAATTTCCAGAGGAAGGGGTGGATGCAGGTACAACATTTAAAAGACGTGGATAAGTAGAAAAGGTTTGGAGGGATATGGGCCAGGAGCAGGAAGGTGGGACTTGTTTAGTTTGGGATTATGTTCGGCATAGACTGGTTTGGACCGAATGGGTCTGTTTTGACGCTGTATGACTGTATAATATTCTGATGATAGATCACTGACCTGCGACATTGACTGTTTCTCCAGTGATCCTGCCTGACTTACAAAACACTTCCACCAATTTCTTTCCTTTTTTTGTCAGTAATGCAGATTCCCATATCAACTGGTATTCTTGAAGTAGCTGCCTAGCATCACTAGATTGTATGAGTTAATTCAGTCCTCCTGCTTTTTTTCTAAGTGTAGAAGTAGACCTTAAAGGATAAACCTCAAACACATTTTACCACATCAAGGTTGAAGTGTAAGAAACTACAGGATAAGATATACCAGAGACCTGCTACATTGAGTTGTAAAAAGGAAATTGCATGACCATTTCACCTTCTTAACCAAATACATTGAATGTCATTACTTGGCCACTTAGAACCCAGGTTTGCTGAGTTTATGGAGATAAAAACTGTCTTTGGACCAAATGAAGCAGATTATGAAGCCTCCACATCTTTCTGGTAATGTGGCGACCAGAACTGTACACAATATTCCAAATGAGGCACAACTGAAGTTCTACACAGCTGCAATATGACTTGCCAATCTTTAAACTCTGTTCCCCAAATGATGAAGGCAAACATGTCATATGCTTTCTTGACCACCTACTCTAACTTCTTATGCTTCAACCTGGACATAGCGAAAATGCTTTGGAGAAGATTTACCCTGAAGATGTTTGATCTGTTTGACAAACAGCAGAATGGAATTTACATGTGGCGATCACATGGTAGAGTGTGATTATTAAATTTGATTTACTGCTTTATAATAATATGCAGAACATTATTTTTCTGGTCCAACAGAATTTTATAGTAAAAATATGCCACTGACGAAAGTTCATTTGGTAACAATGTTTTTAAAAATACATTCCTATTGTCTTGAGAGGAAGTTGATGATCCTGCTTCATGAACCATTGCAATCCACAATGCTCTTCTGTTATGACACGAGGTGAACCCATCTGCAAATTTAAACCCAACACACAGAGTTGCTCATCCCACACTGTAATCTGTTAAATTTCAAGAGGCAAAGAACCATCCCAGATCTCACTATTTAAAGTAAAAGTTAACAATTTTATTCTTTAAGTCCAAAAGAGAGCATTAAAACAGCAACTGTTTCGAACTCCTTTCTCTTAAGCCTATCTTTTACCTCCCACTCTACATTACTGGTCAGATAAAAAAGAACCCGATTAAGAATTACAAAAAATAACCATGTTTCAAAACCAGCCAGCTTTATTGATTCTTCTTTATATATTTTTCTCTGTAGGTTTTCCTCTGTATTTTCCTGGCTCATCTTTTCTTCAGTCTTCTGCTGCACAACCTTTCTTATGGACAGGTACCTGTCAGAGAGCTATTCAGCCAGCAGTCTGTACTTGTTGGTGCTCTTTGCTGTTCTCCCCCTAACTGTTCAAAATGTGCGGGTTTGATCCAAAACATCAGATCATTTCATTAGTTTGATGTCATCCCAAACAGTAAAATTCAAATTTGATTGGATTTTGGTATCTTGGGCATAATTTAAACTGATTGGCCGAACTTGAATTTGTTTTTGTTCCATGGCAATGCAACTCCAGCTATTTGTTTCAACCAAATGTTACATTTTTAAATTGTTCAGCACACTCTGTGCTTTCAGTCAGTCCTTGCCAGCTTCCTCTCTCTCTTCAAGGTACAGTACATACCTACACCTTCATAACACTTAGGCAGGGAGTTCCAGGATATTGACACAGAGGTGATGATGGAATGGTTGTCTTGGTCAAGATGGTGTGAGAATATGCTGGAAACCTGGAAATGATAGCAGTTCCATGTTCAAAAGTCTGTTTTCTGGTATATTCGTGGAAATATTGCAGGAATCCGAGAATGATAGAAGAGAAAGACTGGAGGTGATGCATTTTGAAAGATCTACTGGAGGAGGGAAGTACACAGTGAATAGCAGAATCCTTAGTAGCATCAACATATAGAGGGATATGGGTGCACAGGTCCACAGTTCCCCAAAAAGTGGCAACACAAGTGGATTTGGGGGTCAAGGAGGCATATGGCATGCTTGCCTTCATCGGTTGCGCCATTAAGTATGAAAATTGGCAAGTCATGCTGCAGTTGTATAGAACCTTAGTTAGGCTACATTTGGAATATTGTGTACAGTTCTGGTCACCACATTACCAGCAGGATATGGAAGTTTGGAGAGGGTACAGAAACAGTTTGTCAGGATGTTGTCTGGTTTGGAAAGTATTAACTATGAGAAGAGATTGGACAAACTGTATGTGTTTAAAATTGAATTTTGAAGGATGAGAGGCGATCTGATAGAAGTTTACAAAATTACGATAGACATGAATAGAAAGTTAAAAATCACACAATACCAGGTTATAGTCCAACAGGTTTATTTGGAAGCACTAGCTTTCGGAGCGCCGCTCCTTCATCAGGTGGTTGTCTGATGAAGGAGCAGCGCTCCGAAAGCTCGTGCTTCCAAATAAACCTGTTGGACTATAATCTGGTGTTGTGTGATTTTTAACTTTGTACACCCCAGTCCAACACTGGCGTTTCCAAATCATGGATAGAATGGATAATCAGAGTCAAAATGTCAATTACTAGGGGACATAGGTTTAACTAAAAGGGTGTAAGTTTAAAACAGAGGTGAGAGGCAAGTTTTTTTTAACAAAGAAGGTGGTAAGAGCCTTGAGTGCACTGCCAGAGGATGTGGGAGGAGCAGATACTATAGTAACATTTCAGAGGCATCTTGACAGACATGTCAAAAGACAGGCATACGAACCGCATAAAGACAATAGGTTATTAGTTTAAAAAGGCAACTAATTGCCTGTTTCTGAAGGGCTGAAGGGCCTGTTTCTGTGTTGTTCTTTTCTTTATTCTTAGAACAATCCCATTGTTCTTCCACTACATTGTGCTGTTTCACTAACAAAGTACATTTTTAATTTCTGCTTCTATTTTGGATGACATCCTTGGCTGATTGTTCGAAAACAAATTCCAGAGTAAGTGGTTATAATCACTGAAAATAATATACACTGATTTACCCAAGAGTCACATTTATTTAACTTGCAGTTCAGCAAACTACACAACGTCCATCTCAGCCATAACAGCAGGCAAGTCCTAGGTCACTATTAGCAACAGGATCTATTTAGTTAATAGATATAGAAAATAGAATTTTGTCAACTTAATGGAAATAATGAAACAGTAAAAGCTTTTGCTTAACAAATAATTTAAGCAGGAATTCATCAAGATCTCAATGGGCACAATGTTCTTCTCCTATTTCTTTCTAAATTATTTTCCATGTAATCTATGCTATCCTTAAAATTCCATATGATAGACTACCTTGTTAACACACTGTAAACCCTGACTTGCTATATATATAAAAATATGGTCTATCTGGCACACATCTCGCCCATTAATACTATGTCACACTTCATATGTTACACTTTATCTATCCACCAGTTGAGGACTGAAAGGTCCCATTATAAAATCATTATGAATCAAAAATTTGAGAGTAGACAATTTATAAATTGAAAGTAAAGAGTGACTTGAAATCTAACAATCAGAAACTAATCATATATGAAAGCAACAAACCAAATATGAGAAAGTGGAGTTTGAAAGAGAGATGCCGAATTATTAGGATCATTCAAATGTTTTGGGAACAAAACAGAAGTTGTCAGAAAAGCTCAGCAGCAAGGGTCACCAGACCTGAAACATCAACTTTGATGTCTCTGCACAGATACTGCCAGACTTGCTGAGCTTTTCCAGTAACGTCTGTCTTTGTTTTTAATTTACAGCATCTGCAGTTCTTTTGGTTTTTATTCAAAATTTTGGGAATTTGGTCAAATTCATCATTTTAAATTTTCTTACATTACGCCAGTGACTAAACTTTATCAAACATTCACTGGCTTTGAAGAGCTTTGGGGTATTCTGTGTTTGTGAGAATGCTGTACAAATTTAAGTTCTTTCATCCTTTACCCGATTTTAAACTAATCAGGAGAAGGAACGAAATAACACCAGATGCTGATAGAAAGGTTAAAAAAGGTTACTAACCACATAAATCCCATTGAAAATGCTTTCATGAAAGCATCACTTCTGAATCTCAATTTTGAGAACGTAGCAGGATTTCAACTGTTTACTTCGACTTTCGTGTTGGGAATCTACATTCAGTGAACGTACAGGTATAGCATCAGATTACAGCCTTCATTCAGAACTCATTGTAACAATATCAAATCAATGAAGTCCTGAATCTCCAGGCATCCAAATTAGATTGAGATTTGGACCATTTTTTTCCTTCTGGTTAACCACTGCCACTTTCCGGAATCTCCAAATGTTGCAGATCCCTCAAGAGCTAACCCCTACTCTCTGTCATAACACATCCCAAGATCACACCTATTGCATTTGAATCCTCCGATTCTCTACTCAACTAGACTTCAGTGTGACAAAATGGATAAAATGCATGAATTCCAACAACACCAAGTAATAGGAACTGAATGGAGTCACCAAAGCACTGACAATGCACTGTACATTATTTGGGATGACACCACTGTTGGTTCAGAAAGGAATGTGATTCCATTCACTACGAATAATGTTACAGGACATCTTCTAATGTGTGTGTGTGTGTGAGCATGTGTGAGATAGAACTCCCACAAAAAGAATTTAAAACCTAGTATAAAAACATATTTAATTATTGCAGTAAAAATGCTGACGAGCATAATTACAGGAAGTGAAAGGATGAAAATCTTTTTAAATCTGTCACTGATATCACTGGAAGCAAGTCAGGGCGATCAATCATTAGGGTCTATTTTGAGAAAGGCAAAAAAAGTGTAGAACAGTTACAAATAGTACAGAATAAAAGTCCCTTCCTCACCTGGCTTCAGTTTCAATCAGAACCTTCAGAACATACTGCTCGGGTGTGAAATTCTGCTTTCACAAAGGAGTTGGGTAGGTAGCTACCAAAGCTGGAATCAAATCATGCAACTCTAACAAAGTCTTTAATTCTGAGAGAAAAACAAATCTCTTGGGAAGAATTAACATAAGAACTATAAAACTGAGTTTATTTTCTACCAGAATTACCTTCTATTTCAATATTAAATTGAAAGAATATTATATACAATGTTCTGGAACTGCATTGTGAAGGAGTGAACAAGGACCTTAGCTTGGTGTACTGGGTGCTCAGGAGCAACTTTGAGCTACAGTGAACCTGAATCATAGAATCGCTATGACATGGAAGCAGGCCATTCAGCCCCTCGGGTCCACACCCATCCTCTGAAGAGCATCCACCCAGATCCCAGCCTCCCAGCCTATTCCTGCATTTCCCAGGCTAATCCATGGGAACCCGAGTTCCTGGCACTGTGAGGTAGCAGTGCTAACCCCTTAGCCACCGTGCCACCCTTGAGGGTTTGAATAATACTGTAAACTGTTCATATAAACCTCAAACTGGTCGGAGCATTCATCTGAACCTTGAAATGAGGTAGCAGCCGCAATCATTTCCATAGCTCTATTATAGTTCTATATTTTAAAATATCTTCTTTAATTTCTGCTGGGGAAGTGACTGTGTTGTTGTCCCAAATGCATTAAGGAGAATCATTAAATTCCAAGATATTTCCAAATGTTTTAAACTAACCATATTCCAGGTCTCTTATCCTTTGAAGTCAGCTGCTGGGATTCACTGGGTGCTCCCGCCTTCTCGTACCTTATTCATGTAGCTACTCCTCAAAACTGCCTTGACATTGTGATCCGCCATGCACAGGGCAGTGCCAGAAACCCCCACCATTTCTCAGGGCAGGTGAATCCTCACTGGTATTCCCAACTCTGATTGGTTGATCATCAGTCAGCAGACAGGCTTGTTTAGAGATGTTCAAAGGAGAGATATACTTGGATTTGAGAGAGAGAAAGAGAGAGAGAGAGAGAGAGAGGACTGGCATGGTGAAAGAAGAAGGAGCTTCAAGGACAACACCTCAGCTCCTCAGTAACTTCTTCAATGAGTCTACCGGCAGATCTAAAAGGAAAGGCTGGCTCATTGGCATATGAAGTTGCAGGATATAATATTGAGAGAGGGGGTAATCAGGACTGTGTTGACATATTTTACTCATCAACCTGTTCAGAGATGTTATTACAGGCCCCTGGAGCAAGTGGAACTTGAGCCCAGGTGTCCCAGTCCAAGGGGTAAGGAAAGACTGTGCAAACCGCCCCACAGACAGATGGAAATAGTTTATTAGCCTCACACGATTGATCTATCTTTTAAGACCTTTGCTAATTTGATTTTGGGTACATGGCAGTGGGTGCCTAACATGAACATTCCATTAGTGCACAAGCTCAGAGGGCAGTTGAAGTTGGAAAACCAAGTTTGGTGCTAACGAGAAAATTTTGATCATAAAAGCTGATGGGGTGACTGTGTTGTTAGCCCAAATGCATTAAGGAGAATAATTAAATTCAAAGGTATTCCCAAATGTTTTAAACTAATCATATTCCAGATCTGTGGTCTGTAACACAGTGCTCAATGACCTTACTGAGCTGAAAAATTACAGATTTCAGGTCAGAAGTCACACGACACTAGGTTATAGTCCTACAGGTTTATTTAAAATCACAAGTTTTTGGAACACCTGATGAAGGAGCAGCACTCTGAAAGCTTGTGGCTTCAAATAAACCTGTTGGACTATAACCTGGTGTCATGTGACTTCTGATCTTGTCCATCCCAGTCCAACACCAGCACCTCCACATCAATTATTCCAAACACACCTGGGATAGAAAGGGGTTCAAAATATTCAGCCAAGGCTCCAAACCCTGATTTCTATTCAGTATCATCTCCTGAAAAGTGTATGGATCAAAGTCTAGGTTGGACCTGGTGTGGCTGTTAAACAGCTTGTTAAAACGCACCATCTCCACAGGCACATTAGTCACTTGACCCAGGCATCGGAGAATTTAAACACCGTGCTTCCTGAGATAGAGGGGAGTTAAACAGAAGTGAGTCTTGGTTCAAAGCCCAATGCGCCTGATTTTAACTGTGCTTTGGTGAATGGATTAAAATTAGACCTCATATATTTCTTAGGGGAAGACCAAATATCTTTGCTCGATGAAATGCTAACGAAAGAGGCTTGGCCACATACATATTTGGAAAAACCAATAAAATATTGGCAGCAATATTATAAATTTCACTGCCCTGTTCGGATGGCATTCTTCTCCAATTCTCTCATCAGAAACAGTCCATCTAAACACTGAAGGGTTGAAAGCTGCATTGATTAAACATGTAAGTAGCAAATCAATGAAATAAAACTTTCACGCTCCAAGGACAAGACTTCAGAACAACATCGACCACAACACCGTACAACCCTGTCATGGCAACCACTGCCATGGCAAACACGTGTCCGAGTGTCGATATGGATACCACCATTACATATAGGGACACTACCCACCATATACATGGCAAGTACTAATGTGATTCAGCCTACGTTGTCTATCTCATACACTGCAGGCAAGGAAGTCCTGAGGCATGGTACATTGGCGAGACCAAGTAGACGCCACAACAATGGATGAATGGACACCACACAACAAACGCAGACAGGGATGTTCCCTCACAATCAGAAACACTTCAGTGGTCAGGGACATTCAGCCTTGGATCTTCAGGTAACCATCCTCCAAGGCAGACTTCGGGATATGCAACATCGCAGAGTGGCCGAGCAGAGGCTGATAGCCAAGTTCAGAACCCATGAGGATGGCCTCAAGCAGGACCTGGGGTTCATGTCACACTACAGGTGACCCCATTACACTATACATTCTCACACACACACTCACATACAAGCACACATACACACACACTCTTACATAGTCATGAGTGTGGTGCTGTAAAAGCACAGAAGGGCTTATGCCCAAAATATCGATTCTCCTATTCTTCGGATACTGCTTGACCCTGCTGTGCTTTTCCAGCATCACACTCTCAACTCTGATCTTTAGCATTTGCAGTCTTCACTTTCTCCTACACTCTTACATTCTCACACACTCACGCAGACCCTCTCTTATGCACACGCTCTCTCTCTCTCTCTCAGACACACACGCACACACATAAGAATTTGCATGTGCAGAATTGTCATTGCAGATATATTCTATTTTGCTCCGAAAGCTAGTACTTCGACATAAACCTGTTGGACTATAACCTGGTGTTGTGTGATTTTTAACTTTGTCCACACCAGTTCAATACTGGCACCTCCTCATCAATGCTCCAAGATGATCACGCAGAATTTGTCACAGACACAAGCAGCAATAGAAACATTCTAATTAAGTCAAATGTATAGGAGATCCATTATTAAGGATGAGATTGCAAAATACACAGAAGTGCATAATAAAATACAACTAACTCAGCACAGCAACATCAAGGCATGGCTATGCCTTACAAATCTGTTAGAATTCTTTGAGGAGGTAATGAGCAAGTTAGTCAAAGGAGAGCCACTGGATGTGATCTATTTGGATTTCCAGAGGGCCTATGACAAGGTGCTGCACAAGAGGCTGTTCAATAAGATAACATCCCATGGTGTTGGGAGCAAGGTACTGGCATGGGTAGGGGATTGGCTGACTGGCAGAGTGCAGAGAGTAGGGATAAAGGGTTCTTTTACAGGTTGGAAACTTCCGTAGGGGTCACATTATAGATTAATCATCTGGACGAAGGAACTGAGAGCAGTGTTGCTAAGTTTGCAGATGACACAAAGATAGGTGGAGGGACAGGTAGTGTTGAGGCTGCAGAAAGACTTGGACAGCTTAGGAGAGTGGGCAAAGAAGTGGCAGATGGAATACAATGTGGGCAAGTATGAGATTATTCAATTTGGTAGGAAAACTACAGGTATAGACTATTTTCTACAAGGGGAAAAGCTTCATAAATCTAACAGACACAGACTCGAAGTCCTGTTCAGGATTCTCTTAAGGTTAACACGCAGGTTCAATTGGGAGGTAGGAAGGCAAAAGCAATGTTAGCATTCATTTCAAGAGAACTCGAATACAAGAACAGAGATGTAGTGTTGAGGCTGGATAAGGGTCTAGTCAGATCGTGTTTAGAATATTGTGAGCAGTTTTGGCCCCATATCTAAGGAAAGATGTGCTGGTATTGGAGACAATCCAGAAAAGGGTTTCAAGAATAATCCTAGCAATGAAGGGCACATCATTTGAAGAGCGGTTGAGGACTCTGGAGTTTGATGGAGTTTAGAAGAATGGGGTGGAATCTGACTGAAACTTACAGAATACTGAGAGGCCTGGATGCAGTGGAAGTGGAGAAGATGTTCCCACTAGTAGGAAAAATTAGGACTTCAGGGCCCAGCCTCAAAATGAAGGGACAACCCTTTCAGACTGAGATGAGGAGGATTTTCTTCAGCCAGAGAATGGTTAATCTATGGAACTCATTGCCGCGGAGGGGCTGTGGAGGCCAAATTTAAGACA
Organism: Chiloscyllium plagiosum; assembly: GCF_037043375.1. NCBI lineage: Eukaryota > Metazoa > Chordata > Chondrichthyes > Orectolobiformes > Hemiscylliidae > Chiloscyllium > Chiloscyllium plagiosum. The sequence goes on from NW_028270142.1 coordinate 19,007,918, forward strand.
GAGATAGATAGGTTTATGATTAGTAAGGGGATTGGGAGTTGCAGGTTGAAGATGGAAGAATGGGATTGAGACACATACCAGCCAAATCGAATGGTGGAGCAAACACAATTGGCCAAAAGGCCTAATTCAGCCACTATGTCTTATGGTCTCAAATCCTAGATGAACATATGTTGCAAAAACACTTGTCCACTAATGTAGCTCAATGGCAAAATGAAACTTTCCCTCACTACTAAATTGTTTAATTATTTGAGACTATAAAAACACAAACCATCTAGTATTGGTTACTTCTGTTGCAGAGATGTGCGTCCAAAGTTCTGGTCAGTTAAACCTGTCATCCTGAAATGGATGAAAAATGGATACTGCCACTTCACTGTGTAATATTTGCAGCAACATGCGCCAGGTAAATACCATCTCCAATAAGACAGAATGTAACCATCTCCTTTCAACATTATCATTACTGCATTTCCCATTAACAACAGCTTGGAGGTTAATACTGACCAGAAAATCAATCAGAATAGCCATATACATACTGTGGCTTCAAGAGTAAGCCATAGGTTGGAACAAAGCACAAGTCAGGAGTGTGATGGAATACTCCCCACTTGCCTGATGGGTGCAGCTCCAACAACACTCAAGAAGCTTGACATCGTCCAGGAGAAAGCAGCCTGTGTCCCATCCACTAACTTTAACATTGATCCCCTCCATTGCTGATGCACATTGGGAGCAGTAAGTACATCTCTAAGGGGCACTACAGAAATGCACCAAACTTCCTTCAACAGGATCTTCCAATGCCACATTTGCGACCACCTAGAAAGACAGGGCAGCAGATGCATGGACTTGCAGCCATCTAAAATATATCCCCTGTTCCTTTGCAGTCACTGGATCAAAATCCTGGATCACCCTTCCTAACTGCATTGTGGTTCTACCTATAACCCAAGAACTCTGGCAATTCATGGAGACAACTCACCATCACCCACTCAAGGGCAACCATGAATGGGCAACAAATTCTGCTCTTGCCAACGATGCCCACAGCTCAGGAATGAAGAAATGTTCTTTTTCTTGACTGTACTGGAAATCAGGTTGCTTCTTGTTGTCAGTTTTGAGCTGATGAATAATCCGACAAATACTTGGCTGAGTTTAATTATGTCATTTACATGATAACTACCACTAATTCATCAGTTACTCTTTCTGAGTTTAGTAGTGTCTATTTAAATACCACCATGCTGAGTGAATTCTTACTTATTTAATAGTTTTTGCATGTGTAATTATAGCATGGCATCAAACTCAAGGGCAATTTTGACGAAGGTCCATATCTGAAACATTACTCTAGAAATATTCTGTGAAGGCGAATGTCCTATTTTTATCTTGAATTCTGCAGGATGTAGTATTTTGATTTCTTTTTATCTCAAAATATCGGAATTGGAGATAGTTAGGTAACTTTTGGAGAATTAATGGTCTGTTGAAAACCCAAATACTAATTTTTAAAATCCATTAGATTAATCTGTTGTGAAACACATGCTTAGAATTAACAATATCATTGAATTTTATAGAAAATATAGGAGGCCATTCAGCCTGTCATGTCTGTACCAAGATCTGAAAGTATTGATATACAAGTCATTTTTTTTAAAAATCTATTTTTATTAAAAAGGATTTCTTTTCTTTTGAATATTACAATAACTACAAAATCAAACAACTCAAACAAATGTTAAAAAACAAGCTCACTAATTACATAGATAAATAACTAATAACTAAACTAAAAAAGGAAAATCTTAACAATAATAGTAATAATAATAATAATAATAACCATAACACAGCTCAATGAAACAAAACAACAGCCCTCGGTCATGAAGCGCATAAATTTATACATATTCATATATGCACAGTTCCTCCCCTCTGGATACCGGCTTCATTCCGCAGAATTGCCATGGCTATATCAAGACTCTCATTAGAATGGCAGACAAATCTGTACCCAGGTAGTCCAAAAAGGGCCACCATATCTTACAGAAATTCTCATGTTTATGGTTCACCATATTTGTAAGAAAGTTCAAGGGGATGTGCCCCATAACTAGCTTACACCAGCCCACCAGCCCCGGGGGATTTGCAGACACCCACCCCTAATAGAATGTTCTTTCTTGCACAAAAAGCGAAGATACTAAAAAGCCTTTTTTTGTGTGTATCGAATGAAAGTGAATTAACAAAGCCAAGAAGAAGAGATATCGGTTCCATCTCCACCTCCGTCCCCAAGGCCTTCTCGATTTCGCCTACCACAGCACTCCAGTATGCCTGCAGTCTGTGGCAGGACCAAAGACAATGAGTGAGCGTGCCCATGCTCACTTCACATTTAGATTAGATTGGATTCCCTACAGTGTGGAAACAGGCCCTTTGGCCCAACCAGTCCACACCGACCCTCCGAAGAGTAACCCACCCAGACCCATTTCCCTCTGACTAATGCACCTAACACTATGGGCAATTTAGCATGGCCAATCCACCTGACCTGCACATCTTTGGACTGTGGGAGGAAACCAAAGCACCCGGAGGAAACCCACGCAGACACGGGGAGAATGTGCAAACTCCACACAGACGGTCACCCAAGGCTGGAATCGAACCTGGGACCCTGGTGCTGTGAGGCAGCAGTGCTAACCACTGAGCCACTGTGCCGCCTCAAAAGGACACATTGGAGATGTTCCTGCTTTAAATTTAGCAAGGTGGTCTGGGCCAGATGGACCCTATGGAGAATCTTTAATTGCAAGGCATGGGTTCTGTTGCAAATTGAGATCCTTCTTGCATTTTCCTCGATATTCTCCCATATTTCAGAAGAGATCTCAACGTCCAAGTCCCTCTCCCATACCTTACAGAGCCATTCGGTCTTGTCCGAGGGACCCTCTCCCAATACGTGATAAGCATTGCTAATAGATAATGTACCCCCAGCATTCAACACCCTCTTCTCAATTTCGGACCTATAAGGATTTAGTTAGAAGAGTGGTCTCTTTTTGTATTAAATTCTAATTTGAAAGAAATGAACGAGGTCCCTACTGGGCAATTCATACTTCCAACTGGTCAAAGGACATCAATATGTTCCCTTCGAATAAATCACCCAAGCAAGACACGCCCCTAGCTGCCCATAGTTTAAAGCCAGAGTCCATCATCCCTGGCTGAAAGCCGGCATACCAACTATGGTTGTCAAAAATAATGCTTTGGCAACATTGCCCTGACCCTAACACATTGCCCTCCAAGCCTTGACAGTATTGATGATATTAGGCTTTGGCAATGTTCCTTAACTATTCTCATTTTGTCTAAGACCAACAGGCTAATAAGGGGGCATCATGCTTGAGATGCTTCAATGTCCAACCAAAGTGAGTGAGAGTCGCCCCAGGGCCCAATCATTCACCTAAGAGAGCAACAAGCTTAACTGATAGTTTTTGATATCTGGGAGGTCCATTCCTCCCAGTCTGTGAGGTAACTGCAGTTTAGTCAATTTAATTAGGCACCACTTGCAATACCAGATAAAGGAACTGAACCAGCTGTTCAGTCTTCTAAATATTTGTTTAGTAAAAAGCAAAGGAAGCATTCGCATAGGATACAACAGGTGGGGTAGAAAGTTCATTTTAATGAGGGCTATCTGCCCTAACCAAGAGATCAGAAGCACATCCCATCTACAAAGGTCCTGCCTGATCCTTTGAGGAGAAAGTGAGGTCTTCAGATGCTGGAGATCAGAGCTGAAAATGTGTTGCTGGAAAAGCGCAGCAGGTCAGGCAGCATCCAGGGAACAGGAGAATCGACGTTTCGGGCATAAGCCCTTCTTCAGGAATGAGGAAAGTATGTCCAGCAGGCAAAGATAAAAGGTAGGCAGGAGGGACTTGGGGGAAGGGCGTCGGAAATGCTATAGGTAAGATAAAAGGTAGGGAGGAGGGACTTGGGGGAGGGGCGTCGGAAATGCGATAGGTAAGATAAAAGGTAGGGAGGAGGGACTTGGGGGAGGGGCGTCGGAAATGCGATAGGTAAGATAAAAGGTAGGGAGGAGGGACTTGGGGGAGGGGCACGGAAATGCGATAGGTGGGGGAGGGGTGTCGGAAATGCGATAGGTAAATCTTACCTATCGCATTTCCGACGCTCCTCCCCCAAGTCCCTGCTGCCTACCTTTTATCTTTGCCTGCTGGACACACTTTCCTCATTCCTGAAGAAGGGCTTATGCCCGAAACGTCAATTCTCCTGTTCCCTGGATGCTGCCTGACCTGCTGCACTTTTCCAGCAACACATTTTCAGCTCCTGCCTGATTCTGTCAAATAAATGGGCAAAATTGGCTTTAAATAGCCAATGAAAAACTGGAGTAATAAATATACGTAAGTAGAGATTGCCCTCCTGCGACCATCTAAAGGGGACCTGAGATCTGTCCTCAAGATCAGGCCCTCTCAGGAGGCCACCCATGGGCATGGCCTCTGATGTTATAACCCAAGAAGCCACTAAATAAATTGATGCATTGTATCACGTGTGGCACTGAGACTGTTGGGTTTGATAAGAAGACAAGAACATTATCCGCATACAGCGCGATTTTATGTGACTTGGTCCTCACTTCTAGAGTGGAGACATTGGGACCCCTACGTATTGTCTCCGCCAGCGGTTCGATCACCAATGTGAAAAGCAACGGTGGTAAGGGAGAGCCCTATCGACTGCCCCGACAAATATTAAAATTGCTTGAAGGTACACCATTGGTGAGGACCGCAGCAAGAGGATCACTATACAAAACGTCCAGCCACCTGATGAAGGTCTCTCCCAGGCCAAACCACTTCAAAGTATGAAAACGATATGGCCACTCGACCCTGTCAAATGCCTTTTCCGCATCTAAGGTGATCACCAATCTCTATATTTATTGTTGTTGGCATACTTGGATCATGTTATGTAATCTCCTACATTATCCATCAATCTGAGACCTTTTATGAACCCCATCTGGTCCTCTTAATGATGAAGGTCAGTAAAGTTTCTAGTCTTAATGCCAGAGTCTTAGATAGGACTTTGAAGTTGACATTCAAGAGTGAGATGGGCATATGGGAAGCACAGTCCTCCGGGACCTTCCCTTTTTTAAGAATGAGAGAGATGTTCGCCTCTTCGAGATGGTGGGAGGAGGCCACAACTATGTGAGTCATTAAACATACTAAGCATCGGCCCTGACAATATACTTATAAATTCCTTATGGAGCTCACTGGGGAGCCTGTCAGGTCCCAGCGACTTCTCATTCTGCAGCTGCCTCACAGCCACCTGCAACTCTTACTCTGACAATGGGGCATTGGGGAGAGACTCTTGTTCAGGGGTCACTCCCAGAAGGTCCAAGTTCTTCAAAAAAGACTCCATCCTAACCTGCCCACTCTCACAGCTTTCAGCTTGGTATAATTATAATTCTGGTAAAACTTCCAGAATGCTGCATTAATCCTTTTAGAATCCTAGGTTAAATTTCCAGTGTCTTCTCTGATCGAGGTAATGGCTTTGGGGGCACTCCTTTTCCTAGCAAGGTATGCTCGGTACTTGCCCGGCTTATCCCCATGCTCAAACAGCCTTTGAAATGCAAATGTAAGCTCCCTCTTGGCTGTCCATGTGAGCATGGAGTTCAGTCTTGACCAAAGCGCCGTGATCCTCTGCAGTTTAACCAATGAGGGCCTGTCAAAATATGCCTTTTCAGCTACTTTCAGACATGTCTCAAGCAAACGTTGCTGCTCACCTGCCTGTTGCTTCTTACTGGCTCAACAGGAACTAACCAACCCCCTAGCATAGGCTTTAGCTGTTTCCCAGAGAATGGATGGGCTGCAGGCCGAGCCTGAATTAATGTCTAAAAAATCCCTGAACTCAGTCGAAGAGAATTCAATAAACTTGCTATCCTGAAGGATAAAGGGGTCCAGTCACCAGTGCTTCGAGCCTACCACAGTATCCTTACTCTTAACCATTAAATACACTGGGGCTTGATCGAAAACAGTGATATTGCCAATTGTACATGACGCCATTGAGCCCAGATATGCTGCGGGGGTCAGAGAAAGATCAATCCTGGTATAGCATTTATGTGGGTTCGAAAAGAATGTCAAGTCCCTGCCAGGAGGGTGAAGGTGCCTCCAAACATTGACCTACCCCAATTCAGCACACAAATCCCTTAATTGTTTAGTTCGCAAAGAAGATATCAGCGGGCCTTTGGGCAATCTCTCTACCGTGGGGTCTATGAGACGATGAAATCCCCTCCTACAATGATATGTTGAGATGCAAGATTAACCAGTCTAGAAAGTGTCTATCAAGAACTGAAAGGGGTAGATCAGGGGACAGTAAACATTTAAGATCCCATATCCTTCCCCATGTATCAAAGCTTTAAGGATTACAAATCTCCCGTGTGTGTCTTTAATCCACTCTACTAACTTAAATGGGAGATTCTTTCCAACTAAAATAGCCACCCCTCCACTCCTCGTATTGAAAGATGAAAAATAAACCCGGTCATACCCATTCTGTTGCAACTTCAAATGCTCTGCATTATCCAGGTGTGTTTCTTGTAATAAGGCATATCCACACTCTCCCTTTTAAGGCTGGAAAGTACCTTCTTCCTCTTGACAGGTGAATGACTTCCCTTAATATTCCAGGTGCACCACTTAAACACATCCTTAGCCATAACCCTCTATAGCACCATTTAGACTCTAGAGAGGAAGATCCCAAACTACATATTGCTGAGCTTTAATGCAAAAACTCCACAAAACCCAAAAATTACACAGATTAAAATAACTACAGCCAACAAATCTACAAAACTTACAAAAACTATATACAGCAACAACAGAAAAACAAAAAGTTGCGAAAGGCATTGATTGGAGGAATTTACCCCCCACTCAAAGGGGGTATCTACACATCCGATAACCCTACTAACCATCCCAACAGGCTTCTCAACTCTTACCAGCTAGGGTCGCACCACATATACCAACCACCTGGTAGAAATCAAAAACCACCAATAGCAAGGTTAGCACGACAGACAAGTAAAAATAAATATGACACCCATCCCTTAACATAACTTAGAGATTAAAGATAAATACTCTATCCATCCCAGACACCATTTCACGCAACATATTGCCAGAAAGGAGACTCTACCAAGTCCTTTTTGAAGAACAACAAACTTGAATAGCTCTGTCCTCTATGCCTATTCGGCCATTCGACTAAAGTCAACATGTCCACAATGTTCTTCGCTTTCTCTGGCAAGTCGAACAAATGAATGGATCCATTAACCTTGATTTGAAGCACCGCTGGATATCTTAGAGAATACTGCATCCCAAGCTCTCTCAATCTCCTCTTTACACCATCGTAGGATTTCCTTTTCTAGAACAATGGCGTCGAGTTGTCTTGTAAAAACATGACCTTAGAGCCGCCACATACCAATGTCCTCGGGCTTTCCCTTCCCCTGTGCACTAGAGGTTTCCACGACCCTCTACTCTTCTTTATAATGATGGAACCTTACCAGGACAGACCATGGGCACTGATTTGCGCCAGGTTTTCATGCTGCGATCCAGTGGTCTCTTTACATTGTTATCCTTCCCTTCTCAGCCTCCAAACCAAGGAATTCCGGGAACCACTTCTCAAAAAACTCCACCAGCCGCTCACTTTCCGACCCCTCCGGTACGTCAACAACATGCAGGTTCTTTCTTCTGCCCCTGTTTTTGATGTCCTCTCCAGATCCAACAGACCACTGACCCGTGTTTCCAGGGCTTCAATCCAGGGTCAGTCTCTGCGTCTACCTCGCAGCCCGATACTGGAGCTCATCAGTCCTTTTACCAAGGTCTTGCAACATAGCAGATACAGGAGCCAGTTTCTCTTTGATTTTTTTCCTGGACCTGCCTCCCCAGGACTTTGCAAGATTTGGCCAGCTCCTCAACCAGGGCCTGGTGAGTAAGCAAGCCCGCTGCTTCAGTGGGCTGGGCCATGGTCCCGGCCCCAGGGTGAGCTTCCTCCTTTTCTTGGCATTCTCCAGCTGCAAGGACAAAGTTAATTTTTGGGGGGTTTCTAGCTCCTTTACTGTGTTTTTACTCACAGTAAAGTGTATGGGATGGGTTCCAGCTCTGTCAGGTTGATGTTGCAGTACGGAGCCCAGCAAACGCGATCCTAACTGGACGCTGCCATCTTGGAACCTTCCATAAAAGTCATTTTAATAGGGAAGTACATCCTCTGAGGACCATGGAAATAGTAAATAATTATTACTTGCCATCAATTTTTTCTTTGCACGGATTTATACAATGCTAGTGAATGACATTTATGCAGATTGCACAGAGACATCCAGTTACCATGTAACATCTAACAAAGATTTGCCATCCTACTTGTGGAGACAACACAAGTAACAGAAATAAGTCCATCTTCAATGGATGGGAATGGAGTGATTTTATTTTGTTCTTCCCTCAAAACATTTCCACCTGAATTGGCTGAATGTTCATTGTGTTAAGAAAAGTCTATTTTTAAGCACATTTCAGAAGATCATTACACCAAAATTATCTTATCAGATTTAAAATGTTGCATGTTGCCTCACTTCACAACTCCATGTGTTGAGATGGATTCATAATCCTACTTATTTAATCATATATATCCTACATAGCATTTTCCTAAAATTAATTTCTTTTGAATTTCCCTTTTGGTGTGACTTGGTTTTCTTCATATCTCTGAACCTAATGTATTAAAAGATAGAGCATGGATACTTACTTCCACAAGAGGGCCTCCCAATTAAAAACAAAGCCCAATATTCTCAGAGACTCTCAATATGATATTATATTGGTGCTGGGTTGTATTTCAAGGGGAAGAAAGGACTTGTGTGCTGGCAAAAGTTATGAACTAAACAGTTTCAAAAGTATTAGGTGAAAGTGAGTACTGCAGATGCTGGAGATTAGAGTCAAGAGTGTGGTGCTGTAAAAGCACAGCAGATCAGGCAGCATCCGAGGAGCAAGAAAATCGACGTTTTGGGCAAAAGGCCTTCATCAGGAATGAGGCTGAGAGCCTTGGAGGTGGAGAGATAAATGAGAGGGGGGTGGGGCTGGGGGGAATGTAGCCGAGAGTTGTGAAAGTATGTCTGTAATGTGCACAAAATATTCCAGTATGGAGATAAAGGCTGTTTTCTTGTGTTTCATCAATACTTTGGCTAACAATTCAAGAACAATATTGTTAATTATCATTGCTATCTAAATTTCCACGATTGTGACTCATTGATGCTGTTGCTATAAATAAACATGAAATTAGCAGTTCCGGAAGAAGGTGAAGCAGAGATTCTGTTCTTGTTTGTGGTAGCTGACACCAAGCCTGCACGCTGGCACTTAGAGCAGGAATATAAATACATGTTAACACTTACAGCACTACAATGTCATAGACTGACAAGTTTAAAATCATTCTGGTGCAATTCAATCGTAAAGGTTTTGTTCTTTGTTTTCATGGGTGATGCGTGTGAGGTCACAGTTTCTGCCTATCAGTCGCTGCCAGGAGATGATGGGGTGGCATGGTGGTTAGCACTGCGGCCTAGCAGCACCAGGGACCTATGTTCGATTACAGTCTCACACAACTCTCTGTGGGGAGTTTGCACATTCTCCCTGTGTCTGCGTGGGTTTCCTCTGGGTGTTGTGGGTTCTTCCCATAGTCCATAGATGAACAGGCTGGGTAGATTGGCCATGCTAAATTGCCCATTGCAGGATAGGTGGGTAAGCCATGAGAAATGCAGGGTTATAGGGTAAATGTAGGTGGGAGGGTCAGTGTGGACTTGATGGGCTGAATGGCCTGCTTGCACACTGTAGGGATTCTATGAATGATGGCTGTGGTGAGCCACCTCCTTCATGTCGCTGACTGGGCCAGCATTTGTTGCCCATCCTCATTTGAGAGAATGGCGGTGAGCTGCCTTCTTGAACCGCTGCAATCCATTTGCTGTTTAAAACCCACAATTTCACTAAGGAAGGAATTCCAGGATTTTGAGTCAGCAACATTGACGGAACTGCAATTTATTTCCATTTCAGGATGGTGAGTGGCAGGAGGAGGTGTTTTCATGTATCTGCCCCCATTGTCCTAATTACTAAAAACAAAATCTTAACAAAATAAAAGCAAAATACTGTGGATGCTACAAATCTGAAACAAACACAGAATGCTTAACAGATCTGGCAGCATTAGTCTTGAGACAAACGGATTAGGAACTATATCAGACTCAAAACATTTTCTGTTTCTCTCTCCACTGATGCTACTAGACCTGGTAAATTTCTCCAGAATTTTCTGTGTTTGTTGCTGACTCATGCTTCTTTTTGTTATGGTCTGTAATTAAACGTAGAGTCATTGAGATGTATAGCACGGAAACAGACCCTTGGACCAATTCGTCCAGGCTGACCAGATATCCTAAATTAATCTAGTCCCATTTGCCAACATTTAGACCATATCCCTCTAAACCCTTCTTATTCATGTACCCATCCAGATGCCATCTAAATGTTGTAATTGTACCAGCCTCCACCATTTTCTCTGGCAGCTTGCTCCATACATGCACCACCCTCTGCTTGAAAATGTTGCCCTTTAGTTCCCTTTAAATCTTTCCCCTCTCACTTTAAAGATGTGCAGGTTAGGTGAATTGGCCATGCTAAATTGCCCATAGTGTTACGTGCATTAGTCAGGGGTAAATGTAGGGGAATGGGTCTGGGTGGGTTGCTCTTCAGAGGGTTGGTGTGGACTTGTTGGGCCGAAGGGCCTGCATCCACGCTGAAGGGAATCTAATCTAATCTAATCTAATCTTAAACCTATGCCACCTAATTTTGGACTCCCCTACCCGGGCGAAAGATCTTGACTATCCACCCTATCCATGCCCCTCATGATTTTATAAAACTCGAAGGTCACCTCTCAACCTCTGATGGTCCAGGGAAAACAGTCCCAGCCTATTCAGCCTCTCCCTATAACTCCAACCCTCCAATCCTGGCAACATCCTTGCAAATCTTTTCTGAACCCTTCCAAGTTTAACAGCATCTTTCCTACAGCAGGGAGATACCAGGGTGCCAACAGGTTAAATTACCTTCAACAGAGCAAAGAACTTCAGATGCTAGAAACATGAAGCAAAAACAGAAATAGATAGAGAAACTTGGCAGGTCTGGCAACATTTATAGAAAGAAAGCAGAGTTAACGTTTAACTGTGTGCCAAGGCCAGACCACAGATTTATGCACCTCTCCCAATATAGGGTTATGGTCCTGTTAAACAGACAATACCATGCAAGTGGGAATGTGTACCATTACTGTATGTCCAGTCACACCAGCTTTTTTAACTGATCCAGTAGAGAGAGGCAGAGAGATATTAAATGAGGACTAACCAGATTCCTCTAATTCTTGTTTCATTTATGAGGAATTTGCAAGTGCTTGCTTTATAATCCTGCAGGACCAATGGAAGGTTGATTGCTGTAAAGGATGGATAGTTTCTGGTAACACCTACTGGGTTTACTGAATGGGAAAGCAGACTGAATGGTCTCAATGACTGGCAGAGCAGACTTGAATGGCTGAATAGCCTACTTCTGTTCCTAGGTGTTGTGGTCTTATAATGACTCTCACCCACTTCATCTTCCAAGCAAATATGTCTTCCTGTGCTCTGTGCATCCTATTCTCTGAGTGGGATTACCTCCACCTCTCTTCCTCCTGCATCATCATCAATGGCTTTCACATGCCCTTCCAACAAACTCTCACTTTGCCTCATCACAGGAAGCACTACCCCAAACCCAGCACCCTGACTGACAGCCCCTGACTGATAATGCCCAGGGCTGGTTATATTTGGCCTGCAGAGCAGACCATGGCCCAATCCCTGGACTACAAAGATACAGAACCCCCGACTCTGGGAGGACCAAATGATTGACTAACAGAGGGTAGCTAACTCTCTGAACTAGAATCGGACGTGGCCTTGACTGGCTATGGTGTCACACCATTGATTGACTACAGTTAGCTCTCTTTGACTCCAACATGACTGTTTCCTTTGACTTTCAGACATGACCATTTGGTTGAAGCACATGCAATGGGTGAGTGCTAAGAAATGAAGCTAAGAAATTTAAGGTGCACTCTGTGTCGATAAATGAAATGCGTATGTGTTCTTGCGTGCAAAGAGAGCGAGCAGTAGTGTGCAGGACAGAGTTTTCCTTGAATTCCAAAGTTGAATGGCTGAAGTGGTGAGAGTTGGATCGAGAGCAGGCGTGATGATGTGGTGCAGCTACTTGATTTTCAATTCTGACTTGTGTGGAAGAAAGGTGAAGGGGGACGGTGCACACGGGACATTGAGGTGAAGACACTGTTGAATGAAGACCTAGGGAAGCAAGCAGTAATGCCACATGGTTACCTCTCTGACTTTCATGTCCTGCCTAGTTTCTTGGGGAAGGAGGGAACTGAAAGTGGGGTAAAAATGGGCAAATTGAGCTAATAATAAGATCCAAATGTATGGAACAAAAGTATATCAAGGATTAGCCTAGGAATTGCACTTAATACTACACTCTGAAGTCACGATTTAAATCTTTAGAAGGGAATTAAAACAATTTTTCCTCAATGTTAAGATTCTAATATTTTCCATTATCGCCATATTTTCTCACTGCTCTTGGCTTTACTCAATAGACAATAGACAATAGGTGCAGGAGTAGGCCATTCAGCCCTTCGAGCCTGCACCGCCATTCAATATAATCATGGCTGATCATTCCTAATCAGTATCCTGTTCCTGCCTTATCTCCATAACCCTTGATTCCACTATCTTTGAGAGCTCTATCCAACTCCTTCTTAAATGAATCCAGAGAGTGGGCCTCCACTGCCCTCTGGGGCAGAGCATTCCACACAGCCACCACTCTCTGGGTGAAGAAGTTTCTCCACATCTCTGTCCTAAATGGTCTACCCCGTATTTGTAAGCTGTGTCCTCTGGTTCGGCACTCACCCATCAGTGGAAATATGTTTCCTACTGCCAGAGTGTCCAATCCTTTCATAATCTTATACGTCTCAATCAGATCCCCTCTCAGTCTTCGAAACTCAAGGGTATACAAGCCCAGTCGCTTCAGTCTTTCAGTGTAAGGTAATCCTGCCATTCCAGGAATTGACCTCGTGAACCTGCGCTGCACTCCCTCAATCGCCAGAATGTCTTTTCTCAAATTTGGAGACCAGAACTGCACACAGTACTCCAGGTGTGGTCTCACCAGGGCCCTGTACAGCTGCAGAAGCACCTCTTTGCTTCTATACTCAATTCCTCTTGTTATGAAGGCCAGCATGCTGTTAGCCTTCTTCACTACCTGCTGTACCTGCATGCTTGCCTTCATTGACTGGTGTACAAGAACACCCAGATCTCTCTGTACTGCCCCTTTACTCATGCTGCTTAAGGGAAGGGAGCGGAAATTCCATTCAGAGCAATCTTAGGATGCCCCGCTATTGACTAAATGATACCCATGGGAGAAAGTGAAGACTGCAGATGCTGGAGATCAGAGTCGAGAGTGTGGTGCTGGAAAAGCACAATAGGTCAGGCAGCATCCGAGGAGCAGGAGAGTCGATGTTTCAGGCATAATGGTGAAACGTTGATTCTCCTGCTTCTCGGATGCTGCCTGACCTATTGTGCTTTTTCAGCACCACACTCTCGAAGATAAATGAAACTCATTCAAAGCAGGGAAAAGGATTCATGGCATCTGTCCACATTTGTTCATCTTAGTTTACTCAAAGCAGCCTACAACATGGTGCATGTTGTGTTGTGCTTCAGGTTCACATTTTCTGCTATTTTGTAATAATGGAAATCAGCAAAATCTTAGAATATAAGAAAGAATTCCTTCACTGAAATGGTGACGTATGCCTAACTCCTGGGTGGGGACCGTGGGCAAGGTGGGGTAGCAGAGGGTTGCTTCTCATGATTTTTCAGATGGAAACAAAATGGAGAATGATTTACCCAAATCAGAGTCCATATATCTCCTTGTGGCCAGATGGAAAGTGTACAGGATAGACAGCATTCTGCCTGCTTCTTCTTATTTAAGAGATAAGGCCATAAAATGGGGAAATAAAGTATTGATGTGTATATCTAATTATTTCTTATCTGATGTACAACAGCCATACAGTCTCATAATAAGGGCATTATGTTGTTAGGTCTGTTACTCTTGTTTTTTGGCAGTTTCCAAACGCCTGGAGGACAATAGTTATTCAGTCCCACCCCCACTGTATATCATCCAGTACAAACCAGTTCTAAGCATTATATTTGCCAGGAAATACTGTCCAAGTAAATTACCAAAGAGTTTGCTGAAACCGTCTGTTCACTGCCTTGTTAAATTCATCAACATTAAAAACCAATACAAATTTGACCACAATTCTTCAACATCTATCTCCTCTTTTTGTCTCATCCAATTTGCAAGACACTAAAACAAGCCAGATTACCTAGAGGCGGAAATTTAATTTAAGTAAAGAACAGTGTCATGCCTCCGCACTTTATCCTGCACCAAGCTTTAACATGTCTAGATGTGGAGTTACCACAGGTCATTTCAAAGCGGAGGAAAACATTTGCTTCTGATTGGATGACTCATTGCCAAAAGACCACACACCCCTTAGCAAAGAAAGTATAAACAAGAGTCTGGCCAGTCTCCAGAGCAAATCCAGGCTCAGACACTAATTTGCTTAATATACGTGACACTGACTTCGAGACTGGCAAACAGAACTCAAATCCATCATCTGATAAAGTATGTGCAAGAATTAAAATGTCAACTAGAGTAATAAAATGCAACAGAACAGCAAACGCTTTGCTTGCAACACTGCACATAAATATTTGTGGTTGTTTCCATGCAAAGTATATTGAAGGGATCTTTAATTTGTAAATGCATAGTAGGTAGCTTAATTTGGTTTGCTAAAGATAGGAGAAAAGCTCATTCAAACTGATACATGTTAACAATATGAAGTATTAATGAAGATATGTACTAATTAATATATTCCAATTGCCAATATGAAAACAAGACCAAGGCAAGTCACTCTCACATGGATTACTTCAGACTGCAAAGAAGCCCAAAGTTGATGACAATATTGGGCAGAAAATGCAGGGATTCCATCACAGTATAGTGCATTTTACAACAATGGAGCTGAAATGTAAAAACAAAGGGCCCATTCCTACCAACCCAGTCATGGGGGTGGGGGTGGGGGGGCAGGGAGGTTATCCCACTGCAGGAAAACTGCAGTACAGTCACTCCAGGGATGAATTAGATCCAACATCTAGATGTCTCCCACAGCAACAGACTGAGATAAATGCAGGCCTCAGTTTTACAAGTACTTTTCTGCTGCCATCTCCAATGATTCCAACAGGATGGCATCTCAATATTTTAAAAGTTAATACTCCCTGCTCTTGCTACTTAAGTGCAGAAGTAACCTCTAAGAATGGATCTCAGGTGGAGTTAGTGTATGTCAAAAAGCAGTCTGAAAGGGTTACGGATTGGTGAGATGTAAAAATATTTGGAAGAAAAATCTAGCAGCTGACAGGTTGCTCAAATTCTGTACCTAAGCATAAAGCATGCTTAGGTACAGAATATATGGCGAGCAGTGAGATACAAAGCGAAAAGTTAAATCACCAAGTTAAGATACTATCATAAACTGTAAGAATGATGCCACTAAATGTTTTCAGCACAGGGTGACTGGTGCCTGCCATACCAGTAATATCAGTAAACTCAGGCGACTGACTGTGTGGAGTTTGCACATTCTCCCCGTGTCTGCGTGGGTTTCCTCCGGGTGCTCCGGTTTCCTCCCACAGTCACAAAGATGTGCGGGTCAGGTGAATTGGCCATGCTAAATTGCCCGTAGTGTTAGGTTAAAGGGGCAAATGTAGGGGTATGGGTGGGTTGCGCTTCGGCGGGTCGGTATGGACTTGTTGGGCCGAAGGGCCTGTTTCCACACTGTAAGTAATCTAATCTAATCTAATCAGTGAAATTACAAATTTATTTCTCAGTCATGGTAATGAACAGCAGGCAAGGCGGGAGGCTTAACATCTCGAGCAGAAGAACAAAGCATTATAAGAACAAGGACAAATATTTGGCCCCATGAGCCTCCACTAACATGATAGCCAATCTACAACTTAATTCTGGTAAAGTTACCATAGTCCTACCAGATTTTGTGCTGCTCTCCTGTTAGAGAGAAAGAGAGACAGCTGATAGTGGTTTAACCCAAGGGTCACTACACGTCAGCTAAGGGGAGAGGTTGCAGAGAGTGTGGAGTGCGGAGTGTGGGGATTGAACCCGTGCTTTTGGTATCACTCTGCAATGCAAACCAGCCATCCAACACCCTTAACTCCTGCAGCAAGTTAGCCTAGGCCAGTTCAATATTTCAAGCCTGATTCATTGCATGATGGGGATTCAAGAGTCAATAGTGACCCCAGCAACAGGCCAAAAAGCTGCTTCAATTAGCTGAGAGAGCTCTGACCTGGTTGTACACACAGTAGGCAATTAACTGCCTGCCTGGTATCAGAGCACACATCTCTTTAAGGGATGATGCTGCACCCTTTACAGTCATAGAGATTCTGACCTGTCCATGCTGACCAGATATCCTAAATTAATCTAGTTCCACTTGCCAGCATTTAGCCCAAATCCCTCTAAACCCTTCCTATTCATATACCCATCCAAATGCCTTTTAAAGGTTGTAATTGTATCAGCCTCCACCACTTCTCCTGCCAACTCATTCCATACACGCACCATTCTCTGTGTGAAAATGTTTCCCTTAGGTCCCTTTTAAATTCTTCCCATCTCACCTTAAACCTGTGCTCTCTAGTTTTGGGCTCCCCTACTCTGTAGAGAAGATCTTGGCTATTCATCCTATCCATGCCCCTCATGATTTTATAAACTTCCATAAGATCACCTCTCAGCGTCCAATGCCCCAGCCTATTCAGACTCTGTCTATAGATCAAACACTTCAACCCTGGCAATATCCTTGTAGATCTTTTCTGAACTCTATCAAGTTTTTCTATAGCAGTGGGACCACAATTGAATGCAGTATTCTAAAAGTGGCCAAACTAATGTTCCGTACAGCCACAGCAGGACATCCCAACTCCTTTACTCAATGCACTGATCAATAAAGGTAAGTGTAACTAACAGATTCTTCACTCCTGTCTACCTGTGACTACACTTTCAAGGAACTATGAACCTGCACTCCAAGATCTCTTTGTTCGGCAAAACTTATCATTAAATGTATAGGTCCTGCCCTGATTTGAATTTCTAAAATGCAGCACCTCACATTTATCTAGATTAAACTCCACCTGCCATTCCTCAGTCTATTGGCCCACCTGATGGAGATCCCATTGCACTCTGAGGTAACCACACACCACCAATTTTGGTGTCATCTGCAAACTCACTAACCATTCCTGCTATATTTACATCCAAATCATTTAAATAAATGACAAAAAACAGGGGACCCAGCACCGATCCTTACGGAATATTGATGATCATAGGCCTCCGTTTTGAAAAGCAACCCTCCACCACCACCTCTGTTTCCTACCTTCGAGCCAATTTTGTATCCAAATGGCTAATTCTCCCTGAATTCCATACACACTTTGCCTCTCCCCTCTTAATTGGAGGCTCAGTGCCTGTTCTGTCCTCTGTTGGTCTACTGGCAATGGCGCTCCTGCAGCCGGACAGAAGCAGCAGCGAGGGAGTAGGGCCCTGGAATGGAGGTGAGTGTGCTCAATATGACTGGGCCCATTCAGGCACGCTCTGCTAAGGTGGACTCAACTGGTGCAGGGGTTGGGAGTTGCAGGAGGTGGTGCTCATGTGGGGATTGCCCTTACCTCTTGGTGGAGGGTGGGGGGAGATGGTACACATGGAACCAAGGTTGACATCATGTACCCAGTATTCTTGCCACGTGGCTGAATGCCCACCAGCGGGAGAATGAATACCATCAAGGGCAGGAAGCCCCACTCGTAGCCCCTAATTAGCCTATGGGGGGAGAAAAGTGATCCTCTGAACCACGCCAGCTCCTCAGCCATTGCAAAGAAAGGCAACAGTCATATCTCTCCAAAAACTACCCACTTTGCCCCGCAAAGACCCATGAGATCTCAGTCGCTACCAAACAGCGGCTGTTAAAAAAAGAAAAGAAGAGCTTTTTTTGTATTTATGCACCTTTTTATTGCGGGACAATTTTCCAAATATTTATGGTGTTTTGTTTGCATGATGTAAGCTTGGCATTCACAGCTTACTCAGATGCACCATCTAGTGGCTGATACCAGTGCTCATTCTGGAGTGACAGGTTTCTGTCATTTTAAAGACTCCTATGGTGCAGTGGTCGTCTCCCTAACTTTGTGACTGGCGGCTCAGGTTCAAGTCCCACCTGCTGCAGAGGTTTATAATAACATTGCTGAGTAGATTGGTTTGAAAACAGGTAAAAAAAACAATTAAAAAGGCGAGCTGAAAGACTGGGTTTTCCCAGCCCTTCGGTGAAAGCTTTGGAAGGCTGGAGGTGGGGGCGTGGGGGGGCGGGGTGTCTGCTGGGAAAACAGACAAGGCACGTTGCATTGGAATGCCTCCCTGATGCATTTTTCCAAGTGCAGCTGGGAACACAAT
Organism: Chiloscyllium plagiosum; assembly: GCF_037043375.1. Classification (NCBI taxonomy): domain Eukaryota; kingdom Metazoa; phylum Chordata; class Chondrichthyes; order Orectolobiformes; family Hemiscylliidae; genus Chiloscyllium; species Chiloscyllium plagiosum. The sequence goes on from NW_028270142.1 coordinate 19,026,430, forward strand.
TGTTTCACAGGGGCAAGCGGAAAGGCAATTAAAATGCTTAAAACCCCTTTTAAGGGTGATTTTACAGCACTGGCATTTTGGGAGTAGCAATCCACTCACTGTGTTTGGAGGATGACTCCCTGTAATGGGTCACATGACATGATTGCCAACAGGCAAGGCTGCACACCAGCACATTCACCCAGATGGATTTCCCATCCATCCTGAGGGGCCTAACATCTTTGCCCCTCATAATTTCAGATTCAAATCCATGTCATGTTTACCCTCATAGAATCCCTATAGTGCAGAAAGAGGCCATCCAGCCCATTAAGTCTGCACTGACCCTCTGAAGAGGAACATCCCATCCAGACCCATACCCTAATCTTGTAACCCTGCGTTTACCATAACTAACCTGCACATCTCTGGACATTACGGACAAATATAGCATGGCTAATCCACCCAGCCAGCACATCTTTGGACCGTGGGAGGAAACTGGAGCACCCGGAGGAAACCCACGCAGATGCAAGGAGAATTCAACACAGACTGTCACCCAAGGCTGGAATCCAGCTGAACCCGGTCCCTGGAGCTATTATTTTTATTCATTCACAGGATGAGGGCATTGCTGGCCAGGCCAACATTTATTATCCATCCCTAATTGCCCAGAAGGCAGTTAAGAGTCAATCACGTTGCTGTCATGTGTAGGCCAGACCAGGTAAGGTTGGCAGTTTCCTTCCCTAAAGGAGATTAGTGGACCAGATAGGTTTTTCCTGACAATCGACCATGGATCATGGTCATCATTAGACTCCTAATTCCTGATTTTTATTTAAAATTGAATTCAAATTCCACCATCTGCCATGGCCGGATTCAAGCCTACATCACCAGAACACTAACCTGGGTCTCTGGATGAACAAACCAGCGATAATACTGCTAGGACAATGCCTCCCTCAATTGCCATTGATGTTAGTCACCATGCCTACTCTCACAACCATCAAATTGCTTTAGCTGTGCCCACTTGGGGTGCTGGCAAGGCACCAACACAAGTGGTTCTCTAAGCCCAGTGGCTGACAGATGGTAAGCTTGGAGGTGGTCAACTGAAGGGTCACCACCAGGAAGATTGGTCAGCTGGTCTCACTGTTGCCAGCTGGGGTATGGAACCCCCATTTCATTTGATATCTGGGTTCCCAACTTCAGTGATAAAATTTAGCTCCCCGTAAAAACACAATAAGAATGACCAAGATTGAATTTCTCATTTGGAACAAGTGTAAAGCATAAAAGATTTAAAAAAATCTCTATTTCTCATTACATTCTACTCCAATTTGGAATGCATAAACAGTCCCAAAGTAAATCACTCAGCTGCAGTGCCTTAAGAAATACTAATTATTTGCTCAGTCACGCTTGCTTTACAGATAATTTGTGCATTCTACACCTAAGCAGAATTGTACATCTGGTGAATCACAATTTAATGCATGGTGTGGAAGAAATACTGACTGAATCCTAGATTTTTCCTAATCAGCCTGTTTGGCGATGCTGTTACACACCTCTGGAGCAGGTGGGACTTGAACCCAGATCTCCTAGCTCACAAGGTTTATGTAGTAGCTTCTTACATCTATGTGCCCAAACTTCATTTCCCTGCTAGATTACTAACTCAATATGGGAATTCAGTTTTTCCACAGAACAACAGACTATTTAACAAGCTTGACAATGTTATAAATTGAATTTCGAGTTTGTTAGATATAGTTGCCCAAAAGAAATTCACTGCCAATTCATTTTGTTGCTGCAAATTGCTTTTTTCACTTCCTGCAGAAATTCTGCATTACACTGGGCTGAGAAAAGAGACTTCTTTTCATGTGTCTTCCTGTTATGAATCATAATCATTGCACCCTAAAGGAATTCATAGATGGCATAACAAAGCAAATGAGATGTATTCAAACAACAGTCAGAGGTGAGTACCGCAGACATGTCAAAGCATCCCACAAAGTGGTTCTCTATTTTCCGAAACGCGATCTTCAACCCATAGCTTCATTAAAGCTTTATGTTGCCCGTTGAAATTGAACTAAACCAGCCTTTCGAGAAGTGTTAATGAGTTTGCCAACTCCCACATTGTCGTAACATGTCCCTTTGTTGTCACAGAAGAAAAACTCTCGAGAAACAACAGAGGGAAACATCATTAGTTCAACCTGACAGGAATAGAATCCTGAAGAAGGGCTTATGCCCAAAACGTCGATTCTCCTGCTCCTCGGGGATGCTGCCTGGCCTGCTGTGTTTTTCCAGCACCACATTTTTCAACTCTGGTACTCCAGCATTTGCAGTCCTCACTTTCTCCTCCGGAATAGAACCCTGAAATGCAGCTGCAAAGCAATTCACCAAGATGCTGCTATCAACGACTTGTTAATCTAACATCTGAGACATCACTCTATTGACTCAAGTGCAATAGTTCAGGAGAATAATATTTGCAGCATTTAACTTTCTTTCTACAGCACTATTAAAACTGTTTACACTGGCACTAATGAGTGTTTTAAATATGAATAGTGCATTGCTTGCAACATTTCAACCAGAGTATGTGACCAGAATCAAGTTCATTACAGCCTAGGCTGCAATTCCTTACATTGGATTTGTGTTTTCAGGGAGCTGACAAACAAAGATCAGACTTGTCCCATAGTTGGGCAATATGGAAGCAGAAAGTTCATGATCTCGGGGCTTGCTCATGCATCTTGGTAATTGTTCTATTTCAAAACAATTAGGAACTATATTGTTATGTGCAATGTATCCAGAATGCCTCATTATTCATTACTGCATGACAGTACATGTACCAAGCTTACAACAGTTATTCCACTGCACATAGTGAGAGCTGAGAAATACATGTGGAGCTGAATCGTACGTTTGTTTTGGCTATATTGCAAGTACAAAATAAGACAATGGCATTCAGAAATCAGTCGGTCCATATTTTATATCACTCTGACAACAGAGGAAGGAAAGGATGTCACGGCATATTCTGTATCACTGTAACAGATGCTTCTGCTACCTAGAGTTGAGCAGTAGCAAAGAGCTGCATTTCACCTCAGAAAACTGTGAGATGACAGAGTCTTTTGGGTAGTACAACCTTGAAAAGTGGTTTCTGATCAGAAACATGAAACATTTGTTCAAAATGTATCAAGTTTGCATGGCCAGAAGATTTTAAGTATCACACCACTGTCGAGGAAACCAGCAATTCATCTCCACTTAAAGTACTGATTGAACTGAAACGTTAGCTCGCAAGACAGCTTGGAGAGATATCCGGATGGATGTACTGGCTAGGCATCTTCAAAGAGACTGAAAGAGTGATATCTACATTCAAGGCTTGCCAGAAGGGCAGAAACACAATGTAGAAAAAAAGAGATGACAGCTAATGATGTGCCACCCACAGTATGTCATACCGCGGGAACTGCTTCATTCGCACAAATTCACGAAGGACATCTTATTAGCAGAAAAATGCTCAAAATTCCCTTTTATCAGAAATGTGAAAGATTTCAGAGCTACAATCATCTCAGCAGTCAGCATTCTGTTTCTGAGCAAGGGATTTCTGATAATTGAGCTAAGTTCACCAGTTGGAAAATTTAAGTAATTTGTTGAATAGTATCGGTTCACTGTCACCATCTCAGCACATTAGCAACGGAGACAATTTTATGAAGCACATCAGACAGTCTAAAGAATTGTATAAAATGCTGAGCAACAAAGGAAGATCGAAGCATTGCCTTATAGTTACACACAACATAGCCAATACAGCATGCCAATTAACCACTAAGAACTTTGATCATCAAATCCACAAGGTGGAAGTATTACATCTCACACCCTAAGCAGTAACATCAATTATACTTCTGACAAAAAAAGCTGTAATAGTCTATGAAGGTGTTCAGTTCAATATGAAAACTGATTATTGATCTTTACTTCAGACAAAATTTGAAAAAGCACTTAATGACTGGAACAATTACATTGATATGTGTGGGCAATATTGTTTTTTAAAAGCCATTATATTGATATTGAGTCATAGAGCTGCACAGACCCTTTGGTCCAATTCATCCATGCCGGCCAGATATCCTAAATTAATCTAGTCCCATTTGCCAGCATTTGACCTATTTCTTTCTATTCCTATTCATATACCCATCTAGATGCCTTGTAAATGTTGTAATTGTAGCAACCTCCACCACTTCTTCTGGCAGCTCATTCCATTCATGCACCACCCTCTGCGTGAAAAAGTTGCTCCTTAGGTCCCTTTTAAATTTTTCCCCTCTCACCCTCAATGTACGCCCTCTAGTTCTGGACTCCCCAACCTAGGTAAAAAGACCTTGGTCATTTATACTATCCATGCCCCTCATGATTTTATAAACCTCTATAAGGTCACCCCTCAACTTCTGACGTTCCAGCAAAAATGGCCCCAGCCTATTCAGACCCTGCCTATAGTTCAAACCCTCCAACCCTGGCAACATCCTTCAAAGTCTTTTCGGAACACTTTCAAGTTTCACTTCATCCTTCCTGTAGCAGGGAGATCAGAATTAAATGCAGTATTCCAAAGTGGCCTAACCAATGTTCTGTACAGCCGCAACATGGCCTCCCAACTCCTACACTTAATGCACTGACCAATGAAGGCAAGCATACCAAACACTTTCTTCACTATCCTATCCATCTGCGACTCTACTTTCAAGGAGCTATGAACCTGCACTCCAAGGTCTCTTTGTTCAGCAACACTCCCTATGACCTTACCATTAAGTGCATAAGTCTTGTATTATTCAGAAATAATTGGGAACCATATTGTACATAACTATCCAGGTTGCCTCAACACTCAGTACCACACTATAGTTTATGCATCCGACTAAAATCTCTGAAGCACAAGGAAAATACATTTGATGACTGATCCTGTCTTTGTGTAAATTCATGTGATTACTTCAATTTGCTGGGGAGCACAAGACCGAACAATAACAGATCATCTCGTGATCCCCTCAGTGAAGTTAAGAGTCAGTCACATTCAAAGAGGTCAAGTTAGAAAATCTGAAACAGCGACTACTTTTAATAAAAAGATAAAGGTCTGATTTATGAGATGTCTTGCTGCCACTAACCAGAGTAAAGCTTTTCTCTCCACTCCTAAAAAAGTAATGGGTGTTACAGATTGAAACAAAATAAAATGAAACAAGGATTAAATAAACACATGTAGGGATAACTGATATAGAAAGAAGCAGAATGTCCAATAAAGAGAAAAATAACTGATTTCATATTGAAAAAAATTCATGAAATATTTATTAATGACATCCTTCTTTTACATTAATGATTCATAAGTCAATAGTGTCTACACAGCTTTGCACATTATGTTCTTTATGTACAAGCATCAGTCACCTCCATACAAACAGATGTGTCTGTATGATGCAAGTGTGTATGTGTGTGAACAATTTTCACATAAACCAAATGCAATATCAAATAGATGTTGTTGAAGCCTGATTGTGATGTAAGTGCAGTTGTACACATCAGTAATCCTATAGAATTCATCTTCCACTCTTTATAAAGTATATGAGGTAATGTTCACTGCTTCAGCTTTAATCCTTTCATGCAAATCAATGGAGTGCCAATTAATTTGACATATCTTGATCTGTTCAAGTGGGTTTGAATTTGAAGTTTGAATTCCCTTGGTTATGTGCACAGAGAGATATTTTTGGCCCTGGGTCTATAGGGAGGATTTTCCATATGGGTTTCAGACTTCTGACACCAGAATCAAATGGAGGTGAGGAGACTGACCCTGAGGATACCCAGCTGTGACTTACACCCCAGTTAGTGAGTAGAAGACAAAATCACAATCCAAATAAGGATAGGAAGTTCACGACAATGGGAGACCAAATGAGACTTTCCAACAGCGAAGAAGCAGGAAGTGGCGTTTTCAGGCAAGTGCGGGAAAGGGAATTGAAAAAGTCTTCAGAGACCAGCACCCCATCACCAACCACTCATTATTTACAAATGCATGGAATTTAACAATAGCACTACCTTTCATTGAATCAAGCATTCCAAGGCTCAATATCCCTGACATTCACCCTTTTAAGTCAGCCAGGGCTCCCTGATTGGACCAGATTAACAACTTCAACCAGGGAACTCATATTTTATGAGGTAAAGCTGACTGATCTTGTTACAATCACTAAAGGAACCTCTATTTGGAAGAGCCTTCTCTCTGTAGATGATAAGGCAATCTAAATTATCGTAATTAATGGATTTTGTTAGTGATCTCATGTAATCAGACAGCACCAGAGCCCCTGTTGCATGTGCCCAAAAAATATCCTCTTAGCAACTCTTGTCTGTTATACTAAATAAAGCCAAGCCAAGCAGCACAGCAGTCAGGCAGATAAGGGTGCAGCAGGGCAATGAGATCTGGAGACAGTCAACAGGGCCCTCTGACACAGAAGGGCAAAGGTTCCACAGCAGGGTGATAAGCTCAAAAGACAGTGGACAAGACAGTCAACGTGGGTGAAGACTATCATTGGGACTGTATTGATGGTCTCACTGTCCAGGCTGGTTGAGGAGGTAAGGGGGCGAAACAAGAAAAAGCTAGATAACTGCAAAGTACAACGACACACAGAGTTGAGAAATAAAAGGGCACATAGAAAGTCCATCAGCTGAAAGTGTGGGAGGAATCAGGATGCAGTCATCATGACTGAAGGACTCTGTCAGAGAGAGCTTTGTCCATCCAGTATTAATGAGGGTCATGGGTGCAGGAGACAGGCCATTTCAAAACAGTTTCAACAGCACAAAAAGTAAATTACCACAACAGTCTGCTAGTATTTCAAGGTATTTGAGGATTCTGAGGAGCAGGATAAATTATTCTTCAGCGATATAACTGACTCACTAAATCAGGATTTCTGGTTCCCAGATCAAACAAACTCACTGCAGGATTTCACCTTCCTCGATTTCACAGAGCCACAAGGTGAATTCTATTATGCTAGTGTGATAATTAGCAAGCAGGAGGCTGGAAGAACACAGCGAGTCAGGCAGCATCAGGAGGTGAAGAAGTCAATGTTTTGGGTGTAACCCTTCTTCAGGGCTGGGGGGTTGGGGAGTTGGTGTACGGCGAGGTGCAGATAAAGGGAATGGGGGGCTTGACAGGGTGATGAGGTGGGGATGTATGGAGACAGGTGGACGATATGACCTGGCTGGTCAATGGGAGGAATGAATCCGGTTAGTGTTCACCTATCCCCATTTCACCACCCTGCCCCCAGCACCCCCTTTTATCTACAGCTCCCTCTACAGAGAAGGGAGGGAGCTCCTCTACAGAGCTACAGCCATTCCCAGTCCTGAAGAAGGATTACACATGAAACGTCGACTTCTCCATCTCCAGATGCTGCCTGGCTTGCTGTATTCTTCTAGCCTCCTGCTTGTTTACCTTTGAATCCCACATCCACAGTTTTTTTTGTCTCTAACATTTTAGGTAATGGCAAAGAAACTATGTTTATTTTAACTACAGTAGCTTCCATTCCTTCATACTGTACACCGAGATGAAGTCGTGAGCTTCTTCAATATTTGATATTCAGCTTCAGGATCCAGGATCTATTCCAGTAAGAGTATGTGAGCATATTGCTGCCATCATCAAAATATGAGAGAGAGAGAGAGACATCATTGATACATCATTGCGGATTGGTCTCTTGTTAAATGGAAACGCTTCTACAGTTTTTAATCTTCTTAATCCAGCAGTAGCAGAAAGGGATGTTGTTCCCGTGCATGATGTACCACCCTTTTTGAATGAAACTTCATCCCCAGGACCAGAGATAGATACTTAAAACTTTTGAGGAGAAATAGGGGTGCACTAGAAGTGAAGGTGACCAGTCTAAGAATAAGGGGTAAGTCAGTCGGAATAAGATGAGGAAGAATTTCTACACTCAAAGAGTTGTGAACCTGTGGAATTCTCTACCACAGAAAGCTATTGGAGCAGAGCAGTTAGTTATATTCAAGAGGGAGCTGGACGTGGCCCTTCCAGATAAAGGGATCAAGGAGTATGGAGAGAAAGCGGGAGTGGGATACTGAAATTACGTGATCAGACATGATCATATTGAATGGTGGTGCAGGCTCAAAGGGCCAAATGGCCTACTCCTGCATCCATTTTCTATGTTTCTATGTTGCAAAATGACATGCTAGATCTGCAAATGTCCTTTCAGTACAGAGTGTATGGGATATTAATGATTTGGTGGAGAAGATGGTCCTGAATTTACACTTACACCAAAACTCGGACTTAGTATTATTGTCTAAGGGAGCTGGAAGCATTTATCCCATCATCAAAGAACAAGGAATGCCAGTTTGACCAACTAGCATTTTTGAACAAAAAAAATCCATTATTTTGAGTGCACATATCAAAGTATGGAAAAGAAAGCCTCAGAGACTGAAAACCAACAGTTCCTTAGGGAAATTTGAACAGTTGCAGCAGCTACATGGCAATGCAACAAAACAAAGACTTCTAAGTCTCACAGTCCAACATGAATTATCTATCAGAAGACGTCCAGATGAACAGTAAGGTATCAGAAATGGACAAACATAACTGCTTCAAGAACAGGAGGAGTTGTTATTGATCAACAGGAGTGCTTAGAGAAAAGCAGAAACTTACAACTGAAAAGGAAGTGATTACAGAGAATTTATGGACCATCTAGTGTAGCGACAGTCAGTTCTCGTGAGAAAGTTGATGCATGAAAGAGCCATTGATGGAAAAGACTGACTGTCAATTAAGTTTGCAGAAGTCTATACAGGAAAAGTCTTAATTAATGAAAGAAATCAACGACAGAATGATTATGATCTTTGAAGGTGGAATTAAAAAAAATGTGAAAGAAAATGCACATCTTAAGCTTGCAATATCAAGCCAGCCGAAACTGTCAGACGAGATTAAAATTGGCAGGAGCAATGGACACTGAATGCCCTGCTATTATCCAATCTTCCATCATGTCTTTGGATCTGAATATTGCAGAGGAGCTTCTGAGGGATCCCACCCCCAATGATGGAATCCCAACACAGCCACGCTCATCTAACCCTGATGAAGGATTCTCTGAGGATCCAGTATGTTCAGATTGCAGTGACTGATCCACAGTCAGCCAGGTGGACCTCATGGAATATGAGTTCCCTGATTGGGGCTGTTAACCCGGTCCAATTAGGGTGCCTTGGCTGAAGGATATAAACAGGAGTGTCAGGGGTTCTGCTCACTCTAGGAGCCAACTCTGAGGAAGCCGGACCAGTGTCAAAGACTGTGCACATGCAAATAATTCCACCTGCCTCTCTGGAATTATTTCACAGATTTTCCACTAAGTCATGGGAATGCGACTCCATATTTTCTTTGTGCCCCAAGAACTTTGTCCCACATGGAGGACAGGCCTACAGTTAAGGTATATTTGACAGTCCCACGATGTGAGCAATTCTTACTATCGATCCGGAAGTGTAGTCAAGTAAGCAAGTAGCCTCACAGTCTTAACATGCAGATTATTGTCAGAGTCTGGATCTCCAACATCCAAAAGTTTATCCCTCTCAGGAGTTCAGCCATCCTACCCATCCTCAAAAATGGCTAAGAATACAGGTGGAGACTGAAATCTTGGCAGGAGGAGACTTTGGCTAGGGAAAATCAGAGCAAAGAAGAGAAAGTTTGCCAATAAATATTAACGGTTAAATGGTAATGGTTAAAAGGGGTACAGTTAAAGTCTTGGGGAATGTGCAGTGTAATGGGATAACATATTTTACATGTCTATAGTTATACACTATGTATAAAATATTATTTTTACATAAAACATATTATGGTAATATATTGTCAATGATATCATGATGGAGAAAGTGAGGATTTCATCAGGTTTATGTCTGAAATGTCGATTCTCCTGCTCCTCGGATGCTGCCTGACCTGCTGTGCTTTCCCAGCACCACACTTTTCGACAATGATATCTTGTTGACATGTGATCAGATGAAACCAGGACCTGTACTTGTGGGGTACTCTAAAGATGTCTTTTCTTACTCATTCTTGATTTTACACTTATGCTGAATAAAACCTGTTATGTTCACTTATTGAGGGAAGATCTAATGATACTGCTCTCCAACTGTTTAAACTATTAAAACAATAATAGGATCTGACACCAACAGGATTGTTCCCCACTGTGACAGGGAATCCACAAGGATGCCTGGGAGCACAGCTGAAGCTGGATCAACATGTAGGCCTCAAAGCCTTCCTGTCTGGCTGAACCCCAGTCTGCTCCTTTTGGGAAGCCCATATCTGGGAAAGTGACAGACAACATTGCACTGGGGAACTAGCAGGCTGCTTCAACAGGGGAATTAAAAATTGAGCGCCATTTTTAATTTCACATTGTAAAGACAAAAGCTGTTTGACATCATTTCTAATGAAAATGAAATAAAAATCTATGTGCAATTGAAATTGACAGAAGACAGCAGCTGTGACTAGATTATAAGATTCACGATCAATGAAAAATCGAAGAACCGATCAACAATTGCAACATGTTTTGTAAAACTTAGAACATTTGAAAGACATTTAAACAGTCACATGAACAGGAAAGGCTTTGGGCCAAATGCAGGCAAATATGACTAATCTAGTGGGAAACTTGGTCGGCACAGACAAGATGGACGAAAGGGTCTGATTCTGTGCTATATGACTCTATGAACATTTCACTTAATTTAGGATCCTTTTTGTTTTGGCAAATATCTGTTACAACATACTCCTTGTATAGTTGAAGGATTGATGATTTCCAAATTATCACTGCTTGCTCCCTGAGTGATAAATCAGTGGGTGATATCTGGAAAATAACAGGACCTGTGTAAATTACATAGAAATTAAGCAATAGCAGTTAGTGAATTGGAGACTGGAATACAATGGAGGGGTTATATGGCATCATAAGTCTAACTCATGACATTAGGATGCCGTTCACAGCTCTTTAACTGGCAAGATTGTGTTTTAACTAAAAACATGACCAAAGACCTCTGCCAAATGCCTGTGTATCAGATGAATGCACATTTCAACTTGAAATCAAACCAGCTCTTCACAATTAAGCAAAGATTTTTACCCAAGTGTGGAAAAAAGGTCTTGCTTTTCTAAGAATTTGCAGCTTTTACTATATGTTATTTTACATCTAAGAACAGCGATTAAATATTGTTTTGGGAGAATTCTTTTGTGCTCATTAAGCAAAAGGATGTCAGTACTGAATAAGGGATCATTATATTCATCTTGTCATTAGTATCAGAAATACATCAGCATATTTTGCTCCTCTCATAAACGCTGATGTCCTCCTGGTGTTGATGACCATTGTCTAATGTTGTAGTTCCTATTGTATGAAGCATCAAATCCTACTGTCTCTTCACATTAAATCCTTATAGTTATAGTGGATTAGTAGCAGTCAATTCAAACCTTTTGTGAAAGCTGACCATATTTCCTTAGAGAAGGGGAATTTGCACTGGCTAAACAGATTGTAAGAATTCTGGCAACAAGTTTCAGCAACATGCCTGGTCTAGTTGTCATCACTACTTGTCTGAATTTGCAACCAAACAATCCAAATGTACTAAAATTGCCAGCTCTGTTTGGACACACACCTGAGGTTTAAAAATGTGGCATTTCTCCAGTTTCTTGCAATGGTATTGCACATACCTTCTGATAGTAGAGTCCCCAGTAGGGTTAGTGTCTTTGTCTGCGGTTTGTTCTTTCCTTTCTTAAATCTGCTGTTAGCTTGGCATCTTCTTGGTTTTAACAACACTGCAGACCACCATTCACACATGTACATCTGAAGCATTAGCTCTCACTATAGCAACTAGAAATTCCATAAGTAAGGAATTCCCTAAGCAAAATACCATTTCACTCTTTTGTCCCGTGTTGCTTGCAGGTTAGCTATGACTCCCAAACATTCCAGGACATTTCTGGAGAGCTGGAAACTTTAGGGCTAAGAGGTTCAGTTGTTGAAGGTAGTGTCAGGTTCTAGAGGTGTTAGCTCTGGATCTTTGGGGCTTAAGCAGTCTGAGAGAGCTATAGCTGGTGGTATGTGACGTAAGTATGGGATCAGTTTAATAGTTACTTAGGAATTAGACAAAAAATTTAATTACCTAAGTATTCCTGAATAACTACTTATTTTATCACTGGGAATTTTCAGGGAGTTCAGGTGGAGAGGAATCGCCCCGCAGAATCTTCAATTTTCCAGGTTATTTTTTCTGAGTCCATTAGAATGGGGATGCTGCAGGTTCCCAAGCACAGTGCCCATCTATGCTGGACTAACAAATGTCTGGCCATCAGAAAATCCAAACCCTGACTTTTAAATTCTAGTTTCTTCTACAAAAGGGAAACAGCCTCTCAGCACCACCCTGTCAAGTCCACTCCAAAACTTATACTTCTCATTAATTTGTGCAGCTTCTTATGAATATTATGAAGAGAGGAGAAAAAAAAAACAAAACACACTTCACAACGCTTTTTGTTAAATGATCAGATGCACACTAAATGTCTCACTTACAAATGATGCATAATATCACGAACTCACTCGGTCCAATTTTGCATCAGTTAAAGTCATGTGATTTTTATCATGTAAGTAATTGTTTCACATGGTTTGGCTGCGATTACTACTGGCCTCAAGACACTTTTGCTAAAGGTTAATTGACGTCTTCCACAAAATTCATCTACATTTTCTAAGATGAAGTGTGAATGGACAGCCCAAAGATTTTGAAGTAAGGATTCTACTGACATCAGAAACAGGAAGGCGATGGCCTAGCGATATTATTGCTGGACTGATAATCCAGAGATCCAATTCATATCCTGGGGACCCAGGTTCAAACCTTGCCATGGCAGATGGTGGAATTTGAATTCAACAAAAATCTGGAATTAAGGGTATAATGATGACCATGAATCCATTGTCGATTGTCTGGTTCACTAATGTCCTTCAGGGAAGGAAACTGCCATCCTTAACTGGTCTGGCCTACATGTGACTCCAGACTCACAGCAATGTGGTTGACTCTTAACTGCCCTCTGGGCAATTAGGGATGGGCAACACCCTCATCTCATGAATGAATAAAAGAAAGTGCTGGAAAAGCTCAGCTCCCACGGAAGGGTCATGGGACACAAAATGTTAACTCTGATTTCTCTCGACCGATGCTGCCAGACTTGCTGAGCTTTTCCAGCAACTTCTGTTTTTGTTTCTGATTTCAAGCATCCACAGTTCTTTGTGTTTTTATTTCGTATTCCACTGACATTGGTTATTTCAAATATGGGTAGGTATTAAAGTTAAACATTGTTTACACAACATTTGCAAATAATCAAACCTGTGGTTTACATCTAGTTGAGGAAATCCTTGGTCCGCTTGATCCTTCTCCACATTAATCCTCCTTTTCCCCCCACTGGACACCCTTTACTCCAAACAGGGTTCATTCGATTGCTCCAATTTCCTTGCTTGGTGCCTTCTCACACCCTTGCCATCTGCTGCAGTCACTTTATGCAATGAGAAACAGTAATCCCACCTGAAAATATTAGTCATTGGTACATTCACTAATTCTATATCATCCTACTATCTCAGTAAATACATCAAAAGAATGTTAAGAGATAAGCTTCCAAAATGTTCAAGGAACACAGCTTTGAGCAGAACAATGGCAGAAGAAGAAACTTGTGAAAATTATTTGTTCCTCAGGCCTTGAGTAATCTAATCTATCGTGCTTCCTGGAATCTTCTGAGGGCATTTTCTCAAATAATACTACCTGATCCCCAAAGGCTCTATAAGAACTCCAGAACATAAATTCATTCACATATTTACCCCAATTTCATTTCCAGTCCAGCTTGCAGTTTAAGAACAATTCTGTCCCATGGAATATTCAGTCACTCTGATTTATACATAATCTTATTAACTGCAATTACTGGCACCTAGTTACATCATCCCTGATTGACAAATATTAATTCTTACATACAGAGGAACTCAGCAAATATTGGTACTCCACATCTTAAAATTTAGTGAACCCTATAATATACACCAACTAACCATATGTTTTTAATAATGTGAAACTAATCATTCTTTTATTTATATAAGAATTAATAAGTGTCACTTTCTAATAATTAAATAACACTCAAATTCTATGTTTATAATTTATTGTAAATTCACAAGATTTTCTTGAATGAAGAAAACAAAAACTTGCAAAACGACAAGGAAGGTGCCACACAATTGGACTATTCTTAATTTCAATTTCTTAATCTTCTGCTAACAAATTCTTTACTCTATTTGTTGTGCTTAACCAGAATCTGAAACCTGAAGTTTAAGGCACTATATGAGAGTCAGATACTACCATGTGACGGTGCCTTTTGCATGAGACAGTTGAAGGTCCTAAACCCTATCCCATCACAAAAATCAAGCTTCATTGACACAATTGTCCTGTTTGACCTCAGCAAAATTTCAGACAGTTAAAGGTTTCCTCACTGACTTTCCCAAAATAATGTCAGCTGAAAAGCTGTAAACACTTGGAAGAATGGTACAAGCATCATATTTGTGCCATTTTCAGAGATAAAGAGCAGAAATCTCTGTGGAAATTCACACCCAAATAGTGCTTAAAGAACAGGGTCACCTTTTCTCTCTCTTTACTGCCACTCAGCTCCACTCTCAATATTCAAATGTTTCGAGTCATCACAGTCCCCCAGAATTTGAGCCCACGAGGCTATCCCGTTGCACTGCGGGTTGAGACATATCACGATGAATTATCAATCTGTATCTTATAAATTCAAACATAAAAGCCTTGTCTGTCAGTACTGGACATACTGACTGAAAATTAGGGAAGATGACTAAAGTTTTGAAGTTTTGAAGAAAGCATTATCAAAGACAAAACTGGATGGCCTGTAGTGAAAGGACAATCAGAACCACCCTGCACAAAACAATGGAGACTTGTTTTTGGAAATTGTTTAGTCCTCCACAAAGGCTGTTCACTTGCATAGAGCACTGACTCAATTAAAGCCATTGTCATAGCAAAATAACTCCTGTAGCAAAAAATACTTTCAATAAAGGACACAAATATAACTCAATAACAGCCATCTGGAGCACGGCACCAGGTGTGGGTGATCCTCCTTTGATCATTAACAGCAATCACACACCATGAATATAGTACTATTGATTTTATTATTGACTTTTTTTATTCGCTTGTGGGACATGGGCTTTGCCAGCTAGTCAGCAGTTATTGTCTGTCTCCAATTGCCTTCACAAACAGGTGGTGAATTGCCTTCGAACTGTTGCAGTGTGTGTACGGTAGGTTTCCTCACAGTGCCCTTGGGGAGGAAACTGCAGCATTTTGACCCAGCAACAGTGAAGGAACAGTGATATACTTTCAAGTCAGGATGGTGAGTGGCTTGGAGGGGTACTTGCAGATGGTTGTGTTCCCATGTATCTGCTGCCCTTGTCCTTCTAGGTGCAAGTGGTCATGGGTTTGGAAGGTGCTCTCTATGGATCTCTGGTGAACTTCTGTAGTGCATCTTGTGGATAGTACACACTGCAGCTTCTGAGTCTCAGTGAGATTGAATGGATATTTCTGGTTGTGGCATCAACTGACCAGGTTGCTTTGTCCTGGATAGCTTCAAACTTCTTGAGTGTTGTTGGATCTGCACCCATCCAGACAAATAGGGAGTATTCCATTACCCTCCTGACTTACATGTTGTAGCTGGTTGATAGGATTTGGGGAGTCAGGAAGTGAATTACTCACTCATCTCAGTATTCCTAGACTCTGACCTGCTCTTGCAGCCACTGTATTCTTGTGGTAAGTCCATTTGAGCTTCTGGTCAATGGTCAGGCCCAACATGTTGATCTTTGAGGATTCAATGATGGTAACATCTTTAAATGTCAAGGAGGGGTGTTTAGATTATTGAGATGATCATTGCCTTACATTTGTGTAGTCTAGATTAGAGTCATGCTGGAAAAGCACAGCTGGTCAGGCAGCATCCGAGGAGCAGGAAAATTGACATTTTGAGCAAAAGCCCTTCATCAGGACTTCAGTCTCGGATGCTGCCTGACTAGCTGTGCTTTTCCAGCACCACTTTAATCTAGACTCTGATTTCCAGCATCTGCAGTCCTCACTTTTGCCTTACGTTTGTGTCGTGTTACTGTTAATAGTCAATTGTCAGCCTAAGCCTGGACATTGTCCAGATCTTGTTACATTTGATTGTGGACTGCTTCAATATGTAAGGAGTTGTAAATGGTGCTGAATGCTGTGCAATCCACAGTGAGCATCTCCACTCCTGACCTTATGACATAGGACAGGTTATTGATGAAGTAGCTGAAGGTGGTTGGGCCGAGGACATAACCCTGAGGAACTCCTGCAGAGACATCCTGGAGCTGAGATGACTGATCTCCCAACAACCACAACATTCTCCCAATTTTGGTACAATTTTGGTGTTAGTAAGTTAGTGTGGAGAACTTTGTAAAGGCAACAGGGCTGTGTTGTTGTGCAATTGCTGTTTCGGTTGCATCCGTCACCGAGAGATGGTCCATCTGATTTCCTTTCATCAAAGCGATTGATCCAACTGAATGGCCATTTCAGACAGCAGTTGAGAGTCAACCACACTGCTGTGGGTCTGGAGTTACATGTAGGCCAGACCATGTGAGGTTGGCAGATTTCCTTCCCTGAAGGACATTAGTGAATCAGATGGGTTTCTGACAATCGACAATGATTTCATGATCATACGGTGGTTTCTCCCAAACTCAGTAACTTTTTAATTACTCAACTCACAAAGTTAATTTTGCTTTTGTTCATTCATAGCTGGCAAGTAAATAGCACTTGCAAAATAAGAATTTGTTGCCCGTACCAATTTTCTCTTGAAGTTATGGCGCAATAAAAAGGTTACCAAGCTAAAGTAAATCCAAGTTTGTGGGAGGTGTCAGCATGACTCATGTTGGAGGTGAAATCAACCAAATGTTCAAAACAATGATTCCATGTTAAATTTTGAAAGCCATTTACAAAGGGAACAGCAGTTCAGGAGCTTTGAAACCAAACAGCTCTCTCTCACATTCCTGGACGTCACAGTCGAAAGAAAGGACAACGGAGAACTACAAACCTGCGTATACAGAAAACCGACAAACACTGACCAAATACTTAACTACACCAGCAACCATCCCAACACACACAAACGAAGCTGTATCAGAACACTATTCCTATGAGCCACCTCACACTGCAGCACAGACAAACTTCGGAAAACAGAGGAGAACCACCTATACAACGTATTCAAGGAGAACGGATACTCAAAAAATACAGTCCGCAGATTCCTCAGGAACAAACAACGACAAGCAGACCTAACACAGCCAGTAACCCAACCACCTTACCATACATCAAAGAAGTCTCAGAAATGACAGCCAGACTACTAAGACCCCTTGGAATCCTAGTAGCACACAAACCCACCAACACTCTCAAACAAAAACTAACAAACTTAAAAGACCCAGTACAACCCATGGACAAAACCAACGTCATCTACAAAATCCCATGCAAGGACAGCCACAAACACTATGTAGGACAAACAGGAAGAAAGTTAGCCACCAGGATATACGAACTCCACCTAGCCACAAAAAGACACGACCCCATCTCCCTCATAGCCCTACACACGAGGAAAAAAACCCACCATTTCGACTGGGACAACACATCTATCCTGGGACAGGCTAAGCAAAGACATGCCAGAGAATTCCTAGAAACCTGGCACTCCAACCACAATGCCATAAACAAACACACAGATCTAGATACCATCTATCAACCCCTCAGAAAACGAACAGGAAATGACAGCACCACAAACCCCAGGAACCCCATCCAGGAGAAAGATATAAATAGAAAGCAGGAAACAACAGCTTCGCTTCACTTGGAGGTCGCTACTGATGATGTTACCTAGCCAGGTAATGAAACGTCTGGTTATTAAACCTACAGCTCAGCGAGCAAACCTACACCCTAGCTCTCTCACTGAAGAGGCAAATTGTGAACAGCATGTGTTTATTTTTCTGTGTGGCTCACCGGGATACATTTAATTCCCTGTGTACCCGATGTTTCCCTTTCATGGGTCCATTTCTATCACCAGGCAGATTGCCCAAAGAACATCTGTTGGACCTGCCACTGGTGACTTCCACCTATTTTACTCTTAGTGCTGAGTGAGTTATCAAATTATACAGAACTTACAAAAGACAATACAGGTTATTCAGCCAAATTGGCCCTTTCTATTATACTAACTGGTGGAGACTGTACTGATATTCAAATTGTGTTATGCCTGAGGGTAACATTTCTGTATTCTGACACTCCACCAATCAGCACATTCCTGTGTCCAGAATTCCTATAATCCGCTTAATTTTTAGCTTGTGCCCCTCTCTTGAGACCTCAAGTGTCATCACAAGATCACCAGGAACTCTCTGATTGGTAGGGAATGCAGAAATCTTGGGTAAGTGGCAGTTTTGATTAAATGACAACTGAAGCTGAGTGACACTAGTTCGGTATAATCTGTACTAGAAATAATGTACATTAAGTAGTTTCCCATTCACACTGTAAAGAAATTCCACTCTGGTGGACTCTTTATGGATATGAGGAGAAAGTGAGGACTGCAGATGCTGGAGATCAGAGATGAAAAATGTGTTGCTGGAAAAGCGCAGCAGGTCAGGCAGCATCCAAGGAGCAGGAGAATCCACATTTCGGGCAGAAGCCCTTCTTCAGGATTCCTGAAGAAGGCGTTCCACCCGAAACGTCGATTCTCCTGCTCCTTGGATGCTGCCTGACCTGCTGTGCTTTTCCAGCAACACATTTTTCAGCTTTATGGATATGAGGTGAGGTGTGGCAAGGAAGGTGGTAAGGATTATTATTGAAATGCTACAGCCTTGCTTGACTTATTTGCACTTGTATTGGGTGTGTGGTGAATCCATTGGTGAGGATTACACCTTGGAAGACCATCATGCAGAAGGTGGAAGATAGCATCGTATATCTGAGCCATTGTGCCTTCCTGACAAAGGAAACTTGGAAGTAAGAGAAGTCAGGAAGACAAGGGGCTCAGAAGGGCAAGACATTGTTTGCTTCTTGTGGGTTGGGAAGAGTTCAGACCCCAACAGGAATTCCTGGATGTCATTTATTCCAGGCTTCACTCCCCCACCCTGTCAAACATGAGACTTTGCCAACGTATTCCTAACCACCTAAATGAGTGATAGGGACTATTCTTCCAGGTTTAAGATCATACAGCTCAGATGCTGCTCCAACCAGTTCCACTTGCACATTATTTCAATCCCTGCTCAATTAAAAAAATAAATTAAATACATGTCATATTGTGTTGGCCAGTGCACTTTCGGGACATTGTATGATTCACAATTTCTCACTGATGTCACTAGATGGGTACATTCTCTGAAAGGTCAGACAGTCAACTTAATATTTTATTGAAAGTCACATTTACACAATAACAAAATATTAAATGAGTCTGGGTCCACTCATTCCATTCCAATCTGTCTATTCCCATAGTCCAGCCAATCGCTAATTAAATGCAATTCTTCATCAACGCAGAAGGGCTCCATGAGTTAAAACCATCATTTAGATTCTCCTTCAAGCCCAATTGTTACCCAAACCCCTCAAATTCATCCTCTTCTTGCTACTGAGTTAACATGTCCTGATAATCCAAGGAGTATTCTCCTTTACTGTAGCTCAGAAAGAGAAGCAATAATGTAGAGCATTACCAAATCACAGGAAACCATAAAGAAAGCAAGTTACATTATTGATAATTGTAGCTAGTTAAGAGTGGTAAAGCCATTAATAAGTTTGGAGCAAAAAATTAACTCAATAAGATACACAAACCATTGTATAGTAAGCTACAGAAATCAAGAAGGTATCAGATTTTACACAAATTCCTGCTGAGTTGACCATCCTCAGCAACAAAGCCACTATAATTCTGCCACTGTCCCCAGACTCAGGGAGGGGTAGCACATCATTCAGGCGTCCCACTCTTGATCACTAACCATCAGACACTTCTACAGGATGGGCAGCACAGTGGCTAGCACAGCTGCCTCACACTGCCAGGGACCCAGGTTCAATTCCACCCTTACGCCACTGCCTGTGGAATGGGCACATTCTCCCAGTGTCTGTGTGGGTGTTTTCCAGTTTCCTGCCAGAGTCCAAAGATGTGCAGGCTAGGTGGATTAGCCATGGGAAATGCAGGGATAAGATAGGGAGGTGTGTTTGGGTGGGATGCTCTTTGGAGGGTCAGTGTGGGCTGAATGGCCTGCTTTCACACCGTAGGGATTCCAGGTGTGTGCACATGTATGTTAAATGAAGGCAGGATTAAACTCTACAGCAAAATAGAATCATTTTCATAGTAATTGAGTTCCAAAAAAATTGCAGCAAAGATGACTTAAGCACTAACTACTGGAATCATCATATCCAGTAACCTATCAAAGTATTTTGCTAGAACGATATTCCACAAAGATCCCTTTTGACTTTCATATTAGCAGACACTTCTCATTAATTTCATTTGTCATAATATTCCTTGCAGTTTAAGTGAAAACATGACTATCATCATTAAAAGGTTAATTCTCAAAAGACATTTTCCAAACAATTTCAGCTTCTAGAACACACTGCTACCTCAGTAAAATTTATTCTCACGTAGACATCACATCTACTGAAGTACAATTCAGCCTAACACTTTAGTTCATCATATGATGATGAAGTTCTCCAAAAGAGTTACACATTGCTTTAAAAATGTTTAAATTGAACTATTAAGCGACATTTTGTTTTTGCCTCTTTTCCAAACTGAGTAGACTGCAGGAATATATGCTGCAGGTCAAGAACTAAAGAGCCGCTCACTAATCATGCTGACCTTTGCTCTGTGCTTTTATAGCACTACCTTTTCTTGGCAAGCGCATTCACCTTTTGAAACTCAACTGTTTATAAGCACTTGGTACATATCCAGTGCCTATCCCACATAGAGACTGATAAGAGCTTGCAAACACATAGCCTTCAGCATACAATCTTATCCTTGTGCAACACAATAACTGTCCTGGTTTTGCTCTAGTTAACTGCAAAGTATATACATAGTGTACTTTAGTAACTGCTAAGGGCATGTCCATGTTAAAATTCATGATTACCAGTAGTCCAACATCTCCAACTGTAAAGCACTGGACCTTTTAACTGAACAACAACTCACGTATGTAAGCTGCAGCAACAGAGGAGCCCATTCAGTCCATTGAGTCTGCTCTCCTAATAAAGAGAACACAGCTGATCTGATAATCCTCAACTCCACTCTCCTGGTTTAACCTCAATTTTAAAAAAAGACCATGGTTAATCAAGGAAATTAAGGAGACTATCAAATTGAAATAAAAAATACAATATGCAAAGATTAGATAAACCAGAGGATTGGGAAAGTCTATAAAAGCAATAAAAGACAGCCAAAAAAAGGGATTTAATAAAATTTAAGGCAAACAAGCAAGTAATTTGAAGACGGACAGTAAGAGCTTCTTTAATTATATAAAAAAGAGGGAGGCAAAACTGCATACTTTTTTTGTGCAGGATAAATTGTCCTCAACACTAAGTTGTAGATTGCAAGATCTTTGATTTGTCAGATACACATTGGAGAAAACTTGAACCTCCATTAGTTTCTGCTTAGCAACATAGAATGAGATTTGGAAATTAGTCACCTACAACATCAAACGTGTTTGCCATCAACCCCTGCCCCTATCAATTAACAAATGTGTTGTCAGTTCAAAAGTATTTCAGCGCCAATACTGAATTTGCCAAACTTGACCTTGATTCTAAGTGATCATTCTGTGGTTACAGGTCTACCGACCGACAGAATTGATGTGAAATATTCTTCTGCTTGTATTCAATTACAGTACTGACAACAAGTCAATCACACTGCCCTTCAGGTAGATTCACAGCCAAACTGCTGAGTTACCGTGTATAGGTCAACAGTGAATAGACTTTTCTTCTTCCCAAGGATCATTTCCGATTGTTCAATCAGTTTCAGTGGAATTGGTGAACTGTTTTCCTGGTCTTTCTTGTTGCTCAGAGGATATAGGTTGGAAAACAAAATCTTGCAGTCATTTGTGTGTATGGCCTTCATCATGATTTAAGGACAAATGCTCAGGTATCTGAAAACCTGGCATAATTTTGACAAACTTACACAACACAACACAAGCAACAGCTATTTATAGCTGATTTTTTTGCATCTCAGTCTAACTGACTGAAGACTAACTAGCATATTAAAGCACTGTAACACTGGGTTTGCAAAATAAAACATCCTTACGCATGCTTCATGAGGACCTTATCCCATACGTTTCACCATGGCTAATACTTTCTCTAACCTCTCACTTTCAGAACCAAGAACAAAGAACATTACAGCACAGAAACAGGCCCTTCGGCCCTCCAAGCCTGCGCTGATCCAGATCCTCTATCTAAATCTGTCACCCATTTTCTAAGGATCTGTATCCCTTTGCTCCCTGCACTTTCATGTATGTGTCTAGGTACATCTTAAATGACGCTATCGTCCCCACCCTTACCACCTTTGTTGGCAACGCAATCCAGGCACCCACCAGCCTCTGTGTGAAGAACTTTCCAAGTATATCGCCCCTAAACTTTTCCCCTCTCACTTTGAACTCATGACCCCTGGTAATAGAGTCCTCCACTCAGGGAAAACGTTTCTTGCTATTCATCCCATCTCCACCTCTCATGATTTTGTCAGCCTCAATCAGGTCTCTCCTCAACTTCCACCTTTCCAATGAAAATAATCCTAATCTACTCAACCTTTCCTCATAGCTAGCGCCCTCCATACCAGGCAACATCCTGGTGAACCTCTTCTGCACCCTCTCCAAAGCATTCACATCCTTTTGGTAATGTGGTGACCAGAACTATACGCAGTATTCCAAATGTGGCCGAACCAGTCTTACACAACTGTAACATGACCTGCCAATTCTTGTACTCAGTACCCTGTCCGATGAAGGAAAGCATGCTATATGCCTTCTTGACCACTCTATTGACTGTGTAGCCACCTTCAGGGAACAATGGACTTGAACATGCAGATCTCTTTGTACATCAATTTTAGATTAGTTTTTTTTAGATTCCCTACAATGTGGAAACAGGCCCTTTGGCCCAACAAGTCCACACCGACCCTCCGAAGAGCAATCCACCCGGACCCATTCCCCTACCCTACTTTTCTTTTACCCCTGACTCATGCACCTAACACTACGGGCAATTTAGCATGGCCAATTCACCTGACCTGAGCATCTTTGGGCCGTGGGAGGAAACTGGAGCACCCGAACCCATGAAGACATGGGAGAACATGCAAACTCCATACAGACAGTTGCCCGAGGCGGGAATTGAACCCAGGTCCCTGGCGCTGTGAGGCAGCAGTGCTAGCCACTGAGCCACCATGCTGCCCCAGGTCTTTTCGATTTACTGCATAGTTCACTCTGGAATTGCATCTTCCAAAATGCATCACCCTGCATTTGTCAGGATTGAACTCCATATCAGCCATTTCTCTGCCCAACTTTCCAATCTATCTAGTTTCTGCTGCATTCTCTGACAGTCCCCTTCACTATCTGCTACTCCTCCAATCTTAGTCTCATCTGCAAACTTGAATTGGCCCATTCTCCTGGTTTCTTGTGCACTTTTAATTTTTATGAAATAGTCTTGCTAATTGTTCTGCCCTCCTTCTTTTCAATCACCTCAATCTAACTATCACCTCTCTTTATCGGAAAACATGCTGTGTTCAATAAAAAAATAAAAACTGAAAGAACTGTGGATGCTATAAATCCAAAACGAAAACAGGAGTTGCTGGAAACACGCCGCAAGTCTGCAAGCATCTGTGAAGAGAAATCAGAGATGACATTTCGGGTCCAGGGACCTTTCCTCAGAGGATATTTTGAGGAAGGGTCACCAGACCTGAGACGTTAACTGGGGTTTCTCTTCCCAGATGCTGTCAGACCTGCTGAGTTTTCGTTTCCAGTAAGAAATAAACTTAGTTTTAAGACAATGACTCATCCCTTTAAATAATGTATTTTCCAATTCATTGGCAGCAAGGTTTTGGATACCCACAAATAATTTTTTTTTTAAAACTGATGCGTCAAATCTTAATGCCATTATCCAACCTTATCTTTAAGAGTTCAGTTCTCTACACTTTTGTCATTTCAGAACAAAACAGGCTGCTACCTAATGCAATGACTATGGTTACAAAGGGGGAAATGCATAGATTCTTCTGCAAGTGTAGGAAGCAGATGGTATGGGACTTGGGGAAATGTAGTGTGATGGGTGGGGGCAGGATTGTGTGGGGGTTGCTGATTCTGGGATGAGGTAAGTTAACATTATTTGAATATAGATCCACACGATAGGGCAACTGAAATATGGCTTTTCTGTTTCCACTTGTCTTCTATGTTATCTATCTTCAAGACAGGATTAATTTGTGCAGCTCCATTCCACTCATTAGACAAGACGAGGGGAGACAGAGCAAGGTCACTTTGCTGTAATGAGGTTCTATTGTAAGCCACAACTGCGGCAACAGAATTTCGTTTAAGCCAAATTCATTACAAATAAGCCACCTTAATTTTGCATTGTTCTCCAATCTTTCAATAGCGTACCATGCAGATTTGACAATGTGAACCAAGGGAACAGGGCACCAGGTTAGGAAGCAAAGAATGTCATTGAGATTTCACTTTGCTCTAATGTTCCACCACCAGATTCTTCATAACTCCCTCTCCAGTGACTTGAACATTCTCTTTGTCAAGAAACTAAAATGAAGAGAGAAACCCAGTGTGGAGGCAACGTTGAAAATAAAGGAGTTGGAGATGGTGACTCGGTTTGAAAATCTACAAGGACTTTGGGAAGTTAGACAGATGTAAATATTTTCATGATATTGATGGTGTGAGACACAGAAAAAAAAATCTTCATTTCAATATTTTGAGGATGGAGCTCAGAGGAAAACAGCATAATTTGGACTCAGTATGCTCCTCTTACCCAGAGGCAGAGGGGTTATGATTGACGAGTGCAGCCATTTCATTGGTTTCATGTCTTAGGTAGGTTATTCTTCAAGTGAGAGATCAACTATCTGATTGAGGAAGGTCCACATTTCAACCCAACCTTCCCCACATCCAATATCAGACCACAGGGGTTTTGGAGGAGGAAATCTTGACTGCTTTTCCTCTGCATCCCTAACATATACATTGAGCTAAAGCTTACCATATATCAGCTATACATCATTAACAAGTTTTCTAATGCTATCGTCCTAAAGGAGTTCATTCATTATGTACCACACCTCTACATGCCCTGCTCATCTGACGCTAGCCTGAACTCCCACTCGCTGTTGGTGGAAGTACCCACCACTGCCAGGATATCCCAGGATCCCTGCACCAGTCCCATATTTAAAAAGTCATGGTGCACCTGGTTAAGTACTACATGGTCAAATGCTGGGCAGGGAGCTGTCCTGCTGGGTTCATGATATTTGCCAAAGATATGGCAGTTGAAGGGAAACCAATGCCCCACTTTGCAGACAAGCATCTGGAGGTACTGGTGGAGAGATGTGATGCAGAACAGGGCCGTCCTCTTTGCAGAGGATCTGCAGACACCAGACCCTGTCTCGACTAAGGTCTACGCTCTTTCACTTTAACCCACATGCAGTGGGTTAGGCGCACTGGCTGCTGGCACAAGGTACATGTGTGAGATGAACGTAGCATGTGCTGTGTAGCAACATGCCCACCCCTTAACTGATCACTGCTGAGAAAATATGATAAACTGCCTGGAGCTGTGTGCCTGTGTTAAACGATAAGACAAGACAGAAGGAATGAGAGCCTGTTAGCTAGGCAGGGAGCCAGGTAGGCTCAAAGACACTAATTGAGCAAGTCAGCAGCCCTGAGATGCAGCCTGCCACAGTGCTTGAGATGAGTCACTAGCTCAGCGCATCAAGTGTCCTTGCAGCAGCACTGCGATGAGATATGCCAGCATGGTCCAAAGAGCAGCATTGAAGTTCAGAACCATTCAGTGACTGGAGCAGAGATGTGCCATGTAGTTGTGATGAGGCTGGTACATATTGGGTGGCAATGTCCATGGATGGGGTTGCATGCAGTGTGCCCTGAGATGTTGGTGCCAGTTCTTGAACATGGACATCCGGAGGGGCAAGTGGCGAGCCGGAGCTGCCACGTCACCTCTCAGACTTTCATTTGGGAATTCTCGGTGTCCAGCTCCTATCTGGCAGGCATGTTAACAAAGTCAGATTAAGGAGTAATGAGGGCGATAATGAGTGACAACCCATGCAAGTAGGCCTCTTGCCATCCCACTGTTCAACATTTGGTTGGATGAGTTGACTCTTCATCCCCTTCAGCGAGAAGTCTGGTCACTGGACATTTCCCCCTGTTTCCCAATTTCCTGTCATGATCCATGTTGTTTAGGGGCTAGGAAAATGTTGACCATTATGACTAATTATAGACCAACTGTGAATAACCAACTTAGCACTGAGATCAAACCTTCAATTTTCTAAACTACGTGGATCAGTACCAGGCCAACTAAATCATTTACTCACCAGATGGCAGCAGATGTCAGTGTTTGAGGTGTGCTGGAATAAGCACACTGTCAGGGGCAGTAGTCTTCGAAATCAGTCATTTTCCGACACAAGTGGAGCGGAGGGAAGAATCTCACTTTTTCGAAAGGAAAATCCAGGAGGAGCCTCAGAATGATCATCCACTCACCCCTCGAGCTGAAGGTGGTCACAAATTCAATCTTGTCTTTCATTCACATGCTGGCTCTGTTATCACTGAAGATAGCATTGCGTACACAGCCTCCTCCTCCATAAGTTCCCTAACTGCTCTCTATAATTCACAATTGACATGGTAGGACAGCATAACTTCAGCATAATCCAACAGCTTTGGGAGCATCGAGTTCTATTTATATAATCATGTTTTTATTGTCTAGCAGTCATCCAGTGCTGCATTGTGGCTTCATCAGGTTAGCACCTCATTTTCAGGATTAGAGTGGTGCTGGAGAAGCTGAGAGGTTGGAATGGGGGAGCACAATGCGCAGCCCTCCATTCCCTCTGCTCCAACACCAACCTCACCATCAAACCAGCTGACAAGGGGGGTGCAGTGGTAGTTTGGCGCACTGACCTCTACACCGCTGAAGCCAGGCGCCAACTCAAAGACACCTCCTCCTACCGCCCCCTTGATCATTACCCCACCCCCATCACCAAACCATCATCTCCCAGATCGTACACAACCTCATCACCTCAGGGGATCTCCTACTCACAGCTTCCAACCTCATAGTCCGACAATCCCATGCTGCTTGGTTCTAATTCCTACCCAAGATTCACACCCCTGACTACCCCGGCTGACCCATCATCGCAGCATGCTCCTGCCCCACCAAATTCATCTCCATCTACCTTTATACTGTCCTATCCCCTGGTCCAATAGTTCTCCTCATACGTTCAGGACACCACCCAACTCCTCCAAGACTTCCATTTTCCTGCCCAATGCCTCATCTTCACCATGGACATCCAGTCCCGCGACACATGACCAGGGCCTCCAAACCCTCCATTTCTTCCTCTCCTGTCGTCCCCACCAGCACTCTTCCACTGACGCTCTCATTCATTTGGCTGAAATAGTCCTCATTCTCAACAGTTTCTCCTTCGAATCCTCCACTTCCTCCAGACGAAAGGGATAGCCATGGACACCTGTATGGGCCCCAGCTATGGCTGTCTCTTTGTTGGCTATGTAGAACAGTCCAGCTTCCGTAGTTACATTAGCACCACTCCCCACCTCTTCCTCCACTTGTTGATGACTGCATCGGCGCCACCTCGTGTTCCCACGAGGAGGTTGAGCAGTTCATCAACTTCACCAACACATTCCACCCCGACCTTAAATTCACCTGGACCATCTCTGACACCTCCCTCCCCTTCATGTACCTCTCCATCTCTGTTAACGATGACCAACTCAACACTGACATTTTTTACAAACCCACCGACTCCCACAGCTACTTGGATTACACCTCCTCCCACCCTACCTCCTGCAAAAATGCCATCCCGTATTCCCAATTCCTCCGCCTCCACCGCATCTGCTCCCAGGAGGACCTCTTTTACCATGGAATACATCAGATGACCTTTTTCTTTAGAGACCGCAATTTCCCCTCCCACGCGGTTGAAGACCGCTCCTTTGCATCTCATCCACGTCCTGCACTTCCGCCCTCGAACCCCACCCCTCCAACCGTAACAAGAACAGAACCCCCGGTCTTCACTGTCCATCCCACCAACCTTCGCATTAACCGCATCATCCGCCGACATTGCCGCCACCTACAATTGGACCCCACCACCAGAGATATATTTCCTTCCCCATCCCTATCCGCCTTCCGCAAAGACCATTCCCACCGTGAATACTTGGTCAAGTCCACGCCCCCAACAACCCACCCTCCCGTCCTGGCACCTTTCCTTGCCCCCGCAGGAATTGCAAAGCCTGCGCCCACACCTCTCCCCTCACCTCCGTCCTAGGCTCCAAAGTAGCCTTCCACATCCATCAAAGTTTCACCTGGACATCCACACATGTCATTTACTGTATCCGTTGCTCCCGATGCGGTCTCCTCTACATTGTGGAGACTGGACGTCTTCTCGCAGAGTGCATCAGAGACCATCTCCAGGACACCCACACCAATTAACCCCACCGTCCTGTGACCAAACATTTCAACTCCCCTTCCCACTCTGCCAAGGATATACAGGTCCTGGGCCTCCTCCACTCCCTCACCTCCTGACGCATGGAGAAAAACACCTCATTTTTCACCTCAGGACCTTTCAACCCCATGGCATCAATATGGCCTTCGCCAATTTCCTCATTTCCCGTCCCCCCATCTTACCCAAGTTCAACCTTCCAGCTCAGCACTGTCCTCATGACCTGTCCCACCTGTCAATCTTCCTTCCCACCTATTCGCTCCACCCTCCTCTTAGACCTATCACCTTTACCCCCACCTCCATCCACCTACTGCACTCTCAGCTACCTTCTCCCCAGCCCCAACACCCTCCCATTTATCTCCCCACCCCTGAGGCTCCCAGCCCTATTCCTGATGAAGGGCTTTTGCCCAAAACATTGATTTTCCTGCTCCTTGGCTGCTGTCTGACCTGCTGTGTTTTTCCAGCACCAGTCTAATCTTGATGCTAATCTCCAGCATCTGCAGTACCCACTTCTGCCTACCTCATTTTCAGGTACATGCGGCGTTGTTGCCACAATGCTCTACCACGCCCTTAACTGAGTTGGTTAGGCATCTGTATTTGGTTATGATGAAGCAGCAAGGAATATCCCTGGACATGAGATTACAGATTGTGGTGGGATACAATTTGGTTTCAGCTGAAGGTTCACAGTACCTTATGCATGTCCAGTTCGGAGTTTGTCTGATCTTCCACCTTTTGTGCGATAGCAGTGATACATGGAAAAAAAAATGGTAAAGCAGGTAGTGGACTCCCTGGAAACTGGATGATGGTCACATCTTATGTCCTTCAGGACTTGGGTAACCCAATCGATGGTTATGTTGCCGTATCACTGCTGCTGACGGAAATTGAAGTCCCCGTGCAGAGTCCATTCTGGGCTGTTAGGATATTCCATGCTTTGTCCATCTGGTGTTCAACATGAAGGAGTGCGGGTGAGGGAGGGTGTTCGATGGTAATCAGCAAGAGGCTTCCTTTTCCATCTTTAGATTGAGTATCATGAAACCTCATTGAGTGCAAAGTCAATCTTGAGATTTTTCAAGGCCACACTCTTCAGGTAAACTACAATGTCTGTCCTTGAATGTGTCTGTGCAGCAGATCACTCTCAGAATAGTGGGGGACGTGTGGGAATTTGTCTGAACTGGTAGAAATCTGTGATAATAACCTCTTAGTCAGAGCTGAACTTCAGAAGACAATAATGTTTTCTCTTTAACTTAAATGGAAAACTGATAGCTCTGAAAAAGGTTTCTGCGAATTCCTGGTAAATACCTCTGTTCAGGGAAATCTCCATGTGATCTCAGGTTGCCACAGGGAGATAACTGTAATGAATACTCATTTAGTTTAGCACCTTCCACAGCAGCACACAATCAAAAAGATGCTGCCAAGACACAATAAGCAGGAAGAAAATAAAGAAAGCTTCTGAGGAGAAACAGGGAAAGATGTTTTGTTGAAAACCAAGCAGGATGTTTTTGGAGGCTCTGTTTCTGTTCAAAAGAAAAGAACAGAATAGACTTTGGTAGAAAGAATACAGGGATGGACTATTTTCTAAATGGGGAGAAAATTCAGAAGGCTGAAGTACAAAGAGACTTGAGAGTTCCAGTCCAGGATTCCCTCAAGGTAAAGTTGCAGGTTATGTCAGTAATTAGGAAGGCAAACGCAATGATGGCATTTATTTTGAAAGGACTTGAATATAAAAGTAGGGATGTACTTCTGAGGCTCTACTTGGCTCTTGTCAGATTACATTTGGAGTATTATGCACAGCCATATCTCAGGAAGGACGTACTGGCCCTGCAGCATGGTCCCAGGAATGAAAAGCTTAACCTATGAGGAATGTTTGAGGATTCTGGGTTTGTACTCGATGAAGTTTAGAAGGATGGGGGGGGGGGGGGGGGGGGATCTATTTGAAACATACAGAACACTTAATAATCTGGACAGAGTAGATCTTGGGAAGATGTTTCCATTGGTAGGACAGAGTAGAACCCAAGAGTTTAGCCTTCGAGTAAAGGGAAGATCTTTTAGAACAGAGATAATTCTGATACTTCTTCAGCCAGAGTGGTGAATCTATGGAATTCATTACCACAAAAGGTTGTGGAGACCAGGTCATTGACAGTATTTAAGACTGAGATAGACAGGTTCTTGAGTATCAAGAGGATCAAGGGTTGCAGGGAGAAAGTGGGAGAAAGGGGTTGAGAGAGTTATCAGGCATGATTGATTGGCGGAGCAGGCTCAATGGGCTGAATGGCCTAATTTCTGCTCCTATGTCTTATGGTCTTATGGTTCTTGAAGGATTAGGGAATGTCAAATTGTGGAGATGTGATTGAAAGGTGACAATCAGACCTGAAAGAGTGGAACAGTTACCTGTGATGACTGTAACCAAGTCAGCCAGGTAGACCTTACAGAATATGAGTTCCCTGATTGGGGCTATTAACTTGGACCAATCAGGGAGCCTTGACTGACAGATATAAACAGGAGAGTCAGAGGTTCTGTTCATTCTGAGAGCTGGCTATGAGGGAGCTGGATCAGTGTCAAGGACTTACCACCTGTAAGTAAAGGGTGACTTGGTGATGGGATATCGGCCTCTGTGGAGTTATTTCATTATCAAAAGACACAGCAAGTTTGACAGAGGAATTCATAGAGTGAATAATATCTCAATGGCTTCTAATGCAGTGACATCTTTTCTTAAGCAAGGAGACCAAAATTGTATACAGTACTCCTGATGTGACCTTATGAATACTTCTTACAACTCCAGCAAAAGATCCCAATTTTTATATTTCATTCTTCCCACAATAAACAGCAACAATTTATTTTCCTTCCTAATTACTTGCTTTACCTACATACTAACAATACAGCACATAAAAGCTAGCATCCAAATTCAGTGCATAATGGGGAAGGTGATAGGAATATTGCTCTTTATTTCAAAAAGAATGTGAAAGTAGGGAGGTTTTGCTAAAACTATACACGACACTAATCACACTTAGCTGGAATATTATGAACAACTTTAGTTTCGTTATCTTAGGAAACATACTCTGGCATTGGATGCAGTCCACAGAAGGTTCACAAGGCTGATATGTATGGAGGCACTGCCTTATGTGGTCAGGTTGAGTGGGATTGGCCTGTACTCATTGGAATTTAGAAAAATGAGAGGTTTCTTTCGAGGACTCAACAGGAAAGTTTGTTTCTCCTTGTCGGAAAGTATAGGATCACAGGGCTAAAATCTCAGAAAAATAGGTTACACGTTTAACACAGAGAGGAGGTGGAGTTTCTTCATGAGGGGTAATGATTAGATTCCCTACAGTGTGGTAACAGGCCCTTCGGCCCAACCAGCCCACACCGACCCTCCAAAGAGTAACCCACCCAGAACCATTTCCCTCCGACTAATGCACCTAACACAATGGGCAATTTAGCATGGCCAATTCACCTAACCTGACTGTGGGAGGAAACCGGAGCACCCGGAGGAAACCCACGCAGACACGGGGAGAATGTGCAAACTCCACACAGACAGTCGCCTGAGGCTGGAATTGAACCTGGGACCATGGTTCTGTGAGGCAGCAGTGCTAACCACTAAGCCACTGTGGCTCAGTTTGTGGAATTATTTATTGCAAGGGGTTGACGAGGCTTGGCCGTTAAGCATATGCAAGTCAGAGACAGATAGATGTTTTTTAATCAGTAAAGGGGGAATCAAGGGTTATGGGGAAAAGGCATCTGATCAACCCTGATTTTACTGAATGGTGGATCAAACTAGATAGGATGAATGGTCTACTTCTGCTCCTACCTCTTTTGGTTTTGGTCTTAAGAACACCCAGACCCCTCTGAATGGCAGAATCCTACAAATCTCTCCCTCATTTAAATTAAATACGAGATGAGATGGCATTGCAGGTTTCCAGCCCGAAAAGAGAGAGGCTGAAATTGACTCTGTTGCACATTTGCAACAACCAAAAAGCTGTGTGATCACTTTTACTGACAACTTGATGACTCTTTTTAAAAATCTGAAACAAAATTGTTGACCTGCCAGGGTGAAAGCTGAACATATTCTTTGGGCTATCATGACAGTTGTACGGACAAAGCCCCAAAACATCATCATTACAGTACTCTGTCACACTTGCAGAGAAGAAGCATAAACTCATACCTGCTGTCCAAAAGCATGCTTTTTATCTATATCGATATTCCTTTCCATTATGTAACAATCTCATGATTAATAACAGATTACAAAATTTACAGAAAAAGAACTAATGGATTTCTTCAGAAAGTCCAGTTGGAAAAGTATCGAAACCTGAAACTGCACTTCACCCTGCAATCTCTCCCACTTGAAGAGCTCTAATTCACCACATCACTGAGTGTTGGACACTAACAAACCCCTCGGAGCTTGCATTTATTCAACATCTCATCATGTTCTGAGAACATCTCAAAATGCTTCAAAATTAATAGATTTCTTTTTTATTCACTCACGGGACATGGGCGTTGCTGATTGGCAAACATTTATTGCAGGCCCGTCCCCAGCTGCCCTTGAGAGAGAGTGGTGGTGAGCTGCTTTCTTGAACCGTTGACCCATAATCTCATTAGGGAAGCAATTTCAGGATTTTAACTTAGTAATACTAAATGATCTGCGATACATTTCCGAGTCACAACGGTGAGTGGCTTGGAAGGGAACTTGCAGACGGTGGGGTGTTCTCATGTATCTACTGCCCTTGTCCTGATTACCAAAATAAAATCTTCCTGAAATAAAAATACTGCGGATGCTGGAGACCTGAAACAGAGAACGCTGGAGAAATTCAACAGATCCGAATCCATCTGTACAGAGAGGAACAGATGAACGGTCACATCGGAAACACAATCAGTGTTAACTGGACAAATGTAACAACTAATTGCACGTTCCTCTGAACATTCCTGATGAAGAGCTTATGCTCGAAACATTAACACTCCTGCTCCTCGGA
This sequence comes from Chiloscyllium plagiosum, assembly GCF_037043375.1. Classification (NCBI taxonomy): domain Eukaryota; kingdom Metazoa; phylum Chordata; class Chondrichthyes; order Orectolobiformes; family Hemiscylliidae; genus Chiloscyllium; species Chiloscyllium plagiosum. Next base: position 19,059,964 of record NW_028270142.1, read on the forward strand.
TGCTGCCTGATTGTCCGTGCTTTTCCAGTACCAAACTTTTTGACAGCTAATACCACACACTCAGGCTTCACAAATAGTTCATGAGATGTAAGACTTGTTTAATTAGTTTTGTAGGTGTGAGGAATATTGATCAGCCCACTCTTCTCTCATAACTCTCGAACACAGTTGAGCTATCAGTGGGAGATAGCAAGGGAAGTGAGGATCCCATGTTACAGATAGCTTATTCATTCTGGACTATGCCTGAGCCAACATTTGGGGAAGATTGAGAGGCCTGGAGAAGGCCTGCCTACCTAGCCAGGGACAGCTGTAAGCAAAGGGAAGGAAGGGAAAAGAATCTACAAATAAATCAGGTTGTTTATATTGTTCCACAGGCTTTCTAGACTTGACATGTTTCCATTTATTCTAAAGGCATGCTGTTAATGTTCAATGCTTTCTAAGAAAGAGGTGGAGCAGTTGGCAGTATGCCACCACAGATGACAAGGCTCAGTATGCCGCTGGTGACAAACTGAGCAAGTGGTTTCAGTAATCAGTGGGAATGCGCTCTTTCCTACCAGCACTGTTTTAACACTGCAAACTCCTCTGATGGCTTAGTGAGTAAATGCAGTTTACAGAGTACAGATCAGGAGGTTCCCTGTTTTTTGCTGGATGACAGATGCCCAGGGTGTGTGAACGTCTGATGAGCACAGCATGGGTTTTGCTCTGTTACCTTCACACAATCAAACTGCTGTTCTGTCTAGGTTCATGTGTGCAAATAGGCACTTTACAAAGAACAGAAGACCGAAATGAGTTGCACCCATTTGACCACTGGCTGTGGTCAAACAAGAGACAAAATACTTTTCTTAATATTGATGCATTATCAACAAATAACTCAGTTGACTGAGGAGAGGACTCAGAGAAAAGAGAGGTCACTTGACCAGAAGGTGGAGCACCTTCTCAGTCCAGACTTCCACTGCAGCCAATGCAGCAGAGACTACAGGGTAAGATTCGGGCCAATCAAGGACAGTAGTGGGAAATTGTGCGTGGAGTATGAAGATATAGGAGAGGGGCTAAATGAATATTTTTCATCAGTATTCACACAAGAAAAAGTTGGGCAACATTTCAGTGGTCAGGGACATTTGGTCTCAGATCTTAGGGTGACCATCCTCCAAGGTGGATTTCAGGACATGCAACAACACAAAGTGGCTGAGCAGAGGCTGATAGCCAAGTTCGATCCCCATGGGGATGGCCTCAACAGGGAACTTGGGTTCGTGTTACACTACAGGTGACCCCACTGTACTATGCACTCTCAATAACACTCTTACATACCCACACACTCACGCTCCCTCTCGTACACACACACATATAGCCCTCACACTCACGCGCACACACATACCCTCTCACAGGCCTATAGTCCATCACACTCAAACATACCCTTTACCAAGCTTGCACACATGCACTCACACACCCTCACATGCACACACTCACTCTCTCCCTCTCTCTCTCTCTCTCATGCACATGCACACATATATAAGTCTATGGGGTGAATTTGCACTTATAGAATTATATTTGCAGATACATTCTATTTTGCTCAAAAAGCACACAATCTGCAGTCAGTTAATGCAGGCAGTCAATCCATGTAATATTTTATAAATTCATACATTGGAAATAGAACCAGTCTGACTCAAGATTAGGATACAGACAGACTGTAACCTCACACCTTTAACACATGGTCTGAGCTGAGATGTCATTTTTTTAAATAAAACATTAAGTTATCTGGAGAATGTGACTTTAAAGGAGATCTAGATTTACATATTAATGAACTGAAACCTGCAACCCATTCTAAAAGATGAAAGACTTAACAGCAATCTAGGTTTGTCCAATATATCATTTCAGTTGCATGACACTGTCAACTTTTGCTATAAATTTTGTATCTTATGATCCTGCTCCACAACCACCCGATGAAGGAGCAGTGCTCCATAAGCTAGTGCTTCCAAATAAACCTGTTGGACTGTAACCTGGTGTTGTATGATTTTTAACTTATGCCAGAGTTGACTGCACCATGATGCAAGCTTGATGGAAGGCTGCTATCTTTCAAAATGGTATGTTCAACTAGAATGTCCACTAAATTTACGGGCTAAAGTTTACCCAAATCTGAATTTGAATCGAACAGTCTGACTTCCAACTGTACCTGGAAATTTTGAAATCTAAACCAGGCGCCATTATGTGAAGGCACTGGAGTTCATTTTCATTTGCTTCTGCCTTTTTTTAAACTGTAATTGAGGCAAAAGAGAACAAAAATCATTCTGTTTTAAACTCTCAAGAGATTGCTGGAGGTAAGCCTGCTCTGTTTCTTTCCCATGAGTGAAGGCTTGAGCAATTTACACCTTGATGGAAACAGGTAGGTGCCTCTTTACATAGAAATGTACATCAAATGATACTTAGAACCCTCCAAACAATTTTGGTGGTAATTGGCATTGGCCTTGCTGTTTCAACATCTTCACAAACAGTGGATTCACAGGTTACGAGACAAGAATGCTTAAAAGGTATCACAACAGCAGTCACTTACAAGCTATAGTCAGGTTATAATTTTCCAAAAAATCTTCGGATTCTGGAGAAGTACCAAAAAATTGGAAAACTGCAAATATGACACCCCTATTCAAAAGGGAAGCAAAAGGTGGGTACCTATAGGCCGATTAGCCTAACTTCTATTGGTGGAAAAGTAGTGGAATAAATTACTGAGGTAGTAATAGATGAACATCTGGAAAACCATAATTTAATCAAGTTGTCAGACATGGCTTCATGAAAGGGAAATCATGTCTGACTAATTTATTAGAGCTTTTCAAGTGGATAGAGAGGAGCCAGTAGATAAAGCTCCAGAAAGCGTTTGACAAGGTATCTCACAAAAGGTAACACCTTCTATCTACAAAGGTATTTACCTCATATGATAACAGCCCACAGTGTTGGAAGGAACATATTGGCATGGTTAGAAAATTGGCTCAGAGGCAGGAGGCAGTGAGTAGGGATAAGGGGTTCTTTTTTGGTAGGTGGCCTGTAACAAGTGGGTTTCCACTGGGATAAATGCTGGGACTACAACTGTTTACAGTACATATTAATGACTTGAAGAAAGGAAGTATAGTCAAATTTGCAGACGACACAAAAATAGGTGGAAAGCCATGTTGTGAGAGTAATACAAATAGTTTACAGAGAGATATTGATAGATTAAGAAATAAAATCTCACAAAGTTTCCATCATAAAGTCTGCTCAGGAATCATTAAAGAAAGGAACAAAATCTTAAATGAAAATCAAAAGACGTCTATAAAATGAACTTAAATGTTAGTTTTATGTTTCTGTCTAGCAGCCTAGCCATGATCATTAAGCCACTGCAAAATTCCTAGACACAAATATCAATGCCAATACAGCACAGCATAGACCATCCATGTTGCAGGTTATTGAACTTTTAGATCCCCAAGGTCCGATAAATGCATGGACTAATACGGCTCTCTGTAAAACTCACCACAAAACAGAAAAACTGCATTCAGCTGCTGGATCAGTAAAACCCTGTATTGTCACATATTACTGACAGAAAGGGGTGAGGCAGGGTTGGCAGTTTCATTAGAATATAAATGCTGAAATTGTTGTTGCATGTTACATTATGTTTTCATGGAGAGAGAGGATTGTGCAAGATTGCACAGAAGGATGCTTCATTAAAGATTCTTAATATGGTCTCAAACCTAAGATCAATTCAAATTGGGATTCCATAGTTAACTTGACCGGTCTATCTGGCTTCTCTGCACAGATGCTGCCACACCTGCTGAGTCAGTCCAGCACTTTCAGTTTGTGGTCCATTCTGTGTCTTTTTTTAGAGAACAGCAACGAGGTAAAGGTTTGCTCAAGAAAAAAACAAATGACTTCATCCACAACATGAAAATAAAACAGCAGCAAACCAACAACGTCAATGTTTGCAGTTTTCTAAACCATTATCTGATCTTTCAGTTAATTGACAAATTAATACGAGTATAGATATACATTAATAAATCAGCATTTTACTGAGATTTTTCAGCAGAAATCCAACAAACAGTTTACAGTCTCGGCAAAGATAAAGGGTTTACTACATAGAAATTAAGTTTAGCTTTATTTAATGGCTTTTTCTTCCAATAATCACCGATCAAGCATCCATTTCTACAAAGCAAAATACTACTGATGCTGGAAATCTCAAATAAAACCAGAAAATGCTCGCGATCCTCAGCAGGTTAGGCAGCATTTATGGAGAGAGATAACAAGAAGGCCAGATTTTCATCTCCTCAAGAAGGTGGGAATCAGTTCCCAAAATTGTTTCTCCTACAGCAATTTCCTTCTGCATATTAATTTTCATTTGCTGGTGCAAGCTTTGCAAACCAGAAGAGTATCATCTTTAAGAGTTGGTGACACAGAATAATGCCATGTGAGGAATTGGCAAAATTCTAATAAACAAGCGTAAAATGCTTTGACACCTTCAAGTTTTGTTTGTCATTCAGAAAATGAGGCTAGGTCATCTTTTATTGCCCATCCCAGAGGGCAGTTAACAGTCAACCACAATGCTGTGAGTCTGGAGTCAACCAGCTCAGTTAAATACAGCTGTTTCCTTCTCAAAAGAGCTTAGAGAAGCAGGTGGGCTTTTTCCTGTCAATGGTTTCATGGTCATTATTAGATCCTCAATTCCAGATTTTTTAAATTGAATTCAAATTTTCCATCTGTTGAATTCAAACCTCGGTCCCCAGAGCATTAACCTATGTCTCTGGATTAACAGTCTAGCAATAATACCACTAGCTGTTGCCTCCTCAATTTACACTTATCAGATGCTATATTGTAATGTAGACGTGTCTATAATGCAATGAATTATCATAGGGCTCTGACCTAACTTTGACCACTATATTGATCAGAATTGCATAACTGTTGACATGCAGCAAGGTACTTTTTTTTCTCTTGGAGAAAGTGCTAAAATGCATTCAAAAATGTAGAAGAAGTGTTGTTAAGTCCTCCTGTTGTGTTTGAATCAGAGGTTTAAATGTACTGGCAATACTGATTGGAGAAGAAATTCCCATACTGTTGAATTTGAAAAAAAACTAAGCACCTACTCCACTCGATTGACAAGCAGTCTATTTTGAAATGGAAATGTGGCATTATTCATTCTTTTAATTCTATGGTCTTGTAGCTGAAAATGGTTTGTTTTAATTTGGTTTTGTGATGGTCTGCTTTGATAGCGGTAGTTACTATAAATGTTTGGCTGAGATCCAAAAGCTAAGAAGAGTCCGGGCGTACAAACAGTCTATTGAAATAGTGGCTCAAGAGAATGCTAACCATTTGAGGACATTGTTATAAAATAATCTGCTTTTGCTGTAGTTTCAATCATAAGTTCTTTGAATAACTTAGTGGCCACTTCAGGAATAAAACCCTTTGCTTGTACGAACACAGTTTTGTTTCTTTGTACTATCAATGACAAATATCAAAGAAGAGTTTTACTAGATTGTGACATTGAAATTTTTTACATGCATTTTAAAGGATTCCTATTACTATTGTATGGCCATGGACCTGGTGCATATTGGGCGAGTTGTTATGGAGGATCGTTGTGGATATGGAAAAGGCATGGGTGATCTAAGGAAGCATGGGGTGGCAATGGGTATGAAAGGCCATTGAAGGGGCATGGGCATGGGTGGGGGAAGGTTTACAAGAATCTTTATATGATGTTAGGAACTGGGTTACTGTCACCAAGAATGGAGTGAAGCCTTCTAACCCAGCTGCAACTGCACCTATACTCCTCTCAAAACCCATCGCACATCCAAACTGTTGCACAAGCCCAAACCCTCCATCGATAAACAAAAATAGGAAACAGTCTGACATGTACTGCACACACCCAACATAAACATTCAGCCCAGAGTTAATGTTTCTGGTTGATGTTCTTTCATCAGAACTGGGGAAAAGTCTGATAATTTCTGATATTTAAGTTTTACATAAATTCCTGTTCTGTAAACTCTGTGAAGTTCCTCTTTGAGGAACTTAGTTTTAACAGTTAAACAAAGGGGGCTACAAATAACTGGGTGGCACGGTGGTTAGGACTGCTGCCTCCCAATACCAGGGACCTGAGTTTGATTTCAGCCTTGCAGTTGTCTGTGTGGCAATTGCATGTTGTCCCTGTGTCTCCCATGGGTTTCCTCCTACAGTCCAAAGATGTGTAGGTTAGGTAGATTAGCCATGGAAACATGGGATTATGAGCATTGGGGAGTGGGATTACTTCAGAGGGTGAGTGCAGACTCAGAAGGCTGAATGACCACTTTCTCCACAGTGGGTATTCTATGCAAGTTACTTTGACTCCTGCATTACATTTTACTATCTCTGCATTGCATCCCACAGAGATAACTGAAAAGAACTAAGAATTGTCAAAAATAGTATGCTTGTTTGAAGTTACAGCAGGGAATGTTAATGTGACCAATAATGTTGAGGCCTACTGATCTAATCCAGGAATTAAATGGGTATTTACAGTGTGCATACATACACTTGCCTTTAATATTGGTCATTCAAGCATGCCTTCCCTTAACTCAATTTACTGCTAGCCAGAAAAACAATTCTTAAAATGGTCTGTACATTAAGGAAGTTAATACGTGGTGGGTTTGTAATCTGACAACACAAACTACTATTGTCCAAAGTATTTCATGCAGCTGCAAATGTGGTTAGGCTTCATGCCAATAAGAGCTAAAATACCACATTACATAACAGTTTTTTCACAATACATGGATCTGTAGACTGAAGTCATATTATCCCTAAACAGCCAGCGCTGGTCACATGTTTCAGTTCCTGATGCACTTTCTTCCTGTTTCTCAACCCTATCGTCCTGTGCACAAAATGAAAAGGAAATCCACAGTTAGTCCAACAACTTTAGTGTTCGTGTAGTTGTCTTATACAGGGGGGACATCCAAGTTTAAACTGCAGGCTTTATCTTAGGTTGTGCGCCAAGTGTCTATATTTCATACGTATTTTTCAAACATGGGTGACACCATTAAAGTGTTACTTATTAATTGTTGTTACTGTTATTCGTTATAGCTACACTTATTATTAGTTGCTGTTAAGCCTACAAATTATTGGATTTGTATCAAACTCAGTTTCACAATTTCTGGGGATCTGAACTTGTGATTTCTTGTCAACTATTTGGATCAGATAGTGGTGATGGGCAGAGCAAATGAGATGGATAGATATCTTGCCTTGGGTGTCACAGGGTAATCCTGGGTAGCAAGGTCTCACTGACATCAAACGGTAGGGTATGGAGCATCAATGAGGTGTACATGAGGAGCAAGTCAGTGGCCTGGGCAGATCTGCCTCACTGATAGATATACACAGTGCAAACGCAGGAAGTCACATAGTCATTTCACAAATGGAAGAAAGGAACACCCCATAATGGTAACTCAGAAAGTACCAAGAATATTTTAGGGCTGACCAAACAAATAGCATCAAACAAAACTGTTCTAGCAAAAAACACATCATGTACATGCTCAACTATACCACTTAACAGCTATAACCATTAAAAAAGAGAGAAAACTTTCATATTAGCTCCTAAGTTGAAACTTTATTGCTGGAACAGCACAGCAGGTCAGGCAGCATCCAGGGAACAGGAGATTCGACGTTTCGGGCACAGGCCCTTCTTCAGGAAATGGGCCTGTGCCTGTGCCCGAAACGTCGAATCTCCTGTTCCCTGGATGCTGCCTGACCTGCTGTGCTGTTCCAGCAATAAAGTTTCAACTTTGATCTCCAGCATCTGCAGACCTCACTTTCTCCTCGAAGATATTAGCTCCTAACACAATCACAACAAACTCTATTCTTGAATGTAGATCTGAAATAACATCCCATTTATTTGTCAACAGTAGAGCAGCATTTTATAGCATTACTTTAAATAACAGTCTTCCTAGATAAATGACAGAATCAGCACTAACATAAATTCACAAGGGAACTATGCTACAAAATCTCAAAGATTAATCGCCCCATACTTATTTCAATAAATATATTTCATAACATTGTAAATTTAAAATGCAAGTAGTAGATAAAAACATACAGCAAGACCCTGTTACAAGCAATTCCACTTTAATAGCAGTTGTTTATCGGGACAGTAATGCACTTAATGTCATGAGTTTCATTTGACACTGTCCAATGCTGGGCTTGCTATAAGCTCAAATGAGTAGATCAGTGCCATTCTGAAGTAGCATCTCCTGCCTCCTAATCCTTCTAGGTGCTGTGGACCTTCTGTCCGACCAATCCTTCTGTCGCCACCAACCTTCCCTCCCTTGTCAACCCTCCCAGTATTCTGAACTGCAAAAATGACAGGGTTCATCATGACTAACAAAGAAAGCTGTCAAAATAAATTGTCAGAAAGATCCCTGATCTTCTGACTGACCATTGTTTACGTCATTATAAACCCATTTATAAGATTTTGTACTGTACCTGATATTTTGTGCATAGCTACCTTTGATCTAAGATGGCACCAGGATTGACAACTTTGCCCACTTTTCACTGTACTCCTCTATCTCTGTGCTTGAGTAGATACGACAATAAAATCTAATTCAAATTCTAATTTATATTTCTTTTCAGTTTTCACATCAACGTTACAGCAGTCAATAAGGAGAATGATCACTAATATGCTCTAGGCTAGAAAGAGCGAAGATATGATCTCTTCACAGTAAAGTCCCACGTCCCTCCTACATCCAGGTGTACAGGTTGCCATGTTTTTGTTAGGAATTCTGGCACCTTATGTATGCCCAGTTTCAATCACTGCACCACTGGACTGATAGGTATGCTGCCAGTTATCTAATAGCTAAGCTTTGGAATTCCCTTTCGCTATCTCTCTTCCAACAGTCTTATTAAAACCCAGGTCTTTGATCAAGCTTTAGCCAAATGTTTTGCTTTTGGCTTATTTCCTAATATCTCCTGATGTGGCTTGTTGCCAAATTTTATCTCATTAAGCTCCTAAAAGTAGCAGCTGAAAACATCATGAGTCCAGCTCCTAACTATCCACTTGCAATTCGAGTTTGGAGGTGTCTACACTCAGGTTATTTTCTGGATTACCTTGTGGAAGGTAGTGGAAGGTCCCAGAATTGAGCTAAGGTGCAGGGCTACCTTGCAAGTGCCTTCATCTCCACTTGACACCAAAGTAATGACCTGCTGTAGGCCAGTTTTATCACAAATATTGCTGGATGCCGTTCTTGACAGTGATATCATTCTGCATATACTGTGACCTCAGATCCCGCAAAATGGGCCAGGAGCAGTCCCAATGGGAGGGCAGTGCAGAGGTGTTAGAATTCCATCCTAAAAAAGCTGGATTCCTCCCCTATCCTTTTGCTGTAAATCCAGCCAAATGAATGAATCAAAAAAATGACTGCTGACTGTGGTCCTTAACCCTGTGCTATATTCAGCACTTGGAAAGGTTAAAGTTGTTAATTGTATACTGGAAAAGCTGAAAATCAGAATGCAGGACAGAGACGAGAGAGAAAGTATTACATTGTAGAAGTCTGAACTTTTCATCTCACTTGATTGAAAACAAAATGTGGTTCTCTTTTTGATGCATTACCAATATTGCTCCCTTGATGTAGATATTGGTTAGCTCAGTTCACTAGTTGGTTGGTTTGCAATAAACAGTAATACCAACATTGTGAGTTCAATTCCTATACTGGCTGTGAAGGACGTTCCTTCTCTATCTCTCCCGTTGCCTAAGGTATGGTGACCACTACAGATTATCTCTCTCTAATAACAAAGCAGGAGGATGATAGTAACTTTATTCCTTTTGTAACAACATCCTGGCAGTAACCATTAACCAGAAACTGAGCTGGACTAGGAATGACAATACTGTGGCAACAGAAACAGGTTGGAGGCTAGGAATCCTGCAGCAAATAACTCACCCCTGACTCCCCAAAGCTTGTCCACCACCAACAAAGCACAAGTCAGGAGTTTGCTGGAATACTAGGAGAAAGTGAGGACTGCAGATGCTGGAGATCAGAGCTTAAAAATGTGTTGCTGGAAAAGCGCAGCAGGTCAGGCAGCATCAAAGGAACAGGAGAATCGACGTTTCGGGCATAAGCCCTTCTTCAGGAATGAGGAGGGTGTGCCAAGCAGGCCAAGATAAAGATAGGGAGGAGGGACTTGGGGGAGGAGCATTGGGAATACGATAGGTGGAAGGAGGTTAAGGTGAGGGTAATAGGCCGGAGAGGGGTGGGGGCAGAGAGGTCGGGAAGAAGATTGCAGGTCAAGAAGGCGGTGCTGAGTCTGAGGGTTGAGACTGAGAAAGGTGGGGGGAGGGGAAATGAGAAAGCTGGAGAAATCTGCATTCATCCCCTGTGGTTGGAGGGTTCTTAGGTGGAAGATGAGGCGCTCTTCCTCCAGGCGTCGTGTTGCCATGGTCTGGCGATGGAGGAGGCCAAGGACCTGCATGTCCTTGGCGGAGTGGGAGGGGGAGTTAAAGTGTTCAGCCACGGGGCAGTTGCATTGGTTGGTGCAGGTGTCCCAGAGGTGTTCTCTGAAACGTTCAGCAAGTAGGCGGCCTGTCTCCCCAATGTAGAGGAGGCCACATCGGGTGCAGCGGATGCAGTAAATGATGTGTGTGGAGGTGCAGGTGAATTTGTGATGGATATGGAAGGATCCCTTGGGGCCTTGGAGGGAAGTGAGGGGGGAGGTGTGGGTGCAAGTTTTGCATTTCTTGCGGTTGCAGAGAAAGGTGCCGGGAGTGGAGGTTGGGTTGGTGGGGGGTGTGGATCTGACGAGGGAGTCGCGGAGGGAGTGGTCTTTCCGGAATGCTGATAGGGGTGGGGAGGGAAATATATCCTTGGTGGTGGGGTCTGTTTGGAGGTGGCAGAAATGACGAAGGATGATACGATGTTGGTGGGGTAGTAGGTGAGGACCAGTGGGGTTCTGTCCTAGTGGCGATTGGAGGGGCGGGGTTCAAGGGTGGAGGAGCGGGAAGTGGAGGAGATGCGGTGGAGAGCATCGTCAACCACGTCTGAGGGGAAATTGCGGTCTTTGAAGAAGGAGGCCATCTGGGTTGTTCGGTATTGGAATTGGTCTTCCTGGGAGCAGATGCGGCGAAGACGAAGGAATTGGGAAAAGGGATGGTATTTTTACAGGGGGCAGGGTGGGAGGAGGTGTAATCTAGGTAGCTGTGGAAGTCAGTCGGTTTATAGTAAATGTCCATGTTGAGTCGGTCGTCCGAGGTAGAAATAGAGAACTGTTCAACCTCCTCGTGGGAGCACGAGGTAGCGCCAATACATGGGCCCCAGCTATGCCTGCCTGTTCGTTGGATATGTGGAACAGTCCATCTTCTGCAGTTACACTGGCACCACCCCCCACCATTTCCTCCGCTACATCGATGACTGTATCAGCGCTACCTCGTGCTCCCATGAGGAGGTTGAACAGTTCATCCACTTTACTAACACCTTCCACCCCGACCTCAAATTTACCTGGACCATCTCAGACTCCTCCCTCCCCTTCCTAGACTTCTCCATTTCTATCTCGGACGACCGACTCAACACGGACGTTTACTCTCAACCGACTGACTCACACAGCTACCTAGATTACACCTCCTCCCACCCTTCACCACCAACATTCAGTACCTGCAGTGTGTGTCCTATTACAAGATGCATTGCAGAAATTCATCAAAGCTCCTTAGATCGCAGTATCCAACTCAATGCATTACCATCTAGAAGGACAAGAACTGCTAATACATGGAACAGCATCAACTGCTTGGAAATGTATCACAGTTCCTTCAGTGTCCCTTAATCAAACTCCCGGCACCCCTTCCTTAACAGCATTAAGGAACGGGTGCCAGGAGTACAACAGGACCTTGATCAGATGGGCCAATGGGTCGATGGGTGGCAGCTGGATTTTAATTTAGATAAATGTGAGGTGCTGCATTTTGGAAAGGCAAATCAGGCCAGGACCTACACATTTAAAGGTAAAGTCCTGGAGAGTGTAGCTAAACAAAGAGACCCTGGGGTGCAGGTTCATAATTCCTCGAAAGTGGAGTCGCAGGTAGATAGGATAGTGAAGTAGGCGTTTAGTATGTTTGCCTTTAAATGGTCAGCACATTGAGTATAGGAGTCAGGAGGTCATGTTGCAGCTATATTGGAATACTGCGTTCAATTCTAGTCTCCCTAAGATAGGAAAGATATTGTGAAACTTGAAAGAGTTCAGAAAAGATTTAGAAGGATGTTGCCAGGGTTGGAGGGTTTGAGTTATAGAGAGAGGCTGAATAGACTGGGGCTGTTTTCCCTGGACATCAGAGGCTGAGGGGTGACCTTATAGAGGTGTATGAAATCATGAGGGGTATGGATAGGGTAAACAGCCAAGAATGAGACGGCATGGGTTTAAGATGAGAGGGGAAAAATTTAAATGGGACCTAAGGGCCAACTTTTTCATGCAGACTGTGGTGCTTTTATGGAGCAAACTGCCAGAGGACGTGGTGGATGCTGGTATAATTACAACATTTAAAAGGCATCTGGATGAGTACATGAATTAGGAAGGGTTTTGAGGGATATGGGGCAAATGCTGGTAAATGGAGCTAGATTAATTTAGGATATCTGGTCAGCATGGATGAGTTGGACCGAAGGATCTTTTTCCATGCTGTACATCTCTATGACTCAATGATTCTAAGTAGACAGCAGCAGTTCAAAATAAGCAGCTCATCACCACATTATCAATGGCAATGAGGGATAGACAGTAAATGCTGGCCCAGCCAGCCACACCCACACTCCATGAATGAATGAAAACACACAGAGAAATCAAATTGTCCTGAATATTCATAATTGCATGAGACATCTCTACAATGTTCTGGATTAGTGGTGCTGGAAGAGCACAGCAGTTCAGGCAGCATCCGAGGGGCAGTAAAATCGATGTTTCGGGCAAAAGCCCATCTCTACAATGTTCTCTACAGTTAAAGGAGGTAGACACAGGATGGCAAAAGCTGTGGCTCAGTAAGTAGCACTCTCTCTTCTTGTTTAGAAGGTTGTGTGTGCACAAGTCTCACCCCAGGCCTTGATCTCAAATATTAACAGTTAGTCATGCACTTTTGGAGGTTCTATCTTTTGGGTTAAAGATAAGTTCAGCTGAGATGCAAAAAATCCCATGGTGTTATTTCAAAGAACAGCAGGGAAGGTATCCTCGTGTCCTGGCCAATAGGTACCCCTCAATTAACGTTACAAAATCAGATTTATCTGGTCATTATCATATTGGTATCTGAGGGAGCTTTCTGTGTGCAAATTGGATGCTGTGTTTCCTTGATTATAACAGCAATTACACTTGAAAAGTTTTCCTTTGTCTATAAAGTACTTTGGGATGTTTGGGGGTTGGGAAAGGTGCAACACAAATGAAAGCCCTCTCTTCTTTCAGTTTTGTTGAATGTGTCTCAGAACTTTGCTTGGGATTTGAGAGATGAAAAAAGGAAGTTTTAAGCAGTTTGAAGTCAGAAGGTTCAGAATCAGTCCTGGTTTGAGCAACATGCTACTCAAAGTGAGAATTTGCAAAAGGATAAAATAAGGCTCAAGTTCAGACAGACTGAGGCAAGATTTAGCAATGCTTTTTTTAAAAAGATTAGATTCACTACAGTGTGGAATAAGGCCATTCAGCCCAACAAGTCCACACCGACCCTCCAAAGAGTAACTCATCTCCCTTCATTTATCCCTAACTAATGCACCTAACTGCGCATCTTTGGATTGTGGGAGGAAACTGGAGCACACCCACACACACAAGGGGAGAAAGTGCAAGCTCCACACAGACAGTCGCCCAAGGCTAGAAATGAACCCAGGTCCCTGGTGCTGCAAAGCAGCAGTGCTAACCACTGAGCCACCGTGCCACCCTTCTCACGTGCTGCCTAAAGCCATTCTGGTGTCTGGTAAATTATCTACTGCAGACTTCTGCCACGAGTCATCAATGAAAAAGTTCCTTTTGAACAAATGCCAATGATTAAAAAAAAACTGGAAGAGAATTCTAGGGGTCTGCAGTAAGCTCAGTTGGTGTTTGGTGCTACAGATCATAGCAAGAATCCATTTGTATATAGGTTGGGAAAGTCAATGGTGTGTATGGCATAAGCTGACAGCACTTAATGAGCCAGTGTGGATGAACCACATAAGAGTGTACTACATTACTTGACAAATAAGCAATTATAGTACGCATGCTGAATTCTGAAAACGTGGTCTAAGTAAGTGACTTTCAAATCCCACTCACACCATCAAACTAAGCTCACTGAGTTTCAAAGGCTCACAGTCCATGAGCAGTTGGGTTTTAATATACAAATTTCCCCTGTACAAATTTATGCATCTCCCCCTCACAGCCACCTTCTCATTTTTGTGATCTCCTCAATCCTCAAACTTCACTAATTCTAACTTGATTGTCCCCATTCCTTCTTGCCCCTTGCCACATGTGCTAGTACTTTCCATTAACCACTATTGTACATACAACATACAAATCCTTCCAAGGTACTTCAAAAGGAGCATAAATCAGATCTAAATGGACAATGAGGCAAAGAATAAAGCAGTAAATAAATAGGATTCTGTTTCCAATATCAATTTCATCAACCACTAAAACAGGCAGTGAGATTGCAATGCAAGATTTACCATGCCAGTTAATTAAAGTGAAGGCACCACAATAACTACATACTGACTGCAGTGTTCCTTAAAATCCATTACTACTTTAAAGTACCCTACTCAGTATCGGGGCTAGATTAGAGTGGTGCTGGAAAAGCACAGCAGGTCAGGCAGCATCCGAGGAGCAGGAAAATCGAAGTTTCAAGCAAAAGCTCTGCTTCATTCCTGATGAAGGGCTTTTGCCCAAAACGTTGCATTTCCTGCTCCTCGGATGCTGCCTGCCCTGCTGTGCTTTTCCAGCACCACTCTAATCTAGACTCTGGTTTCCAGCATCTGCAGTACCCACTTCTGCCTCGGGGCTAGCCAACACCTCTCATAGTGGAGACCTAGTGTGACGACAGTTAGCTAGTCCCACACCTTTCAGGGTACTTTTGAGTAGTAATGGATTTTAAGGTCCCTGCTGCTGCATGTAGCCATTATCACTACAGAGCGAGAGGATTCCTGAATTTGTGATCCGGCAAAACTGGAATATTATTTACAAAAAGTGGACTGAACATTTTAAAACACCTGCTGGTCAGAGGAACCTTATCCCCATAATTAACAAACTGAAGCAATTGACATATGAAGAGGACAATGGATCTCTTTTGCGGTTTAGAACATAGAACATAGAACATAGAAGAATACAGCGCAGTAGAGGCCCTTCGGCCCTCGATGTTGCCCCGATCCAAGCCCACCTAACCTACACTAGCCCACTATCCTCCATATGCCTATCCAATGCCCGCTTAAATGCCCATAATGAGGGAGAGTCCACCACTGCTACTGGCAGGGCATTCCATGAACTCACGACTCGCTGAGTAAAGAACCTACCCGTAACATCTGTCCTATACCTACCACCCCTTAATTTAAAGCTATAATGGAGGTCCATTAATTGAGGTCATTAATATCTTTTTAATTCCGAGAAAAACAGGTTCCTTCCCAACTCAGTTCACCACAGACATCTCTACAGTGCCCACCCCAAAAGCAGTTACGAGCTTGATCTTAACCATGACCACCCTGCCCACCTTTCAACCCTCTCACAACCAGCCAGGAAGGGGGGGTGTAATCCCTAGAATTCTCTTACAGTTTTTATTTTAATCATTGGCATTTGCACAAAAGGAACTTTTTCATTGATGACTCGTGGCAGAAGTCCGCAGTAGATAATTTACCAGACACCAGAATGGCTTTAGACAGCACATGAGAAGGGTGGCACGGTGGCTCAGTGGTTAGTAAATGATAGTTGTAATCCCAAAATTCAAAAACCCCGCTCCATTCTGATGATTTCACTGGTATCAAAATATAAACGGTGGCGATTCAGCCCCTGAATGAGGTTTCCACTAACAGCTGCTGAGGTCCACTCAAGATTCAAAATAATGGCAATGGTGTCATTATCTAATTCTGAAGTCATATAGACATAGAGACACACGAGTCAGGGGCACGGTTAAGCCACTTAACCTCACAAGTCTGCTCCACCATTCAATAAGGTTGTGGCTGATCTGACGACATCCTGACATCCACATACCTATCTGTCCCTCATAACCTTTCAACCCCTTGGTTAACAAAAATCTACTTATCTCTGCTTCAAAAATAGTCATGAACTCTTTTCTTGTAAAGGTGGCAAAAGCAGACTTCCAAACACTCAAATTTCTTGAAAGACAGGTTTTGCCTTGTCTTTGTTTGAAATGGGTGACCCCTAATTTGTAACAAGTGACACCTTAGTTCTTGATCTCTAAGAGCAAACATCCTCCCCACCCTGACAAGACTCCTCAGGATTTTATGTCTTTCAATCAAGTCAACTCTTATTCTTTTCAACTCAAGTGGACAGAAGCTGGGCCTGTCCAAACTTTCTTCCTAAGACAATACCCTCCCCATTCCAGGTATTCGTCCTCCTAGAACTGTCTCTAATGCATTTATATTCTTTCTTAAATAAGGAGGCCAACACGGTGCACAGTACTCCAGGTGTCAAAGCAGGAGGTGTCCTGATAGTGAACACAAGGTGGAAGGAGTCAATCTATCCAAAGAAGCCACAAATGTCCCTCTCTTCGAACTCTTTATCAGCTAAGAGAGACAGATTCGCTCTCCCACACTCTGCAAGAGGTACTTGCACCTCCCCAGCCCTGACATCATCTTGCTCACAACACAGGAAAGGGAGTGCCCAATCATCCTTGAACTCTCAATGTAAGAAAAGAATTCTCAAGCCTCTCGCAAAGTCATTCTTCTGCAACAACTGAGATTTGAGGACCATTCCTGCTAACTGCCAGAGACAGCTCCTGAAGCCAAACTTTCTTTCATGCCCAATGACCAAGTAAGAGATCTGATCAGGTATCAGGTGGGACTCTGGATGAGATCATATAATGTGAGACCACTAAGGTCAATCGGCTCTCCGTAAGCCGAACCACAGCAGGCGGGTCTCCCTATTCATACACCCACTTCCTGCTCTCCCTCCCCCATAAAAAAACTATTCTTCTCCTGCCAATGTAGCTCTTCGTCAATCCCCTTTCTGAAAAAGTGCCTCTGAGTCCACCTAAAACACTAACTGTTGCACTGCTGCACAATGCTTACAGGGTATGATTCTTCTGTCACTCATTAGGTTCCTCTTCAGTGATCCAATATTGTAAAAGGCCATCACCATACTAGGAACACTCCAATCGTTAATTTAGGCATCATGCTTCCCGTTATCAAGAAATAATCAAATCATGTTAACAGGACACAGAAAGAAACATCCGCATATATTCAAAGCTGCAGACAATCTTCAAAGTTGCAACAACCCTAATCTATCACTACTTAACTTCAAGGATCTACTCAAACCATTTTCATCCAAAGGGCAGCTGAACTGTGGGTATTTACAAGGACAAAGGTCAGTAGCAATTAAGCAAGGCAGTAATAGACTGGACCCCAAGGCTATATCACAGAAGTGTACCCAGTAATTTTAAAATGTTTCATCAACTTATGCTGCAAGAGGTGTTTTAGGACCATCTCAAAGAAGGAAACAACTTCAACATGGATTCCAAATGAGGTGACGACAAACTTAGAAGCAATATCAGACTCTGCCCTTAGTGTCGGAAAACTTTTATGATTTATTCTGTCTTGGGTTCATTATCTCCTCTGTTCTCCAATTTAATACTCTAACAGGAAATCTGTTGGCTTCAAATTGCACATATTGAAAAGATGGCAGGAAATTATCCAAACAAAACAGCTCTGTACCAAGAAACACTAGCTGGGTGACAGGAATTTGAGATTTGCCAACATTTTCAAAGTTTTTGAGACTTTTCAACAGGTGTTCCATGGTATTTCTGGCACGCAAATAAAAACTGTTGCAAGACTTTTGCTTCAGCAAATTTATAATTTAGTTTCAGCAATATATCTGCTGTAATTACCAGCAACTAAAAAAATGTGAGAGAATCTACTGGGTACAATCACAAATATTTCAACATGAAAAGTAAAAACAAAGAATTTTATATTGGCCTAACTCAATTGGACTTAAAGTGCCATTTTGTTCAATGAAAGAATGTAAGGAATGCAATGTTTCAATCAGCCATATACAGATCTTTCTGCAAAATACTTGGTGCACTGAGAGAACAATATGTCAAAAGCAGGCTAAAATAATTCCTGCAACAACTATTTACTGGAACAAAAGAATGCTTTGGGTAGTTCAATAGGTAGAATCAGTTGCTTTTTGCATTGAATCATCTCTAGATTATTATCTGAGCCATATTGTTAGAATATCCACTAAGTTCTCGATATTTTGTTCTCTTTTGTATCACTTTTGGTTTGGAGCTGTGAACTGTGGGCTGAAAGCTGAAAGTTGACTTTTGGACTGTGAGCAAGAGGTTGTGTTAAAGAGAAAAAACAAACAAGCTGCTATTTGTTTTTGAGGCCAGGCCTGAAACTTTATTGCAGGTTAGTTCTTGATCAAAGAGCTTTATAGACTCTTCAATTCCAGAGAGGCAGTATGCCTAACCAGTTAACAAATGTTTGCCCATTAATGAGGTCAGCACCTGGGAATTGGTTCCAGCCAGTCTCAGAGAGAACATGATGCTCAATCAGAGGGAGGGGTCAGAGTTTTTTGTTTTGTTCTGAACTGGGGGTTTTGAGAGAAGGAGTTTGTCTGTTGGTGTTACAGCCTAAGGATTTGATAGCTCACTGCCTAAACTCCCCCTATCAGCTGTGGGACGTTCAGAGAATAGAAACTAAGTATTATTGCATCTTTCCAAGTGTGAACTGGAAAAGGCAGCAATGAACAACATCATCAGAAAATCAATCATGAGACAATTCTATGCATTTGTGAAACAACATATCATGGAAACCGCTTAAGTAACATGGCTAATTATATTATTTTTATTTTCTTAAAATTCTATCCTTTAACTATTGTTAATCCTTTCTTTTGTGTTAATGGAACTAAAACAAACATTACTAGGTTTAAATCATACAGATCAATTCAATTGTTTTGTTGTTTTTCTTTGCTCTGCTAAAGTTACTGTATTGTTAATAAATTGTTAAGTCTTTTGTTTAAATTACAAACCTGGTGTCTGGTACCAATAATTCACAACATTATGGACTGGTTACTCAAAAAGGAATCATTGAGGTCAAATTTAGGATCTTCGAGTGTTTTAATTTTACTGTGTTGTGAATACAGTGGTAGGGAAGTTGATTTGCTTTGCCTGTCTCTCTTCATGTCATAACAATATATAGGTTATGATAGAGAAAATCTGATTAGAGAGATAAATGTGTGACACAAAGATTGGTGATGGGAAAAGTGGAGTCCAAATCATAAGCTACTAACGCCAGTACTGGGGAAAGTGGGATGTATTGTTGAACAGTATCCATCTGAACTGTGCTGGGGCCAATGTTCTTGCAAACTGCATAACTTTGGAAGTAGAGAAGATGTTAAACTAAACAGAGGCAGCAAGAGATCAAATCTGCGAAGATTTGGTCAGTTATAGAGCAGAGACAAGGCAAAGAGCAAAGTTATTAATATGGAAAACTATAAACAGACCATGACAGGAATGGATAGAGAGGATAAATTTAAGAGTAAATCAGCAGATACGACTATACGATATCAAAAGAATAAAACAGTAAAACCAGAAGCTCTGTATCTGACCACAAACAGCATTCGAATTAAAACACAAGAAATGAGAGCATAAACAGAAATAAAAACATAAGAGCTGGTAGTCATTACAGAGGTATATATGGTTCAGGATGACATGGATTGAAACCTGAATATTGAAGGGGATATGACACTTGGGAAGGTTAGCAACTTAGAAAAGGTGAAGGAGTGACTCTGTTAGCTCGTGGTGGCATTAACACAATAGACAGAGTTGATCTAAGTTCAGGAAACCAGGATGTGGAAACAGTTTGAGTAGAGATGCGAAATGATAAAGGCGAGAAGTCACTTGTGGACCCCTTAACAATAACCCCATGGTAGGGTGGAGCATATAACAGGGAGTTTGTAAGAAAAGCACAGCAATAACCATGCGAGACTTGAATACGCATATAAACTGGAGAAGTCAGATGGATAGAGATAGCCTAGAAGAGGAGTCCATAGAATATTCTCGGGATAATTTCTTAGATTGGCATGATTCAGAGCAAACCAGTCAGCAAGCTATATTAGACTTGGCGTTGTGCAACAAGATAGGATTAATTAATGATCTCATAATGATGGCAGCCAGCAACTATAGGTAACAATGACCATAATAGAACTGAATTTTAAATTCAGTTTGAGGGAGTGAGGAGTGGGTCTGAAACTTTTTTTAAATTAAGAGCAATTATAAGTGCTTGAAAGCAGAGATAGCTAAAGTGAATTGGTGAGTTACGTTGTAGGATAAACCAATAGAAATGTAATGGCAGGCATTTAAGGGGATATCTTAAAATAGTTACATTCCAACAAGAAATATTCCATGGATTTTGGATCATCACTGAATCTAATATTATTTCTAGTTTATCTTATAAGCCATGGTTGAGCCACACTTCCTATTTTAGTTTTGCACCAAATAGGAATGAATAACTGTTTCAATTCATGTATACATTCCTTAGAGTTTAGCTATTGCCTATCCAATGCCAACCCTTTATCAACACATCACTGCCAACTCATGTCTCATACACTCAAAGTACACTTTATTTAGATTCAGGGCCCTAATCAGATTGAAGTTCTTCACTCTCTATCTTAATGACAATTCTATCATTTTATGATTACACTTCCCCAAAAGACCCCACACAATAAGGTTTCAATTAATCCTTTCTCATTTCACAATGTCCACTCTAGGATAACTTGCTCACTCGTTGGCACCTCAACATAAAAAACCTATCATGAATACACTCCAGGAAAACCTCCTCTGCAGTGCTATTACTAGTTTGGTTTGTCCAATCTGTATCTAGATTAACAATACCCATGATTACAATTGCATCCTTATTGCATGCATCTTTAATCTTCTCTTTGATGCCTTCCCTTAGATTCCTGCTGCTGTAGGGGCCTACAGACAACTCCCAACAATGTTTTCTGCTGCACAATGTTTCTTATCTCCACCTCATAACGGACCATGATTTTCAAAGCCAATATCCTTCCTCAGAATTATACTGATTCTTTAATTTTGTTTCCCCATTTCTTCCCAAATATTGAATATCCTTGGATGTATATTCCCATGCTTGATCACTCTGCAGTCATGTCTCTGTAATTGCACATGTAAATGAACATGTTTATCTATTTGCACTGTTAATTCCAGCAGATTGCAAATACTCCATACATAAACACAAAATACCTTCAGACTTGTCCTTTTAACCTGGTTAGCTTTATTATGTTTATTTTGTACCATAGCCCCAGTTGTTTCTTACCTTTGTTTTTTCTGCCTTGTATTTCCGTCTTTTGTTTCTACCTTTATTTCCCCCTTCTCTGTCTCCCTGCTCAGGGTCACATCCCCTTATAACTCTGATTTAACGCCTACCAAACACTAGCAAACAGCCTCCATGAGGATAGTGGTCTCTGTCCTGCCCAGCCACGATACATCCTGTTTGTTCTCGTCCCATTTTCTCCAGAACCAGTCCCAAATCCCTGGAACCAAATCCCTCCCCACCATGTACCATTTCTTTAGCCACATGTTAATCTGATACACCCTGATATTTCTACACTGGCTAGCATGTGGCACTGGTAGTAATCCTGAGATTACTACCTTTGAGGTCCCGCTTAAATTTTTCATCCTAACATCCAATACTTAGCTTGTAGGACCTCATTCCTTTGCTTAACCTGCATCATTGCTTTCAATATGTAACACAATCTTTGGCTGGTCATCTCCCCTTTCAGAACGCCCTGCAGCCTCTCCAAGACATCCTTGGTCCTGGCACCAGGGAGGCAATTTATTACCTTGGAGTCTCTCTTGCAGAAACGCCTATCTGTTCAGTTCCAAGCCTGCACATCCTACAACTATGACTCCGTAATTGCAATGATATAACAATTGTGTTTATCTGTTTGTGCTGTTAATTTATGGACAGGCTAGGCTTCTATCCACTGGGTGTACGAAGGAATATTCTGAGGTGGCTCAGTGGTTAGTACTGCTGCCTCACAGCACCAAGGACCTGGGTTCAATTCCACCTTTGTGGAATGTGTGGAGTTTGCACATTCTCCCTGTGTCTATGTGGGCTTCTGCCCACAGTCCAAGGATGTGCAGCTTAGGTGGATTGGCCGTGCTAAATTGCCCATATTGTCCAGGAATATGTGGGTTAGCCATGGGCAATGTGTGGTTATAGGAATAGGGTAGGTGGTGGTCTGGGTGGGTTGCTCTTTGGAGGGTTGGTGTCGACTTGATGGGCCAAATGGCCTGCTTCCACACTGCAGGGATTCTATGATTAATGTTTCTATGAGGTGACTTGATAGGATGCATTTAGGATTCTTCCTCTTATGGAAGAATCTAGAACCAGTAATTAATTAAAAATAAGGGATCACCCATTTCAAACAGAGAGGAGGCAGCATTTTCCTCAGATAAGCGTCGTTGAAACTCTCTTCCAGTAAGCAAAGTAGAAGCAGAGTCACTGAGTATTTTTAAGACCAAGTAAGATAGATTCATGGTAAGAAAGAGAGTTAAAGGTTATCACGGTCAGCAGGAATGAGGATTTGAGGTTACAGTGGAATCAGCCACAATCTTATAAAATGGTGCAGCAAGTTTGAGGGCCAAATGAGCTACTCTTTCTCTTGGTTCATATGTTCTTATTTGCATTGCTAAATGTTAAAATTCAGCTCAATGTAACAGGAAATAATTTGCAAAGAATTCCAGGATTCTTTACTAGCTACCTTGAGCTGATGTTCTCATGCAGTGTTTTTGGATAATTTGAGTCGAGACTAACTGCTCAGATACTCCCTGGGGGGAGCTGGTCTATGTATGCACATACAAAGGCTATATATTATCATTGGAAGAATTTCTAGACAGGCTGCTGCTATTTGGCTCATTTCTTCATAACAGTGACTGCAGTCCATCGTATACTTGGTGAGCTGTGAACGGATTGCAGTATCCTGAGGTTGTGAAAGGTGCCCTGCAAATGTAAACCTTTATCTTAAAACATCAAGGTCAGTATTAAATGACTTCTTCGCTCTGTAGGCAGAATTCTTTTCAAAATGTTTCAAGGTAGATTTCTCACTTGATATTTTATTACTCTGGACAATATTTTATCAGAAATGTGATGAGGTTTCTTGAAGATTTTGCATAAACATTGATTATATAGAAACTAAATGCATTTTCTGCATGAAACCTTTGATTAGGAATTCTCTTGCAACATGCCATAAAACTGTAGTAACAGTACTATCCTCAAACATAGGGCCATTCAGCCCATCGAGTCTGCTTCACCATTCAACCATGGCTGATTTGTTTCTCAACCTCATTCACCTGCCTTCTCCCTGTAACCCTTAATCCCCTTATTAATGAAGTAGTGATGAAGAAGATTTAGGAAGGCATAGCAGTAGATGTCGGCTACATGGACTTTGGCAAGGTGCCACATGGTCAACTTGTCAGCAAGGTTAGATCACATGGAATCTGGGGGAGCTAGCCAATTGGGTACAAAATTGGCTTGAATGTAGGACTCAGAGGATGGTGGTGGACGGCTGTTTTTCGGACTAGAAGCCTGTGACCCGCAGTGTGCCACAAAGATCAATGCTGGGTCCACTGCTTTTTGTCATTTATATCAATGATTTGGTTATGTCTGTAGGAGGTAGAATTACTAAGTTTGCAGATAGCACCAACATTGGTGGTGCAGCGGACAGTGAAGAAGGTTATCTCAGAGTACAATGGGCCCTGGAGTGGCAGATGAAGCTTAATTCAGATAAGGATTCTGGGTAATCCAAGATGGAGGACGGAAAAAATATCTGGCTGTAACAGCTGCTCCTTTTTTGAAGTATTTTAGGTGCTGGAGGTGATTTCCTCGAATTCCAGGAACTACAATTACTATTTTATATGCTGTTGCATTGTTTTGGAACTTTGGAGGGAAAAAAAGTCCAAACAACAGCAGTTTTAAAAGGGAGAAGAACAGACAAAAGAAGCACATGGTGAGGTCAGTGCAGGAGAAAGAGAGAGAAAGAACCCACACTGCTAACTGACAGAGTTAGCAGTTACTGCCTTTGCTGTTGAATTCATGTATCGCTGGACATCAGAGTGCATCTGGGAAAATTAACAAACAGTGAAATTCACAACTGATCTTAGGGGAACCTGTTTGGAAAAGGTCAAAGCACAGAAGCAGATGTGACTTTTAAGCACAGCCTTAAAATAAGTTTGCAGTAGTAAGTAGAGTGTGTTCTTTCATGATTGTATGTTTTATTGAGCTATGTCTCTTGATTATACTTAAAATATAAGCCATAAGTATTAATTTAACCTGGAGCAGTGTTTTGTAGGGGAATAAAACAGAGCTATTTTCTGGGTCTGTAGATTAAAAGAAGCAAAAATGGCCCTTTGTAGAATGACATGCACTTCTTGTCGGATGTGGGAGGTTAGGGAGAGTTTACATGTTACTGAGGATTATATCTGCAATAAATGCCATTGGTTGCGAATCCTATCAGATAGAATGGATTGGTTGGAGAGGCAGGTAGAGGCAATGAAGAATTTACAAGAGCAAGAGGATGTGACGGATGGCAGTTATAGGAAGGGGGGAAGTCTCAGATACAGTCACATAGATGGGTTGACTCCAGGAACGGTAAGAGAGGTAGGCAGATAGTGTAGGAGTCGTCTGTGGCTATCCCCGTTTCAAACAAGTATGCTGTTTTGGAAAATGTAGGGGGTGATGGACACTCAGGGGTATGTAGCACAAACAGCAAAGTTTCTGGTAATGAGACTGGCTCTAATGTAATAGAGGTACGTCAGGTTCCAAGCAATCGATTGTGTTAGGGGACACTCTAGTCCGAGATACAGACAGATATTTCTGTGGCCAGTAGCAAAAAATCAGAATGGTGTGTTGCTTCCTGATGTCAGGAACAAGGATGTCTCAGAGAAGGTGCAGAATTTTCTCAAGGGGGAGAGGGACCTGCAGGAGGTCATTGTAAACATTGGAACCAACAACATAGGAAGGGAAAAGGTTGAGATTCTGAAGAGAGATTACAGAGAGTTAGGCAGGAATTTAAAAAGGAGGTCCTTGAGAGTAGTAATATCTAGATTACTCCCAGTGCTACAAGCTAGTGAGGGCAGGAATAGGAGGAGAGAGCAGATGGCTGAGGAGCTGGTGTACGGGAGAAGGATTCACATTTTTGGAACATTGGAAGCTGTTTTGGGGTAGAACTGACCTGTACAAGAAGGAAGGATTGCACCTAAATTGGAAGGGGACTAATATACTGGCAGGGAGATTTGCTAGAACTGCTTGGGAGGATTTAAATAGTAAAGTGAGGGGTGTGGGACTCCGGTAGACAGTGAGGAAGGATTTCAATCTGAAACTGGTACAGTTGAGAACAAGTCAAACAGTCAGGGCAGGCAGGGACAAAGCAGAGAACAAGGTAGGACTGATAAATTAAACTGCATTTATTTCAATGCAAGGGGCCTAAAAGGCAAGGCAGATGAACTCAGGGCACGGTTAGGAACATTGGACTGGGATATCATAGCAATTACAGAAACATGGCTCAGGGATGGACAGGACTGGTAGCTTAATGTTCTAGGACACAAAGGCTACAGGAAGGATAGAAAGGGAGGCAAGAGAGGAGGGGGAGTGGCGTTTTTGATAAGGGATAGCATTACAGCTGTACTGAGGAAGGATATTCCCAGAAATACATCCGGGGAAGTTATTTGGGTGGAACTGAGAAATAAGAAAGAGATGATCACCTTATTGGGATTGTATTATAGACCCCCCAATACTCTGAGGGAAATTGAGAAACAAATTTGTAAGGAGATCTCAGTTATCTGTAAGAATAATAGGGTGGTTATGGTAGTGGATTTTAAATTTCCAAACATAGACTGGGACTGCCATAGTGTTAAGGGTTTAGATGGAGAGGAATTTGTTAAGTGTGTAAAAGAACATTTTCTGATTCAGTATGTCAATGTATCTACTAGTGAAGATACAAAACCTGACCTACTCTTGGGAAATAAGGCAGGGCAGGTGACTGAAGAGTCAGTGGGGGAGCACTTTGGGGCCAGCGACCATAATTCTATTAGATTTAAAATAGTGATGGAAAAGGATAGACCAGATCTAAAAGTTGAAGTTCTAAATTGGAGGAAGGCCAATTTTGACGATATTAGGCAAGAAGTTTCAAAAACTGATTGGGCACAGATGTTCGTAGGTAAAGGGACGGCTGGAAAATGGGAAGCCTTCAGAAATGAGATAACGAGAGTCTAGAGAAAGTATATTCGTGTCAGGGTGAAAGGAAAGGCTGGTAGGTATAGGGAATGCTGGATGATTAAAGAAATTGAGGATTTGATTAAGAAAAAAAAGGAAGCATATGTCAGGTACAGACAGGGTAGATCGAGTGAATCCTTAGAAGACTATAAAGGCAGTAGGTGTATACTTAAGAGAGAAATCAGGAGGGCAAAAAGGGGATATATGATAGCTTTGGCAAATAGAGTTAAGGAGAATCCAAAGGGTTTTCACAAATACATTAAGGACAAGAGGGTAACGAGGGAGAAAATAGGGCCCCTCAAAGATCAACAATGCAGCATTTGTGTGGAGCCGCAGGAGATGGAGGAGATACTAAATGAGTATTTTGCATCAGTGTTTACTGTGGAGAAGGGCATGGAAGATATAGAATGCAGGGAAATAGATGATGACACCTTGAAAAATGTCCACATTACAGAGGAGGAAGTGTTGGATATCTTGAAATGCATAAAAGTGGATAAATCCCCAGGACCTGATTAGGTGTACCCTAGAACTCTGTGGGAAGCTAGGGAAGTGATTGCTGGGCCTCTTACTGAGATATTTGTATCATCGATAGTCACAGGTGAGGTGCCAGAGGACTGGAGGTTGGCTAACATGGTGCCACTTTTTAAGAAGGGTGGTAAGGACAAGCCAGGGAACTATAGATCAGTGAGCCTGATGTTGGTGGTGGGCAAGTTGTTGGAGGGAATCCTGAGGGACAGGATGTACATGTATTTGGAAAGGCAAGGACTGATTAGGAATAGGCAACATGGCTTTGCGCATGGAAAATCATGTCTCACAAACTTGATTGAGTTTTTTGAAGAAGTAACAAAGAGGATTGATGAGGGCAGAGTGGTAGATGTGATCTATATGGACTACAGTAAAGCATTTGACAAGGTTCCCCATTGGAGAGTGGTGAACAAGATTAGATCTCATCAGCTACAAGGAGAACCAGCCATTTGGGTACAGAACTGGCTCAAAGGTAGAAGACAGAGGGTGGTGGTGGGTTGTTTTTCAGACTAGAGGCCTGTGACCAGTGGACTGCCACAAGGATCGGTGTTGGGTCCACTACTTTTCATCATTTATATAAATGATTTGGATGTGAGCATAAAAAGTATACTTAGTAAGTTTGCTGATGACACCAAAATTGGAGGTGACGTGGACAGCGAAGAAGGTTACCTCAGATTACAACGGGATCTTGATCAGATGGGCCAATGGGCTGAGAAGTGGCAGATGGAGTTTAATTTAGATAAATGCGAGGTGCTGTATTTTGGGAAAGTAAATCTTAGCAGGACTTATGCACTTAATGGTAAGGTCCTAGGGAGTGTTGCTGAACAAAGAGACCTTGGAGAGCAGGTTCATAGCTCCTTGAACGTGGAGTCACATGTAGATGGATAGTGAAGAAGGTATTCGGTATACTTTCCTTTATTGGCTAGAGTATTGAGTACAGGAGTTGGGAGGTCATGTTGCGGCTGCACAGGACATTGGTTCGGCCACTGTTGGAATATTGTGTGCAATTCTGGTCTCCTTCCTATCGGAAAGATGTTGTGAAACTTGAAAGGTTTCAGAAAAGATTTGCAAGGATGTTGCCAGGGTTGAAGGATTTGAGCTATAGGGAGAGGTTGAATAGGCTGAGGCTGTTTTCCCTGGACTGTCAAAGGCTGAGGGATGACCTTATAGAGGTTTATAAAATCATGAGGGGCATGGATAGGATAAATAGGCAAAGCATTTTCCCTGGGTTGGGGGAGTCCAGAACTAGAGGACATGGGTTTAGGGTGAGAGGGGAAAGATTTAAGAGAGACCTAAGGGGCAACTTTTTCGCTCAGAGGGTGGTACGTGTATGGAATGAGCTGCCAGAGGAAGTGTTGGAGGCTGGCACAATTGCAACATTTAAGAGGCATTTGGATGGGTATATGAATAGGAAGGGTTTGGAAGGTTATGGGCCGGGTGCTGGCAGGTGGGACTAAATTGGGTTGGGTTATCTGGTAGGCATGGATGAGTTGGACCGAAGAGTCTGTTTCCATGCTGTACATCTCTATGTGAGGTGTTGCATTTTGGTAAGGAAAATCTGGCCAGGACTTATACAGTTAATGGTAGGGCCCTGGTGAATGTTGCCGAATAAAGAGACCTATGGGTGCAGGTGCATAATTCCTTGAAAGTGGTGTGGACATGGTAGTGAAGAAGGCATTTGGCACGCTTGCCTTTATTGGTCAGTGCACTGAGTACAGAAGTTGGGAGGTTATGTTGGGGCTGTACAGGACATTGGTTAGGCCACTTTTGGAATACTATATTGAATTATGGTCTGCCTGCGAGAGGAAGAATGTTGTGGAACCTTAAACGGTTCAGAAAAGATTTACAAGGATGCTGTCAGGGTTGGAGGACTTGAACCATAAGGAGTGGCCGAAATGGCTGGGGCTATTTTCCCTGGGACATCAAGTTGATAAAATCATGAGGGGCATAGATAAGGCGAATGGACAAGCTCTTTTTCCCAGGGTAGGGGAGTCCAAAACTAGAGGGTATAGGTTTAAGGTGAGAGGGGAAAGTTTTAAAATGGGCCTAAGGGGCAACTTAATCACACAGTGGGTAGTGCGTGTATAGAATGAGCTGCCAGAGGAAGTGGTGGAGGCTGGTACAATTACAACATCTAAAAGGCATCTGGATGGGTATATGAATAGGAAGGGTTGAGAGGGATATCGGCCAAATGCTGGCAAATTGGACTAGATTAAATTAGGATATCTGATCAGCATAGACAGGTTAGACCAAATGTTTTCATGCTGTACAGCTCTATGGCTCTATTAGTTTGTTCAGAAACAGATTACTGTGGTGATTTTATGATTGATACTGGAATGTTTCAAATATGTGTGTTCTCTTGTGATGCTAATGTTTGCAATATGGTATCTGGCATGAATTTAGTTACAACATTTCATAAAAACGATGATAAACATAAATGTTAATACATTTCATAATGAAAAAGCAGTAAAATGTTTATAATTTCTATCGATTCCACACATTTTGAAGATTTTTTTAAAGTGGCAAGTTAAAGCAGGTGGAATATGATCAACAGATCTGTGGATCTTTTACCCTTTCACAGACTGAAAATGTTGAGGAAAGCAACAGATTCTCCACTTCACTGAAAAACCATGGTACCACATTATTTTGGCTGATATC
The DNA here is from genome assembly GCF_037043375.1 of Chiloscyllium plagiosum. Taxonomy (NCBI): domain Eukaryota; kingdom Metazoa; phylum Chordata; class Chondrichthyes; order Orectolobiformes; family Hemiscylliidae; genus Chiloscyllium; species Chiloscyllium plagiosum. The sequence continues at coordinate 19,089,534 of NW_028270142.1, forward strand.
GCAAGACTGCAGTTACATCTATCTTCCCAAACCCGCTATCACTCTATTTGTTCAGTTTTCTCTGAAGGCAAATGACTGCAATTTCAGTCTCTCATCTCTGCTGAATTTGATTAGATTAGATTCCCTACAGTATGAAAACAGGCCATTTGGCCCAACAAGTCCACACCAACCCTCCCAAGTGTAATCCACCCAGACCCATTCCCCTACCCTATATTTACCCCTGACTAATGCACCTAACACTATGGGCAATTTAGCATGGCCAATTCACTTGACCTGCTTTCTTTGGACTATGGAAGGAAACCGGAGCATCCAGGGGAAATCCACACAGATGCAGGGAGAATGTGCAAACTCGGCACAGACAGTTGCCCAAGGCGGGAATCGATCCTGGGTCCCTGGTGTTGTGAAGCAACAGTGCTAACCACTGAGCCACCGTGCTGCCATTTGCATGAATAAACCTGGGCAACCACCTTGCAATTTCTGATGCACATGTAATAATGGCAACAATACTCAAGGAACACAGGCTGGCAGGGAAATAGAAATGTAGCTGTGATTAGCAAACCAACCTCCGCAACTGAAAATAATTTCATCGCCTTACAATTTACAGTGAGGAATATACTGTTCTTGATACATGTGCTGACTGAAACCTACTTGGGTGAAGATAAAGAGAACATTTCTCCATCCAGAGACTGATTTTAAGTATGGCTGTATAAACACTTAATACCCTTTTAGCAATGTAGAACCTTGAGCTAATTCCAGAAGAGCTCACAATCCTTTGAAGGAAGGAGTATAGCACTACTTAGATATGATGTCAAAAAAAGTCTAATTACAGTAGTGTCGGACCCTGCTTAGAAGGGACTGAACAGTTCCAACAGTCACATCCAACTGCGATTTGGGCAAAGCAAACAAGATACTGCTGCCTGAAATCAGATCTTCGCTCACAATCATTATGGTCCAACTTTGTCCTATAGTCACATACACTGATTCAGTGCCCACATACTCTACAGAATCTGGACACCATGGTGGTTGAGCTGTTTGAATAGCAGACAACAGACCACTGAGAAAGCCCAAGAACAGAGTGGATCCAATGTTTGTTGCTTTTGCAAGATTTATTTAAATGACCTAATATTTGTGTCCTTCAAGAAATCTGCACGTACAGTTCTGGAGATCACTAGATATACCACAAGTGACCGACCTCTCAGCAAGATTATGATTCTATATTTTTTTAGCACCTGGAAATGCAAAGAGCAAGTCAGTGCCGGGCATCTGGAACCCTTCCAGCCAATTTGAATTCCCTCGGTTTGACACAATTTGGCTTCTGCGCCTCAAATATAACACTGGGGCTCTTACCACCCAGGTTATGCTTGCAAAACAGATATCTCAGCTCTGAAATGAACAAACAGAGCCTGTTTCAGGTGGGAAATGGCACAAGCACTGCTTAATGTTTTTGGCAGAGTCATGAGGTGCTGAAATGTTCCCCATGTGAACCAAGAACCTCCAACTGTGTCATTTGAGTACCTCAGTTTGTTCACTTGTTAGCTCTCGAGCTTTGACTATTCGCCAACTCAGCATTGGAGTCGGTTTCTTTCCCGCAACCACCAAATGGATGTCCACAGCTCCTAAAGGTAATAATAGGCAAGGCCTCAAATTGTCCCAAGATTCATGAGACAACTGTTATGCACTGTACCGTTACATTTCCAAGAATCAACGTGCAGTTAAATCGTGAGATTTAATATGTTACAAGTTGATACGTAGCATCAGTACTGAGTAACAAGTTACTGTGAGTGCCATGTTATATAGTTTCTCATTTACTACGGTAAACATAAGCTTCGATCTAATTAGTAGCATGGACTCCTATCTTTTCAACTTGGAGGGTATCCATTATACTAGATGAGGTAGGAGGGCATTGTCTTTGTCAAGCCTCTTTCTGTTTCTGTCCATTTTGATAAAACAACATTTAAAAAAAAGCAAGCTGGGAGCATTATAAAAACAAACACAACTTGTCAGAAGATGTACAACATTTCGAAGATTATATTCAAAGTCCTTTGCCCTTGAGTTACTTGAAACATTAAATATTGTGACCCTCCCAGCTTTCCATAGAATAAGCTTCCTATAAAGGGAAGTAATTCGGTCAAGCATGTGCTGGCTCTTCTAGAACAACTCAAAATAAATCCCGATGGCTTGCCCCTGCATTGTGCCTCTTTCTTGGTCCAAATATCTGCACCATTTTATCTTTAAATGATTCAATAACCTCTGCGATAACCATTTCCTTCGGCAAATCCTTCTAGTCTGTATAAAGATATGAATAACTCCTAAAGTGGCCCTTCCGAGGACAATTTTAAGGTGATATCCCTTTAACACTAATTCCCCAATCACACCTTGGATATACTGAGGACCCATATTCTGCACTCTGCTCAAACCATAGGATTCCCTATGCGGCCACCGTTCTATTTGACTGATAAAAACATGGAATATGTTCAGCAAACCTTCTGCAAGCAACAAATTCAAAAAAAAATCATAATCCATTCAGTCACTCCAGAAAGAAACTGTAACTCAAGATTGAATTCCCTCTAAATTTCAAATTCTGTGGAACTAAGTTCTAGTTTGCCAAGCTCTCGAATTCCATCAGCTTCTCACAGTCTTGAATTAACAAATAATTGAATTATTAACTCTTAGAGTAAAGTTAAACAACCTTATTTCCAAAGTAATGCAATTCTTAAAAATCATTTTAAATCTGAATCTTAATCTTTGAGTCATTAAATCTCAAGAACATTCTGATAAGCTATATGCCAAATGTTAAAAAACAGATAAATATGTCAAGATGCATTATCACCATAAAGAAACTTGTATGCATATTGAAGTATTGAATAAGGTCAAATTGATTATAATAGCATACATTTACAGTTGTAATGACAGTGACACAATCAGCTTCATGACTGTGAAACTGACGACAACGTCATGCATCAGCACATGTGCAGGTAACTGGGATATGCAGAAACTGCTGAAGATGATCCCTTCATTATCGTTGTTATTATGGATGCTCTTACAAATGAAAACCATCAAGATATTTCTAAATTAATGTGACTGTCCAGTTTTAATAGATTCATTCTCATTGAAAACTGGAACCTAGTTCCACAAAAATTGAAGTCTTAGATGGAATTCAACCTTGAAGAGCAGTCAGACGGGATTTCTTTCTGGAGTGATGGAATGGATTTTATTTTGAAAGGTTACACTTTGTGGAATAAGGTGAAACAGAGCTTTTAATGATGTGCTGGTTATAATTACAGAACCTTTCTGACATGAAGACTAAATTAAATTTTGTATTTATAAAATGTATTTTGTATTTCAGCTTCTCACTTAATTCCATGTATGTGTCCCAATTTTATTTTGCTCTCTGTTCCATTATAAAAGCTGCATGATAAAATCTCCAGGTTATTTTCCTGATTTGTTTTGTCCTTACTTTGTAAGTACTTGGCTTTTAGATTTCTTGAACAGATAAACTGACTTTCTTGGCAGAGGTAATTAGTTGATATTGCATTAGTGTATCCTATCTCTATTAAAGCCATAAAGACTGATACAATGAACAAAAGGAAAAGTAATAATACTTTAATGTAGTTTTCAGAATCATCATAAAAATGTATCATTTGCTGAGTACACTGAGAGATGCCATACAAAAAAAGCCTCTATCACAAATAGTAAAGTCACATTTGGATTCATAGCACAGCTGGAAGTGCACTGGAGAAGAATGAAAGACTCCAAATGAGGACCATTCACCTCTCCTCTTATTGGGAATGGCCCATCATGGCATCTCTCAGACCTATAACCTTGACATCATACTTGGAAACTTGGATCAAGCAGATACATGCAATATGTCACTCACCAAAGATTCAGATATAGGTGGGACCCAGTACAAGGTAATTTAACTTGTAACCAAGATAATTTGAAATTAACTTCTGTCATTTCAATATCTCAAAAACACTGTTGAGTGACCTTAAGACACATGAGCAGAAGTAGGCCGTGCAGCCCATGAGTCTGCTCTGCTAATCAATGAGATCATGGCTGATCTGATAATCCTCAACTCCTTTCCTCCCTTTTCCCCATAACACTTCATTCTCTTACTGATTAAAAAGTTGTCCATCTCAGCCTTCCTTTCGTTGTATGTTGAGAAATAGGGATGCGCGCTGATGACCACTCAATGTTCAATGCGTTTTGCAACTCTTCTGATACTGAAGTAGTCCTCATCTAAATGCAGCAAAACCTGGACAATATCCAGCTTTGGGCTGAGATGTGACAAGTAACATTCATGCAATACAAGTGCTAGGCAATGACCATCTCCAACAAGAGAGAATCTAATCATCGCTGGATTCTCCCCACTATCAATATTCCAGAGGTTACCTTCAACCAGAAACCAAACTGAAGTAGCCATCTAAGTATGGTGGCTACAAGAACAGGTTAGTTTAAGATTCCTTCTGTAAGTAACTCACCTCCTGGTTGCCAAAGGCTGTCTACTAGCTTTAAGGCACAAGTCAGGAGTGTGATGCCATTTGCCTGGATGAATGCAGCTCTATCAACACTTGAGAAGCCAAGAACAAAGCAGTCAACTTGATTGGCAGCATGTCTACTCCTTCCATCACGGATGCACAAGTGCAGCATCTACAAGATGCACTGCTGAAGTTCACCATGGCTCCTCAGACAGCATTTTACAAAAACATGATCTCGACCATCTCGAAGGACAAGGGCAGCAGATACATGGGAACATCACCACCTGCAAGCTCATCATTCTGATTTGGAAATATATTGCCATTCCTGCAGTGTCACTGGGTCTATGTTCTGGAACTCCCTCCCTAAAACATCGTGGGTCTACCTACAGCATATAGATTATAATGGTTCAAGAAAGCAGTTCACCGCCACCTACTCAAGGGCAACTAAGGAAGGGCAATGAATGTTGGCTAAGCCATCCACACACATATACCACGAATGGATAAACAAGAGAGCCATCAGCACTAAGTTAGTAAGATGCTACTTTTCAGGCAACAAGAGTAGACAAGTGACTTCTGCACTGGAAAAAGGTTTGAAAGCACAAAATATAACTGCTTTAAAGCACTTTGAATAATATAGGACCATCTGATAATACTTGCAAAAGACATTCTTGTTGTATCAGGAAACAGATATTTGGGGTTCTTGTCTAAAATTGATTCTGTCCAGATTACTGCTTCTGTTAAAACAATGCAGGAACATTTCAGGCCCAATGACCATTCTTCAGAACTTTCTTCCAGCAAGTTCTGATTTTGTGTTGGATTTCCAGCATCTGCAGTTCGTTGGGTTTTTTTTTTGCATTTTGATTTAAAACACTGGACATATTACTTTTCCTTTCTTCATCAGCAACTGGTCTGATGTTCAACTTTGGCTCTTGTTGTATTCCAAACAAGAAAAGTGTTTTACAAAGATTGTTTTCTCCTTTCAAGTCATATTTTGAAATACTTCAAAATGAATTTTGCTGTAAACAGTATTAAGGTACATGTAATTCCACATTATGCTACAGGACTTGTGCAGCATCGTCTTTTTTTTATCTAACCCAGCATTAATAGGACAGAAAACTGGCTTCAAGAGTTGTAGGTGACTAAGTTTAAGCTATTTAAAGGTGCATTCTAATGTACACTAGCCTGCAGCTTCTTAACTCAACAAAAATTGATACTGAACTGGCAAACTCATTTAAATAGCCAGCAAAAAGTGCTGGAAGGGAACATGGAAAAATGCACATTGGCGCCAATACAAGGGGCCGGCCATTTGAGGTTTAAGTAAGATGCTTTATTGTGGCAAATTAGAGAGAGCTTCACTGGATTTTTCTGATCTATGGTTGAAGCAGATGTTGAATGGAAAAGAAAGTTTAATTTTGGAGCCCAAACATACCTCATCAGACACCAAGGCATAACTATGCGGTCAAAGAAGATCTTAAGGTTGTTTGTATTTCCAATTTCAACAGCGGTCAGAAAAAAGCAACGTCATTACTTGTTTCTATTAAGAAGATTGCATCCAACTTAAATGCAGATGTTTGGCAACAGTAAATTCATTGTACTACTTGTTACAATGGTTCAATTACATCCTTTGCCATCCGTGTAGTCATTTACAGGTAACAAAATGCAACAGCAGTTCAGAACTGCAACAACAACTTGCATTTGCATGGCTTTTTTTTAACATTGATGAAATGCCTTGAGGCATTTGACAAACAAACTTTGACATTGATTCGCATTAAAGGATGTTGAGACAGGTGGCCAAGGGAGTAAGAGTTTTTTTTATTAGATTCCCTACAGTGTGGAAACAGGCCCTTTGGCCCAACAAGTCCACACCGACCCTCCGAAGAGCAACCACCCAGACCCATTCTCCTACATTTACTACTGACTAATGCACCTAACACTACAGGCAATTTAGCATGGCCAATTCACCTAACCTGCACATCTTTGGGCTGTGGGAGGAAACCGGAGCACCCAGAGGAAACCCACGCAGACACGGGGAGAATGTGCAAACTTCACACAGACAGTTGCCCGGGGTGGGAATTGAACACAGATCCCTGGTGCTGTGAGGCAGCAGTGCTAACCACTAAGCACTGAGCACTGAGCCATCGCTGCCTAAGGTGCTTAGAGAGGAAATTCCAAGGCCTAGGGCTCAGGCAGCTGAAGGCACTTTCGCCAATACTGCAGCAATGAAAGTCAAGGATGCACAAAAGAAGCCAGAATTGTAGAATCACATAGTTCCAAAGTTGATAGATCTGCAGAAGGTTACTAAAATAGAGAGAGAGAGAGAGACCATGAGAGATTTGATGAAAGGAATAGATTTTTCAAATCTAGGCATTGCCAGATCAGGCGCAAATGGACCATGGCAGAGTGAAGCAGGATTTGGTGAAAATTAGACTGTAGGCAACCGAATTAGCTAAGTTCACATTTATGGAGGATGCAACTAAAGTTAACATGATACAATTTGTGGCCAATGCTTATCATTACCAAAACAATCCATACCCAGATTATTGGAGTCTTTCCAACAGCAAGAAAACCTGAAAGATAGATAAAATACTTTTAGCTCACGGACTATTGCTTGATGACCTCAGAAATTGTCAGCGGGTCTTCAGTTTATAATTTTGACCCTGTTTCTACCTCACTTGCACTACCCTCATTGAAAGAGGAGAATTTCATTGCTTGGAAATGTCTTTATTATTTCAGATGGTACAGTTTTGGAACATAAAACATTACAATTACTAGGTGGCAGTAAAGATTGCTTTCCAGCTTCTCCACTTTACTATAGATGTCCAACAATAATAAATCTGAATGACTTTTAAGTTCCTCCCTGTTTCTTCTGGTCAACCAAGTTGCTGACATGGAAGACTATAATTAGAAGGTGGTGACTGCTTTAAGGAATGAGCTGCAAATGAGTAGTTACAGGGAAGCAAGCCTAATTTAGTTCCCTAACGTTTTTAACAATTTTGTTTCATTGTTTATGTTGGAGTAAATCACATTAAGTCAAGCATGCCCATAATTTTTGAACTTTTTTTTTACTTGAAAACTGTTACTTCTTCAAAAGTTCTGTACCTTATAAAATAATATGGTGCAATTGTATCACGCACCGTGCATGTCTATAAATAAATATCAAACAATTTCAACTAGTATCAGCTTTCATTTACGCTTCAAGACAGGAAAAAACAAAAAGGAAATTATCTGAATTGCCTGACCTGGTTCATAATTTTCCTTTTAAAAATTTACTAAGATAACTTAATGCTCCACTTTTCAGAGCCACAATACCTGTGGTTAGGGAGCTTTGTTGGTGGTATTACTTCACCATGAATGGATGTCATACAGAAGGCAACAATTTAATTGCAACCCTTCCAAGATTGTCTGTGACCAGCAATGAGATTGGCAGTACAACAGTAGCTAAAGTAACTCGTGCAGTGTTCACGAAATAGGAGAGCAGCAAAGTTGAACACAGTTCAACGACAGAGAAAAGTAACCTAATAATTACATCATTTGATTATTCAAATTGGTTTAATGTTGCGGAAACTTTTGTCTGTGTACACTCTGGTGTGCTAAATACAATGTCTTTCAGTTGCAATAAGCTTTTGCAATGCCTGTAAGGCACGTCTGAGGATCAAGGTCCACAGAAATCTTTGAGATGTTTATTACTTCAGAATTTTTTAAGTGTGCAGCATATCCTCTGAGCTGAATGCCATTCTCTTTAGATCATAAAATTCAAGATCAGTGAATACGCACAAAATTATAATGGATGGAAATTCATTATGTCATTAAATTGTGTAATGATCAAATGGAATAGACAGCTAAAATATTTTGGAGTACAGTGCAAATGCAGCAACTTTTCATTCAAACATTGCTCAACATAAAATCCATGTGGAAAACTAAAAACAACCTGCACAAATAAACTGAGAGCGTAAACAATTTTTTTGCACTGTAACAGCAGAATGGACAACCACCCCATTTACCAAAACCACTGTTTGCAATTTCATGAAATTCCAATGCACTTCCTGAAAAAGGTTGGTTTTGCATTGTTTGCTGTTGAGAAATTTCAAAAAATTAAATAACCATCCAACTCATCAGTATTTAATATACCAAGATGCGTGCAGCTTTGAATGCAAAATCCTCCTAACAACAGCCAATAGAGTTTGAACAACATAACATCCAAATGTCTTGGGGTCTAACAGGGTAAGATCTCTACCGCCTACAGAGTCAAGCATTTGGGTGGAATCTGGTTCTGCTGGGATTCTGCTCTATTTGCACTGTCTCTTTAAAATTCAAGCAACTGCATCAAAAGACTGTGGCGAGAAAATGTTTTATTGGGAAATTCCACTCACTCCTCCCATAAAAGATTCTAGCAGAAGTCCATATCACTTTAGCTGCTCCAAAATCTCAGAAGCTTCCAAGACAAGAAGGAACTGATATATGAAGGGATCCATTATTCTTAAAATATCAAATTGTTCTCTTCATGACAAAAATCCTTTTCTTTTTAAAATGCTTTGGTTATCTTTTTTACTAAGGGACTAGAGCAGCTCCCTGTAACACACCCACACTGGTCACGCATAATGTAGAATTGTGGCATGAGGTCTATATACTGAGCAAACCAGTCTTTCTCTACAACTTACTTGTACTAGCAGATTTAATACCACTGCTAAAAAACAGAAGTTGCTGGAAAAGCTCAACAGGTCTGGCAGCATCTGTGAAGGGAAATGAGAGTTAATGTTTCAAATCCGGTTACCCTTCCTCAGAACTGGATTTTCATAAAATTACTTCAATAAAGCCATAGTTGAAGGCCAGCTTCTTGTTTAGCACTGTGTGTTTCAAACTGTTGTTCACACACTCACTTAAGTATACAACCTCATGTCTGATGTGTCACCATTACAAATGGTATTACCGAGATGAAATATCTAAAGGGTTAGGGAGGTCTGAAAAAGATTAAAAGCCTTTCTGACAATATTGATGTTTGTTTATGAACTAGAGGAAGAGTAATTCTTAACACCAAATACTACAGATGCTGGAAAATATAAGTAGAAAATGCTGGAAATACTTCTTTCTTTATTCATCCATTGGATGTGGGCCTTTACTATCCATTTGGCATTGTGCTCAAGACCATATGACATAGCAGTAGAAGTAGGCCATTTGGCCCTCCGGCTCTGCTCTGCCATTCAATGAGATCATGGCTAATTTGATAATCCTTATCTCCACTCTCCTGCCTTATTCCAATAACATTTGATTCCCTTACTGATTAAAAATCCGTCTATCTCAGCTTTGAATACAAATAATGACCCAGTCCTGATAGTCCTTTATGGTGAGGAATTCCACAGATTCACTAGCGTCTGAGAGAAAAAATTCCTCCCCATCTCTGTCTTAAATGGATGGCCTTTTATTCTGAGATTTGACCTTCTGGCCCTAGACTCTCCCACAACCTCTCCATTTCTATAAAGCCCATTACGAATCTTACATGTTTCAACAAGATCTCCTCACATTCTTCTAAACTCCAATGAGTACAACGCAAACTGACTCAAACTCTCCTCATCGGAAAACTCTTGCATTCCCAGAATGAACCCAGTGAACCTTCTCTGGCTACCTCCAACCCCAGTACAGAGAAACCTCGATTATCCGGCATTCGATAATCTGAATATCAGATTATTTGGCAAAATCACAAGGTCCCGATGCTCAGCTAAACTATGTTATCCAGCATTCGATTATCCAAAAGAAATACTGCCTGTCCGTGACTTTTGGATAATTGAGGTTCCTCTGGACATCTTTCTTAATATAAGGGGATCAAGACAGTTTGCAGTAGTTCAGGTATGTTCTGACAATTTTAGCAAAACTTCAATAATTTTATACTCGATCGTTGTTGACACATTGCCTACTAGAACCTTATAATTGTTGGACAATTGCTTCTTAATGATTGGCCATTGAGTCCTCATCTACAATCACATCCACCTCTACTTGATCACAGACCAAATGTGAACTTAGTGGCCTGATACGCCTTTTCAGACAGCATTTAAAAATCAACTACATTGATGTAGGTCTTGAGTCACAAGTAGGTCAGACTTCCTTCCTTAAAGTATATTAGTGAACCAGGTGGGTTTTTGCAACAATTGGTAATAGCCTCATGGTCACTATTAATGAGATTAGGTTTGAATTCCACCAGTGGCCACAGTGAGATTTGAACTCATGTATCCAGAACATTAGCCTGGGCCCTGGATTACTAGTCCAGTGATAGTACCACTACTCCATTATCTGCCCCCTAGCTCTGTGGAGAAAGAAACAGAGTTAACGTTTCAGGTTGATGAACTTTCAAGATAAATTATGTTTGTATCAGCGAAAACCCGAAATAGGCAACACGTTTTGCCATAATTTTACTCTTACAAAACATTAAAAGCTTCCTCTCATTCTTTCAGCTTCATCCATTTCACTTGATGAAGCCACAATGCTGGTTGATCACCCTTCTCCATCTCCTCCTGCCAGTCATCCATCCCTCTTAAAATCCCACTGCTTCCAATTCAGCCCCTCCTGCATTTCTGAACTGGCTTTAGGTCTTCCTTATCTCTCTCTTTCCGTCAATCCCATCTCCATTATTCACCTCACCATGATTCCTCTCTGTTTCCGCAACAGATAATAACAATTCAAACTCTTCTTGGCTACTTTAATCAATGCTTCTAGACTCTTCACTTACTTTCCCCACCAGGATGTACTAATATTTAATTTCTTTCCCCCTTTCTCATGGCTTCATACATCTCATTAACATCGAGCCACTCATCTCTCCTTGATGTTGCCAAGGTTTCTGCACAATGTGACATGGCTGGTTTCATAACCATTGTAAAGGGTGAAGTACAGAAAGAGGCTATCTTGCCTGTTCAACACTTCAGATGCAGATTCCAGGCTCCTTTTAAACAAGTCAAGGTTTTCTGCATCCACCATGAAACCAGCCATCAAAATCTTGACATTCGTCACCCTCTGGTTGAAAAAGCTTTCATCTCCCCTCTAATCTTTCTACCCTTCATCTTAATTCTGTGTTCCGTGGAATTTGACTTCGTCGCTTGGGAAGTCAGCACCTTCCTGTCTAACTAGAGCCCTCATAATTTTGTACACTTCAATTAAGTCCCACCACAGTTTCCTCCATTCTAAAGAAAACAGCCCTAGCTGATGCAATCTATCATCACAATGCAATTTTCAAGCCCTGGCAAAATTCCTGTAAATCTCCTCTGTACTCTCTCCACAGCAATTCTTTCCTTCCAGTAATGTGGTGACCAGAACTGCATACAAAGCTCTAGCTATAGCCTGACCACTGGCTCATACAGTTCCAACATTGCTTTTGTATTCTATACCTCTTCCAATAAAGGAAAGCATTTCACCTGTTTTCTTTAGCGCCTTACCTATCATTCTGCCACCTATATGACGACCTGTGAATATTCACTCCAAAGGATCTCACCTCCTCAACCACCTTCATATCTTCCTGTTTATTGTGTATTCCCCAGCCATGTTACCCCCCCCCCCACCAAATCCATTACCTCACACTTCTCTGGATTGAATTTACTTTGTCAAATTTCTATCATCTGAACAAGACCATTACCTCCTCATTAAATTTATTCAGTGTCACCGCACTCTGAGGAAGTGAATTCCACAGATTCATGACTCTTTGAGAGAAGTGATTCCTCCTCACATATTTTGAATCTGACTTTAGTCTAGAACTTTGCCCTCTCATTCTGGATTCACGCAAAAGGGGAAACAGCTGCTCTATGTCTACTTTGTCAATCCCCTTTAGCATCTTATATACTTCAACTAAATCTCTTCCCGTCCTTCCAAACTCTGACGTGCAGGTGTTGGACTGGGGTGGAAAAAGTTAAAAATCACACAACACCAGGTTATAGTCCAACAGGTTTATTTAGAAGTATAAGCTTTGTGAGCGCTTCTCCTTCGTCAGGAAGCTAGGACACAGAACTTATAGTAAAAGATCAAAATGTTATACTGACGCCACGTATTGAACAAACCGAGATTGCTGTTGTCATCAATCACTTGGAATGGTTTGCAGCCTTCAATTCATTAATATGTAAATCCTAGAACTCCTTTCAAGTCACATTCCCTAAATAACTTAAGGGTTTAAAAAAAAGTGACATCTCAGCTCAGACAATGTATTAAAGGGGTGAGGCTAGAGTCTGTCTGTATCCCAACCTTGAGTCAGACTGGTTCTATTTCCAGTGACTGTCCATGTGACATTTTATAAATTCCTACGTTGGATATAGAACCGGTCTGACTCAAGGTTGGAATATAGAGCTGAGATGTCACCTTTTTTTAAAAACCTTATGTTATCTTGAGAATGTGACTTGAAAGGCGTTCTGGGATTTACATATTAATGAACTGAAACCTGCAACCCATTCTAAGTGATTAAAGACTTAACAGCAATCTAGGTTTATTTAATATATTGCATCAGTTGTATAACACTTCGATCTTTTACTATTTTAAATTCCGTGTCATATGATCCTGCCCTACTAGCTAACTGATAAAGGAGCAGCGCTCTGAAAGCTTGTACTTCCAAATAAACCTATTGGCCTATAGGTTGTGTTGTGTGATTTTTAACTTATTCCAAACTCTAATGAGTTTAGGCCCAAACTGTTCAATCTCTCCTCAGAATACAAGCCTTTCTTCTCAAATCAATCTATCTTAATGTCCTAACTGATTCAAATACATTCTTCTTTAAGTAAGGGGACCAAAACTGTATACAGTAGTTCAGTTGTGTCTTGTACAGTTGCAACAACACCTTCCTTCTTTTATACTTCACCCCTTTAGCAATAAATGCCAAAATTCCAGTTACCCTCCTTACTATCTGCACTCCCTGCCAATGTTGCAAGTCATGCGTGAGGACACCCGGATCCCACTGCAAGGAATCATTTTGAAGATTCTCTCCATTCAGATAATAAGTTCCTTTTATGTCCTCAGACTGAAATGGATAATGTCACATTTATCCATGTTAAACTTCATTTGCAAATTTTGACACATTCATCTAATTTATCCTTTTCCATTTGTAAATTTCTTGCTTCTTCATTGCAACTGATGTTCCCACCTATTTTAGTGTCAAGTTTGGCTACACTACATTCTGTATCTGCATCCAAGTCATTACTATAGATTACAAATGGTCAAGAACTGAACCCTGTGTCATTCCACTAGTCGCAGCTTGCCAACCAGAAGGAGGTCCCTTTATGCCAACTCTCCGCTTTCTACCCAAGTTAATATATTATCCCTAACCACATGTGGTCTTAAGTTGGGCATTAACCTTTTGTATGGCATCTTATCAAATGCTTCTGGACGTCAAGATACACTTCATCTACAGGACCCTCATTATCTGCTTGTTAAAAACATTAAAGTACTCTAACAAAATATTCAAACAAGCTTTACCCTTGTGCATTTCTAACAGTCAGTCTCACCACTCATCCACAGTCCCTTGCCATGAAAAATTGGGGTTTGGGAGTTTAAATTCAACACTCACTATTGGTTTCTGCCTCTTTGTGTTTCTAAGTTCTCTCCATCTGGATTCCACTTTAATGGAGTAAAGGTCCTTCCTCATTACAATCTAATGTCCTCTTTAGCCAGCAATGATACCACACCTCCTTTTCCTCTTTCACTATCCTTCCTAAAAACTGAATACCCCTCGATATTCAGTTCCTTCTTGGTTTCCCTGCACCTACATCTCATTAATCCCAACAATATTGTATCTGTTTATATCTATTTTCACCACTAATTCACCCACTATCTTTTTACAAATGCTCCAAGCATTAAACCCAAGGCCTTAAGTCTTGGCCTCTTAATATTTCTAGTCATGTTTAGTTTATTTTGAATGGTGGCTTGAATTTTCTGCCTAGTTTTCTGATTTCCAAATCTACTTTTTGATTTTGTCCTTGTTTCTCTCTCTCTCTCTCTCACTCTCTCTCCCCCTGTGTAAAACACCTCCCCCTGCCATTTTAGCTTAACCCCTTCCTGACCGCACTAGCAAATACTCCCCCAAGGACACTAGTTTCAGCTGATCATGGTTAATCCTCTATCCCAATGCCATATTCCCGCTTCCTCACCATATCCCTTGATGCAGTTAAATAAAAGACTTTATCCATCTCTTTCTTGAATTCAGTGACATTGCCTCCTGTACTTGTGGTGCAGAATTCCACAGATTTGAGTGAAGAAATGTTTCCTCATCTTAGTCCTAAATGGTTTGCATTGCACCCGGAGACTGACCCTTAGACTCCCCAAACTGGGGAAACATCCTACCCAGATTTGACTAATCTGTCTAGTTAGAATGAATAGATTTCAATCAGATTCCCCCCCCTCATCCTTCTATAGAGGTAAGGTTGAATCAACACAACATCTCTGGTAGCTGCCTAGTGAAACTGCACAGCACTCTCTTTATGGCAAGGATATCCTTTTTTAGGTAGGGTTATCAAAAATACATACAATAGGTCAAGTCTAAGTTTCACCAAGGCCCTGTATAACTGCAACAAGACTCTTCCTACTTCTGAACTCAAATCAAATCCAATTGCAAGGAAGGCATTACCATTTGCATTCCGAATCACTTGTTACACCTTCCTGGTGTACACTGATACCCAGATCCCTTTGTGCATCCACGTTTCCCAACCAATCACCTTTCTGTTTTTCACACCGAAGTGTACGTCTTTACATTTAGTCACATTGTACTGCACCTGCCAATTGTCTGCCTACTCACTCAACTTGTCTAAATCACCTTGAAGCCTCCTTGCCTCCTCCTCACAACTCATAATCCCATTATGTTTTGTGTCATCTGCAAACTTGGAAATGTTCCACTTGATTCTCTCATCCAAGTCATTTATGTTAAATGAATGAAATACCCAGTAAACTCTCAGAAAATATACAGTGGCCTGACTTGGGGTTCCTCACAGACATAGCATCAAAACTAAATAAGTTTATCAGTGAACGGCAGAGAAATGACAGAGACTTAGAACATATTACCAGTGCTCTGAAACTGAAACTGAACTATGTCGAAGAGTGTAGCGCTGGAAAAGCACAGCCGGTCAGGCAGCATCCAAGACGCAGGAAAATCGATGTTTTGGCCATAAGCCCTTCATCAGGAAATTGCTCATGCCCAAATGTCGATATTCCTGTTCCTCGGATGCTGCCCAACCAGCTGTGCTTTTCCAGCATCACACTCTTCGACTCTGATCTCCAGCATCTGCAGTGCTCACATTCTCCTCTCTGAAACTGAACTATGTTCCCCTCCCCCATTTAAAATATAAAACACTGCAACACTGTCCAAGTCTGGAGAAAATGCTAGAAAGAAAGTGCAAAGAACTTCAGTGCACACCATCCTCTTATTTCTGTGCTCACTGCCATGTGGAAATAGAGGTAGTTTTGAGATTACTGCTGTAAAGCTGCTGCTTTTCAATCTCCTTACTAGCTCCTGAGCATCTACTTTTAGGTAAGAAATTGAACAAGGTCCTAAATTTTTGGTATCAATGTGAACGATTTGGGAGGGTTTTCACCCTTCCCCAGAAAATGTTGCTGTCACTGCTCTGTAACTCTTCACCAGGAGGCAACATACCATACTTGAGAAAATCTAAGATCACAGGAACAACTGTCAGCCCTCTCCTATACTCCCAACTAATGATCTTTCCTCCTTCTTCCTCCTCTCCCAGACAGCAGAGTTACCTGTGGTGCCACAAAGACATTGCAATTCAACTGCAGGAATAATGCACAACATCCTATTTACAGAATCAATCAAATGCATATTAATCCACCTAACTCTGAGGATATACCATAGAGGATGTTGCAAACAGATTTGGTTTCTTAAGCTCTACCACTATTTTATCTTATCTAGTGTTGGTGAACAATAGCTCTGTCCTCTCTCCTCCAAGGAATCAATGCCCTCAACAACATCCGAAACAGAAAACCAATTAGTGAAGAGGACTCCATGAGGGGTAGGAAAGATGCTGGATTCTATTATAAAGGATGAAATTACGGCACATCTGGATAGTAGTAACAGGATAGGACAGAGTCAGCATGGATTTATGAAGGGGAAATCATGCTTGACTAATCTTCTTGAATTTTTTGAGGATGTAACTCTGAAGTTGGACGAGGGAGATCCAGTAGATGTAGTGTACCTGGACTTTCAGAAAGCTTTTGATAAAGTTCCACACAGGAGGTTAGTGAGTAAAATTAGGGCGCATGGTACTGGGGGCAAAGTACTAGATTGGATTGAAAATTGGTTGGCTAATAGGAAACAAAGGGTAGTGATAAACGGCTCCATTTCGGAATGGCAGGCAGTGACCAGTGGGGTACCGCAGGGATCCGTGCTGGGACCGCAGCTTTTTACAATATATGTTAATGATATAGAAGATGGTATCAGCAATAACATTAGCAAATTTGCTGATGATACAAAGCTGGGTGGCAGGGTGAAATGTGATGAGGATGTTAGGAGATTACAGGGTGACCTGGACAAGTTAGGTGAGTGGGCAGATGCATGGCAGATGCAGTTTAATGTGGATAAATGTATGGTTATCCACTTTGGTGGCAAGAACAGGAAGGCAGATTACTACCTCAATGGAATCAATTTAGGTAAAGGGGGCAGTACAGAGAGATCTGGGTGTTCTTGTACACCAGTCAATGAAGGCAAGCATGCAGGTACAGCAGGAAGTGAAGAAGGCTAATCGCATGCTGGCCTTCATAACAAGAGGAATTGAGTATAGAAGCAAAGAGGTGCTTCTGCAGCTGTACAGGGCCCTGGTGAGACCACACCTGGAGTACTGTGTGCAGTTCTGGTCTCCAAATTTGAGAAAAGACATTCTGGCTATTGAGGGAGTGCAGTGAAGGTTCACGAGGTCAATTCCTGAAATGGCGGGATTACCTTACACTGAAAGACTGAAGCGACTGAGCTTGTATACCCTTGAGTTTAGAAGACTGAGAGGGGATCTGATTGAAACGTATAAGATTATGAAAGGATTGGACACTCTGGCAGCAGGAAACATGTTTCCGCTGATGGGTGAGTGCCGAACCAGAGGACACAGCTTAAAAATACGGGGTAGACCATTTAGGACAGAGATGTGGAGAAACTTCTTCACCCAGAGAGTGGTGGCTGTGTGGAATGCTCTGCCCCAGAGGGAATCAAGGGTTATGGAGATAAGGCAGGAACAGGATATTGATTAGGAATGATCAGCCATAATCGTATTGAATGGCGGTGCAGGCTTGAAGGGCTGAATGGCCTACTCCTGCACCTATTGTCTATTGACTTCTAGTATTCTTGAATTGTTTGGCAGTCACCTTTTCTTTCTCTGCCTTCTTGCTCTAATCTTTGGTGTGACCATAGTTCTTTATGTGCTACCCACAAAGCTCCTGACCTTCCATTATGCCACAGTGCCACCAGCTGCCAATCAAGTTCCAAGCTTGTCCTGGAGCTCAAGGTTCGGCAGCTGATGACACATCGTGCACATGTTGTTTTATTCATTGATGGATATCGCTCGCTTGGCCAGCATTTATTGCCCATTCCAGAACGCAGTTAAGAGTCAATCACATTGCTGTGGGTCTGAAGTCACATGTAGGCTAGAGCAGGTAGGGATGGCAATTTCATTCCAAACAGGACCTTCCTGAACCAGATGGGCTTTCCCAACAATCGACAGTGCACTCATGGCCATCATTAGCCTCTTCATTCCAGATTTTTTTTTTAATTGAATTCAAATTCTGCTTTCAGCCCTGGCAGAATTCATACCTGGGTCCCCAGAACATTACCTGGGTCTCTGGATCTGGTTATCATGGACACCTATTGAATTGTCATAGAACAGAAGAATACATGTGGATACGTAAGGTAGCATCTACAACCTTCCCCCATGTTACATTCCACACAATCGTGCTATCTTGCCATGTCTTTATTTTACGTTACCTTGCTTGGTCTTGACTTGAAGCATCACCGGACTCAAAACGTTAACTCTGCTTTCGCTGCACAGATGCTGCCAGACCTGCTGAGTTTCTCCAACGATTTTAGTTTTTGTTTCAGATCTCTAGCATCTGCAGTTCTTTGTTTTACATTATTGACTTGAGTTTATTTCCCTTTTGCTTGTGTTGTGTAGTGAACTCTTAATAGCTACTCATTTAAAAGTAACGTTTTTTAATTTTCAGCTATTTTCTTGTATTGTAACTCTGATCCATTTTCAGCCTCAGCCAGCTTCCCAAATGCAAGAGAAAACCTCCAGCCTCATCTTCCTTTTTATCTGCTCCTGAGAAGGTATATCTTCCACAGATCTGATTCCCCTCAGCTACAACTGTCTTGTACTTTGTAATAATTTTCAATCGCATAACATTGAATTGCATTTCTCCCAATTGCTTTAACCAGAACCAATCCATTGCTCAACTTCTGTTTCTAGACTTCCAACTTTTGCCATCGCTGACCCAAGGTTTTGCTACTGCGTGTACACTCTACCTTCCTGCCTAACCATAAATGTGATGAAACATAACTGACCTGAAACACAACCTCTATTTCTCTCTCCATAGATGCTGCCTGACCTGCTGTGTGTTGTCCAGCATGTTCTGTTTGTCTGCATTAAAAGTAAAGGCTACTACACTGAGGAAAAACATGATCTAATGTGCTGCTTATTTTAAAAGGATGACTCTCCTACCTGGTACGTGGCACATCGATGTTTGAAGAAACAACTTTTCTTTTCTGATCTGAAACAACAGGACGCATGTGATCCTTCTCATGATCCTGAATCCAGCTGATCTTTTTAGTTTCCAGTATTTTCATAGCTTCAATCTTCCTCACTAGGGGTAGCTGCTGTTCCAACACCTTCTGGTGGTTTTCAGTATGGTTTTGATCTTGCAATGACACAACTGATGATGTATCTCGACCATTGCAATTCAGCTGCAGGAACAATGCACAACATCCAGTTCATTGAACTATTTAAATGCATGTTCATCCACCTATCTCTGAGGATATACCATAAAGGATGCGGCATATAGATTTGGTTTGTTAAGCTCTAACACTATTTTATCTCATCTAATATTGATGAACAATAGCAGTGAATTTTAATTCCAAACTTCTTCCTGGCATTTGATGTGAACATTGGCATACTGAATATATTAATAAAGATAACAAAAGACCCATTTTCCTGCTGCCCACTTGCAATGCATTCTATCACGGATCAAATCTTTTGATATATCTGAAGTAACAGGTGATCACAGTTCTTGAAAATTCAATACATAATCCTGACCAGCTGTCCTCAATTGACAATGTTTCTCACAGGCAGAATAGGGAATTCAAAGTGCTCCTTGGAATATTCATTAATTTTAATTAGTAAAATAATAAATGCAAATATCTATTCTTTCCTTTGTTCACCGAAACAGATTAAGGATAGATCAGAAACATTCTCTTGAATATGCTTTCATCTTGAATATGCAGTTGTATAAGACTCTTGCAGTTGTATAAGACTCTGGTGCGGCCGCATCTGGAGTATTGTGTGCAGTTTTGGTCGCCATACTATAGGAAGGATGTGGAGGCACTGGAACGGGTGCAGAGGAGGTTTACCAGGATGTTGCCTGGTATGGTAGGAAGATCGTATGAGGAAAGGCTGAGGCACTTGGGGCTGTTTTCATTGGAGAAAAGAAGGTTTAGGGGTGACTTGATAGAGATGTATAAGATGATTAGGGGTTTAGATAGGGTTGACCATGAGAACCTTTTTCCATGTATGGAGTCAGCTATTATGAGGGGGCATAGCTTTAAATTAAGGGGTGGTAGGTAAAGGACAGATGTTAGGGGTAGATTCTTTACTCAGCGAGTCGTGAGTTCATGGAATGCCCTGCCAGTAGCAGTGGTGGACTCTCCCTCTTTATGGGCATTTAAACGGGCATTGGATAGGCATATGGAGGATAGTGAGCTAGTGTAGGTTAGGTGGGCTTGGATCGGTGCAACATCGAGGGCCAAAGGGCCTGTACTGCGCTGTATTTTTCTATGTTCTATGTTCTATCTTAAACTTACATAGCATTCATTGACAATGAACTCTGCAGCCAACTCCAATCTTTTGCTGTAAATGTATCCTGCTACAATAGATTTGCATGTGTGCTCTCACCTTCTTTCAATTGCACTTTCAGTGGCAAACCTCTCTGTTGTTAATTAATTTTAAGCAAATTTATTCAAGAGAAGAATCTTACTATGGATTATTGGAAGAAATGTGCGTACATGTCAATCTTTAAAAAAAGGATGGTAAGATGAAATATACAGAAAAACCTCCTCCAACACTATGTGAAGTAAAAGTCAGAAGGGTAGATTTTCAAATCAGTTATGTCAAGTAATCAACGGCAAACAGAAAAACCAGCAAAGAACTGTAACACTAATAATCACTTTACACTATATCCAGTGTTACGATCTGATCTTTCATTAGTCCATGAAGCACCTATCTATTTTCCATCAGATACATATAATTAAATCTGGAACACCATTAAAACAATAACTGTTCCTCCAACCTGCCAGTATGCAGTGCAGATTGAATTGAATCGAATTAAATTGAATTGAATTGAATTTATTGCCACATGTACTGAAGCACAGTGAAAAGCTTTGTCTTGCGAGCAATACAGGCAGATCACATAGCCTTTCCTGACAGCGGGCCTGGTAGATTGATTCTATAGATGAGAGGTTGGCCTTTGTGATTGTCTGGGCCACTCTCTATAGCCGTCTCCAATCTTGAATGGTACAGTTACCAAAATCAGGTAGTGATACATCCAGACAGAATGGTCTCGATGGCGCACCTATAAAGGTTGGCAAGAGTATTTGCCGTCATGCCAAATTTTCCCAGCTGCCTGAGGAAGGACAGAAATTGTTGGGCCTTTGTAACCAGTGCGTCCACATGAAGAGACCAAGAAAGCTTGCTGTGGATGACCACTCCCAGGAGCTTGACACTCTCCACTTGTTCCACCTCTGTGCTGTTAATGTGAAGGAGGGGGGGGGGCATGAGTAACATCCAGCCGAAAGTCAATAATGAGTTCCTTGGTTTTGCTGGCGTTGAGAGCTAGGTTGTTCTCAGAGCACCATTTTTCCAGGTCTTCCACCTTCCGTCTGTAGTCGCCATCTGAGATTCGACCGACTATGGTGGTGTCATCAGCAAACTTGTAAATAGTATTCATCTGGTATTTGGCAACGCAGTCACGGGTATACAGTGAGTACAGTAGGGGGCTGAGTATGCACCCCTGGGGGGCTCCAGTGTTGAGTGTTAGTGAGGATGAAATATTGTCCCCGATCTTTATGATTGCGGCCTGTGGGTGAGGAAACTGAGGATCCAGTTGCAGAGAGTGGGGTTTAACCATTCGTACTAATAGTTCAGCTAGTGCTGTTTAGAGATGCAGATTTAAAAAACTTTACAAAATGTTGGCATGAACAGTTTCAGCCCACTGATATGCCTTTTCGTTTATCCATTTTTTATGTTTCTGATTAGAACCTTGACAACTTTTTTATTTACTTGTAGGATGTGGGCAACATGAGCTGGCCGGCATTTATTGCCCATCCCTTGTTGCCCTTGAGAAGGTGGTGGTGAGCTGCCTCCTTGAACCCCTACCATCCCGGTGCTGTAAGCGGACCTATAATATGTCAGGTAGGGAATTCCATGATGTTGACCCAGCAACAGCGATGGAATGGCGATATCTTTCCAAGTCAGGATGGTGAGCGGCTTGGAGGAAACTTGCATGTAGTGATGTTCCCCTATATCTGCTGCCCGTGTCCTTCTAGTTGGCAATAGTTGTGGGTTTGGAAGATATTGTTCTCATATCCACATTAGTAGCACTGTTGTACTTTTTGGAGGAAGGAAGAAGAGTTGAAGGTTGTCAGATAAGCTGGCTGCAACACAGGATGTCAGTGTGCATCCACAATGCACTCACAGCCAGATCTAAAGAAAGAGATTCATGCAACCTAATTTTCAAAGAATCAAACACTAAGGAAGGTAGCTGTATTGTTAACTAACTTGCAACCAACTTATTCCACAGAAGTGGAGGAAGCCTTCGAGAATGAGTTTCTGCAAATAATGGGAAAGATTTGACAGAGAGTATGGTCAATGCCCAGAGTGTAGCACCATAGACCTAGCAGCAGGGCTGAAAGAATGTACTGTACTCCCTACTCAGGAGGTCAAAGTGTATAAATGTATGCACACGTCGCATTTCAAAACCACACTGCACAATGTACAACAATCCTGTCGCTTACCCAACACTCAGAACTTGTCCCATAGCAGTCTCACACTGTATCTTACAAAGCATGCGAGCCACGTACGCAACTCTACACACTGCAAAACTACAGCAGTTCAGGCAGATCACCCAATCAGACTGAGAACACAATCACTGTCATTTCGCATCTCTCTTGCAGAAATGGTTAGTCCATAACAAGAGAAAGATCATAGGACCAGAAGGGGTGTAATCCACCTGAATCCCCACAGTGCTCCCTCAAATTGTAGATTTAACAGGCAAAATATCACAAAGTTGAGATCATCCAACATGATAGTTGTTGCGAATATCGAGTTCATGATTCACATGTCCTAGAATATCCATTCAGTTTTATGAATCAAACTTTTCACTGTAGATAAATGTGAGGGAATTAGATTGAGAACCAGATAAGCAACTATGGACTTACAGTCAGATCTAAAGAAAGAGATTCATGCAACCTAATTTTTTAGAGAATCAAACACTAAAGGAGGCAGCTGTATTGTTAACTAACTTGCAACCAACACATTCCACAGGAGGTGGGGGAAGCTTTCAGGATGAGTTTCTGCAAATAACGGGAAAGATTTGATGGAGAGTATGGTCAATGCGACTCAAACAAGCTTGGAGTTACGTAAGGCTAAAATCTGCCAACCTCTGTATACCTCAGAAGGTCATGGGTGAGAATTAAACAATAATCTTCTATCAAAGCTTAAAAAATGTTAAGGTTTACACTTATTTCAATAAACTATCTAATGTAAGCAAAACCAGGTTGTAAACAAGTTAGTTCTTCAACAGGGCCTGCAATTCTGGAAGAGGGAATCATAAAACTTTATAAACCACATAAATTATTCATATCTGTCATGAAACCAAAGGGTGACATTAAGATAAAATGATTTGATTTCATTCCCATCTAACAGCATTCATTCCCACAACAGCATTCAAGTGCATTCATAGAGATGTGATGCGGTGTTAAAGGTACATTTGTGTAACATATTTGCCAACAGAAACAGGCAGTCCGGTTTGACGAACAGAAGGATGTAGTTTCAGATTCTCTGTGAGGTAGCCTGTATAGCACTGGATCGAGAGTCACAGGAGACAATAGTCCCTTAGACCTGCATTTCAAGCAGAGAAAACACTAACTCCATTGTTCACCACGCGGAAGGTGGATGGGGCTTAAAAATAATGCAATGTGCAAAATTTTTACAAGCCCATTTTGGCAGGCGCAGGGCGGGACTGGCTTTAATGACATGTGTGGCATGAAGTGAATGAAAGCAATGAAACTTTTTAACTTAGTTGTCAAATTTAAGTAATCTTCTCAATTCTGACTTTAAAGAGCTAAAAGGGGTTCTCATATTCTGTAAAAGAAGCAATATACTGTGGATGCTCAAAATTTGAAATCAAATCATTCTCCTGAAAAAAAAACACATTCAACTCAACACATTGACTGTCTTTCT
This sequence comes from Chiloscyllium plagiosum, assembly GCF_037043375.1. Classification (NCBI taxonomy): domain Eukaryota; kingdom Metazoa; phylum Chordata; class Chondrichthyes; order Orectolobiformes; family Hemiscylliidae; genus Chiloscyllium; species Chiloscyllium plagiosum. The sequence continues at coordinate 19,113,688 of NW_028270142.1, forward strand.
CCACAAATGCTATCAGAGTATTTCATCATTTTCGTTTTTATCCAGTGTAGCCTGGCATTAAAAATGCACCAGGTGAAAGTGAGGACTGCAGATGCTGGAGATCAGAATCAAGAGTGTGTTGCTGGAAAAGCACAGCAAGTCAGGCAGCATCCGAGGAACAGGAGAATCGACGTTTCGGGCATAAGCCCTTCATCAAGCATTAAAAATGCACTGTTGAAGTTCTTCTAAAACCCTACGAAATGAGCAGCACATTTATGTTTAACAACTTAATTAAACATTACAAAGTTGGTGAGCAAGTCAACAATACAAGCACTGTAGATAATACAATGTGCTTGCGATTATACAAGTTACAGGATCAATCTTTCAGTCAGAGATTAAACTCAGAATGATTCCAGGCATTTTTTAAATGAATTAATTCTTCTCTCTGCAAAACACCTTGCCCAACTAAGCATACAGCCTGAAGATTTACTGCTGAGTTTGCAGCAGTGTTGTTCTACACTCTACACGCCCTATAAATGTTGTGCCAGAGGAAACTGGGCCAAATCTTCCTTCTCTTTACCCTCCCTTCTCTAGCAGGCCTTTTGAGCTGGAACAACAGTACACCATGTAGAATCATAAGTCCAAATCCTCCAGACTAACAATAAATACCACAAGATATTGAAGCTTTAGGTCTCTGTTATTGCACCATATCAAAGCACAATTATTAATTTTCACAGCAGCTTTTCAGTACAAGTCATGATCATTACGCTGATATTCAAGGGTACATGCCAGTTATAAAGATAACACAAAATGGAAGAAAAGATGAGAACAAAATATACATGGGGATACTAAATTATTTCTTTAAATCAATCAGGAATTGGACATTGCTGCCAGTATTTATTGCTCTTCACTACTGACTTTGAGAAGGTAGTGGTCAGTCACCTTCTTGAAATGCTGCAATCTGTGTGATTTAGTGTCATAGAGTTATACAGCATGGAAACAGACCCTTCAGGCCAACTCGTCAAGACTACAAAATTTCCCAAACTAAACTAGTCCCACTTGCCTGTGTTTGGCACATATCTTTCCTATCCATGTACCTATCCAAATGCTGTTTAAACTTTGTAACTGTAACTGTACCTGCATCTATCACTACCTCTGGCAGTTCGTTCCACAAACGACTCATCATCTGAGTGAAAATGTAGCCCCTCAGGACCCTTTTAAATCTTTCTATTCTCACTGTAAACATATGCCTTTGTAGATGATAGACAGGACTCAGGGAGTCAGAAGACAAGTTACTTGCTGCAAAATATTCAGCCTCTGACCTGCTTCTGTAATCTACATGTATGTTTATGGGTGACCAAGTTAAGTTTCTGGTCAATGATGACTCCCCCAGGATGTTGATGGCCAGAGACTTGACAAAGGTTAATGTAATGAATATGAATGGAAGATTCTGTCCTTCAGTAAATGGTCATGGCCAGGCGAAAGGGCAGCACGGTGGCTCAGTGGCTAGCACTGCTGCCTCACAGCACCAGGGTCCCAGGTTCGATTCCAGCCTCGGGCGTCATGTGGAGTTTGCACATTCTCCCTATGTCTGCATGGGTTTCCTCCGGGTGCTCCGGTTTCCTCCCACAGTCCAAAGATGTGCAGGTCAGGTGAATTGGCCATGGCAAATTGCCCATAGTGTTAGCTGCATTAGTCAGAGAGAAATGGGTCTGGCTGGGTTACTCTTTGGAGGGTCGGTGTGGACTGGTTGGGCTGAAGGGCCTGTTTCCACACTGTTGGGAATCTAATTTAAGTAGTGTGGTACACATGTCACTTGACACCATCAACCCTAGCCTGGATGTTGTCCAGGTCTTGTTAAATGCCAGAAGGCTGCTTCAGTATTTGAGTTTCTGCAAATAACAGAAAATAGTACAAACATCACCTCTTCAGGCATTGTTGAAACAGTTGAGGTTAGTTAGGCTGAGGATTGTGATGACTGACTTCCAACTCACACAAACATCTTCCCTTCTGTCAGGTACGACTCCAACCAGAGAAGAGGTTTCTCCTGGATTCTTATGGACTTCAATTTTGTGAAAGCTTCTTGATGCCATACTTGGCCAAATGCTGCTATAATGTCAAATGCAGTCATACACAATTCACCGGCACAGTCAAACTCTTTTGTTCAGACTTGCACCAAGGTTGTAATGAGGTCAGCAGCCAAGTGGTCCTCATGGAACTCAAACTGAACACCAGTGAGCAGGTCATTACTGCATGACACTTGATAGCACTGTCAATTACATCATCCATTAATCTGCTGATCATTGAGAATAAAACCATTTAAATTAGGCTGAACTGGATCTGCCCTGTTCTTTTGAATAGAGAACATTTCCAAGTTGTCAGGAATAAACCACTGGCTGTGCTGGAGCTGCTTTGCAAAAGGCTCAGCTAGTGCTTGAACAGAAACATTCTGAAATACTGTCTGGACATTGGGGTTCTGAATTCCGGGAGCTCAGCCATTTTCTGACATATGCAGAATGAATTGAATTGAATTGAAATCTAGCTTTTGTGATGATGGGACCTCATCACATTTCTACACTCAACATTTCTAGCTAAAGATAATTCCAAACTTATATTTTTACACTGATCTGCTGAGTTTCTCATCAGTGAGAATATGATTGTTTATGGTTCATCCTCTTCATTTAATTGTTTAATTCCCCACTACCATCAATGACTGACGTAGCAGAGTTGTAGAACTTACATCTGATTTCTTTGTTGCAGGGTAGCTTGGCTGTGCCTACAGTATGCAAATTCCATGTTGAGCATGCTTATAAACCAGTATATTAGATTCATCAGGTTGACACCTCATTTTCTCTTCCATGCTGCTCCTCACTGAACAAAGGTTGATCCATTGTTTGATAGGAATGATAAGATTGAATGGCCTGTCAAGGCATGAGATTATAAATAAAATGAATTATAATTTTGCCAGTCCTTATTGCATATGAATGCCCTGTAAAGCTATTCAATTGTTATGAATCCATCACATTTAGTACAATGGTAATGCCAGAGAACATGTCTGCAGTGAGAAGACAGGATTTCAACGCCACAAGGTATGTTGATCACTCCTATCAATATTGTTATTGGCAGATATACTTGCAACAGGTACACTGGTGAGGATCAGCTCAAGCAGATTTTCCCTTATGTTGGTTCACTTGCTACCTGCAGTAGACCCAGCCTGATAATAATCCAATAGCATGCTACCTTTATGCTGAAGGACTCAGTCAGCATTGGTGCTACAAAGCAGTCATGGTGTTGGTCATTGACATCTCCCACTCTGCTACTTTGCTGCTATTTAAAAGTTGTAATTCAGTGCTATTTAAAAGTTGTAATCAAAATAGAGGAGAATCAACAGTTCATCAGATGGAGGATGTAAGTGGTCATCAGCAGGAGGTTTCCATGTTTTGTTAGACCTGGGCCTTCATGAAATCTGGAGTCACTCCCCTCTCTTGACCTACTGCCTCCAGTGGGTATAATTTGCTGTGTATACCCAGGAATAATAATGAAGACAGCTAGGACAGTGGTTAAGAGCTGTGATTTCAAGTATGTTAAGCTGATAGTACAACTTTCCTAATTTTGGCACATGTTCCCAAATACACTTTAGTGCTGCAGGGGGAGTTCATAATTGGAGGATTTAGTTTTGATACCTTTGGTTAGTCCTTCACCTTCATGTTAACATAATTTATAACCAGAAATGTTAAGATTCTAGTTCTAGAATACTAAATCCAAACTGCATGCAATATTCTTAAATATTATAAACTAATAAGTAATAAACTATTAAAATGTTGGCGTCAAACATTATTAAAAAGGAAACAGGAAAGCAATGGATCTCAAAGGTCTTCAATGTTTACAGTGAGGCCAACAGTAACTTTAATAAGACATCTAACTTTGTCCCAAATGCAGACTTCTATGCCAATGCATCTGGAAACACTATCAACCCCGGCATTAACATTGATCGAAACTGGCAGCCTTTACAATTGCTCAATTCCGTAGGTGCTATTTTTATTATATTTTCCTGTGGAAATATTTCTCTTTTGTGATTAAGCAAACATATTCTTTGATTGTTACAGTGTGCATTTTAACCACAGAGCTCCACGGAGTATAAACGAACAACAGAGGAGGGAGGTGGAGTCCCAAGGGCAATATCCCTTGTGGTGCGTCCGGACCAAAAAGGACCAGAAATGCTGGGTATTACATATTCAATTATTTACAATTGCCAAGCCCTGCCCCCCTCATTCTTCAAGGTTGGGGGCACGCTTGTAGAAGGTACAACGCAGCCCCACCTGACGATGCTTGTGTTTCATTCAACCCCCCCCCCCCCCCCCCCAGGATTGATTGATGTCAGCATTTAATTACAGCACAGTAAACAAGCACTCCACACACTGCAGCTGCCCTACAAAAAACCCAGGTTGCTAAGAGCGAGAGATCTCCGATCACAGCATTTTGGCGCGAATTTTTCTGGGATTTCCGATGGGTATTTATTTATCTTCCTGTTTTTTTTTTCTCTGATGTGTGCGTGGAGCTGAGCGACTGCGCTCAGTCTGAAGACTTCAGTGTACATCAGAAAGAGATTTCTGCACTTTCACATCTACGTCCTGACTCGGACAAAATGACCATCCCTGCATGAAATTCCAAGTCTTCACGTTTCACCAAAGGGGTCACTCTGACTCGGTATCCCTTGTCGAGGACAAAAAGTACAGGAAAACCTACAGCGGCCAGGTTAGGATTCGAGTCCAGCTATCACTAATTCACACAGACCTGTGCTGGCTCAGCGATTTAATCTGTCCACACAGGGTCAGAATGAATGATCCGCCCTCCTGAATTTGAATGATTTATTGTCATTTATCTCTCGTGTCAAGGGGGGAAGCCTGGAGCCTCTCAGATGCCCAGGGAGCAGTGAACGGATTGACTCAATCGGGTTGGACTGCATCTTAATAGAAAGGGGGGGTTGTAAAGTGTTGCTGCTCCCGTGAGTGATGTGGCAGCGTTAGCATGCAGAGGCGGGCGAGCGCACACACACACACAGTTCACGTCAAGTGACATACACACCTTTTCCCTGCATTTCAGCTGCACTTTGCTGCCGTGGTTATGGAAGCCGGGTCCCACCACCACAATCTCCTCCTCCGGGTATTCCCTCAGGCTGCCATCCTCCAGCATCACCGTGTAGAAGTTGCACCGCCCCCCGGACTCGCTGCTTTGGCATTTCAGCGCCTGGATCACACCGGGAACGAGTTGCCCATCCCCGGCCGGACTCGGAGCACAGACCCGGCTGCCCAAAATCGACCTCTTTGCAGAACGGCGGGCTTGCATCGCGAGCTTTTTCGCCCCCCTTTATATAATATATATATATATTATATATTTGGCTTGTTTCTATTTTAAGTAATCCGATGCAATTGTAAAATAACGAATGAAATTGTTACATATATCTTAAAAAAAACAATCAAGCCTCACACCGCCCGGCGTTCAGAGCAGTTGTTTGTTTTCATAGCCTTCGCAAAGCTGACATTGCAACTTGTAAGATTAGGAGTGGATTTCTGCAAAGACACTGGAATGACTGCCCTGTTCATTACTTTCAAAGACGCATATGAGATAAATGAACATTCATGAATGACAGTCATCCCGAATAAATATCAAGATCTCAAAATAATAATTTGAGTAAACAATTGAAAAGTTAGGAAATCGTTTGGTTTCTTGAATTCAAACACTTTCTTTCTCACAAATGAGCTGACGTTTTGTTTAATGATGTGGAGATGCCGGTGTTGGACTGGGGTGTACAAAGTTAAAAATCACACAACACCAGCTTATAGTCCAACAATTAGTGCTTCCAGTTAAACCTGTTGGACTATAACCTGGTGTTGTGTGATTTTTGACTTTTTTTATCCCGTTCCCATATAATTTAGTGGCCGCTTGAACATTCAACAGGTTAAAATAAATACTCACTACCGTACACTAAAATGTGGCTCATCTGGACATTATTGAACATGATGCATCCACTTTTGGATTAGGGTTTTTTTTTTTCCGTTGTACAGTCCTCTCAGCAACGCCTTGCCTCTTTCTGAGACTGGGCGCCCGATCCGTACTCTGTTGTCAGTGTTTCCATGCTTTCGCTGAGATTTCCTCTGTGTACCGGCGGAATGAACGCTCTCCGCCCCCTCTGTGTAAACATGTGCAGCTCCAGGTGGTGCCCCAACCCATTGGCTGCAGCAGGGCACTCCTCCAGCACTAACTCAATGCACGGAGCTGTCAAAGCCACACATAGACCTCCTCCACCACGCTATGTAGAGGATACAGTAGGGCATATGCACCGCCCGGATATCAGACTGGTGCTAGGGGCTGGTGTATTCGGTCTCGACACCCGTGGGTGGGGGTGCTCAAAGAACAAACGAGTCCCTGAACTTGACCATTAGACAATGACCACTTGTAATAAACACGTTTGTGTGTCTGCTGAAAATTGATTGGGCCTTGATACTCCCATGTTTGGCATATGCTGCCAAAATTCATTGTTCTCCCTCAAAGAAGACAAATGCTCTTTTAGCGAGTTGCCAGCTAGTTCTTGTTACATATATGACCATATTCCAGCAAAAAAATGAGGGAATAAAATACTTTTTGGGATATTGTCCAAGAAGTTGTTGAATTTAGGATCTAACTCAGCGCAGAAGGTCAGCCTACTGCTGGCTGTTGTTGCTGGCGAATACTTTCACTTTACAATGTTTTTAACACATGCGGATTCCATTTAGCTCCTGTACCTTCCAAAATTTTGAGTTATTATATTAAATATATATTCTTAAAATTTAACTGAGGACTTTTTTTTAAAAAGAACAATCACAAAACACCGGGTTATAGTCCAACAGGTTTATTTGGAAGTACTAGCTTTCGGAGCGCTGCTCCTTCAGATAACTAATGGGGCTGGATCATAAGATACAGAAGTTAAAGCAAAAGATCAGTGTCATGTAATTAAAAAGATATATTGCACAGCAATCTAGGTTTGTTAAATTCTGCCTGTGTCCCAATGTTAGGTCAGACTGATTCTATTTATAAAGTGGGATTTACAGAATTTTACATGGATTTATACAATTTTTGAGCAAAATAAAATGTAATTCTGCAGGTACAAATTCACCCCACAAACTTGTGTGTGTGTGTGTGCAGGAGAGACTGAGTGAATGTGTACATGTGTGTGGGGGAGGGTGAATGTCTTTGAATGAGTGTGTGTATGTGTGAGTGTAATGGGGTATAAATCTGAGAGGGTGCGTGTGTGAGTGCGAGTGTAGGGTGTGTGTGTATGTGTGAGCATATGAGAGAGAGCTTGTGTATGACAGAGGGTCTGCAAGGGTGTGTGGGTCTGTAGGATTGTGCGTATGTGTGTGTGTGTGAGTTTATATTGCAGTGGGGCTACCTATAGTGTGACATGAACCCAAGATCCCACTTGAGCCCATCCCCATGGGTTCCGAACTTGGCTATCAGCCTCTGCTCGGCCACTTTGCATTGTTGCCTGTCCCGAAGTCCGTCTTGGAGGATAGTCACCCAAAGGTCCAAGGTTGAATGTCCCGGACCGCTATAGTGTTCCCCCAACTGGTGGAACTGCACTATATACTCTCACACACACGCACACAAGTGCATGCACACCTGTATACACACACACACAAACAGACACATACACACTCAGACAGACCCACACACCAATGCAGACTCTTCCTCATACGCTCACACACACCCCGACACTTGCAACCACACATGCACCCTCTCACACATACACACATTCTCACACAGACACTCACATCCCCATAGACACACACACCCACATGCACAAATTCACTAACACACACATAAGTTTGTGGGGTGAATTTGTACCTACAGAATTACATTTTATTTTGCTCAAAAACTGCATAAGTCCGTGTAAAATTTTGTAAATCCCACTTTACAAATAGTATCAGTTTGACTTAACATTGGGACACAGGCAGATTTTAACTTCATTATCTGAGCCGAGATGGCACCTATTGTTAAAGCTATCTTGAGAATGTAACTTTAAAAACATTCTGGGATTTATAAATGAAGGAACCAAAACTAAAGAGATCATTCTAAAAGATGAAAGACTCAAGCTAATTTTTTTTAATATTACATTCCATGACACTGTAATCCTGTTGCTATAAATTTTGTGTTATATGATTCTGCTCCACAATCACCTGATGAAGGAGCAGCACTTTGAAAGCTAGTGCCTCCAAATAAACCTTTTGGACTATAACCTGGTGCTGTGTGATTTCTAAATTTGTCCTCCCCCGTCCCAACACTGGCAATTCCAAATCATGACTATCATATTTTATGGTAGCTCTGTAGAAACCTCTCTGGTGGCTTTGTATAAAAAGGCAAGACTGCAATATGTTGCTGAGCTGATGTTTATCGCTTTCACCATTAAAGTGACAAGAAGGACCTTTAGGTGAGGAATGGTGATTTAAGCAATAAACCAGGCACCTGCCTGGACTTGTCCCTCATGAAGTAGCACTATCAAGAGGTGAAAAACAAGAGGTATTTTTAAATCCAGAAAAGCTTAACGTAGGATTGCATAATGTTGAATAACTGTGTACATGAGGCATAATTTGGTGTTGGTAATTGAAGTGAATGCAGCACAAGTGTTGTGTATCCCTGCTGGTTATTAGTAAATGCTACAAATGTTTGCTTTACTCAGTTCATTTATTTGTTTTATAATCACTGTTAATGGATAATTAAAAATGTAGTGTAATTGTTTATGTAGCTTTATAATTCATTATAATTAAAGGAGATGTTATGGAGGAGACAGGGAGTAAGAATCAAAATAATTGAATATTTAGTATCTCAGCTATAATTTATTTGTGGTACTGGTACCACAGAAAACTAGTAGTTACTGTGGCTAAGCCTGATACTGAGTAGCAACTATTTTTTCTGAATGCTGGAAAGCTGTTTCATTTGTGTTTTTATTGTTAAGTAATTTTAATAAATTCTGTATTTTATGCGTTGAGGCATTTATTTCTATAAAATGCATTTGGTAAGGTGATATCTTTATCATCAGGTGAATTTGCTGCAAATGATCCCTGTTCATTTTGAAGTTGGGTTTGATTCTAAGGACAGGGTCAATAAGTTCTAGCAGAAGGTGAACACAATTAATCAGTGCCTGGTGATGACACAGAAGTAAATAACTGAGAGAGATTGGACCTGAGAATCCTGAGCTTCAAGTTCCTAGGAGTAAATATCACCAACAACCTGTCTTGGTCCACCAATGTTGATGCTACAGTCAAGAAAGCACACTAACGTCTCTATTTTGTTATGGACTAGGCCAGACCACTCAAAACATTCTTGAGCAGGCAGCCCAGACAATAACTTTGCAATTTGTTTCAGTAAGTGTACAGCAAAAATTACCCAGAGTAAGCTAGCTAGGTTGATTACTAAGTTTTAAGACAGACAGAAATTGATTCACAAAATTACACAATGAAACACAAAGAACTGAATAAAGAGCCCCTACAGAACTCAATCTATCTAAACTAGACCTAATTTTGCTGTTCCAAATATACACTACAGTCCCAATAAGCAAAACCTCTTGAAAAACAGTATTTTAAAAAATGGAACAGGTTGAAGTTAGAAGGGCAGAAAGAGAGTTTGTTTCCATACAGTTTACTGTTGAACTCCCAACCAGTTCTAGATCGAACTGAACAGTTCAGCTAGAGAGCTGACCACTCCCCTTTCATTATACAGGTCACTTCTAAAACTTGACCACTTTGGCCTGAATTCTCATCTGTTTACATAAAATCAAAAAGACCTCTCAATACCCTTTAGTCTGGTCCAAACCAGACTAATCAGCACTGAGAATGGTTTGTTAGCCCTCTGACAAAACGAAGAGCATAGTATCCTTGGAAAAAAAAACAGCTTTTAGAAAAAAGAAACCAGCATTGTAATAACCTACTCAGAAAGTTAAGGAAATTCAGCACATCCATAGTGAATCTTATCAATTTTTATGGATGCACCATAAAAAAGCATCCAATCCAATGCATCACAATTGGTATGGCAATTGCTCTGCCCAAGACCACAAGAAATTACAGAGAGTTATGAATGCAGCCAGTCCATTACGCAAACGAGTCTTCCTTCCATTGACTCTGTCTACATTTCCCACTATCTCAGGAAAGCAGCCAAAATAATCAAAGACGCTTCCCACCTCTTCCAACCTTTGTCATCATGCAGAAGATCCAAAAGTTTGAAACACATACTATCAGATTCAAGAGCAGCTTCTTCCCCACTAATTATCAGACTTATGAAGAGACCTTTCATATATTATAGTTGATCTCTCCCTATACTTTCTTTGTAGCTGTAACACCACATTCTGCATTCTGTTCTATTACCCTGATGTACATATATATGATCTGATTTATATGGATAGATCGCAAACAATGCTTCTCATTGTATTTTGGTACGTGACAATAATAAATCAAATCAAAGATGAAACAAGTTTAAAGCAAACACAGGAGCAGAGCGTGAAAGATGGGGAAGAAAACAATACAAGGCAATGTTCCAATGGGATGAAAGGTCAAAGAGATTAAACAACAGCAGAGGTAATAGTGCAAGGCAGAAAAGGATTTGGGACAAACAAAAAACAGAAATAACTGCAGAAACTCGGCAGGTCTGTGAAAAACAAACAGAGTTAGTATTAACTCTATCTGCATTCCACAGATGCTGTGAAACCTGCTGAGTTTCTCCAGAAATTTCTGTTTTTGTTTGTTTCAGATCTCCAGCATCTGCAGTTCTTTGCTGGATTAAACAAAATTGAGAATGGGACAAGTAAGGAAATAAAAGATGTTTCTGTTTGAGAATCCCTCCAGTATGCAAACAGGCCCTTTGGCCCAACAAGTCTACACTGACCCTCCGAAGAGCAACCCACTCTGACCCATTGTCCTATCACATTATCCTATATTTACCCCAACTAATGCGCCTAGCCTACACGTCCTACACACTACGGGCAATTTTGCATGGCCAATTCACCTAAACTGCATATCCTTGGATTGTGGGAGGAAACCAGAGCACTCAGAGGAAACCCGAAACACAGACAGTCACCCGAGGCTGGAATCAAACCTGGGTCTCTGGCACAGTGAGGCAGCAGTGCTAGTCACTGAACCACCATGCCTCCCCACACCTGGTGGGATTGCTAATGTGCAAATGTAGTGTCATTACCAAAAGCTACCATCCAGAAATAGCAACTGGCCTCAAGAAAGAAATGGGAACAGAAGGTATGATTTGAACTGGTTGAACTCAATGTTGTTGCCTAATCAAATAAGGTCAGAATTAGAGTCAAGCAGAGAATTAAAATCACAAGCGACAGGAAACTTGGGGTCATGCCTAAAAACTAAACAGAGGTGTTCTGCTAAGTGATTACCCAATCTGCATTTAATAAAGGAAACCACAAAATGAGCAGCAAGCACAGTTTGCTAAACTGAAAGAAATGCATGTATGCACATGCTTCACCTGGAAGGAGTGGGCCTTGCACAATGAGAAAGAATGAGATAACAGGGCAGGTATAGCATTGCCTGTGCTTGCATGGGAAGGTACCATGGGAAAGGGAAATAATGTCACAGGGACAGACAAGTGGACATTGTATTGCTTTAGGATAGTTCTGTGTGTTAATGTTACTACCATATATAAGTGTAAATGGTATGTTTTATATAATGAGACTAAGTCAGTGATGCTCAGAACTGTTGTTCTGAGATAAGTTAACTGAAAATAAAGGGCAATTTTTTTTTTAACCCAGGGAAAAGAGCTCACCACCAGCTTGGGCCAAAGAGAAATCTGTGTGTCTCATATTGGACATGGCTGTACTAGTGATGATTGAGACTTGCTCGCCCCTTGTAACACTTCGACACAACCTTCTCAAGACCAATACAGGGATGGGAAGTACAGCAAGACTCACATCCCATGAACAAAACAAAACTTGCTTTGGCTTAGTCGTTAGTTAATGTTCTGCAACAGCAGTAGAAAGATTTCAGAAGAGATTTCTTGGACAACTAATCTGATATTGCACCACTTCTGCTTATACCCAAAGTCAAAATATGGGTGGCAGGTTGGCACAGTGGTTAGCACTGCTGCCTCACAGCACCAGAGACCCGGGTTCAATTCCCGCCTCAGGCAACTGTCTGTGCAGAGTTTGCACATTCTCCCCATGTCTGCGTGGGTTTCCTCCGGGTGCTCCAGTTTCCTTTCACAGTCTAAAGATGTTCTGGTTAGGTGAATTGGCCATGCTAAATTGCCCATAGTGTTAGGTGTAGGGGAATGAGTTTGGGTGGGTTGCTCTTCGGAGGGTCGGTGTGGACTTGTTGGGCGGTAGGGCTGTTTCCACTCTGTAAGTAATCTAATCAAAATGACACTTATTATTTTCTAGGATTCATGACATTAAAACAGTTTTGACTTATAAATCTAACGGAGATTTCAACATATTTAGTGAGAAATCTGTGGTCAGCAAAATGGACTCTTTTTGGTTACTAGAATCATAGAGTCATAGAGACATACAGCATGGAAACAGACCCTTCAGTCCAACCCATCCATGCCGACAAGATATTCCAACCCTATCTAGTCCCACCTGCCAGCACCCAGCCCATACCCCTCCAAACCCTTCCTATTCATATACCCATCCAAATGCCTCTTAAATGTTGTAATTGTACCAGCCTCCACCACTTCCTCTGGCAGCTCATTCCATACACGTATCACCCTCTGTGTGAAAAAGTTGCCCTGTAGGTCTCTTTTATATTTTTCCACTCTCACTCTAAACCTACGCCCTCTAGTTCTGGACTCCCCGACCCCAGGGAAAAGACTTTGCCTATTTACCCTATCCATGCCCCTCATAATTTTGTAAACCTCTATAAGGTCACCCCTCAACCACTGATACTCCAGGGAAAACAGCCCCAGCCTGTTCAGCCTCTCCCTGTAGCTCAGATCCTCCAACCCTGGCAACCTCCTTGTAAATCTTTTCTGAACCCTTTCAAGTTTCACAACAACTTTCCGATAGGAAGGAGACCAGAATTGCACGCAATGTTCCAACAGTGGCCTAATCAATGTCCTGTACAGCTGCAACATGACCTCCCAATTCCTGTACTCAATACTCTGACCAATAAAGGAAAGCATACCAAATGCCTCCTTCACTATTCTATCTACCTGTGACTCCACTTTCAAGGAGCTATGAACTTGCACTCCAAAGTCTCTTAGTTCAGCAACGTTCCCAAGGCCCTTACCATTAAGTGTATAAGCACTGCTAAGATTTGCTTTCCCAAAATTCAGCACCCCGCATTTATCTGAATTAAACTCCATCTGCCACTTCTCAGCCCATTGGTCCATCTGATCAAGATCCTGTTGTAATTTAAGGTAACCTTCTTTGCTGTCCACTACACCTCCAATTTTGGTGTCATCTGCAGACCTACTAATTATACCTCTTATGCTCGCATCCAAATCATTTATATAAATGACAAAAAATCGAGGAACCAGCAGCGATCCTTGTGGCACTCCACTGGTCACAGGCGTCCAGTCTGAAAAAACAACCCTCCACCTCCACCCTCTGTCTTCTACCTTTGAGCTGGTTCGGTATCCAAATGGCGAGTTCTCCCTGTATTCCATGAGATCTAACCTTGCCAACCAATCTCCCATGGGGAACCTTGTCGAACGCCTTACTGAAGTCCATTTAGATCACATCTACTGCCCTGCCCTCATCAATCCTCTTTGTTACTTCTTCAAAAATCTCAATCAAGTTTGTGAGACATGATTTCCCATGCACAAAGCCATGTTGACTATCCCTAATCAGTCCTTGCCTTTCCAAATACATGTACATCCTGTCCCTCAGGATTCCCTCCAACTTGCCCACCACCAATATCAGGCTCACTGGTCTATAGTTCCCTGGCTTGTCCTTACCACCCTTCTTAAAGAGTGGCACCACATTAGCCAATCTCCAATCCTCTGGCACCTCACCTGTGACTATTGATGGTGCATGTATCTCAGCAAGAGGCCCAGCAATCACTTCCCTATCTTTCTAATCTGATGATGCACCACTTCTGCTTATACCCAAAGTCAAAATTACACTTATTACTTTCTAGGATTCATCACATTAAAAACAGTTTTGACTTTTAAATCTAATGGAGAATTCGATATATTTAGTGAGAAATCTGTGGTCAGCAAAATGAACTCTTTTTAGGCTATTCATTGAGAAATAGCTAATGAGGAAACTCCCTGTTGCTGCAGTATTTTTTGACCTGGTATTATTTTTCTGTTGTAACAAAGGCCTTTGAGGGAGACTTTAGCAAAAATAGTGTACCCTATTAATCAGCTTACAGTTAGTAAATTGATTTATTTTAAGAAGTGAATCCTAAAGGACTTGTATATTGTCTCTGTTAAATATGTCATACTTAATTGTGTTTGCATCACTTTCAAATAATTTGTGTGTTAAGCAAATGTCTCAACGTCTTACTTTCGTGCAGTTAATTGCTACTCAAAATATTGGTATTCAAAGTTTGTGCGAAGGTTTGTAGCTCGGGTGCTCGTTGTTGTGGTTGTGTTCGCCGAGCTGGGAATTTGTGTTGCAGACGTTTCGTCCCCTGTCTAGGTGACATCCTCAGTGCTTGGGAGCCTCCTGTGAAGCGCTTCTGTGATGTTTCCTCCGGCATTTATAGTGGTTTGAATCTGCCGCTTCTGGTTGTCAGTTCCAGCTGTCCGTTGCAGTGGCTGGTATATTGCGTCCAGGTCAATGTGCTTGTTGATTGAATCAGTGGATGAGTGCCATGCCTCTAGGAATTCCCTGGCTGTTCTCTGTTTGGCTTGTCCTATAATAGTAGTGTTGTCCTAGTCAAACTCATGTTGCTTGTCATCTGCATCTGTGACTACTAAGGAAAGCTGGTCATGTCGTTTCGTGGCTAGTTGATGTTCATGGATGTGAATCGTTAGCTGTCTTCCTGTTTTTCCTATGTAGTGTTTTGTGCAGTCCTTGCATGGGATTTTGTACACTACGTTGGTTTTGCTCATGCTGGGTATCGGGTCCTTTGTCCTGGTGAGTTTTTGTCTGAGAGTGGCTGTTGGTTTGTGTGCTGTTATGAGTCCTAGTGGTCGTAGTAGTCTGGCTGTCAGTTCAGAAATGTTTTTGATGTATGGTAGTGTGGCTAGTCCTTTGGGTTGTGGCATGTCCTCATTCCATTGTCTTTCCCTTAGGCATCTGTTGATGAAATTGCGGGGGTATCCGTTTTTGGCGAATACATTGTCGAGGTGTTCTTCTTCCTGTTTTTGCAGTTCTGGTGTACTGCAGTGTGTTGTGGCCTTTTTGAACAGTGTCTTGATGCAACTTCTTTTGTGTGTGTTGGGGTGGTTGCTTTCGTAGTTCAGGACTTGGTCTGTGTGTGTGGCTTTCCTGTATACCTTTGTGGTGAATTCTCCATTCGGTGTTCTCTGTACCATCACGTCTAGGAATGGGAGTTGGTTGTCCTTTTCTTCCTCTCTGGTGAATCGGATTCCTGTGAGTGTGGCGTTGATGATCCGGTGTGTTTTCTCTATTTCTGTGTTTTTAATGATTACAAAGGTGTCGTCCACGTATCTGACCCAGAGTTTCAGTTGAATTTGCAGTAAGACTGTTTGTTCTAATCTTTGCATTCCAGCTTCTGCTATGAGTCCAGAGGTGGGTGAGCCCATGGGTGTGCTGTTGATTTGTTCATATATTTGATTGTTGAATGTGAAGTGTGTTGTGAGGCACAGGTCCAGTAGTTTGAGTATGCAGTCTTTGTTGATAGGTTCACCGTCTTGCTGTCTATTCTGTATGTCCAGTAGGTTGGCTATTGTTTCTCTGGCTAAGGTTTTGTTGATAGAGGTGAATGGTGCCGTTACATCGAATGAGACCATAGTTTCTTCCTTGTCTATGTGTATATTTTTGATGATGTCTAAGAATTCCTGTGTTGACTGTATAGAGTGTCTGGATCCGCTGATCAGGTGTTTCAGTTTCTGCTGTAGTTCTTTAATTTTTCAGATGCCAAAATGATTTGCAGCACCTTTGATTATCTGAGCTTGAACTAGCTTTGGCAGCTACCAAGATACAGGGCATCCACCTGCATGAAATGTCTTTTGTGGTTACAAACCAGTTGGACATTTTGTATGTGAAATCCCTTTCTATGAAGGGATTGCCCTGGTTGCTCATATGAATCAATAGAATCCCAACAGTGTAGAAACTGGTCATTTGGCCCAACAAGTCCACACAGTGCCTCTGAAGAGTATCCCACCCAGCCACATTCCCCAACCCTATTACTCTACATTTCCCCTGACTCGTGCACCAAACCTGGACATCCCTGAGCACTATGAGCAATTTAGCATGGCCAATTCACCTACCTGCACATCTTTGGACTGTAGAAAGAAACCACAGGACCTGGAGAAAGCCCATGCAGACATGAGGTGAATTTGGAAACTTCACACAGATGGTCGCCCCAGGCTGGAATCGAACCCAGGTCCCTGGCATTGTGAGGCAGCAGTGCTAACTACTGAGCCACCTAGCCATCCCGTTCAGTCAGTAGCTTGATGGCTACTTGGTTACAATCAATGACCGCCCGCATCTGAGGGAAATGCAGCTTGCAGAAGCTCAGTGCAAGCTGAAAGAACAGCACTTCATTTTCCATGTGAGGACTCTGCAGCCTTCTGGACTTAATATCGAGTTCAACAATCTTAGGGATTAACCACCTTCTTCGAAACCCTTACTCCAACACCAAGTCTTAACATCACATGGACTGCCACCACCAACAACCCATTGTCAGCTACAAATGATCCCCATTAGCAGCTTTCAGGCTGACCTTTACCCAGTCCTATCCAACTGCTTTTCTCTCTGTTTGGGCTCTATCTCCAACTGTCATTCACTCCTCCCTCCTCCTTCCACCCTATCTTCTGCACAGATACCAATATTTTCCTAGCTACCATCAGTCCTGAAGAAGGGTCACTAGACTCAAAAGGTTAACTCTGATTTCTCTCCACAGATGCTAGAGTCTTTCCAGTAATTTCTGTTTTTGTTGGAAGTTGTGTATGTTGTACTTGCAGGAATACATGGATCCAGACATTAGTTTCTAAACTGAACACATTGGGAAAACATCAAGGAACAATCAAGGCATTTCAATATCTCCATTGCCTCAGCCACTATTCATTGCAAATTTGAACTTCAGGATTTTTATATTGTGTAATCGAGAAGCAATATTATCAGTAACCAACTCTGCTTAATGTAGATGATATGGCACAGTCACATCAACACAGCAGATGGTGGAATTTGAATTCAATAAAAAAAAAATCTGGAATTCAGAGTCTAATGATGTTGAATGTTAGAAAAATCCATCTAGTCCTAATGTCCTCCAGGGAGGGAAACTGTCATCCTCACCCAGTCTGACCTACACGTGACTCCAGACCCACAGCAATATGGTTGACTCATAACTGCCCTCTGGGCAATTAGGGATGGGCAATAAATGCTGTCCTAGCACTCTCATCCTCTGAATTTATAAAAACAAAAGTCAAGATTATCAAAGGGTTACAACTAAAATTCATGCGGTTAGTTCTTTTCTCACGGTTTTTCTCTGCATCAGCACTTTGATTGTAATTCTTGATGTGTTTAAAAATACCTCTGGCCTGCCTCACCCAGCCTGCCTAACAAGTTTCCAGTTGGTTAGAGATGGCTAGACAACTGTGGGTATTACTTAACTGGAATGTTTAAAATCAAAGTTTGGACTCAGTTGATAGTAAGCTAAATGCACACTGAAAACACTTTCTTCAATCTTGGCCAGCTGTCTAATGGAATATAGGAAGAGTCACAGATATTTAAAACTTGCAAACCATTTGTTAAGTTATATCAGTTGACCTCCTTTGGCATTGCAGAGAGGCAGAATCATGAGTATCGCTGAAAGACAAAAACACTTAGCTGGACAATAAACAAGAAATGCCAAGGGATAAGAGAAACAACATTTATATTGGCACGGGAAAACCTGATTGGTTGGCAAGTGGAGGTATTACTATGGAGATGTACCATGTTCAATGATGGTGAAAAGTTAACTGCCCAGCTTTCTTCCAAATAAACCAGTTGCATTATAACCTAGTGTTGTATGAGTTTTAAGCTCTTTTTAAAACGTTGCCCTGAAAAATTTACCAGATAATGGCTGTCACCCAATTTGTTGAGCTGAACCAGGTGCAGTGTGTGTCCATGATCTTTCATTAAACAATGATGATAAATATCAGAGGGAGGTGATACTCTGTTGCTTGAGATGGTCATTGCTTAACTTTTGTGTGGAACAATTGTTCTTTACACGATTAACTAATGTTTAAATGTTAACTAGCTCCTTCTGCGTATGGATATTGACTACTCCAGTATCCGAGGAGTTGTGAACAGTTCTGAACGCAGCAATTATTGGCAAGCAAACATCAACATTTCTGAAATTATGATAAACAGAATGTCATTGATGAAGCAACCAAGATGGTTTGGTCTAACACAGAATCCTGAGGAAAGCCTGCATCACTGTCCCAGATCTGAGATGATTGATCTCCAATAACTACAAGCATTTTTTTTGACTTTGTATGAATCTAACTGGTGAAGAATTTTCCCTCAATTTGCATTGACTTCAATCTTGGTAAGATTCCTTAATGCCACAAATGGTCAGATGGTACCATGATGTCAAGGGCGGTCACTCTCATCTCATCTTTAGAATTCAGCTCTATGCTCATACTTGTACCAAAGCTGCATTCACTTCCAGAGTTAAGTGCCTCTGCAAACTGAGCATGGGTGATCAGGTTATTGGTAAATACACACTGGTCATGATACCATTAACAATATTGCACCTTCTATCACTTTGCTGCTGAATAAGTACAGTCTGATGGGGCTAGCAGGGACATGGGCTATAAGAATACAGAAGTTGGGAAAGTAGAATTGAGGCCTCAAAACTCTCAACCTTTGCTCCCTCCATCTCTCACTGCCTTAGCCAGAGCCCCATATATTTTCTCCTGGTCACACAATGGTGTCTACTCTTCCTTCAATGGCTCCAAAAGCCAGTGTTTGGATGTTCTGCGTATTTCATGTGTCAGAACAGTAGGAATAAGCCCCTAATTCTGTTGCAGTCACAGGGACAGCATCATACAGAAGTAATACAAATGAGAAGAAGGAGACTTTGTAATTGCACAATGAGATTCACCTGTGCATCTATGATAATGTTAATCCTGTTATTTCTGTGGAAACGTCAGTGAATCAAGCACTTCATTTAATTTCTCCTTTCTCCTCCATTCCCACTGTTGCATCGTGAATTTCAAATGGACATTAGCCTTGGGAAGAATGGTATGAGCAGAGTGGAAGAATAGTGAAGGGCGTGAATTTGTTGGAAGGATGTATGGCTGAGGAAATTTGTCCTTGCAGATGGGTTTAGTACTGGATTGTCACTTAAGACTTCCTTACACATTCAGATTAGATCTTGCATGCCTGTATGAACTTGTTATTGGTTTCTTGGACAGCCAGGTGAGCGGCTAAAATCATCCTGGTCACATCGGATTCCTCTACCTGATTGGACAATGTATCTGTTTGCATCATCCTCTTTCTGCAGTCCCATGTTGAACAAAGCATGGCAGACTATTCCCATTTTTGATACCTCTTGGTACCACCTTCAATGGCACCTCCAAACTTGTCCATGCATCTGAATTGCACTGGCAGCAACTCAATGGCTTTCTCATGGTTGTCCCTGTGATGTGTGGCTCCTTTTGTACATCTCAGTGGTAGGGCTCCTTACAGCTGTCATCCTCAGAAGGAAGACCTGGGCGTCAGGAAACTTCTGCTCCATCTGTGTGGAAATGCAAGCACCCCTGAGATGGGAGTGGTGTAAAATAAAGGAATCACAAAATTGTTAGTGCATAAAAGAAAGCCATTCAGCCCGCTAAATTTGCATTGGCTCTCCAATTGAGCATCATGATGTAGTGCCATTGTCTTGCCTTTATGCCAAACCCTTGCGCACTATTTCTATTTAATTAATTTTCTTGAGAACCTCAATTTAACATGTCTATACCATATTTCCAGGCATTGCATTCCACTCGCCAACCACTCCTTGTGTGAAAAAGTTTTTTCTCAACACACACATGCCTCTTTTGCAAATTACTTTAAATCTGTGCCCTCTCATTAATGATCCGTTGAAACAGTTTCTCCATATCTATTCAGCACCCCCACAATTTTGAAAACTTCTACCAGGTCTCCACCTAGCCTTCTTTCTCTCCAGTGAGAACAGTGCCAGTCTCTCCGATCTATTCTCATAACTGAAGTTTTTCATCTTTGGTAACATTCTTTGTAAGCCTGTTCTGCACTCTCTCCTTCCTATAGTGTGGCAACTGAAACAATATAAAATACTCCAGCTGAGGTCAAATAAGTGCCTGATGCAAGTTCAGTATCCTCTGCTTGATCTTGTACTCTCTACCACTATTAATACAGCCCAAGATACTGTATGTTTTACTATCTGCCCTCTCTACCTGTCCTGTCACCTTCAACAATCTGTGTGAATATACATATTGGTCTCTGTCTTCATGCTCCCTGTTATATTTTCTATTTGTGTTCCTCCTACCATCATCTCATATTTCCCTTCATTGAACGTCATCTGCTCCCTTTCCACCCAACCCACCAGCTTGTAAATGTCCTTTTGAAGTTCTCCTGTCTTCCTTACAGTTTACACTTCTTCCAACTTTCATATCATGTGCCAACTTTGAAATGGTCCCCTGCATGCCAAGATCTGGATAATGTATTTATGGGTTCCAATTCTGAACCATGGGGAACTTCACTACAAACTTTCCTCCAGCTAGAAAAATATCCATTGTCCATTATTCTCTGTTTCCTATGACTCAGCCAACTTTGTATATACTTTGTTACTACTCCTTTTATTCTGTGATCTATAACCTTTCTCACATGTTTGATGTATGACACTATTCAAGTGCATTTTAGAAGTCCTTGTGCACCACATCAAAGCATCATTCTCATTTACCCTTTCTGTTACCTCTTCAAATAACCTCCACTAAGTTAGTTAAACACAATTTATCCTTGGGAAATCAATGCTGGTCCTTCCTATTCAACCCACCTTTCTCTATGTAACTACTAACTCTATCCCAAATAGTTGTTTCTAGAAGCCTCCCCACCAGCTGGGTTTACCTGACTCATTTGAATTAGAATTAGAACCCCTACTGTGTGGGAACATGCCCTTTGGCCCAACAAGTCCACACCAATCCTCCAAAATGTAATCCACCCAGACTCATTCCCCTACGTTATATTTACCCCTGACTAATGCGTCTAACCTCCACATCCCCAAACAATGTAGGCAATTTAGCACAGCTAATTCACCTAAACTGTACACCTTTGGACTGTGGGAGGAAACTGGAACACCCAGAGGAAACCCATGCTGGCACGGGGAGAATGTACAAACTCCACACAGACAGTTGCATTTTAAAGGTAGCCAATCTGTCAGCTACAGTGGTTCCACCTAACCTTTGTTCCAGTCTACCCTGCCCAGCTTCATCTTGCTCCAGTGAGGTTGGATCGACTCCAGTTGATTAGATTCGATTCGATTCCCTACAGTATGGAAACAGCCCTTTGGCTCAACAAGTCCACACTGACCCATTCCCCGACCCAGTATTTACCCCTGATTAATGCACATATCACGATGGACAATTGAGCATAGCCAATTCACCTGACTGGCACATCTTTGGATTGTGGGAGGAAATCGGAGCAGCCAGAGGAAGCCCACACAGGCACAGGCAGAACATGCAAACTCCACAACACAGTCTCCTAAGGTGGGAATTGAACCCAGATCCCTGGTACTGCGAGGTTACAGTACTAACCAATCAGCCACTATGTCGCCCATTGTTCCCACGTTGGATTGACTGGTGTCATTCTCCACTATCATCCTAAACCTTACAATCACTGATCACTGTCTCAAACATACTTTCTCACTGATGTCCGGAATTAAGATTTTCTGATGAAGGGCTTTTGACCGAATGCAGATTCTCCTGCTCCTTGGATGCTGCCTGACCTGCTGTCATTTCCCAGCATTACACTCTTGTCGGGAATTAAGAGTCCAATGATGTCCGTGAAACTGTTCTTAATTGTCAGAAAAGCCCAACTGGTTCACTAATGTCCTTTAGGGAAGGAAATCTGCCATCCTTACCTGGTCTGGTCTATATATGACCCCAGCAATGTGGTTGACACTTAACTGCCCTCTGGGCAATTAGGAAAAAGCAATGAATGTTGTCTCAGCCAGTGACACCCACATCCCTAGAATGATTTAAAATAAAGAAATTTGATCCATACGGTCCACCTCATTTCCGAAAGCCAGGGAAACAGGACAATTTTTCCTGTTGGGCTGGATACATACTGTCATAGGAAATTCTCCTGAACGCAACTAGGAATCCTTGCCCCTTACTACCACTTACACTATCAGTAACCCAGTTTATATTCGGGTAATTAATGTCCTCCATTATAACTAGCCTATAATGCTGTCATCTCTGTAATTTCCTGGAAGATTTGTTCCTCTAAATCCTTTCCACGAATTGGTCATCTATAGACTACACTGATCAATATAATTGCACCCTTTTTATTCTGCAGCTGTAGTCATATTAATTTTTTCTTTGAACCCTCTGAAACAACCTATTTTTCTAGTACTATATGGCTCTCCTTAAACAATACTGCCACTCCTTCACCTAGTCTTCCTTTTCTACCCTTTCCGAATGCCTTGTGCCCAAGAATAATTAACACCTAATCTTGCTGTTCTTTGAGGTAGGCCACAACTTCATGTTTCCACATGGGAATTTATGTCTATAACTTTATTATTCTTTGTGCATTCATATACATACACGGTAACACTGGTTTAGATTTTATTACTTACTCTGACTTCGCCTTTTCTGTATGCTAATGCTATCTGTATCTGGAAATCTTGTCTGAACACCACTATTCTTGCCTAATATTTTCTCTTGGTTCCCACACCTCTCCCAACAGCACTAGCAAAACCGTCTGCAAGGAACCCGGTACCAGATCAGTTCAGGTGCAATGTGTCTGACTTGTACCAATGCCATCTTCCTCAGCATCTGATCCCATGTCTGAAGAATCAAAACGTCTCCTTCCTGCACCATTTTTCCAACCATGCATTTCATCTGCCTCTGTACTCACTTGCACGAGGCATTAAGAGTAACTTTGAGAGTCCAACTTTTGAAGTAAACATAAAAAGTGCTGAAGAAATTCCACAGGTCTTTCAACCATCTATGGAAAGTGAAACAGAGTTACTGTTTTGAGTCTGATATAACACTTCCTCAGAACATGCATTTGAGGTCATGCTTTCGACTTTGCTAATTGCTAATTTTCTACATACTTCCCTAAATTCAAACTGCAGGACCACACCCCCCCTTCCTATTTAAGTCATTGGTACCAATGTAGATCTCTGGCTGTTCATCCTTTCAGAAGTATGTCCTGCAACTACTCTGACATCCTTGAACCTGACCCAAGGAGGCAACATACCATCATGTAGTGATATCTACAGCCACAGATATACTAGTCCTTTAATATTCTCCATAATAACAAGTCCATTGTCCTTTCTTCTTCCCCCTCTCCTTACCGCACTTCCTTAAGGAACCAAAACCTTACTTGATTGACTGAGGTAAACACCATAAAGATACTTAAATTTAGTGCAACTCTACTCTATTCAGAAGAGCTAGCCAAATCATGATTTCTGTGAATCTACTACAGGGATGACTCAGGCTTATTACTGAGATCTAGGAATTACCCACACTGGTGAAGGAGCTGGCCAGGCTTCAGTCATTCAATATGGATACCTTCCTCTTCTGGGAGCTCTGAGCTCAGGGTCTTCTTTCCACAACTATGTTCATCTTCTCTGAGCTCCGAGCTCAGGCTCCTCCTTCCTATGAGTGCTGCTCTCGTGTTCCTGCTGTCTTCTCTGAACCCCCGACTCAGTGTCATTGTCTCCAAGGCCCTGACTCAGAGTTGTTGTTCTCCTTCTGCAATGGTGATGCCCCGGTTATGGAATTTTTTTTTTCATTCTCCAAGAGCCCTTTTCCTATATAGAGTCAGAAAAAGAGATCAACTGTGACATGCCCCGACTTGCCTCTGTCAGGTTTCGGCTTTGAGTTCACAAAACGTCCTTAGTTGGCACTTGCCTGCTGTATTTGTCTGTCTGCCTATTACAACCATCACCCTCATCATCATCCAAAATGGAATATTGATTTTTTTTGGTTGAGACCTCAGGGAACTCCTGCAATACCTTCCTGTTTCTCTTGTGCTGCCTGGTGGCTACTCATTTAGTTTAGGGCCCACATCCTTAAGGGGAAATGTAACCACCTTTCTAATTGTGCTATCCATATAACTCTCAGCTTTGCGGATACACTACAGTGACTCCAACCTCCACTGGATCTCCAAAAACTGGAACTCAAGTCTGTGTAGCTGGTAACACTTCCTACACATTTGGTCATGCAAGACACTGGTAAGATCTATGACTTCTCAAATATGACAGGCCAGACATTCCATTTGCCTGGGTTGAGCTGCTGTATCTTTGCTTTCTGATGTCAACTTTATTCTGATTTAGATTGCACACGCTACTTTGTTATAATAGCCCTGAATTTCTCTTATTCCTTTTTACTTGGTGAATTACAATTATAGCTATCTCTTTAAAAATAATGCACTTTTCTAGTTCACAGCAATTTAAAGACAGTCCCTAATAGCAGCTTCTTACCAATTGGAACACACTGAGAAAGATAGAAAAAAACAGCTCTTCCTCTCCACCCTTCACCAAATGCCCACTCTGCACTTTACTTCTCATAATAAACCTTATTAAAAGTGTCTCTTTCTACCTCGGCACTAAATTCCCACTTTGAACAAAGTTTCCAGATTTATTTAGTCAGTCTCTGCTTCACTCAGGTGATGTCTCCCTCACAACAACCGTGTGCCTGACTGACTGTGCATTTTAAACATTTGTTTCTGAGAAATAACCATGAAAAGTCACGTTTTAGCTTAATGTCCTGCTATGGTAATCAAAGGATTTCAGGTGAGTGATTAATTATGGCCACTATCAGACTGTTTAACTAGGCTATTGTAACTTACTCAAAGGTAATTAGATCGAGATCAGAATCTGAATTTTACTCCAAAAATTAACTTGATGAAGATTTACTAGTTGAATTGTTACTTTGAACCAAATTCTCTGATAAACTCACTGAGCTTCTGTCTCCTACAGGTGAATTTGCCCTCACACTGATGATACAATCTTCAGGACATGGCATCTTGCATGACACCTCACACAGATAGATACAAAAGCTTTCCAGTGGTCACATAGCAACTGAATATTGTTGGAGTGGATGCCACATGTATTGACTCTGTACCTTTGGGAATGCAGCCACTGCAGCGATTGTAAGACTTTGTATCTGACTAGCTTCAACAGAGTCAAGCCTTGACAAGGGTGATATTGAATCATAGAGTCATAGAGTTACACAGCACTGAAACAGAGCCTTCAGTCCAACTCGTCCACTCCAACCAGATCTAAATTAAACTGGTCCCATTTGCCAGCACTTGGCCCATATCCCTCTAAACCCTTCCTATTTATGTACTCATCCAGATGCCTTTTAAATGTTGTACTTGTATCAGCCTTCAAAACTTCCTGTGGCAGCTCATTCCATACACGCACCACCCTCTGCATGAAAAAGTTGTCCATAGTTTCCTTTTATATCTTTTCCCCTGTCACCTTAAACCTATGCTGTCTAGTTTTGGATTCCCCTATTGTGGGGAAAATACCTTGTCTATTTACCCTATCCATGCCTCTTGTGATTTGATAAACCTCTGTTAGGTCACCCTTCAACCTCCGATGCTCCAGGGAAAACAGTCCCAGCCTATTTAGCCTCTCCCTATAGCTCAAACCCTTCAACCTGGCAACATCCTTGTAAATCTTTTCTGTACCAGTCTGTCACTGAAGGCAACAGATTGTGAAATGTGGCAGGTTTAACAGCCAGATTCCTTGCAGGAGTTGGAGATGAAAATATTTTGGGCTGAATTGAGATTGATGGCCATTGACAATGCCTGGAACATTTGGAAAAAGATCTTGTTCCAAGAGTTTACTGATGTCAGCTATAACCTGCCTTGAAAGCCTGATCTTCCTACTGCTGTGTAGCTCCATTATGTTTAGGAAGTTGATCCACTTGAGTGAGATGGAGCTCTGTATCTACCCCTTCCATCCTATGCACTTGCAGGTAGCTATGGAGAAGGAATTTGTTACCTTCATAATTTTCCTTCTGTTGGTGCTGTTAGTGTTGGTGTGAGTAGTCCTCTTGTTCTTTGTCAGAAGTAGATTATATAAACATTCCCCATGCTGCAGTGAAAGCATGAAATTTAGATCAAAATGGACAAAGTCAATTATAAATGAAAGGCCTTCCAAACAGATGAAAATCCCTGTAAACCAATGAAAATATGCCCTCGGAACAAGTGCTTGTGCTGTGGGCACAAGCATTTCACAAAGCAGCAAAGCTGCACATTTTAAAGATTTCCTAACCTGTCAGCTTCATTGGTCAATGAGTTACTGCTGTACTCTTACCCACGAAGAGCTAGAATTGTCAAAGCCAGAATTCTGGGTTAATGGTAGAATTAACTTTAAATATTTACACAACTGAATCAATATTTCCTTGGGGGTTTCCCACATGCCTCTCAACGCATGGGGTAAAATGTGAAAGTGAGCAAGATCATTGTTTCTGTCTGAAAATCACCAATATTTTTGGGAATTAACCTTCACCACTACTTGCACGTGAATCCACACCCCCACCTCTGGCCAAACAGTTAGAATCTGCCCTTGAGTTCCCTTCCTGTACCTGAATTCACATAGAATTCACCCTTATTTGCTCTTATGTGCATTTCCTGTTCAGTTTTTGCAGTTCACTTTACAGTGCTCTAGTCTAGTTGGTTAAGGAAATGCACTGTTACTTCCTCTTTGCTCTTAAATTCCAGATGCCCAATGTTTCTTGCTATACCACAACCAGCCATGCAAAAATATATTAAAAACTGAGTTGTATGGACAAGTCTAACCAATCACACATGTTTTTGATGCCCTGCCAGAATAAATTATGGTCCAATTGAACACAGATGTCAAATCAATGTTTTCAGATTGGTGAGGAGCTAGAAGATAGCAGTGATTCCTGTTTCTGGAATATGTCTGTGTCAGGCCGATGTTGTAGAGACATTGCTTATTGTGATAAACAGCTCCACTTACTAATCGCTTTTAAACTACTGGCTATTACCAAGTTAAATGGTTACATTTATGGCAAGATGAACTTCTGAGAGCCTGTCTGACCAGCCCTAGCCAACAAAAACAAGTCTGCTAATGGGCTCAGCTTACCCATTCCAGAAAATAAAAAAGCTGAGAAATTTCCTGAATTTTCAAGTGCTGATCTGATAATGAAGTCACCAGCAGACTGCAACCAGCTGCCTTATCAATCACTCATGTTTAGTCATTTGCATTTTCAATCCTATAGTACTTTTTCTCCTCGCTGCAGAGAGCAGATCTCGGCTCTATGTGATAGTGTGTCAGCAGCTGGGCGATATGTTTAACAGACTGCTGGCTCATTATCACCTGTTTTATACTGGCACATGGAGTCAAAATGTAACTCCCTCCCCCATTCCCCAGTTTAATTATGCACGAGGATCTGTGGCAGTACAAAGGCACTCATCAAATTGGACGCATTTCCTCATGTAGTAATGCTTTCAGGTTTACCTCTGTCACAAACCCTTACTGGCTTTGCGTATTGCAAACTAATTCTAAGCACCAATATATATTTGTAGGCCAGAAGTGAGGAATTGTAAGTCCCACCATGTTTCCTTCCTTCCCACTTTAAGTGCACATTTTCAGCTGAAGGGCTCTGAAGGAAGTTACTAAATTTCCCATGTTTCAGTTAGCGAGCTGCCTGTCATCATGCGTGAAGTGCTGGCAACCCATAAACCTTCTGCTTTCTGGGGCAGACAGTTCCTAATTTCTAATTTTCTGACCCTTCTTTTTGACATCATCCCTGAATAGGATTATGCTCACAGTTCTAGATACTATTACCTCCTCCTCCCCCACTCCAATCTCCACACTGCATCCTCCAGATCTACTTTCCCTCTGTCAGTCCTTTCAACTTCTTTGGTCATATTTTAAACCACAATCATGTCACCTTTAATTTTCTACATTCAGTGGGATACCAGTCAATTCTATGCAACCTCTTGCATAATTTAACCCTTTTGTACTGAAGTCACTCCAGTGAACCTATCCTTCTCAAAAGTCAGCAAATTCTTTCTGAGGTGCTCTTTTTCAAAGTAAGGAAATCTGAAAACATTTACAATTTGGCACAACCCAATCTTGTTCAGCTGATACAATGCCATATTTGGGGATTTAGATTTCTTCAGCTCTTAAATTTGAGTTTTCTAGACCATGATATTGTGGATGTTCAGGAATGTATAGTTTTTCCTTTGGCTGGAGTTATAGAGTCATAGGGTCATACAGCCTGGAAACAGACCCTTTGATCCAACTAGTCCACACCAAACAGATTCCCAAACCAAACTAGTCCCACTTGCCTGCATTTGGCCCAAACGTTTCCTATTCATGTATTTATCCAAATGTCTTTTGAATATTGTAACTGTATCTGCATCCACTACTTCCTCTGGCAGTTCATTCCACATACAAACCACTCTCTGTGTAAAAAAGTTACCCTGCATGTCCTTTTTGGACTAAGCTGTAGATTTTCTTTTTTGGTTGCATTCAAACACTGTGGAAAAGGACATGGAAGATATAGAATGTAGGGAAATAGTTGATGACATCTTGAAAAATGTCCGTATTACAGAGGAGGAAGTGCTGGATATCTTGATACATATAAAAATGGATAAGTCCCCAGGACCTAATCAGATGTACCCTAGAACTCTGTGGGAAGCTAAGGAAGTGATTGCTGGGCCTCTTGCTCAGAGGAGAAAGTGAGGTCTGCAGATGCTGGAGATCAGAGCTGGAAATGTGTTGCTGGAAAAGCGCAGCAGGTCAGGCAGCATCCAGGGAACAGAAGAATCGACGTTTCGGGCATAAGCCCTTCTTCATTCCTGAAGAAGGGCTTATGCCCGAAACGTCGATTCTCCTGTTCCCTGGATGCTGCCTGACCTGCTGCGCTTTTCCAGCAACACATTTCCAGCTCTTGCTCAGATATTTGTATCGTCAATAGTCACAGGTGAGGTGCCGGAAGACTGAAGGTTAGCTAATGTGGTGCCACTGTCTAAGAAGGGTGGTAAGGATAAGCCAGGGAACTGTAGACCAGTGAGCCTGACGTCGGTGGTGGGCAAGTTGTTGGAGGGAATCCTGAGGGACAGGCAAGGACTGATTAGGGATAGTCAACATGACTTTGTGCATGGGAAATCATGTCTCACAAACTTGATTAAGTTTTTGAAGAAGTAACAAAGAGGATTGATGAGGGCAGAGCAGTACACGTGATCCATATGGACTTCAGTAAGGCGTTCGACAAGGTTCCCCATGGGAGACTGATTAGCAAGGTTAGATCTCATGGAATAGAGGGAGAGCTAACCATTTGGGTACAGAACTGGCTCAAAGGTAGAAGACAGAGGATGGTGGTAGAGGGTTGTTTTTCAGACTGGAGGCCTGTGACCAATGGAGTGCCACAAGAATCAGTGCGGGGTCTACTACTTTTTGGCATTTATACAAATAATTTGGATGGTAGCATAAGAGGTATAGGTAGTAAGTTTGCTGATGACACCAAAATTGGAAGTGTAGTGGAGAATGAAGAAGGTTACCTCAGATTACAACAGGATCTTGACCAGATGGGTCAATGGGCTGAGAAGTGGCAGATGGAGTTAAATTTAGACAAATGCAAGATGCCACATTTTGGGAAAGCAAATCTTAGCAGGACTTATACACTTAATGGTAAGATCCTAGAGAGTGTTGCTGAACAAAGAGACTTTAGAATGCAGGTTCATAGCTTCTCGAAAGTGGAGTTGCAAGTAGATAGGATAGTGAAAAAAGTGTTTGGTATGCTTCCCTTCATTGGTCAGAGTATTGAGTAGAGGAGTTGGGAGGTCATGTTACAGCTGTACAAGACATTAGTTAGGCTATTTTTGGAATATTGCATGCAATTCTGGTCTCCTTCCTATTGGAAGGATGTTGTGAAACCTGAAAGGGTTCAGAAAAGATTTACGAGGATATTGCTAGGGTTGGAGGATTTGAGCTATAGGGAGGGGTTGAATAGGCTGGGGCTATTTTCTCTGGAGCGTCGGAGACTGAGGTGTGACCCTTTAAAGGTTTATAAAATAATGTGAGGCATGGATAGGATAAATAGACAAAGTCTCTTCCCTGTGATTGGGGGAGTCCAGAAATAGAGAGCATAGGTTTAGAGTGAGATGGGAAAGATATAAAAGAGACCTAAGAGGAAACATTTTCACGCAGAGAGTTGTACATGTATGGAATGAGCTGCCAGAGGAAGTGGTGGAGGCTAGCACAATTGCAACATTTAAAAGGCATATAGATGGGTATATGAATAGGAAGGGTTTGGAGGGATATGGGCCAGGTGCTGGCAGGTGCAACTAGATTTGGTTGGGGTATCTGGTTGGCATGGACAAGTTGGACCAAAGGGTCTGTTTCCATATTGTTACATCTATATGACTCTATGACTCTAAATCCATCATGACTTTTACTGCTGCAGTCAGGAATCAGCTTTGTTTTCGCAGTTGAATTATAAGCTCTGCTGCTATGTAGTTCTTCATATAATACTCAAACAAGGATTCTTAACTCGGTAAGGGAGCTTAGGGTTAGGTTTAGGGTTAGGATTAGCAAATCTTGGTATCCAACTCACTTGTTTTTAATAATTGTCCAGTATCAAGCAGGCTACCCAAATGAAAATCTGGATTATGCAACTCTTCTTGTTAAAATGCTCCCTGATCTTTCGTCAACAACAATACCTTGAGTGTAACACACCCTCAGGGCTCATTCTGGGAAATCATCTGCCTTCCATTTCATATTCCCCATGATGGAGATTGCTATTTGGAGGTTTGTCAGGCAAGTTTAGGAGTTTGTAGCGCAGTCAGAAGCTCCTCACTTGAGTCCCGCTTAGATCTTGATGCCTAAGGAAGGTACATTTGTATGTGTCCATACAGGTTGGTTATCAATCTTCAACCATTTGCAATAACTCAATTCCTTCCAGCAGCCCAGACTAGCTGAGAGATCTGTAACACTTACAGATCATCTTTATAATTGCATGAAATAGTCTTAAACACAATTGTGTTAAACCAGCTAATAAATCATTATACAATGCAATATTGCATGTATATTTTTATGGTGCAGTCAGTCAAAAAGATTAAAATGGTAACATTGTTCACGCTCCAATGCAAACTTGGATTTTGTTTCCTTTTGCTATGAGACTCAAATAATTCAACTGTATCTTGAGAGGTAACAACCCTAACAGTTTAAATAGCAAATTCTCCACATCCCTACTGATTGAATAGATAATTTTATGATCAATTAAGTTATTTTACACCCAAGAAATGGGTGAAATGTGCATTAATTTCTACTCCACAATAAAAGTAATGCTTCCTTCATTGTGCTTCCAAAACAAAGATTTTAAATCATCTGCTTTACACCAGGTCTCCTTAGGAGAACTATTTCATCTATGGTCAGATCAAAATCCAGCATTAACCTGACAACTGCACCACATTGTAAATTGTAAGTGTAAAGGGATTCCTGTTCAGGTTTGCAAACTGGAAAATGTTGAAGCAAATTATTATTTAGGCTTTATACTATGCACAGGAAAATCTTTGAATTCTCACTATAACTTCTAAGTGCGTATAGTGATCCATTTTTTTTAAATGCATTATTTCAACCAGTAGCTTTTCTGATATTTGCTCAGCTTGTTCAATATGTGCCGCACTCACCTCTTTATAATAGCTTTGATGCATTATTCCTTAATGGATATTCCTTTATGTATTTTTTTAAAAATGGGAAGGAGTTGTCTAAACAACTGAGAAATGCAATATTTACGTAACGTACTTTTTCTTTATATGTCAAGGAGTATCCTAATAAGAAAGACTGAATGTGAGACAGGAAATGTAGCATGTACTGTGCAAATATTGAAGTCATTCAAGTGCTCTCTCCTAGCAAATGTATTATGCCAAAAAGAAAATAATAAAAGCATTTCTAAATATTTAATCACAGAGCTAAATGTCTAATAATGAATGTCTCATTCTGGGCCTACCAGTATGGGAGAAAACAATGAAGATAGCAGCCCACCTTAAATGTTTAACTCAACTGGCTTAAACCCACCATTATAAAATGTCCTTGCACCTTGAGGTTGTGCATGACTTGCTGCAATGGCATCCCTGTTGCACTGCTACTGCTGAGATGGGAATGTGATTGGGTAATGATCCCATACCCATGGTTTGGGACAGGATTGTGGTTGGGCTAAGGCAATGGGAAGATGTTTTTATTCTGGTATCTATAACTTAGTTTAAACACACATCCTGTACATAAAGAAGAAGTGAAATATAACCTCATGATTCAAAAAATAAAAATAAAAATGCCTGAGTAAGTAGGGTTAGGTCACAGTAATTCTGATTTCCTGTTCTATTCAAAATGATAGATTTGATAGGAAGTGGAAGTGTTTTCGGAACTTCTGTTGAAATGACGATCTCTTATAATGCTGAAGGGTGTTATGGTATCATATGATATAATAATAAATTGTATCATTGATCAGAAGGAGTTAAGGTTAGAATCTACATTTTTTACCTGTTGATTTATAATGGATTTCTGGGTCGTCGGAGAAGCACTGTGAAAATATAAAGTGGTTCCATTTAAAGAAGGAATACATATCAGAGGAGTGAAATAGTGAATTTTGCAGAGTTTCTTTTGAATTACTATGAACAACTACAATGTAAGTCAAATGAGGTGAACATTTACCAGAAATGGAGAACATGGAACATATGATACAAAACCTGTATTTAGGGCTCTACTTTAAGAGCATTGATTAAGCAGCAGACCGAAGATTTCTGATCCAAAAATAGTGTCTGAAGTATTAATTTCTGACTTTTTGTGAGTGTCAGACTGGATCAAACAGTCCACAACCTGACAGTACAGCACCACATATGAGGAGATTAGGTAGCCTTCGTAAACCAGCTGTGAAATTTGCTTCATGGAGGTACTTTAACAAAGCCATTTAATATAATGTCAAGTGTGCATATTTGCAAAGATTTGTTAAATTACTTTTCATTGTTGAAGTTGTGTAATGAAATAGGAAATAATTTATTAGTGAGAAAATAATCTTTTAGGATACATGAAAGGTAAATCATTAGTCTTCTTCAAAGTTTTCTTGATTTTTTTTTTGAATGGTCTATGGGATCTTTAACATTTATTCAGGGGGCAAAATCTCAAATGAGAGATGGCACTTCTGACAAAACAGGAATCATGAAGGGCTTTTGCCCGAAATGTTGATTTTCCTGCTCCTCGGATGCTGCCTGACCTGCTGTGCTTTTCCAGCATCACTCTAACCTTGATTGTAATCTCCAGCATCTGCAGTACCCACTTTCACCTAATATTGTCTCAGTATCCATCCTGAAAGTTCAGCCACATTTTACTGTTCAAGTGTCTGGCATGGGACAATGAAAGCACAACCTCTGTTGACTTCAAGGTAAGTGTTAACTACTGTGCCACAACTAATACCATAAAATATGATTCGTCTTGTGGACACATTTTACTTACATTAAAAGACATTTTCTCCTCTGACTAGTTTTAAAAAATATAGAAGCTGCAACAATGACAAATTACAGAATTTAAAAAATAAATTGGAAGACTCAAACGTAGTAAAGAATATAGAATTTTGAGAAAACTCTCTTTACATATTAGCATAGGAATAATACTGACAATATCCCACAGATAGTTCATTCTACCCAAATAAACCTTATTACTGAAAATACTGACATCAGTAATATACATAATAAATTTACAAATGTGTTAAATAATAACATTTTTGTCTTGATCATAGTTACAATGTTACCAATGCCCTGAAACTTTAATATATATCTTTTGAATTTTTACAAAATAAGTCATCATTTATAATTGCTTGATTTTATATTACCAAATTAATTTTAAAAATGAAAAATGCAAGATTTAAAGGCTTCTCCCATCCATGGTGATTTTCATTTATTTTGCTTAAAAATTCTATACAATTTTAAACCACTTCATCTCATTCTCAGACTTGAAATTAAACATCTGTTCCAGGAGGTGAAGAATATAATTACTGGTTTAGTTGTTACTATATGAGTGGTGGCCATAATATGGCTCTTTTTTTAAATTCATCTAGTGGATGTGGGCTTTGTTGGCTGGACCAGCATTAATTTCCTTTCAGTAATGAATGTGGTGATGATCTGCCTCCTAGAATTGCTGCAGTCCATTTGGTGTACGTAGACCCACAATGCAGTTAGAGAGAGAATTCCAGGATTTTGACTTGGCAACACTAAAGAAAAACCAATATATTTCCAAATCAAGATAGTAAATGGCCTGGAGGGGAACCTGCAGGTGATAGTATTTCTCTGACAGATTGCAGAATTTTAAAAAAATAAATTGGAAGACAGAAACGTAACAAGAATGTAGAATTTTGAGAAATTCTATTGCTACTTTTGTCCTTTGAAATGGTCATGATTGTAAGTTTGGAAGGTTCTGTTTAAGGAGCTTTGGTGAATTTCTGCAGTGCATCTTGTAACCGGAACACACTGCTGCTACTGTGCATTAGTGGCGGAGCGACTGGACGTTTGTGAATGTAAGCAGAGGTAAATACTGAAGTTGTGGACCTCAATGTAGAGTCCCTAAAGCTGTAAAGTGCTGAAGATGAAAACTGGGTGTTGCTTCTCTAGTTTTGTTGAAACATTCCATCATTTTCCAAAGATGGAAATTTAAACATGGGAGCAAGACGGTTTATTGAAATGGCAACATAAATATATTCTTACTAACATATTGAAAAGGCACTTTCAATATTCAACTTTCTTCATTTGACTTGAGGGTGGTATGCATATAGAATGAGCTGCCTGTAGAAGTTGTTGAGGTGGTTATATTAGCAACATTTAAAAGGCATTTGGACAAATACATGGATAGGAAAGGTTTAGAAGGATATGGGCCAAGTCAAGAAAATGGGGTTAACATAGGTGGACATTTTGGTTGGCATGGAACAGTTTGGGCCAAAGGGTCTGTCTCTGTGCTATAAGACTCTATGACTTTATAATCTGAGACTTTAGAAAAGAATACTGCTGGTTGTTATGATCACATGGCAAACACAGGCAATTCACATTGAATATACAAATCCAGCTGCCTCAGAATAGCATTTTAATCAAGATGCCTTGAAACACAGAAATGCATCAAGAAATTTGCATCTTTTGTTTTATTCATGTTCACATGATAACTTTACATCTTGAAGATGAAAAGCTAAAGTGTGCAGAGTGTTCAGTTTGAAAAAGACAATGAGCAAGAGTGGGAATACACAAATGAACTATATTTCAGTATTTGGAGATGCCGGTGTTGGACTGGGGTGTACAAAGTTAAAAATCACACAACACCAGGTTATAGTCCAACAGATTTAATTAGAAGCACACTATTTCAGTAGCTTGCTTTGATTGAGTGGCAGGCAGAGAAAGCAACATAGGTATTACGAGATACACAAGCTCTTTTCTCTTTCAACCTCCAGCTCAGAAATGAAAAGTAACTTGGAATGACAACAGTGAGTTATTAAGACTTCTAGGGTATTGACAGTGTCGCCATTACAGAGGAAACCAGACAGCAGCTAAATAAAAACACAAAAAGAACTGCAGATGCTGGAAATTTGAAACAAAAACAGAAAT
This sequence comes from Chiloscyllium plagiosum, assembly GCF_037043375.1. Lineage (NCBI taxonomy): Eukaryota > Metazoa > Chordata > Chondrichthyes > Orectolobiformes > Hemiscylliidae > Chiloscyllium > Chiloscyllium plagiosum. The sequence continues at coordinate 19,149,587 of NW_028270142.1, forward strand.
TGCTAGAAAAACTCAGCAGGTCTGGTAGCATCTATGGAGGAAAATCAGAGTTAATATTTCAGGTCCAGTGACTCTTCTTCAAAACTGAAGTTAAAGAGTTGGATCTGTGTAAGAACATCATCTGTTCCTGTGTGTGTATTTTGCCACACTTTTTCCAGGTACCAAAAATCTTCATGAAATCCCATTTTTTAAAAAGTTAATTCACAGGAAATGGGTATCACTGGCTAGGTCAGCATTTATTAGCCATCCCTAATTGCCCAGAGGGCAGTTAAGAATCAACAGCATTGCTGTGGGTCTGGAGTCACACAGTAAGTCAGACCAGGCAAGGATGGCAGTTTCCTTCCCTAAAGGTCATTAGTGAACCAGATGGACTTTGCAGTCATCATTAGACTTCTAACTCCAGATTTATTGATTTAAAATTCCACCATCTGCTGTGACAGGATTCAAACGCAGGTCCCCTGGACTTTGCCTGGGTCTCTGGATTAACAGTCCAGTGACAATATGCTAGGCCATCACTTAGGAGAAAGTGAGGACTGCGATGCTGGAGATCAGAGCTGAAAATGTGTTGCTGGAAAAGCGCAGCAGGTCAGGCAGCATCCAAGGAGCAGGAGAATCGACGTTTCGGGCATGAGCCCTTCTTCAGGAATGGCCTTGGATGCTGCCTAGGCCATCACTTACCCTGCTTTTTACTCAAGGTAACCTTGGAACTGGCTTCCTTCATTTTTGATGTTGTAACCTGTTAGTTTAAGTGAACTGCAATGGCTACCTGCTTAAAAAGATAAACGTGAACTGACCAAGTGGGTATGTGATCTCTCTTCACCTCGCCATAATAATACAAATAAAACAAATTGAAGTTTGGTGAAGAGGCGTTTTGAGGCTGAGATGAGTTGTTCAGACTTGTGAAAACAAAACAAAACCTGAGAAATCACAGGTATAATTTCACCAGCTTGGTTCATCAGTTTGCTCCAATGAGGCAATATTACACATGCATTGTACAGTTCACGTTTTCCAAGCAAGCATAGCAGGATTACAACAATGTTCCTTGATACATGGAGAGATTTGCTGAATTTTCTCAATTCTCATTGAACCATTTATTGCAAAAATGGTGCAGTCCACAATTGCATTATAACATTTGTGCAGTAAAGTGCTTTGTTAGGTGGTCCACATTATTGTTATACATTTTTCAATCTTAATAACAAAATTTTGTTTACAAGAAGTACACAAGGCTTTCCTACAATTTTATTAACAATTGTAAATTATGAAAAAATAATGCAGTTTAATCAGTTATTGGCAAAAGTTTAAAATATTTTCTAGTGTTTGTTATCCCAACTATGATTCAAAGTAAAATCTCATCCACAAAAGGAGAGTTAGAAAAGGTAGGTCAGGACAGTAAGCTAATATCAATAATGGTGACAATTAAACTATCAGCGATTATTGCAGAAAACCTATCAGGTTCATTAATGTCTGCCAAGGAAAGAAATCTGTTACTCTTACCTGGACTGGCCTAAATATTGGTTCCAGACCCACAGCTATTAGGTTGTCTCTTAAATACCCACTGAATACTTGGTGATACAGGTTCTTGGTGAGACCATACTGAGAATATTGTGTGTCGTTTTGGTCTCCTCATCTAAGAAAGGATATACTTACCACAGAGGGAGTGCTGTGGAGGTTCATGAGGCTAAGACTTGAGATGGCAGAACTATCCTTTCAGGAACGATTGATTCAACCTATCCCCTGTATTTACAGGAGCTTAGAGGAATGAGAGGGGAAATATATAATTGAAACTATAAAGCTCGAACAGATTGGATAGACTAGATACAGAGCAGATGTTTCCCTGGTTGGGGAATCTAAAACTGAGGATTTCAATCTCAGGATATGGGATAAACCATTTAGGAAACATTTCAATGAGGGAGCATTTCTTCACTCAAAATGTAGTAAACCTCTGGAATTCTCTACTACAGAAGGCTATGGAGGCCAACTCATTGAATACATTCAAGAAAGAAATAGCTACATTTTGAGATTTCAAAGGCATTAAGGGGTATCAGGTGAAAGTGCCATTGAGATAGAGGATCAGCCATGGACATTTTGCATAGTGGAGCAACCTCAAAGGGCTGAATGCTCCTAGTTTCTGTATTTCTATGACTCTTAAAAGCTGTTTGGACAATTAAGAATGGACAACATGACCTAATGGGTGACATCCATATCTCATGAATGAATTTGGAAAATCCACCTCTTTGATGCTCAGTTGCAACTCTGCCAGGCCACTCAACCCCTGACCTCATTAGTCTTGGTTCAAACATTGGCAAACAAGCTAAATCCTAGAGATTAAATCTCAGTGACTATCCTTGATACTAAGACAGAATTTGGTGCCGTGTGACATGAATGAGAACTAACGAAATTGAAGTCACTGGGAATCAGGACTAAGCTCCTCATTGATTGGAGTCAAAGCTAGCACAAAGAAAGAAGATTCTGTTGGTTGAAGGTCAGCCATCTCATTCCTGGGTATCATTGCAGATGTTCCTCAGAGTCCTGTCCTAGGCCCAATCATTAATGACTTTCCCTCCATCATAAAGTTAGAAATAAGGATGTTTGCTGAGATCACACAATGTTCAGTACCATTTACAGCTCCTCAAATACTGAGACATCTGTGACCATATGCAGTAAGACATGAACAATGTTCAGGTTTGGGCAGATAAGTTGCAAATAACATTCTTGCCACACAAATGGCGGCACAGTGGCTCAGTAGCTAGCACCAGGGACCCAGGTACGATTCAAGCCTCGGTCTGTGTGGAGTTTGCACGTTCTCCTCATGTCTGTGTAGGTTTCCTCCAGGTGCTCTGGTTTCCCTTATGTGGGATGCGCTTCCTGTGGACCTGATGGGTAAAACAGCCTGCTTCCCCACTGTAGGTGTTCTATGAATCTCTGAGTCTAAATGGCAGGTAATGACCATCTCCAAAATGAAAATATCTAAACATTGTCCCAAGATATTCAATGTCACTACCATTGCTTAATTCCCCCACTATCAACAGCCTGAAGGTTGACATTGACCAGAAATTGAGTGGGACCAGCCATAGAGCAATTCAAACAAACATAAGAAATGAAAGCAGGAGTCGGTCAGTCAGCCCTTTGAGCCCACCCTACCATTCATCAGCTGCTGGCTGATCTTCCACTTCAACGTCATTTAATGCCTTGTAATATTTAATTGTTGTGTAATGGAACTGTTGTGATCTCAGATGTATTATTTTCCGTAAACAATCTGGTAATGTTGGGATAAAGTGTAATATGTTAGGGTTTGCCAGTTCATTTTGGAAGTGATAGCTTCTCTGACAGTATTGGTTTAAAACTGCAGGAATTCAAATAATGAATTGTAGTTACTGTCTAAGATTGTTTAAAGAGGCTGGGGAAATTGTGTTTATTTACTGAACTGATTCTCAAAAATTCCAAATATCAGCAAGCTTTTTATTAACTGGTACCTTTGGGACCAAGAGTGTTGATCAAGAGATCCACATCATCAATGTAAAAGCACACACTAAGCAATAGAAACATAATGCAGGGGGAATACACATCACTGTTATACTTTACTTACAGCATAGCTCACTTAAATAATAACATAACTTGCTTTAAATAGAACTTACTGGCAGACAGCCTTCTCACTCGCACCCTCAACCAACTGCACTGACATTGTGGAGATCACAATAATAAAGTACACATCTGGTATTTCAGGAATACAATTGTTGCTGGTTTACCAAGAGTGCCAGTTCATGCATGACTTTTTTTTTAACAATAGTTAACAACTTAATTTCTCCCAAAGTTGAGTTGCCTTCTTTCCACGACAGCTTCTTAGTGCCATTTGCAAGAATAACGGAAAGAGATTGTAATGGCCTGTATTTCATCGTAAAGGATCTGACCATGAGTTGATTTACCTTGCTGAACAATGACTTCACAATTATTTGCCTGGTCTATAAGCAGCAAAAACAAATAGAAAACCAAGATTGTTTTAGAAACTGGCATGACTACATTTTATTGTTTGTTTCAGCATTTAAATGTTGGAGGGAATTTTACTAAAAATTGCCTACTTATCAATTTTGGGCTAGTTTCATGGAGCTTTGCTGGCTGTGAGGTCTATCTCACACAATTTTGCACTGCTCACCTCTTTGAGACCATGCTCGTGCTATCATGCACTTGCCAGTGGCTATACTGACCATTGCTGGGATTTCCAGTGGCGGCATTCCATTTAAAGCCCAGCTGTTCATTAGATCAATTGTTGCCAGCCATCAAACACCCTTCGCAGCACATGTAGTGGGAAGGGGAAACAAAGGAAAAGCTCCTGAGTGGGCACAGGTGCCATTTCATTGTAGATACAAATGGGGGTGGCACGGTGGCTCAGTGGTTAGCACTGCTGCCTCACAGTACCAGGGACCCGGGTTCGATTCCAGCCTCGGGCGACTGTCTGTGTGGAGTTTGCACATTCTCCGCGTGTTTGTGTAAGTTTCCTCCCACAGCCCAAGGATGTGCAGGTTAGGTGAATTAGCTGTTTAGGGATGTGTTGGTTAGGTGCATTAGTCAAGGGTAAATATAGGGTGGGGGTGTGGGTGGGTTACTCTTTAGAGGGTCGGTGTTGAGCTGAAGGGCCTGTTTCCACACTGTTTATCCTGAGTGATAAACTGTCATTATAACTGCAGCTATAAGATTGAAGCGACACCATCTTAGAACCATCTAAGTAAGCACCACTTTTCCCCTAACACCTGAGGTAGCAGAACATCTTGTAGTTATTTAGTGTTGGAGTTTCATAGAAAGCCTTCAAATGGTTGAAAACATGAATAACATGAGAAAAAAAACAAATAATAGAAGGTTGCCTTTGCTACTGAGAACCAACGGGGGGTTGCTTTCCTTTGGAGCAACAACAAATTTACGGTCAATGGATGATCACATCTATTGGAACAGGGTATCAATTAGGTTCTGTGTGGCTTGTTATGCATGATGCTGCAGTGCTCTACTATTTCAAAGGTGATGTTCCTACTGCGTAATGTCCTCATTATCCTCCTGCTGCCACTCTCTCAGCTTTTCAGCATTCCTCACTTTCCCTCGTTATCTGCTCCAGTTAGACAGAACACCTCCAGCAGTATGTACCTACATTCAGAGGGTTGCTTAACTGAGTTATCAGCCATGGTTGCATTCTGATTACAGATCACTTATACATTGATAAAATGAAACCCTTTCCATTGAAGTCAGCTGTCTCATGATTTCAACTCAATGTATGTACAGTCTATAACACCCTGTACCTGGGGGATGTCAGCTAAGTTGGTAAAGCCTTCTGCCCAGGCAGCAGTACTGTCTTCATCACAGGGAAATTAAATGAAGAGGTGTGATCTGGCAAAAGTTACAGTGATCATTGTCTTGATACATTTGTGGGCTGAGGTTTGAGGGGTTCCACGCAGGATCTTTGGAAGCAATTGGTTATGTAAAACTTAATGCAGCTGTCACCTCAACTGCAACCAGGATGGGATGTCCAATCACCATTTCAGGTCACAAGTCATGCTCTAGTAGATAACATAGTTCATTAGCACAACTGTCATCTGGAGAAAATGGCATCAAGGACAGTGGATTCTGGGCTTCCTGCACCTCCTCTGCTTTCAGAGGGAACTTTCAGTTGTGACTTCTTCATGTGGAGGTTGTTTGCCATCTGCTGGAGGTTGGTACAGGTCCTGGTCTTGTTGATGTATTTATTCCTCTTCTATTCCTCTGTGCCTTCATAGCCTCATAACCACGGCAATGATGATTCCTACTGTTGCTGGATCCACTGGTCATGATTCCAAAGAACCTGTGTGGGGGTTTTCAGAAACAGAATACATTCTTCCTAATATGAGCAGTTGGTATGTGCATCACTCACAAATGATGGTTTAGCGTAGTCCACTGTACAGTGGAGGATTAAGATAAGGAGGACCATGGAATATTTCTACATGGATGTGTGACATAGGGATCTTATGTGATGAATGGAGCATAAGCCATATCATGCAAATTGATCTAGAGATTGTAAGTATTGTATAATTATTGACACCTTGCCCCACCACCTCCACCTCCAACTCCATCTTCACATCACCCAAGAAAGGCAGCATTGTATGTCGGTGAACATTTACACCTCCAGGCGAGAGGAGATAAGCTCCATACCCTTGTGCAGTTTATGTTTGTCTTTGTGAATTTACGGTCACCTGTGATCACTTCTGCTTCACAGAGATGAGTATGATTATGACTATTCTACAATAACCAATGACACGGTGAAGATTGCTTGTGGCCAGGATTTGTATTGTACACAGTTGAACACTACATGTATACCATATACTGTGTTGATGATTACAGATATCTTCAATATAGACTGAGAAAGTGCCCAATTAATGCAATTGCACCTTTAAAGACCTCACACCACTCACAAAGAGAGCCTATTCTGCCTGTTCAGATAGAAAAGAAACACCCCTCCCACTCTGTGCTGTCGGAGACATTTTCCATTTCCATTGCACATTTATGATGTGGATGAGGATGGAAGGGAATGTAGGTCACACTTGGTAGCTTGCAGGCTGGTAATTAGATTACTTTACAGTGTGGAACAGGCCCTTCGGCCCAACAAGTCCACACCGACCCGCCGAAGCGCAAACCACCCATACCCCTACATTTACCCCTTACCTAACACTACGGACAATTTAGCATGGACAATTCACCTGACCTGCACATCTTTGGACTGTGGGAGGAAACCGGAGCACCCGGAGGAAACCCACGCAGACACGGGGAGAATGTGCAAACTCCACACAGTCAGTCGCCTGAGGCGGGAATTGAACCCGGGTCTCTGGCACTGTGAGGCAGCAGTGCTAACCACTGTGCCACCGTGCCGCCCACAGTCTAGGAGCCAGGCCCCGTCAAACCTCCATGTTCCTTCCTTCTTCACATTCTCGGTCAAACTCATCAATATTGAGTTTTCACACATTCCCACCCAACTCTTTCAGTTAAATCATTATCTCTTAACATTAATCCCTGAGACCCTGTCTACGGCCAACTGTTGCACTGTACAGTCTCTCACTGAAGCCAGGGTAATGGTGACCCTCAATAACCTCCTCCTCCTCATCCAACACAGCCCCTGCAGTAACCCACATCCTCTAATGGCACTATCATGCCCAACTGCCTGGCTTTGTGACCATAATAAGACAGCAGTACTGAGCCTTTAAGTAATGAATTAAGAAGCTAAATACAAAAAGGGAAGGCAAGACAGAGATGCTGAGAGCGGCCAGTTAAGCACAAAATGAGCAAGTGAAGAGTCCTGAAGTTGACCATCCTCCAAGGCAATTTGATGGTTGCCTTTCCCTGTGCGCATAGCAGCCTCGCAGTAACATTACAATGTAAGGAGCAAAAACAGAAATTGCTGGAAACGCTCAACAGGTCTGTCAGCATCTGCTGAAAGAAAGCAGGATTAATGCTTTGGCTCCAGTGACTGTTCTTTGGAGCAGTTCTGAGCTGGGTGCTGAACTTTTGTAGCAATTTGTGTTTTTGTTTCTGAATTCCAGCATCCACAGTTCCCTCGGTATTTTATGACAATGTAACATGCTGGTGTGCTCCGAAATGTAGCACTGAAGTGGAGCATTGCATTCTAAGTGGGTCAGTGACGTTGTGTAACTTGAAAGGGTTCAGAAAAGATTCCACGGCTACCTAGATAAACCGACCGACTCCCACAGCTACCTAGATTACACCTCCTCCCACCCTGCGCCCTGTAAAAATATCTTCCCATATTCCCAATTCCTTCGCCTCCGCCGCATCTGCTCCCAGGAGGACCAATTCCAATACCGAACAACCCAGATGGCCTCCTTCTTCAAAGACCGCAATTTCCCCTCAGACGTGGTTGACGATGCTCTCCACCACATCTCCTCCACTTCCCGCTCCTCCGCCCTTGAACCCCGCCCCTCCAATCGCCACCAGGACAGAAGCCCACTGGTCCTCACCTACCACCCCACCAACCTCCAGATACATCATATCATCCTTCGCCATTTCTGCCACCTCCAAACAGACCCCACCACCAAGGATTCCAAGGATTTCCCTCCCCACCCCTATCAGCATTCCGGAAAGACCACTCCCTCCGCGACTCCCTCGTCAGGTCCACATCCCCCACCAACCCAACCTCCACTCCCGGCACCTTCCCCCTGCAACCGCAAGAAATGCAAAACTTGCGCCCACACCTCCCCGCTCACTTCCCTCCAAGGCCCCAAGGGATCCTTCCATATCCATCACAAATTCACCTGTACCTCCACACACATCATTTACTGCATCCGCTGCACTCAATGTGGCCTCCTCTACATTGGGGAGACAGGCTGCCTACTTGCGGAACGTTTCAGAGAACATCTCTGGGACACCCGCACCAACCAACCCAACTGCCCTGTGGCCGAACACTTTAACTCCCCCTCCCACTCCGCCAAGGACATGCAGGTCCTTGGCCTCCTCCATCGCCAGACCATGGCAACATGACACCCGGAGGAAGAGCGCCTCATCTTCCGCCTAGGAACCCTCCAACCACAAGGGATGAATGCAGATTTCTCCAGCTTTCTCATTTCCTCTCCCCCCACCTTATCTCAGTCCCAACCCTCGGACTCAGCACCGCCTTCTTGACCTGCAATCTTCTCCCCGACCTCTCCGCCTCCACCCCCTCTCCGGCCTATCACCCTCACCTTAACCTCCTTCCACCTATCGCATTTCCAACGCCCCTCCCCCAAGTCCCTCCTCCCTACCTTTTATCTTAGCCTGCTTGGCACACCTTCCTCATTCCTGAAGAAGGGCTTATGCCCGAAATGTCAATTCTCCTGCTCCTTGGATGCTGCCTGACCTGCTGCGCTTTTCCAGCAACACATTTTTCAGCTTTGATCTCCAGCATCTGCAGTCCTCACTTTCTCCTCAGAAAAGATTTACAAGGATGTTGCCAGGATTGGAGGGTTTGAGCTATAGGCAGAAGTTGAATAGGCTGGGGCTGTTTTCCCTGGAGCGTCGGAGGCTGAGGGGTTATAGAGATTTATAAAATCAGGAGGGGCATGGATAGGATAAATAGACAAAGTCTTTTCCCTGGGATGGGGGAGTCCAGAACTGGAAGACATAGGTTTAGGATGAGAGGGGAAAGAAATAAAAGGGTCAACTTCTGCATACATAGGTGGTGCTTGTATGGAATGAGCTGTCAGAGGAAGTGGTGGAGGCTGGTACAATTGCAACATTTAAAAGATATTTGGATGGGTATATGAATAGGGTTTGGAGGGATATGGGCCAAATGCTGGCAGATGGAACTATATTAGTTTAGAATATCTGGTGAGCATGGACAAGTTGGTCCGAAGGGTGTACTTCCGTGCTGTACATCTCTATGACTCCATGTTCCATGATCTGGTGAGGTTGATGCATGCTGATGGTAACACCTGAGAACAGGGGGCACAGGCAATTCCTGTCCATGGAGTGAGCTGAGATGCTGGGGGGCGCCTGTCCAAGATGAAGACCCAAAAGAGCAAACTGCAAGCTGAAGCTGCCAATTACCCATATTAACTTACATGTTAGGAATTGTCAGCATCTAGCTTCCATCTCGCAATGAGGGAGAATAGCAAACTGTATACAAATGAGGCGAGATTAGGTACTAATGAGATGTGAATATATGAAAATAGGCCTCTCAATGCTCACTAACAAGATTCTTATGTCGCTGTTCAAACATTGATTGGAAATCAGATTGTTTTTCACGACATTAGAAATGTCATTTTAACAATCTCGCTTTATTTTCCCAACTGACTTGCCATTGCCTACTTGTTCAGGGCTGGGAAACCCAGTCTTTTGTGCTTCCTGAATGTTACTCAGGGTTTGATACTTGAAAAATATGTTCATTTTGCAATTTATAGAATAAATTCTGTAAATAATTGTGTGGGGCTTTCTTTAACCTTATCTCTGATTCTGTTTGACTAAAAACCCATACACCTTTGTTGTGACTGCCTTCAATTTACAAACTCATTATCCTGAAAGTACAGGATTGGTTATGTGAGGAAGCAAAGAATGGACCTCCCTCATGTGATATTTATCCTCACCCTCAGCTCTGTTTCCTTCCATTGCCACTGCCTCTGGCTCAACCAGACTGACATCCTCAATAAAACTGAAATAATTCCACAGAGGTGGGCAGCTTGTCACCACGTCACTAGGAGAAAGTAAGGACTGCAGATGCTGGAGATCAGAGCTAAAAATGTGTTGCTGGAAAAGCGCAGCAGGTCAGGCAGCATCCAAGGAGCAGGGGAATCGACGTTTCGGGCATGAGCCCTTATTTATATACGCACAGTGCTTGATATTGAGCTGGCTCCCTCAGAGTCAGCTCTCAGAGTGAACAGAACCTCTGACACTCCTGTTTTTATCTGACAGCCAAGGATCCCTGATTGGAGCAGGTTAACAGCCCCAGCCAGGGAACTCATATTCTATGAGGTCCACCTGGCTGACCACATTATAATCACTACAAAAATGTTCAACCTTGAGTTGAGTTTCCAATCCTATATCTTAAGGTATGTCAACTCATGATTTTATTACGATTTCAAAGCAAAATTAAGGTCCATTTGTAAATTTGCTCTATATTCTTGGAATGTGTGATTGGTTTTCATAAAATACTTCTTTTATGGCTCTTGATTGTCTCTGAATCAACACCTAGAATGTGGGTATTAAGATCGGATCCTAATAAGTGCATGGTAGGTACTCTTATGAAATAGAAACAAAAAGATTCAAATGAATTACAAAACCAGTTTTATACGGACTTAAACATACTGTAGTTCCAGTTAGTGGCACTTGCACTGATGCAAGTAAATCAGCAGTAATCTTGCTCAGAATCTCATCACTTCTGGTTCAAACCCTGGAAAATTCAGAAAAAGTTTACTTTCCATCTGTGATCAGGTTAATAAAGCCTGCATTTTTTCTTTCGTTCCATCTCACATGCTTACTCCTCCAATGCTGTGCCTGAATGCTCTCTGAGCCTTAGTACCGTCATTCCAATTGCTCTCTGAGGTTCCTCACACTTTTCTGGGCCCTCCAAACTCCCTTGGGTCTCCTAACCTCTGTTCCGGCACTGCTCTATTTTAAGTGACTCCACAGAGGCCGGTATCCCATCACCAGGTCACCGTTTACTTACAAGTGCATAGCACTTAACACTGGTCCGACTTCCTCAGAGCCAGCTTTCATATTCTATGAGGTCCACCTGGCTGACCTTGTTAAGATCATTACACCATTGTCACGACATGGGGTAAACCCCTCTACTAATTTAAACCTGACACACAGCGAAGCTCACCTCGTGTCGGAATCTGTTAAATTTCAAGAGACAAAGAACTATCCTAGATCTCACTAGTTAAAGTAAAAATTAATAATTTTATTCTTTAAGTCCAAAAAAGAACTTTTAAACAACAAATATTTACAACTCTTTTCTCTTAAACCTATCTTTTACCTCCCACTCTACAGTACTGGTCTGATTAACAAACCCCAATACAAGAAAATAATCCCGTTTCAAAAAAAAACCAGCCAGCTTTGTCAATTCTCCTTCATAGATTTTCCTCTGTAGATTCTCCTTTGTATTTTCTTTGGTCACCTTTTCTTCAGCACAACTTTTCTTATGGACAGGTACCTTGAAGAGAGCTTTTCGGCCAGCAGTCTGTATGTGTGGATGCTCTTTGCTGTTCTCCCCCAGTTGTTCAAAATGTCTGGTTTCATAACTCAAAATATTGCATCATTTCATCAGTTTAATGTCATCCCAAACAGTAAATTCAAATTCAATTGGAATTTGGTACCTGGGGCATAATTTAAACTGATTGGCTGAATTTGAATTTGCTTTTGTTCCATGGCAATGCAACTCCATACATTTGCTTCAACTAAATGTTACATTTGTAAATTGTTCAGCACATTTTGAGCCTTCAGTCAGTCCTTGCCAACTTCCTCTCTCTCTTCAAGGTACAGTACATACCTGCACTTTCATAACACCATTGACAGGCAGACATAGGAGTAAGAAGCAGACACAGCCATCTCTGTGGAGGTAAAAATATACTATTTTCTTAACAGCATATTAAAAACCTCCTACATGTGCAAACCCCATAGATGCTGCCATAGAAACACAACATCATAACAGGAACACTCTTCATTGAATCCCTACAGGGTGGAAGCAGGCTATTCAGTCCATCGAGTCCACACCGACCCTCCAAAGAGCATCCCATATTATCCCTGTAATCTTCCATTTCCCCTTGCTAACCCACCTAGCCTGCATATCCCTGGACACTAGGGGCAATTTAGTATGGCCAAACCACCTAACTTGGATTCTTCCCTTCCTGCCCAAGCTCCAGTAACTGTGAGACCTGCTTCCATATTGCCCTCTGAGAAGACCATGTGGCATTGGGTCTCCTCTTCTCACCTTCAGGTTGTAGGCTCAACCTGACTTGGATAACAGATAAGGGTTTATAAAAGATTTATTTGTGAAACATTTTCATTTGCATTTATACAGTTGTAAAAAGTTCAGATCTCAGGGATTAAATAAGCCACTGTTGAGCTTTATAAATGAACTGGCAATCTATGTTGGTTTATTTTTGAGGAAAACAGATATGAGGCTTTTACAGTAATTTTTAAAAGTTTGTCTCATTCTTTTTGAAATGAGGCCATTGCAATCACACCACCCTCTCCTTGACTTAAGGCCATTGCCAACCCTGTAAATCAGCCACCAGTACAGCTCACCAGCTACTGAGCTGCTCCTAATTGTTTTTATTACCTTTAATCTTAATAATAAACTATAAGAATATAAGGAAGAGGAGCAGGAGAAGACCATACCAACCACTACATTAAACCTGCTTTGCCCTTCAATAGGATCATGGCTGACCTTAAGCTTCTTCTGGGGCAGCACAGTGGCTCAGTGGTTAGCGCTGCTGCCTCACAGCATCAGGGACCCAGGTTCAGTTTCAGCCTCAGGTGACTGACTGCTTGGAGTTTGCACATTCGTCCTGTGCCTGTATGGGTTTCCTCCTACAGTCCAAAGTTGTACAGGTTAGATGGATTGCTCGTGGTAAATATAGGGTAGGTGGGATGCCCTTCAGAGAGTCAGTATGGACTTGAATGGCTGACTTCCACACTGTAGGGATTCTACTTTAATTTTCCATCCTTTATCCATATCCCTGATTCCATGAGAGACCAAGAATCTGTCAAGGGGTAAAAACAATGACTGCAGATGCTGGAGGCCAGATTCTGGATCAGTGGTGCTGGAAGAGCACAGCAATTCAGGCAGCATCCGACGAGCAGCAAAATCGACATTTCGGGCAAAAGCCCTTCATCAGGAATAAAGGCAGAGAGCCTGAAGAGTGGAGAGATAAGCTAGAGGAGGGTGGGGGTGGGGAGAAAGTAGCATAGAGTACAATAGGTGAGTGGGGGAGGATATGAAGGTGATAGGTCAGGAAGGAGAGGGTGGAGTGGATAGGTGGAAAAGGAGATAGGCAGGTCGGACAAGTCCGGACAGGTCAAGGGGACAGTGCTGAGCTGGAAGTTTGAAACTAGGGTAAGGTGGGGGAAGGGGAAATGAGGAAGCTGTTCAAGTCCACATTGATGCCCTGGGGTTGAAGTGTTCCGAGGCGGAAGATGAGGCGTTCTTCCTCCAGGTGTCTGGTAGTGAGGGAGCGGTGGTAAAGGAGGCCCAGGACCTCCATGTCCTCGGCAGAGTGGGAGGGGGAGTTGAAATGTTGGGCCACGGGGCGGTTTGGTTGATTGGTGCGGGTGTCTCGGAGATGTTCCCTAAAGCGCTCTGCTAGGAGGCGCCCAGTCTCCCCAACGTAGAGGAGACCGCATCGGAAGCAACGGATACAATAAATGATATTAGTGGATGTGCAGGTAAAAATTTGATGGATGTGGAAGGCTCCTTTAGGGCCTTGGATAGAGGTGAGGGAGGAGGTATGGGCGCAGGGTTTACAGTTCCTGCGGTGGCAGGGGAAAGTGCCAGGATGGGAGGGTGGGTCGTAGGGGGACGTGGACCTGACCAGGTAGTCACGGAGGGAATGGTCTTTGCGGAAGGCGGAAAGGGGTGGGGAGGGAAATATATCCCTGGTGGTGGGGTCTTTTTGGAGGTGGCGGAAATGTCGGCGGATGTTTTGGTTTATGCGGAGGTTTGTAGGGTGGAAGGTGAGCACCAGGGGCGTTCTGTCCTTGTTACTGTTGGAGGGGTGGGGTCTGAGGACGGAGGTGCGGGATGTGGACGAGATGCGTTGGAGGGCATCTTTAACCACGTGGGAAGGGAAATTGCGGTCTCTAAAGAAGGAGGCCATCTGGTGTGTTCTATGGTGGAACTGGTCCTCCTGGGAGCAGATACAGCAGAGGCGGAGGAATTGGGAATACGGGATGGCATTTTTGCAAGAGGTAGGGTGGAAAGAGGTGTAATCCAGGTAGCTGTGGGAGTCGGTGGGTTTGTAAAAATGTCAGTGTCAAGTCGGTTGTCACTAATGGAGATGGAGAGGTCCAGGAAGGGGAGGGAGGTGTCAGAGATGGTCCAGGTAAATCGGATGCTGCCTGAATTGCTGTGCTCTTCCAGCACCAATGATCAAGAATCTGTCAATCCCAGCCTTGAACATGTTCAATACTGAAACATCCCCAACCCGCTGGGTAGAGAATTCCCAAGATTCACAACATTTTGAGTGAGAGATTTCTACTCATCTTAAATTTTCTTATATGGAAATGTGTTGCTGGAAAAGCGCAGCAGGTCAGGCAGCATCTAGGGAACAGGAGAATCGACGTTTCGGGCATTAGCCCTTCTTCAGGAAATTTTCTTATGCTGAGCCTCATGATCTTTAAAATCTCAGATTATTCAATATTGTTCATCTATCACTGGTCTATATTAGCTCCCAGGGGTATTTTAGCCATCAAGAAGATTATGGTCTTGGTCTTATAATATTTTCAAAGACTGCTGTTTTTGAGGAAAACTGGGTTCATGCTTTCTTTAGCTTTACCTTATGATGAAACCAGGCATTCAATGAGCATAACCAAGGCTTCTTCCATTTCCCATCCTGAAATGAAATTAGCCTTTTAAATTATTATCTAGTAAGAGCTGCTTGTTTTGAAATGTAATACAAATGTCAGCCAAAACTCAGGAATCGAGCTTGAAACATTTAATGCTGTTAAAACCCAAATGTCCACTTGATTGTCTGCTTGCAAAATAAAACAGATTCAAAAATGATACTTTCATTTCATGCATGATATATTCTCAAATAACCAATGTTACAAATCACAATTTGCTTGTTGTGCTTAATGATGAAATTATGTCATAATTACAGCATCCAAAGAAAATGCTTTTAGTGCAAATGCAGCCTGAATCTGAAGATGAGAGTCCATCTGAAATGGGACTGAAAGGCTCCTCTTTGGAGACATAATGAGCTTTCACATACGCTTCACAAGATTAGCCGCAACATAAAGCTGTTTCAATGCTACATTTGTGGTAAGAATGCACAAAGAAATTCTGAAAGGTTGTACAAACTATTTTGGATCAAGTTTTTCGCTCAGAGATATTTTGAACAATGATATGGAAATGAACACGTTCAGATAGCTGAAGTATTTTCATTCTGAACCTTGCATTTCTCCTTCAACTGGAGGTCATGCAAGGCCATTACGTAGAATGGTGACTTGAAGACCATCAAAAATATTGGCTTAAAAAGCCAATCTTTTCCCATTTTCTTGTCAGGTTACCCTAAGTGTTATGGACCAGACCAGACACCCTCAAAATATTTCAAGAAGGTAGCCCAGACCCTAATTTTATCTTATTCTAAAAGTGGATATGAAGTGTGTGTTCCAGATGCAATGCAATTGGTCAAACTATTCAACGTTAAGCAAAACACAATCTATGTAAACACTATACACACAAAAGAAAGAGGGATTTAGAATAACTTAACTATTGGAAAACTTAACTGAATAATAGATACAGCACCTATTACTAATTAATTGTCCCAATACAGTAACATCCTCATAAACACACACCTTGGCAGAAAAGCAGATTCAGACACAGTTTCTTCCATGCAGTTCTCCAACCCAGGAGGAAAAAAAATGAAGAGAAAATTCAGAGAGTGTAGCCGTCCAGAAACACTCACGATGCCTCCAATCTTTTGAGATCCCAAACAGCTTTTGATGTTACTGATAAACCAAAACCCAGCTGGCCACACCCATTTTGGCTGCTTCCATTGTTCCAACTTTAAAAACAACCTAAAGGCCTCAGAAGTTGTTTACCTAAGTCGTCTTCAAGTAGCCAGTTCAGCACCTCTGCCTTACACTCTCTCTTAAAACAAAACACACCGAAATTACTTTTAAAGTTACAGCATCTTCACATAGGTCATATGCTGAAAGCAGCACAACAGAGAGCATCTAGAAAGGAAAAGCATACCAAGGCCTCTTATTAATGTCGCAGCTGTACAGGACATTGGTTAGAAAACATTTGGAATGTTGTATGCAATTCTCGTCTCCTTTTTATTGGAACGATGTTGTGAAACTTGAAAGGGTTCACAAACGATTTACAAGGGTGTTGGCTGGCTTGGAGGTTTGCGCTATAGGAAGAGGCTGAACAGCCTGGGGCCGTTTTCCCTGGAGCATCGGAGGCTGAGGGGTGACCTAATTGAGGTTTATAAAAAATCATGAGGGGCATGGTTAGGATAAATAGACAAAGTCTTTTCCCTGGGGTCGGGGAGTCCAGAACTAGAGGGCATAGGTTTAGGGTGAGAGGGGAAAGATATGAAAGGGACCTAAGGGGCAACATTTTCACACAGACGGTGGTGTGTGTATGGAATGAGCTGTCAAAGGAAGTGGTGGAGGCTGGTACAATTGCAACATTTAAAAGGCATCTGGATGGGTATATGAGTAGGAAGGGTATAGAGGGATATGGGCCGAGTGTTGGCAAATGGGACTAGATTAGTTTAGGATATCTGGTCAGCATGGATGGGTTGGATCGAAGGGTCTGTTTCCATGCTGTACAGCTCTATGTCTCTAATTGCACAAACCTGTGAACAGCTTATGATGTTTTTCAGCCCTTTCTATGGGGAAACAACCCATCCTGGATTTTGCTTTTTGCCACTTTTTCATCCCTGAGGTATTCCCCAGATACAGAATTTGTCCAAATAATACAACAAATCAGTGCAAAAGACAACGCTGAAGCATTTTGATCTGATTTGATTTATTGTCACTTGTACTTATTACAATACAGTGAAAAGTCTTGTTTAGTGTCGCCACTCTCTGGAGCCAACTTAAAGCACAGAAAATAAACCAAACCACAGAAGATAAAGCTAGAAATAAAAATACAACAATAAAGTTCATCTTATAGTCTTGTCTCAATATAGTGAGGAGTATTACATCACACTCCTGACTTGTGCCTTGTACATTGTGGACAGGCTTTGGGTAGTCAGGAGATGAGTTACTATCCATAATGTTCTGAACCTCTGACCTGCTCTTGTAGCCAATGTGTTTATGTGGTGATCCAATTGAGTTTCTGTTCAATGATAATCCCCAGGATGTTGACAGTGGATGATGTCAGATAAATATATTTGATGGCAGTTCAATGGAACGTCATAATCTTAGTGAACCTAGTGACTCTTGAGACCTTCCTTGTATCTTCCCTTTGTCTTTATTTACTAGAAACTTGATTATACTTAGAGAAGGCTAGTTTTTGTGATACAGCCAATATGTGAGGTCCCCTGCTTATGCAGGAAAGACAAGAAAAAAATCATTCAGTTTTTGGTGGGAACATCATTTGGTTGTCTGTGATAACATTGCTAGAGTCAAAAAGACCAGACCCAAGAGGGCTTTTGTGGTGTAATGGTCGTGTCCCTACCTCTCAGCTAGAAGATATGGTGCAAGTCCCACCTGCACAAGACATGTTTCTGAACATGTTAATGTGGAAATAGATAAATCAGACCTAGGTTTGGGTCTGCAGAAGTCTCTGGTCTAGGCTGGGACTAGCCTATGCATGCCACAAATAGTGCCTCCATTTTGGTGTTCAAGAATAAATGATGTTCCTTTCTAGTCAGGCTTTCTAAGATATTACACATGGACTTAAAAAAATTCTCCAGCCCCCTATTCGCTTGTACCTACCCTGTGGATTATTAAGTATTTTCCATCCACATTCCCAATCTTCAATTGTCTCAAACCCAAATTCCTTTTACTTTACTTTTTAACTTTTTTATTTTTATTGATATAACTTAATACTACTTAGGCTGTTCCCATTGACTTTTGATCTAAAATAAAATTTAAACTTCTAAATTTATTTCTCCTGTTAAACTAAATGTAAATTTCCCTTTGAATTCTTGAAATAGCAATTTGCATCAAGTTATATTGTCAATCTTGATTTTGAAAATAATTCTGTCCAGGTGGTATTTTTAAATAGTAATTTTATATCAGGGATACAAGTGATCACATCCAGTGGCTTCTCCCATTCTCAAAACACTTTGCCTCAGAAGACAACAAATGGCTTGACAAATCAAGGTCATGTTTCTGGAAGGCAAAGACTTTGGACCAAATCTAATGCATGTACTAAGTTCTTTATTTTTAATTCATTAACTGGATGAGAGCATCACTGACCATTTATTTCCCATCCCTAATTACCCAGAGGGCAATTAAAAGTCAGACACTTTGCTGTGGGACTGGAGTCACATGTAGGCCAGACCAGGTAAGGATGGCAGTTTCCTTCCCTGAAGCACATTAGTGAACCAGATGGGTTTCCCCCAACAATCAAAGATGGATTCACAGTCATCATTAGACTCTTAATTCCAGATTTTTAAAAATTGAATTCAAACTCCACTATCTGCTGTGGCAGGATTCAAACCCAGGTCCTCACCACATTACCTAGGTCTCTGGGTTAGCAGTTATAATACCACCAGGTCATCACCTCCCCAGTGCTGGGTCCTTGGCTGTGGTATCAGTGCCTGAAACCTATTTAAAACACAAAAATCAAACTCTGTTGTGGTTAGAACCCCAATGGGGTAATAATGCCCAGTCCCGTCTATAAATTTAGAAATGCAATATTTTGTAATGTCCAAAACCACACAATCTAGCAATATAGTTAAGTGATTAGGTTTAAAAAACATAGGCAGCAGAAAGAGTTATCTGCAGATATGAGAAAAGTTCACCAAATGACATCATATCTTAATTCTACATATCTTGGAACAAAACCCAGCCTGATTATTTCAGAATTTTTTTAACTTGTCTTTTCCTTAACTGTGCTCAAATATTCCAATTATCTCAAAATCTTTTTAGTACTTTTTGTAAGACTAAGTTTTAAAAAAACAAGCATACTGAGCATAATAATTCTCCTATCTCCTTTGTTTACCATTTTTATCCTTCAAACACTTTTCAAATGCTGCATTCAATTTGGATATCTGCCAACTTCAGCTGATCTGCACATTATGGGAATAAATTGCAAATTTTCACAGCCAGTACCATTGCAGCAAAGGATGTCACAACACTTCATATTCTTGTCAAGTTCTTCCATACTTATTAATGTCTTCCTCAAACTAATTTTGAATCTTTGATTATTGCAAACAATTTTAGTAATGACTTGTTTTGAATGTAAGATGTGGTCTCATTGTAACTGTTGTAGAATCTCTCAGGTCTGATTTCCAGTGACCGTCTCTTTAGCTTCACTGGGGGTGAGGGATTGAAGATAAGGAATTTGTGCAAGTTGGTGACTACCCTGGAGAGTATTTCACCCATCCCTTCTTCTCCTGTCCTTGCTCTGTTCTAGGTGATATTGCATGCAGGTTTGACTCACTACATCGGCGAGGCAGAGCAGTACAGGGAGTATTCTCAACTAAAATCCAACACAGCCAAACTTTACCATCCCTAATCTTAGAGACAGTAGCCATAGCTATTGAATGTTCACAGCCTAGTTGTCGCTGATGCTCTTTCAGTTTAGCTAACCATTATAAGAGAAGTCATGCCCCAGCTTCTGACTAAATTTGACATTTTGTGTCTGCAAATCAATGTCCAGTTTGAATGCCGGGGTTAATAGTAGTTTTTCTTTGCCTCATTTACAGCTGCACACTGTATTATATTGGAAAGCAGCAAATCCCGTCAGCCATCACCATCCCTTTGCACCAACTTATGGTGGCACAGTGGTTAGCACTGCTGCCTCACAGCGCCAGAGACCCAGGTTCAATTCTCGCCTCAGGTGTGGAGTTTGCACATTCTCCCCGTGTCTGTGTGGGTTTCCTCCGGGTGCTCAGGTTTCCTCCCACAGTCCAAAGATGTGCAGGTTAGGTGAGTTGGCCATGCTAAATTGCCCATAGTGTTAGGTGAAGGGGTAAATGTAGGGGAATGGGTCTGGCTGGGTTGCTCTTCGGAGGGTTGGTGTGGACTTGTTAGGCTGAAGGGCCTGTTTCCACACTGTAAGTAATCTAATAAAAAAAACTCCTGTAGATTTTTTTGTTCCATATCCAGCTGTAAGCTGACATGCCAGACTGTTTCAATCACATTTATTCCTTTCAGAACCTCTCTAAAAGGCTTATCAAGAACACAGTTGCAATTTCCATCACACACTTCTACAATTTCCATTACAACTCCTGGTATCGATGCTCTTATCTTTTCTGTTAAACTGTCTATCAGTTGCATTATCGAATATCTGAATGCTATTGTAACTTCCTGTTTCACTTAAGAACTACTCAACATATATTCAGCTATAATCTAAGACTGCTGCTTCTCAAATTTTAATCTAATTATACCTTGACTCCTGTGGATCCTACTCCTGACACCATTTGTTAGGTTTTGGGGTTCATTATCACAGTTGCCTAAATATAGGCAGTCAACCATTTTAAGGAATTTTCAAAAGGTTTAATTGTTTTTTTAGTTGCAGCAGTGTAGAGATGATACATTAATTAATCAGACAAAGAAGATTATACAGTTTCCAACAATTTGAAGATGATTCACTGATACCATAGGGTGATCGGCCAGCTGGCAGGAATGAATTGATGTCATTGAAATCGTGAAGGTAGAATCCTGCTCTCTGAAAGAATCATGGAATCCCTGCAGTGTGGAAGCAGGTCATTTGGCCAATCGAGTCCACACTGACCCTCCTAAGAGCATCCCACCTAGACCCAAGCCCCCCTACTCTATTAGCCCTGCATTTCCCATGGCTAATCCATCTGGTCTGCACGTTCCTGGACACTGTAGCATGGCCAAGTCATCTCACCTGCACATCTTTGGACTATGGGAGGAAACCAACGCAGACACAGGGAGAATGTGCAAACTCAACACAGTCACCTGCGGGTGGAATCAAACCCAGGTCCCTGACACTGTGAGGTAGTAATGCTAACCAGTGAGCCACTGTGCCAACTCAACTAAACTGTCAGGGAACTCTTTTCCTTGGCACCCGCTGTATCTCTTCTGGTCTATCTTCCATCTGACATGGGCATCACCCTGACTAGGAAATGAATCTAACAAGATCAACCAGATGAGGTTTGCCCTCTGACCCTGAACACTTGTCAATGGACCTTATTCCAATGTGCTGGTAGTTTATGCAGTGTCAATGCTGAAAATGTGTTGCTGGAAGAGCGCAGCAGGTCAGGCAGCATCCAAGGAACAGGAGAATCGACGTTTCGGGCATAAGCCCTTCTTCAGGAAGGCTTATGCCCGAAACGTCGATTCTCCTGTTCCTTGGATGCTGCTTGACCTGCTGCGCTCTTCCAGCAACACATTTTCAGCTCTGATCTGCAGCATCTGCAGTCCTCACTTTCTCCTATGCAGTGTCAATGGCCTGTTTAAATCTTTCAACTCAATGGACACAGAGCAGCTACATCAGGATAACCATTGTTCCTTTGTCCATTTCATCTGAAGGTTAGTTGTCATTCTTTCTAAGAACAAACTTCCTGTTTGCCAAACACTGCCTTGATAATAGGATGCATATAGTGGCAGATAAGTCCTTGTTGTCAGTTCAATGGAATGTCGTGATCCCGGTGACCTTTCTTGTACAAGTCCTTTTGCCTTTATTTACTAGAAATGTGTTTGTATTTGGGGAAGACTAGTTACTGCAGCCTTTATATGCAGCCATTATAAAGTCTCCTATTGCACAGGGAAAATAGAAAAATGCAGTTTTAAAGGGACTTCAATTTTCAGCATGGATGCTCAGCGCTATTCATGACTCCTCAGATACTGAAACAGTCTGAGCAAGACATACAGAGAGCTAGCACACAGCTGCAGCAGGTCATCAGGAAGGCTGATGGAATGTTGCTCCTATTTCAAGGGGATTGGAATATAAGAGTAGGGAAGTCTTACTGCAAATGTACAATATGTTGGCGAGGGCGCATGTGGAGTACTGTGAGCAGTTTGGATCCCCTTATTTAAGGAAATCTATTATTTCACCGGAGACAGTTCAGAGAACTTTTACGATGATGATCCCTGGTGTGAAGAGATTGTCTTACAAGTAAGGGTTAAACGGGTTGGGACTGTACTCACTGGAATTTCAAAGAATGAGAGGTGCTCTCACTGGAGCACATAGATTCCTTAAGGGTCTTGAACATTACCATTCATTTCAGATCATTAAACATTTTTGCAGAACTGCATTCAGGTCCTTGGGTACTTGACCCTCAGCATGGATCTCTATAGCTATCTGGTCCCATGACCTCCGTGCATGCAGAACAGAGCAGCACTGTGGCTAGCACTGCTGCCTCAAAACCTGTTTGATTCCACTCCCAGGTGACTGTTTGTTTGGGGTTTGCACCTTCTGCCTTTGTCCGCATGGGTTTCCTCCAGGTGCTCTGGTTTCCTCCCACAGTCCAGAGATGTACAGGTCAGATGGAATGGCCATGTTAAATTGCCCATAGTGTCCAGGGATGTGTAGTTAAAGTGGGTGAACCGTGGGAATTGCAGGGATAGTATGGGGTTGGGTGGGATGCTCTTCGGAAGGTTGATATGGAAGGTTGATAGTGTCTGTTTTGTGCCCAATTCAGTGAATTGTACAAGGACATTCATCACATCAACCAGACATAATGCATTGCACTTCAAGAAGAACATAGTGGTTTTATCAGTTCTTTTATCAGTAGCGTTGTAACTCACGCTAACCTCTCAGTTTTGACCCCTTTTTGAGGCATGGAACAACTCGCAGCACAGTTGGTGCTGGATTTGCATTAAATCATAGTATTGAGCAGACAATATAAAGTTGACATGCTGTGCAACATATTGAGCAAGGGAGGGGTAATCTTGCGAGGCAAGCACTGATCCTGTTTTCAAGGTTATCAACGTTTCCTCCCTCGAGAGTTGAGGTCAAATGTAGCCTCCAGGTGAAACAATATTAAAGGGACTGGGAATAACTGGGTCAGAGTACTGCATGTTAAAATTAGAACAATTCATTCTGACATTCTGTTCCGATTTTTTGTGTAATGTTTGATTTATCTAGAAAAGGCTCAAAATGTAAGACATTGTTTCCAATTTAACTTAAATATGAAGAGGAAGTTTGGTATTAAGAGGAGTCAATTCTGGAACTAACCTAACTGATTATCCCTGTCTTTATTTTTATTTAACATATAATTGATGCACAAATAATTGATGCACAATATATTAAATCGCAGAGGTTTCCAGTGAACATTTTATGCAATAATCTTTTAAGTCCAGATTTATATTGGAAATTTCCCATTAAGAATTCTCATAATGTAAGTGCACCCTGTCACTAGGGATAGTGTGGCAGCACTTTCAAGAGACGTAATCTATAATTACAACATGGCGTTTTCAAATAAGCATATTATCAATGTGGACATCAAAAATATTATTGGAAACAGAGGAAGTCAGAAGACTTTTAGGGTAATGGTTGATTGATTAATTTCTTATGGAAGGAGACTACTTTTTGC
Source organism: Chiloscyllium plagiosum (assembly GCF_037043375.1). Taxonomy (NCBI): domain Eukaryota; kingdom Metazoa; phylum Chordata; class Chondrichthyes; order Orectolobiformes; family Hemiscylliidae; genus Chiloscyllium; species Chiloscyllium plagiosum. The sequence continues at coordinate 19,173,436 of NW_028270142.1, forward strand.
AACTCATCATTCACACAGAGTGAAAAATTGGCATAACATTAATGTTAAAAATGTAACTAAAATGTTTCAGGACTCCAATATCTAAGCCTATGCAAGGGTCGATTGAACGGGACAGTTTTATAATCAGATATCTGGAATTCTACATTCTGTATTAACCATTCAATGGAAGGTTAGGGGAATTTTCATCCCCTGCAGTGAGCAATGATAAGAAAGGGGAGGGCAGGGCAATACGGTAAGAATGAAAACACTCAGATTCTTAACGTGAACAATATTTTTCCTACGTTACAGTCCTGCAGAGTATAAATTAGGCAATTAAGAAACAAAGGTAAATGATAAACATCAGAGTCCTTCTGTAACCTGCAGTCACTACACGCTGGCAGCTTTCCACACGCAGTCGTGCTCTGTCCCTGCACTGGGCTGACCCTCGACCGGGTTCACAAGCCACTGATTGCCCCCTGTGATGGGGTTACTGTACCAGGGTCCCTGGTCCCCTGACCACCCCCATGACAGGGTGACTGCACCGGGCCCCGGGCCCCTGACCACCCCCTGTGACGGGGTGACTGCACTGGGCCCCAGTCCCCTGACCGCCTCCTGTGACAGGGTGACTGTACCGGTCCCCGGTTCCCTGACCGCCCCCTGTGACAGGGTGACTGCACCGGGCCACGGTCCCCTGACCGCCTCCTGTGACAGGCTGACTGTACCAGGCCCCGGTCCCCTGACCACTCCCTGTGACAGGCTGACTGTACCGGGCCCCAGGCCACTCCCTGTGACACGCTGACTGTACTGGTCCCCGGTCCCCTGACCACTCCCTGTGATAGGCTGACTGTACCGGGCCCTGACGCCCCCTGAGACAGGCTGACTGTACCAGGCCCTGGTCTCCTGACACCCCCTGTGACAGGCTAACTGAACCGGGCCCCAGGCCCCTGACCACTCCCTAGGACAGGCGGGGCACCAGGCACCTGACCACTCCCTGCGACAGGCTGACTGTACCAGGGCCCGGTCCCCTGACCACTGCCTGTGACAGGCTGACTATACCGGGCCCCAGGCCCCTGCGCACTCCCTGTGTCAGGCTGACTGTACCGGACCCCAGGCCCCTGACCACTCCCTGTGACAGGCTGACTGCACCGGGCCCCAGGCCCTTGACCACTCCCTAGTACAGGCTGGGCACCAGGGCCCTGACCACTCCCTGTGACAGGCTGACTGTACCAGGCCACGGTCCCCTGACCGCCTCCTGTGACGGGCTGACTGTACTGGTCCCCGGTCCCCTAAACTCTCCCTGTGACAGGCTGACTATACCAGGCCTCAGGCCCCTGACCACTCTCTATGACACACTGACTGTACCGGTCCCCGGTCACCTGACCGCCTCCTGTGACAGGCTTACTGTACTGGACCCTAGTCTCCTGACGCCCCCTGTGACAGGCTGACTGCACTAGGCCCCGGTCCTCTGACCGCCTCCTGTGACAGGCTGACTGTACTGGGCCCTAGTCTCCTGACACCCCCTGTGACAGGCTGATTGTACCGGTCCCTGGTCTCCTGACCGTCAGCTGTCCCCACCCTATTAGTGACTCCACTCCTCTCTGGGTCAGCTGACTACTATCCGTCCCGCTCCACTCCGGCCCACTGATATCTGGCCGTCCCACACTACTCCAGCCCACCAATATCTGGCCGTTCTGCTCAGCTCAAGTGCGCCGATATCTGGCTGTGCCACTCAGCTCCAGCGCGCTATCTGGCTGTGCCACTCAGCTCCAGTGCACCGATATCTGGCTGTGCCACTCAGCTCCAGCACACCAATATCTGGCCATCCCACTCTGCTCCATGCTGTCTGTCCGTCAGCTGTTGCCAAGCTCCAACGTGCTGTCCACAAGGTAAGTTTTTAAAAAAAGCTAAGAGAGAAGAATGGGAAAAGGGAGGAAAAAAAAAGAGAAGTGGATGGAAAGGGTGAGCCCCAGGTTGACTCTGGACGCTGCCTACTCTGCCACCCCCATCTTGGAAGTAGTATTGGTATCTCATTAAAATCCCAGCTCACCTTATTTCAATGCCGCTCCCAATTTTCCCCTTCTCTGCCCCAGAAACTGTATGTGTCAAATTCCTGCCAGGAATGGGCATCTGGTGGTGCAGCTCACAGAATGCTCATCCCAGCCATTATGTAACTACTTCTCCAGCTGTCCCTGACGGTTTCTAGGCCCCCATCCTCCTCAACCCTTCATCCACACAAATCAGCATCAGCAAACCACCAGCCTCGGCACACTAACACACCTGTTCTTGGAGCTACTCAAACACTACTTCACATCTTCAATAATTTACTTAGGTCTCAGCGTGACACTTAGCAATTGCGTGCTTCCACCAGGTTTCTTTATTGGGAAGTATAGCTGTGCATCTCATGTGTTTATACAGAATGCTTTTCTGCTCACATAGCTTCATGTTCTAATGGCTCTTAGCTTCCCTTCTTAGCACGCACTCACTTTAGTGCTAACTTGTAAATTGCTAAACACTGTCTACTTTGCATTGCTTTCTGAATACTTACTGATGTCAGCACTGACTTACAGACAGCCAGCTTTGTTTCAGATGCATTCCTTTCTCAGCACACATTGTCTTTAGGGCTCAGTTGCAGGTTGCCTGTGGCTTGCATTGCTTTTTAGCATCGAGAGAGAGAGGCAGTATTGTGCTATGTCACTGTCAGAGCTACATTGCATTAGCAGCTTATGCAGCAGACAAACCTCATGTGGTGTGAATGACCATGTGTGAAACTCAAAGGGGGAGCATTCCTTAGAGAGGCGAAAGGGAACCACATTTGCAACCATTTACACTGCAGGGAGTTAGCTACAGTCAGGTGCTTGGTCCTTTCAGACTGCAGGGATCCACACCCTTGCAGATTGTGGATCGAGCCACAATCAGACCCGGAGGTCAAGAACAAGGTTATCTTGGGATTACAGGGAGGACAGGATGGGTGCTGGTGAGACATCAGTCTGGGAGGGTGGGCTATGATCAAATGGGATCATCCTGCTCAGTCAGTCTGGGATGGGGAGTCCACAATCAGACAGGGGGTTAGGTCAATAATGGTCTGGGAGCTTATTAAGGGTCAGCCAATGCAGTCCTGGGGAAAGTAGACAATTTCTGTCTTCATTGTACTGGATCTCTGAGAGAGCCGTGACAATTATAAGTGATAATTGTGTATAGTACAGTGGAATCTCTCAGTGATTTGTAAGAGACTGGGAACTCCAAAAAGGTCAAATAAATCATGGTAACTCCAGCCTCACAGTGTAGGGCCAACAAAAGCATGGGAATTTACAAAGACACAGGCTCTGGGGGGTAAAGTTTGGATATGAATAATTACATAAAAGGGCTTAACTGAAAGGGGAAGAAGGCTGATAGGTCACAAGGGCCACATGGACAGAAGGACAAGAGGGAGCATGAAGAATTGGGGAAGAAATTAAGTGTCATAGGCAGAGCCTGCTTGTCACACACTGTAACAAGTTTGGAACCTTGCCATTTTTGATCAATGATTAATTGCGCAACAACTGGCTACTGTTTTCAGGGAATAAGTCCCCAGAAGATGCAGGCACAGCAAGAAAATGGAATGTTAGTGTCAATTATATCAAACATTGGTTAGATGTGGCTGGAATATCGTGTGCAATTCTGGTCCCCTTACCTAAGGAAGAATATACTTCTGACTGAGTAGGCCTTCCCATATCCTGGTGTTGGAACCCCAAAGGCAGCTATGGGTCATGAGAGAGCTCTACCCAAGCTACAACACAGCTGTACTCCTGCTCTAACAGCTACCCAAGAGCACTCTCCTCCATCCGCCTCACTTTGAGGGATCAAACTCTTTAAATTTGGAATGGGATTCACAATGGCTTAGGAAGCAGAGAGGGAATGCAACACAGGTCTACCAGACTGATTCCTGGGATGGTTGGACTGGCCTATGGAGGAGAAATTGAGGAGAATGGGTCTCTATTGTCTGGAATAGAATAGAATAGAATAGAATATAAATGGAATAGAAGGAGAGGCAATATCATGGAAATATACAAAATTCTTAAAAATATAGATAGGTTGATGCAGATAGAATGCTTTCCCTGGCTGGGAGCTGTGGAACCAGGCTACACAGTCTCAGAATATTAAGCAAGTTATTTAAAACTGCAATGAAGAAAAATTATTTCGCTCAAGTCTGAAAGTTTGTTCTGTTAAATCACTGCAGTTGTAGTACTTCTTTGTAGCACAATGTAGGTTTTGCAGTTAGTACTGAAAATATGACTTTTGAGGGTATCAAATGAGGATCAAAAGGAATTAGTACATTACAAAAAATAGACCTAAACAAATGTTTTCTTTATTTAACAGTGTTGCCAATCGTTCACACATTTGAACACAATCCATCAATTCCCACATTTTCTTTTGATACAAGAAATTACAGTCACGGACCAAATGCATAACATCAAGGATGTAAATAACAAGAGAAAAGACCAGGTCAACTAGAAGGGGGGGTCACTGTACAATGTAACCTGATTCCTTTTTGAATAAAATGTATAATTAATCAAAATAATACGACCAGCTTTTTATACTGAAGACTATAGTCATGGGACAAATTTTATAATTAATCATCAGACTTCCGACAGTAAATCTAAACAAAGGCTCCAATACATGTTAGCTGTATATTTACAGAAAAGGGAAAGTGACAAGGAAGTTAGGTTAGTATTTGGCAGTAGTTTCTTCCCCTAATTTAAAAAATCACCATGATTTAGTCTAAGTCTTTTGATGACAGAGATCCAAATTTCACTCAAATTAAGGAGAGATTTTGTGATGAAGAACTTCAGCATAAACAGTAATATACAAAATATTCAAAACAAAAGCTTTGTCTTAATATAATAAAAATGCGCACTAGTTTTTAGTTCCCAAAAACTTGGCATGATGAAGGGCACATTCAGATATGAGAAATCACTTCCACAAGGCATTGCTGCAATGAAAATGATGCAGGAGCCCTTTACTATCCAGCTGAGAAAATGTTTGTTGAAAACATTTTAATTAAAACCATTCTATTTTACTAAATATGCACACTGAATTTATTAAACATGTAAAACAAAATAAAAACTGTTTATTTTACAAAAAGAAAAGATTTAGAAATTTATCCTTTTAGTCCTCAGTAAAATAAACTATTTGCCAATATATATTGTAATTTTAAAAAGTACAAAAGTGTTTTTAAAGTGAATACAAAAGTTGTTGAACTTCATGTAATAAGTACCTTATATTGTTGTTGACATAAATAACAGAGGTTCACAAATACTGCAATACAACAAGTGCAGTTGGTAAGTAGGCTTCCCAACTACAGGCATCTTGCATCAAGTTCCGTTGACAGAGTTGAATCGATTAGATCAATTCTATTTCATTACTTGCTCTGCTCTGGCAAATATCTGTTTTAACATATATTATAACAAATCAATCATTGATTCCAAACAACCTACCTTGGCTCTTTCACTGCTCTATATGTTTCTGCAATTGAAAGATATAATTTCATTGTCAGCAGTAGAGAATGGACTCTGCTAAAATAATTGGCACATCACGTCTCCATGTGCATCCTAATTGTGCATTATATATTGTCACAGCATTCAAATTTAATCTACAATTCTGAAATATAACTTTCTAAGAACCACCAGTGGTATGAATATCTAAATGTGCTATCAATGCTAATGGCACCGTTGTGAGTTTAAAAAAGATATTACAATACAGACTTCAAAAATGTTGAAATTGAAACAACTGAAGATCCTATATATGATCCTAATATTGAGGTTCATGCCTATGGGCCTATTTGCACACAGCAAGCACCAGTCTATAGTAAGCAGTTTATTGCATTGTTGTGCAAGTTTTACAAAGTAATGGGATGAATATCGACTTTGGTGTCTAGCTGGACTTTACCATTTTGTCAGAATGAGTAACCCAACATTGCTTTAGTACAGTCAGGAAAATGCTGGAATCTAATGGAATCCTAACAACACACTTAGAATCCATTGTATGATCTGACAGAGTCAAAGAGGTTTTTTTTGTAAGGGAAGTAGTGTTTTCACAAATTGGAGTACGTTTTGAGGATGTGACTAACAGGGTAGACAGAGAAATGTAAAGTAGATTGAATTTTCAAAAGGTATTCAACAATATAAAATTGGTTCATGAATTGTAAAGTGATATATTCACATAAATAGAGAATTGGTTAATGGACAGGGATTAGAGGGCAGGATAGAGCATTTTCAGGTTGGCTGTAACTGCTAGAGTGTCTGCCACAAGGACAATAGATGAGCCTCAACATTTTACAATTTATTTTCTCTATTCCTTCATAGGATATGGGCACCACTGGCAAAGACAGCATTCGTTGCCCATCCATATTTACTTTTGAACTGAGTAACTTGCTGGGAATTTCAGAGTCAACCACATTACTATGTCTCTGGAGTTGCATGTTGACCAGACCAGGTAAAGATGAAAGGACAAGTGAATTGGATGGGTTTTTACAACAATTACCAGTTCCATGGCATTGGAGAACTGAATTAAAGTTATGTCAGCTGCTGTGATGGATTTTTAAACCCAGGTCCCCAGAGCATTAGCTTAGGCAGGGAATAACCAAATTAGATCCATACAAAGATGTCTAACTGCCTTCCTCGTTTGTCAAGAGGTTCATGCCTATTTACATATTTCAGCCTGAACAAGGGCTGACCATATCGTTCCAATGGAATTAAAGTACGGCTGCATCACTGACATCTTTAGGAGATAGTGGTGAGAATTTGTTTGGAGGATCTGTACATTCAAACTGACACATAGCATGACAGAGTTTCTTTTTAGATATTTGCAATATATCAACATTTAAATGCGGTTTTCCTTCAGACGAGTGATCCAATAGTTTACTTGCTAATGAAGCTTATCGGCAAAGCCTGAAATTAAAAGGCTTCTGGAGCTGGATTTGAGATCTAGAAGAGAATTTTATTTACTACCCAACCATAACAAATATTCTGTGTTGAGTAGCCCTGACCTGACCTGGGGAGTTAGTCCTTTTCTATTATTTGAGCTGCAAGTACGGTTTAGAAGTTTCATTGCTGGTGCATGAATAGGTTAAGACATCTTGTCTTGTGCTCACTTTCCAATACTACATATTCTTGATTTTTTGTTTGGAGAGTCAAAATGACGTTTACACTTAATGGAAGACAGTGAACTCCTTCATAATTGTTTTTCTATCAGAGTTACATTAAGATACTGGTACCAATTAGAGAAACCAACTATAGGTGCGTTCATATAGTCCTCACTAAATGGCTCCCAGGGACAAAGTAGGAACAAAATCTTAATAACACACAGTCACTGTGGTAAGCCTCTTGAATGATACACTTAATTCTAATTTATTTGGAACATAATCATCTAAATGTTAACTTTCTCTTCATTTGGTTATGTACAGAAGTATTTCTATGTTGCTATTTACTAATGAACATACATTAAAAGAGGAACACTTTATTTTGCTGTTCACTCACTTCTGTAATTTATGAAAATACTTATTTTTCTCTTCACCAAATATAAGTACTGAGTTCACCCTACTACATTTTGCAAAGAACACAGCTGTGCTGACTGTAGCCATTTATTTCTGCACTTTGATCGGTTACTGTGTTCCTACAAACAGACTCACAGAAAAGAACATTACCAAGTGACTTAGACACCCAGGAATTATTCTTCCCCTCCCCAAAACTAATTCAACAAAGACAAAAGCACTTTTTATTAATGTATAGGCGCAGCAGTAGGAAATATTTCCTCCTTCAACTCATTGTTTATAAGATATGTAGTATGAGAAATGTCAGGCAAATAATTTTAAAAGTAAATGGCTGGAATGTGTCTCACAGAAGCGCTAAATGACCTGCAGTTAAACATTAGGATTGTTCATATTTTGTTTCTGTTCCAATTCTCGGATACTTTCATAGTCATGCTCTCCTTCTGTGCACTGGGATTCATTTTCATTGGACTCAGTCTCCTTGTCTGTAGATTCCTCTTTCAGAACTCTGATGGGCTCATATCCTGGATCAGTCTCCTCTCCCACATCATTTACAGATGGATTTTGATCTGCAACCTTAGGTTCTCTTTCATAGTCAGCTACAGATGCATACAGATGACTGGCTGTAGATGGACGCCGTTGAGGAGTCACCTCATCGATGCTGGCATATCCACCTTCCTGTTCTGCCTCTGCTTGGGACCACTGTTTTGCAGGTTTATTCACAGTGGAGTACATGGCTGCAATCTGAAAAGAAACAGTTACCCAGCTTTAGAGTTTTAGGTGTACAAAACAAACTATACCAAAAGTGTACTTAGATTTTGGATCTATTGCATTAAAAATTCAAAACTAAAACATTATACTCTAATGCTGTCTGATCAAACATAAGTTTCTCCAAACTCTGAACTAGTACAAAGTATTCTTTCACTTGAGGCTACTATTATATTATAAATTTCTCTAAATCTTAGTTTATCTGATTATCTCAATAGGATAATGGGATCGTCCATTGTTCTATCCAGACATTCATAGTGCAATATTAGAGTTAACGAAAAATTGGCCGGAGATGGTGTTTAAAGAGTTAAGACATTATTTGTCATGATCACGTTGATCATGTATATCATTATAGTTTTTAAAAAATAACTTTTAATCTGTATGTTGCTCTGCATAGTTGCTGCTATATAGAGGATCATGTGAGATCAATTTACAGTCAAACTGTATTTGTGAACATGCCGTTATTAAAATAGGAATATATTATGTAAAACGAAGAAGAGTATTTGCCTGCATGCCAACTGCCAAATTTCACAAGAATGGGTTTTTTTTAACAAGTGAAATTACAAATTGATAATATTGAAAACATTACCTCAGTTAGCAACCTGATAAATCTATGGATCAAACATCTTAAGAGGACAGTGGAAGCAGAACTTATTGATTCATTCAAATGTAAATTACAGATTTTGGAAAATTATACATAAAACAACTTGTACTTACTTATACAGCACTTCCCATATCTACTGAACCTTTCAAAATGCTTTTGTCAGTTAATTACTTTTGAAGTGTCATCACTAGTACAATGTAAGAATTGTTGCTAATTGGTGCACAGCAAAACAGCAATGTATTAATGTCCAGATAACTTGTTCGACATTTCAATATTGTGTGAGGTCGATTGAGGAATACATTTTGGCCAAGAAAAACAGGATAATTCAGCTGTTCTGAGGAAGGGTCACTTGACCTGAAACATTAACACAGATGCTGCCAGACCAGTTAAGCTTTTCCAGCAACTTCTGGTTTTTTTGTTTTTGAGAATAATCCACCAGCTGTTTTTCAAAATAATGCCATGGGAACGTTTACACCCACCTGACCAGGTAATTGGAGCCATTGGTTAACATTTCATCTGAAAGATGACATCTTTGTTTTGGGTTTATTTTGCCTTTAAGAGGCATCTTTCAGGATTTTATACGTGGTGTGCAAACAATGTTGCGACTCTGCCTGACAGTCAATCTGCTATAGATTTTGCGAGCTGCATGCAGAGAAATCAGTTGCATTACTGAAATGCCTGATTCATAGCTTGAGTTTCACGGTTTTAAATAAACTAACCCACAGAGTTAATTAATCTGACACGAGAACGATTATTAGACCAGATAATAATCTCTTCTAAAAAAAAAAAGAGGAAAGCATAGTTACACAAGTAGAAAACATTTATTTTGTGCAACTTCCTGACTTGAAATATTTGGTTAGAGATCTGCAGGTTGCTAAAAAGCAGAGAAAGTCTAAACTGTTAGTTTTTATGTATTCATGTAAGAAAACTTCACAGTTAACAGGAATGAACAAGGTAGAATCAGTGATGTCAAACTTAAATACTTGGTATCAAGGGGTAACTTCCCTGGATTTGAATCCGTGTAAAATGATGATATTGGGAAATAGATTTAATTTTCATTTTGCTAGACGTTTTAAGGTCTATCATGCTTGAACAATCAGCAAGCAGGTTAATGTGCAGGTGAAACACATATTTGACAGTTTTGAATCATGCTACAGTGTATGAAACAATCCTCAACCTACTCTGGAGAATTTTGAAAACACAGTTGCCAGTAAGCATTCAAGAGGCTAGTTTAATTCACTTAAGAAATGCAATGATCAGGCCACCTACTGGAACAACAAGCAAAGGAAGGTCAAAGGAATATTGTGAAAATGTCCACAGAATTTCCTGTGCAGGATCAATTGTGCTGGAGTGCAAGTATGGTCATTTCACCTGGATGTAGCAGATGTTCCACATCACAGACACTGCTGAAAAAGCACGCCATTATTTCTCATAGTCACAATTCATTTAATCAATCAGATTTCAGAGACTCAACAGAAACTATAGCAGACTATTCAAGGAATAACTTGCAAAAGTGGAATAGAACATCGGACTTTCTTCTAAATTAGTGGAGATAAAATCTTAGCACTTTGCTGTGAAGAGAAAAATGGAAAAAGGCTAGTACAGGATAAATTTGAGAATATCATCTCAGAGATGATGAAGTCTTTAGATTATACCTCTACTCAGGTAAGAAAAGTGAATGAAGAGCTGGAAGGAAAGAATAAAAGCAAGATGAACCACAAGCTCTGTACCATCGCTCAAATGAAAAGAATGCAGGGAGATCTGGAACAACTCACACATCAAATGTAATGATGGAGAAAACGGTAGACATTCAGAAACAAGTGGAGACACACTGCACCCACTAGGAGCTGTCAATCAATCAGGAGACGGCCCTTTCAGAAGTAAATGTCAGCATTGATGGTCCACTGAAAGAACTCAAACGGGACATACAGGAAACCAAATAATCACTGAAGCAGCAAGTGGAAGAGTCCACAGTCTTTTCCACAAAAACTACCAAATCAAAACGCTGGACAGTTATTAGAGAGCAGGTTATGAAGAAGGAAAGTATACAGGACCAAAAAAAGTCTAAAACTTTGATCAAATTTAAAGAAACCAGGGTATGAAACCAGAAGGTTCAAAATGAGTTGGAAGTACTTGAAGAACAAAACAGAAAATCTCAGAATATTTGAATCACTCAAAATAGTTGGAGGAATGACATCACAATCAGTGGCTAATCTGAAGCATGATTGGCTGCGGATTATCTGACAAAGCAAATGCTGCAACAGAGCTGGGAAAAATAGTGTCAGATTATATATAACGTTTTTAAGAGTTAGAATTTTGAAATAGTGACACATGGGGTTGGTTATTTTATTAAAGTGTTTTAAAAAAAAACACTTTTGACCATCTTTCTAGAATGGGGCTCAATCTAGTATACAGAGGAACCTCGATTATCCGGCGTTTGATTATCCGCATATTGGATTATCCTGCGAGATTGCAAGGTCCCGATACTTGGCTAAACTATGTTATCCAGCACGCGATTATCCGAAATGCAATTAACCGAACAAAATACTCCCCGCCCGTGTCCTATGAATAATCAAGATTCCTCTATATGTGTCAATTTGCAGGGACCCCCTGGAAGATTGCTTGTTCTATGTTGTTTACGACAAGAAACATGAGGATTGAAAGCCATTAGCTTGTTTTGGTTCAAAATAAGAATTGATGTCAGCTTAGTAAACTCAGAGACTAAACATTTTGTTAGTTTTGCATAGTCCTGTGTGTGGTCAGAAGCAAATATAGTTTCTCTCCTAATAATAAAAACAAAAGAGTACAGAGGGAAAGGACAGTCACCCTGGTCAAAAAATTATTTTGTGCAACTTCCTGACTGGAAATATGTGATTTAGATGAATAACCTTTCTGGATATGAATCAGTGTAAAGTGTTCAATCTATGTTCGAAAATAGATGGAAACTTTGCTTTGCTTGACATTTTAAGAATGTTGTTTTCCTATTTACATTGTAAATCTAGAAAACGTGGTTTCTTTTCTTTTATTTTTGTCCTTTGTATAAAAAACTTCTGTTGTTAAAGAAATTCTGCAGGCCCATTACGACCATGTTTCAAAAAAAAAATGACCACCACATTAACTTAAATGAGAGATCTATCAGGCCAGATTTCATCCTTGGATCCAACTTGTCCAGTAGTACAGTCAGCTGAGATCATATTAGAAAACAATAGAAATTACAGACAGCAAACAAAAAATGCTGTGAAATTGCAGGTGAGGCATTATCCTTGAAGCAAGATTAAGCTAACACTGAGTTTAGATGACTCTTCATCAGAGCCAGTGGAAGGGGCCGCATTTATACAATATTGAGGGGTTGGAGTACTAGGGGAGAAAGGGTGTTGATAATGCAGATTAAGTGATCGGAATGCGAGAATGGTGGAGTGGAGGTCATGACCAGCAGTGTCACATCAGGTCAGCTTGGTGATGTTGGTCACATCTCGCCAGGCCAGTATAGTCGATGGAAACTTGCTCAGATTGTGTGGAGGCTGGGGGAGCGGGGAGCAGGGGTGTGGTGAAGATTGCTGTTGGGTCTGGTGAGGAGATGAGGGTGTCAGATCTGGGTAGGGATGGACCCAGGGTGGAGAGGGGTTGGGTGTTAGCTCCAGCAAAGATAGGTCAGAATGGAGGAGAGGTGGTGGTTCTGGGTCCAGTGAGGTGTTGACAGGGAGACGGCAGTGGGGCTGGAAGGGTTGGGTCAGGAGGGGCAGGTTTCAGAAGGGAGAAAAAACTGATGTCTCAGGGGTTGGGGACCTCCGTATGACTCTGTTTCATTCAGAGTGACAGTCACTCAGGAGTGAGAGAAAGTTTTTAAGGCTTTAATATTTCCTGAATCCCTATTAAATTGAAGTCAGTCAGAACCCTCCAACTTTCAGAGAGTTCCTGATGCAAGTGACTTGTCCATTAGTATTGTAAAATTCCCTGGCAATTCCCTCAAAATCAAATCGTGTCAGTTATTCCATATGCTCCTGATATAAAACTCCAGTCTCTGCTATGCCAGTGACTATTTGAGCCATTATCTCTAGGTGAGAGTGTGGTGCTGGAAAAGCACAGCAGGTAAGGCAGCATTCGAGAAGCAGGAAATTAACGTTTCGGGCATAAGCCTTAAAAACTTTCTCTCACTCCTGAGTGACTGTTACTCTGAATGAAACAGAGTCATACGGAGGTCCCCAACCCCTGAGACATCAGTTTTTTCTCCCTTCAGACAATCAATTCTTCAATGTATAATTTCAGTTACATCACACTGCAAATTTTTGCTATAAATTCTGTGTTACGATCGAGCCCTCCACAATCACCTGATGAAGGAGCGTTGCTCCGAAAGCTAGTGTGCTTCCAATTAAACCTGTTGGACTATAACCTGGTGTTGTGTGATTTTTAACTCCATTATCTCTAGTTACCAATCTGCAGCTGATCTTTATTATTTAAGGCATTGCTGGCTCAGAATCTAAAGTCTGATCGCCTATGAATGACCTGAAATGTTTATTCTTGAAAGTGATGACAAGTGACCTCTGATCGTATGGTTATTAGCTTCACAACAGGCCCAGTTATTAAAATATCACATAAATGCACCATATCACAACTGAACAAAAACAAATGAGATATCATGCAAAAATGCCAACTCATGGATTTTAAGAAATAACTCATGGTTAATGCACTATTGAACATGAACATCTTACCGACATGATGTGCATTTGAGATTCCTGCTGGGGTCTGTCAAATTATGTAGTACTAACCCAGCCTTAAAATAGCAATCAAAACTAGTGGCTAATGGGGAGAAAGGTAGTTTGCTAAAGGTAAAGAACTATAGATCAACAATTCAGAGATTCAAAGCTCTTAATCAGCCCTAGGGAACGTGCTGAAGCAACTTGCATGTAAAGAGAGTTCGAAATAACACCTAGAGGAACAGTAGCAAGTTAAAAGCAAATTGAATTAACGAAAGGTACTAAATAGAACTAATAAATTGCAGCTGGATTTTACACACCCTGACGAGCAGCTTTGAAGGCAAGGGGCATGTAAAATCCAGCCAGGGGCCTCTCCTCCACCTAATGCTCTCCCCACTACCCATCTGAGATTTTTATGGGGGAGTGGGGAGGCTCACTCTTGGGCCAAGGAAAGCACTTAATAGGCCATTTAAAATTTATAGTGACTTAAGTGCCTCATCCTGGCCATGCCAGTAATTCCCAGCATTAAATTGCTGTGCTGACAGGGATGTGGACAAATTCCCCAAGTCGTTTCCATCTGGGGGCAGGGATTGACGCGTCTCATAAAATCCAGTCTATGCTACAGATTAGACACAAGAGATATCACAAATAGTTGACAACCTTCATTCTAAATTATATATCATATTGTAGATGTTATAATACAAAGTAATTCTTTCCATGTATACTGTGTCTCGTCTAGTTTTTTTTTCTAGAAATAGTCTTTCTAAAAGTTAAATTGGCTTGATGCATTGTTTTGACTGGCTTAGCCTTATTAAATACCACAGAATAGTTGCCATTGCTTTGTGTGTTTAAGTAATTGTCAGCTAAATTTAAAAGGATCTATTCATCATCTCAACCAACTGGACAATTCACATTGTTTGTATTTGAATTCTCCCTAAAGTGGTTTTCTGTCCACGGACAGGAATTGTCCCTACAACATTAATTTTGGATTTTTTAAACTACTTATTTATTGTGATGGAATTAAAGTAATTTCTACAAATCTAAAGTTAAACTGGTTTCATTTTTGCCACAGAATCTTCAGAAAATCTTCACAGAAATGCAAGCACATTATGTGTTCTTGCCCTTAACCACATCTTCGTTACTCTAGCTGAAAGTTTAAGTGAATTTCTCTAACATGGCTTCCCATTTGTAAACCCAACTAAAGCGATATAATTAAGTCACATTTCCAAATGTTTCCTATTTTGTCCTGCACAATTGATTCCAGAATTTAATTACTTGGATTCCTTCCAATTCTCTTTTCTAAATCGTGTGACTGTGCCAGGTTTTGCTAAACACAAATGCATGGATGACACAGACCAATATTAGTACAGTTCATCCAGTGAATTGTAGCAAGTAAGGAATACAAATTGGCCCAAAGCCTGCTGACTGATTTGCAAAGGTCCATCTTTAGTTTTTTGAAAATGGAGTCTCCCATTTAACCCTCTTTGAGTTTCATGAAGTTGCTGGGAATTAATACACTTAAAAATGTGATATTAATGATGATCAATAATTATCCCGCTACCCTCGCTTGTTTCTTTCTTTATCTATTCCATCACAACTACAGCATCCCCTGCCAAGAAAAGTCTTGATGTTCACGCACGGCTATTTCAGAAGTCTCCACCCCAGGAGCCCTCCCACTCCCCCTTTGCAATATCATCCAAAAGAAAGGCATCAGGTCACAATCTCTGAAGACCGATAACTTTTGAAAATAGATACAAGTTTCTCAGCGAGCAATTTAAAGAAAAGACTTTTACTCTAACATATTAAAATCAGCCTAGACTAAGCATTTAGTAGGCAAATAACTAAGGAAAAAAAGTGTTCCCTCATAAGTTCTTAACACAGCCTAAAATGCCACACCACATTTATACACGACTCTGCTAATGTTGTGGTTGTTCTGAATTAGCCGACTGGAGGGTATAGGTAGTTCTGGAGTTCACTCATCTTTAGTTATGTCTGGTGTCTCTGGACATGCACTCATGCAATCTTCAATGAATCATGTTGAGTTCATAGTAATGTGTTGGGCCAGAAGTTTATACATTTTAGTCTCCAGCATCTGCAGTCCTCACTTTCTCCTAGAAGATTTTAACCTACTGCGAATCATCTTGTAAGGATGCCTTCCTTGAAGAAGCTCTCTTCCTCCCTTAAATTCCTGAAGAAGGGCTCATGCCCGAAACGTCAATTCTCCTGCTCCTTGGATGCTGCCTGACCTGCTGCGCTTTTCTAGCAACACATTTTCAGCTCTGATCTCCAGCATCTGCAGTCCTCACTTTCTCCTAAACGAATAGGATTACCTCAACAAAGCTTGTGGACAGGGACCACTGAACCACCTTTTCAGCCTTTCCCTCCGTCCCATAGCACTCAGGTTTCTTTTCCTATCTTTCTGGGTATGAGTACAGGGGGGGTTTATAAAAGGAGTTAGTGTTATATGTTGATGATTCATAGTGTTTACCTGTGGCTAGAATCTATCTATTGGCAATAAATATTAATTCGTATTGAGTGAGTTTCTGTCAACATGGGTATTTATAAGCCAGATAAATTGGGGAATTCTGCACATGTTCTAAAATCCTTAACTTTTGTGATGACTCCAGGAAAAGCAGGGCTTGATTTCTAACAGAAGTGTAACAAGGGTGACACTTGAAAGACAAATCATCAGGAGGAAATAATACTTTTTCACCTCAGAGTATTTTAAAAGGATTTCAAATATCCATTGAGGCTATAGTTTGGTAGCTAAAAGTCCAGAATACATGAAACAGATTATGAAAAAGGACAAATACCTACTATGAGATGAAGACTGATTAAAACCAATAATATCAATATTTAACATCCACTATATCACCTGACCCAGATAACAAAGTCAGTGGTAATAGTGATAGCTGCCTTTGCAAACATACTGTTCAACTTTATTATTTATCAGGAGGCCAAGAATGCCACTTTTTGAGTCAGCTCTTGTAGGACTACATTTATGTACTATAGAGTACAGAATTTGAGATATAAATGTATAAAATATCTGAACAATGAATTTTTCTTCAGTTTTAAATCAAGAAGAGAGCAATTGGAGGAAATACAAATGAATCCCAATATGTTTTCTTACAAGCAGAGTTTTGTGAATGTAGTAGCTGGAAAAATGAATAGAACATGCAGTTTTCATTAACAATGACATTTTCATGTATGGTTCAAGTTATAAGGTCCACACAATCAAAACGACAGAAATATTCTAATCCAACTCTGTCCATTTTACAGACAATGTGTTCACACCAGGGAGTCCATTGTGCAAAGAACATTGCTGTCTATGGGGAAAACGAACACCTATGCCAAGAAAGAGCAACAATGGTGCTCCCTGCTGCTACCATTTAAACGAACGACCCTAATGCTTGGTTTATTTCTTCAAAATCTTTACTCACCGACAGTCAGTCAGCTAGTTTACAATGAAGTTTGCAAGTTAGATCAGGAAGGCTAATGTTAACCTAAGGAAAGGATTAGCAAATTTAAGCATTGTTACAATAAACCAATCATAAAGGAAATGTTTGGGAAAGTAAATACCATGTAAAATACAGTCACTTGTGCAAACAAAATAATAAAAACATCAAGAATGGATAGTGATGCAGATCTGCCTGCCACTAACAGTTAAAATCATGTGAACAGCCATTAGCTACATTTGAAAAACGTGCGGTCAAGTAACATCTCAGTCCTGCTTTGACAAGGGGCCTTACTGGGATTGGGGACTTGGACATAAACTGGCAACATGCTTGAGTGGACAGACAGATGGGTTGGGTGGAAGGTCAACACATTTAGAAAAGTGGCACAGTTTATTCATATAGTCAGCTCATTACAATTATTTCACTTGGGAGCTGGCCAAAATGCGCATTATAGAGAAATACACAACATCTCGGGAGAAACAGCACGGGACCATCAAGGGGCTGAGAAAAAGTGCTCTAATAATGATGTTTGAAAACACTTCAAGTCTGTTACTGAAGCTGAGGAGTCATTTCTGCAATAAACTGATGTTATATCCTAGTCTCTTGCGAATTTGTACAGTCAAGCTGCTATTTCCTCTTCAGTTTGGTTTATAGGCTTATAAAAAGGAGCACATGTAATACTGAACACTAGTCTCTAGCAGGCAACACAGTAAAGTCCGCTATTGAAGAAGCATTGAGAATGCAAGTAAACATTTCTGGTAATTCCCAGGTGTTTGTGAATATGTGGAGATTGCTGGAAAAATCAACCATTGAGGAGTCAAAAATGGCCACCATTTTCCTGAAATGAAGTCATTGCATCTTCATAGTCAGATTGGATCTTCTGCAGGGCATAACACCTGGTGGTATGTTTTAAAATATGCTCAAAGGGTTTATTTAAGTACTGAGACTGAAGATACACGGCATCATCTTTTTCAACACATTTAGAGATCTGGGCAACTTGACAACAAGATCTTAATGGACCAGCTAGTGGGAGTATTTGCAGACGCAGAGTCAGAGAGTCATAGAGATGTACAGCACGGAAACAAATCCTTCGGTCCAACTTGTCCATGCTGACCAGATATCCCAACCTAATCTAGTCCCACCTGCCATCGCCTGGCCCATATACCTCCAAACCCTTCCTGTTCATATACCCATCCAGATCCCTTTTAAATGTTGCAATTGTACTAGCCTCCATCACTTCCTCTGGCAGCTCATTCCATACATGTACCACCCTCTGCATGAAAAAGTTGTCCATCAGGTCTTTTTTTATATCTTTCCCCTCTAACCCTAAACCTATGCCCACTAGTTCCTGACTTCCCCACCCCAGGAAAAAGACTTTGTTAATTAATTCTATCCTTGCCCCTTATGATTTTATAAACCTTTATAAGGTCACCCCTCAGCCTCCAACGCTCAAGGGAAAACAGCCCTAGCCTATTCAGCCTCTCCCTATCGCACAAATCCTCCAACCCTGGCAACATCCTTGTAAATCTTTTCTGAACCCTTTAAGGTTTCACAACATCTTTCCACTAGGAAGGAGACCAGAATTGCACGCAATATTCCAACAGTGGCCTAACCAAATTCCTGTACAGCAGCAACATGACCTCCCAATCCCTGTACTCAATACTCTGACCAATAAAAGAAAGCATACCAAACGCCTTCTTCACGATCCTATCTACCTGGGACTCCACTTTCAAGGAGCTATGAACCTGCATTCCAAGGTCTCTTTTTGGTCAGCAACATTCCCAAGGACCTTGCCATTAAGTGTATTAGCCCTGCTAAGATTTGCTTTCCCAAAATGCAGCAGCTCGTATTTATCTAAACTAAACTCCATCTGCCACTTCTCATCCCATTGGCCCATCTGATCAAGACCCCATTGTAATGAGGTAACCTTCTTCGCTGTCCACTACACCTCTAATTTTGGTGTCATCTGCAAACTTACTAACTATACCTCTCATGCTCACATCCAAATCCATTTATATAAATGATGAAAAGTAGTGGACCCAGCACCGATCCTTGTGGCACTCCACTGGTCACAATCCTCCAGTCTCAAAAAAACCCTCCACCACCACCACTCTCTGTCTTCTACCTTTGAGCACTTCTGTATCCAAATGGTTAGTTCTCCCTGTATTCCATGAGATCTAACCTTGCTAACCAATCTCCCATGGGGAACCTTGTCGAATGCCTGACTGAAGTCCACATAGATTATATCTACCGCTCTGCCCTCATCAATCCTTTTTGTTACTTCTTCAAAAAACTCAATCAAGTTTGTGAGACATGATTTCCCACGCACAAAGCCATGTTGACCATCCCTAATCAGTCCTTCCCTTTCCAAATACATGCACATCCTGTCCCTCAGGATTCCCTCCAACAACTTGCCAACTACCAACGTCATGGCTCACCGGTCTATAGTTCCTTGGCTTGTCCTTATCACCTTTCTTAAGCACTGGCACTACATTCGCCAACCTCCAGTCTTCCAGGATCTCACCTGTGACTGTCAATGATAAAAATATCTCAGCGAGTGGCCCAGAAATCACTTCCTTAGCTTCCCACAGAGTTCTAGGGTACACTTGATCAGGTCCTGGGGATTTATTCACTTGTGAGCACTTCAAGACATCCAGCACTTCCTCCTCTAATATGGACAACCTCTCCACATTACAACATGAAGACCAGCATCCCATTACCAAGTCACCCTGTATTTACATGTGCATAGTACATGACACTGATCCAGAGCCAGCTCCTAGTTGGAGCAGAATCCATGACACTCCTGTTTATCTCTGTCAGCCAGGATTCCCTGATTGGACAAGGTTAACAGCCTTAATCAGGGAATTCATATGCTATGAGATTGACCTGGCTGACCTCATTCAAAACAATACAGCGAGGTTCCCACCTGCTTCAAAAAGGTCAATTTCATCCCGGATCCAAATAACAATCAGGCAACTGGCCTGAATAACTGCTGCCCAGTGGCTCTGACATCCATCATTTGAGGTTCTCCAAGAGATTAGTAATGGCATCAACTCCAGCCTCCTAGATTACCTCAATTTGCTATAATTCACCTCCCATCACAACAGGTCTACAGCAGACACCATCTCCCTGGCTCCATGCTCATTCCTGGAACATCTGGATAACAAGGACACCTACGTCAGGCTCATATTTATTGACTTTAGCTCCACTTTCAACATCATAATTTCAACAAAATTCATCTCCAAACTCTGAAACCCAGGATTCTGCTCTCCCTTCTGCAACTGGATCCTTGACTTATAGAGTCATACAGTACAGAAACAGACCCTTCGGTCCAACCAGTCCATGTTGACCATAATACCAAAATAAACTATATCGCTCAAAACATTTCTTATTCATGTATTTATCCAAATGTCTTTTAAGTGCTGTAACTGTCTCGTCATCTACCACTTCCTCTGGAAGTTCATTCAAAGCACTCACATTTTAAAAACTTTGCCTCTCGTGTCCTTTTTAAATCTTTCTCCTCTCACTTTAAAAATACACCCCTACCATAGGGAAAAGATATTTGCCATTCACCTTATCATTACCCGTCATGATTTTATAAACCGCTATACGGTCACCCCTCAACCTCCAATGCTCCAGTGAAAAAAATCCCAGCCTCTCTCTCAATAACTCAAACCTTCTATTCCCAGCAGCATCCTGGTAAATCTTTTCTGAATTCCTGACCTGCAGATTGCAATCAGTGAGGATAGGCAACAACACCTCCTCCACAATAATCCTCAAAACCGGTGCCCCATAAAGGCAAAATACAAAACCCCTTATTATGCTCCTTATACACTCGCAATTATGTGGCCAAATTCAGTTCTAACTCCATCTACAAATTTGCTGACGACAGCACCGCAGAAGGTCAGATCCTAAACAATGAGACAGATTACAGGCAAGAGATAAAGAGCTTATTAACATGGTGCAATCTTTCCCTCAATGTCAGCACAATGCAGGTTCTGGTCATCGACTTCAGGAACCGGAATGGAGGACATGCCCCTGTCTGTATCAAAAGTGCTGAGGTGAAGATGGTCATAAATATCAACAACGATCTATCCTGATCCATCCATATCAAGAAAGTACACCAATGCCTCTCCTTTCTCAGTAGGCTAAGGAAACTCAGTATGTCCATAGTGACTCCTCTCAATTTTTCTAGATGCACCATAGAAGGTATATCTGGATGCATCACAGCTTGGTACGGCAACTGCTCTGCTGAAGACCACAAGAAATTGCAGAGACTTATAAATATAACCCAGTCCATCATGAAAAGTAGCCTTCCTTCTATTGACTTCATCTGCACTTCCCACTGCCTCAGGAAAGCAGCCAACATAATCAAAGACCCTTCCCACCCTGGTTATACCTGCTTCCACCCTCTTCCATCAGGTAGAAGATACAAAATTTTGAAAATACGTTCCAACCGATTTCAGAGCAGCTTCTTCCCTGCTGTTAACAGACATTTGAACAGACCTCTCATGTATTAAAGTTGATCTTTCTCTGTAGCTGTAACTCTATTCTGCATTCTGTTCTATTACTTTGATGTAACTACATAAGGTATGATTTGTCTGGTTAGCCTGCAACATAATACTTTTCATTGTATCTCAGTACACATGACCTGAATAAATCAAGTCAAATCAAAAACCAATCCCAGAGCTCAGATGAGATAATGGACCAATTTCTTAGAATTAAAGAAATGTTGGCACAGAAGGCTGTCTCTTTAACCCCATTACTCCCACCAAAGATCCTTACATATGTCTTTTTTTTCCAAAAATTTAATCCACTTCCTTCAAAATATTTTTTGTCTCTCTCTCAATAACTACATACCCATCTTCTTAGATACCAAAACTGCTCATGTCAATATGTAACAAGATCTGTATAACATTCGGGCTTGACCTGACAAGTGGCAACATTCATTTGAGACAATGACCACCTCCAATAAGAGAGAATCTAATCATTTCCCCTTGATAGTTAAATGGTAGTACCATGACTCAAATCCAAACCATCTACATTCTGAATATTAATGTTGATGTGGAACTTAACTGGATCAGCCATACAAATACTGTGGCTACAAGACCAGATCAGAAGGAATTTGGCTGAGAGTAATTCACCTCATGACTCCCCAAAGCCTGTCTAACATCTGCAATGCACATGTCAAGAGTGTGGTAGAATACTTTCTGCTTGCCTGGATGAATGCAGCTCTAAAATGGCTGCAACATTTCCAATCCAAGGTCCCAATTTGCCCATACAGACATAAATGGTTTTAGGATGCATAAGTTAGTTAGCTGGCCCCGAACAAGTACATTTTGTGGATCTGGAGTGTTTTAAACATGCCACATAGCCTTTCTAACCCTTCTGATCTGGCAATGAATACAAAAGTACCCAATTATCTATCAGTTAAATCATGAAGTTGATGTTAAGTGGTAACAAGAAGCATAATGGTGGTGGCATACTGTTCTTCATAAAGATACCATCAGGTCGAGTCATTATTTTTGTTTGAAGGGTCTCAGACTGAAAGCAAACAAATGGAATAGGCGGGTTAACAACTAAGGACAATCTAATTCTTCAATTTGATTTTATTCTATGGTAAGAAAAAGGCTTTTGAACATGAGTCACCATGAAAAACCGGTAAAATTATGACCCATTCAATATAATTAATATAGGTAAAGCTGAGATGGATGATTTCACAAGGCCTACTGCTTTTAGCTTTGAGAACAATAATATTTATCAGAGCTCAGTAAACACCTTCTGAAGCATTGGCAGATTTGCACTTACAGAAAAAAATAATGGTAAAATCTTCAATACAGTAATGTGCAGGAAGGCAGCAGTTAACACAGTTAAAATATATTGCACCACTCAATAAATGCTTTCAGAGTCAAAGTGAACACGGGCTAAAAGCATTTATTTGCTCATTGATTTTCCCCATGTTCAACCTTGTCAGGATCTCACTGCTTCCAAGTTAAATCTCCTTTGATTTAACAGACAGAAACCCTGCAAATTTATCAAACAAGTGTTCCTTCAGTTATTTAAAAATTCTTATTGTAAAAAGACAAAATTTGTTTCTTAAAATGCCAATTTAAAGTCAAACCTACCCTCAATCTCAATTTATTCCATTTAAGATGTTCGTCAAGACTATATAAAAAAAATTGACTTGTGTGAAATTTGTTTTATTTGAAGGAAAAATATTCTTGGTAACAATCACCATTAGTATCAGAAAAAGGTCAGATATTGCATTCTTGAAGACAGGATATTATCCTAATCTCAAAAAAGAACTCCTCACTGCCTCAGTGTGACTTTTCTATTTCCAATTCTAGCTATCCTTTGACATCTTTGAATGGGATTACTGGTTTAGCACCAAGTTGAGGTAGAGTTATTTTGACTGTGAAAGAATGAAATGGAGTCTGCCCAGTATCCATTTCACATTTCCTTTCTCTTACATGGTGCTGAAGGTAATGTTAATCCCATCATTCCACTTTAGATATAGATACAGCACCAGAAGTGAGGCATTAGTGTCCAACCCACACAACATTTATTCCCAGCAGTAATGGGGTCAGCTAATTTGGATGGCTGGCTTGTAATGCATAGCAACGCCAACAGCGTGGGTTCAATTCCCAAATCGGACGCCACGAAGGACCTCCTGGTTATCCTCTCCCCTTGCCTGAAGCGTGCTGACTCTCAAGTTAAAGCCCCACCAGTTGTCTCTCCCCCTCTGGGACTATGGTGATTTTACCTGTACACTTTTAATAATCAGACAATTCCAAATTAGTTAAAGATACTTTGCAGTATGTTGTAAATCAAAGATAGTTAAGACTATCAAAACAAATGATCAGACAGCTCAGAACACATTTGCACAATTTATTTATACAAGGCCCTTATAGTCCAGCATTACAGGAAATGCCATAACCATAAGTCTCCCATGTATATTAAACTTTCCAGATGAACTAGGTCATAGGTGGTGTTTTGTTATAGTTTGGCATTGTATAATTAGCTTTTAAGCAGTAAATTGTGCATGAAATTACAGTAAGAAATCAATTACAAAGAAGCCTTTTTTATTGGATTATTTGAAAGATTGGGATTTTAAAGAATATAGATTCCAGATACAATGATGGAGTGGGTTTCACATCTTGAAATGATAGGTTAGGGTAGAAAGCAGACTGGTTCCAGCAACTGAGGAATCTAGATTGAGAGCCAAGTAGAATAAACTTGCGTAAGAGATCTAGAAGAGTGAGCAAGAGAAATTTCTTCACAAATTGTGAGGCTGTGAAATTCATTTCTAAGATTGGTGACTGATCTGGAAATGATGTTAACATTGACAATTAGATTGGATAGTGTAATGTAATGATTGGAACCAGGTGGATCTCCCGACCATTGTTGTGGAAGAATCACTCAATGTTCTATAAAAAAATTACCAAGAGACGCAGAAAATCCTTCACAAAATTAAACTTCAATCTTGCAAAATCAAAGCTGTGGCAGCCAGCAAAATGTTTTTGCAGACTGCCAAGATTGTTTTTGTTCATCTGCAGTTTATACAATTGTTGGTCCCGCGCTTATCGGATAATATTAGCATAGCCAATCAAGCCAGCTTGCTTTGTCTTTCTAAACTAATCATTGTCTGCCACACTGGTTCCCTATATTACACCTAACCTATCACATTACAGCACCATTGTCTTCAGCATTCTCTCATCTACCAATGATTTAATTAACCTATCACTATGCACTACCATTATCTGTTACTGGAGCCCTGTAATATGATCCCCAGGCATGCTTACAACACTAAGTTAACAACATAACTGCCAGAGTAATTTCCATACCATGAGATCCTTTATTAGGGATATTAACCTGGGCCAGAGAGCTCTGGTTAACAGATATAAACAGGGGATTCAGAGAATCCCCTCACTTCAGGGACTGGCTCTGAGCTAGCTGGTGACAGCCAATATACTGTGCACATGTAAATCAAAGGTGACTTAGTGGCAGGATACCAGCCTCTGTGCAGTTATTTCAGAGGGGAAAATGAAGAAAAAGATGGAGGAAGACAGAAACAAGAGAGTGACAAATGTGATCTGGATGCTATACTTGTGGAACATAAATGTCAATATGAATTTCCAGGGATGAATGACCTGTGCCGCAGTTCGAGCTTCTAGGCACAAAGATTCCCATTCTGTGGAATTACTTCTTTAAAACTGCAATATTCCAGCTATGTTGAAGGATTACTTGGGACTGGGAAAAAAATGTGAAACAATCAGTTTGAAGTTTGGATATGTAACAATAAAAACATTAGCTCAGTGACTGTAGCATGTTACACTGTTGCGTAAATGTGGAGGCATGATGGTCAAAATTGTCTCAGAGTGAACATTCTGATGGACACAGTCATTTCTGCAGCCCAGAATGGGAGTTGTGCATCAGGAACATGAGGAATTCTTGAAGCAACTGACTCTGTGGAAATTGTCTGGGAAATTTAAAATTCCAATGGCCAATTCTCCTGAACCTGGGAACCTCCAAGAATTCTTTAAAACTTGAGGGAATTTGGAGGGACTCTTCTCCACTTAAGGTTAACAGTAATGATTAAGATTAATAGGAACTGATGGCCTAGTGGTATTATCACTAAATTATTAATTCAGACAGCCAGATGATGTTCTAGGGACATGGCAGATGGTGAATTTAAATTTGAATTCAATGAAAATCTGGAAATTAAATGTATAATGATGGCCATGGAAAAACCCATCTGATTCACAAATGTCCTTTACATCACCACTAGCCCCTATCTCCTGATCTGTTCCAGCACCGAGCTCACCCTATCCCAAACTGACCATCCCACCCCTGTAACACCTGAACACCCTTAGACCCGCCACCACTTATCAAACCTTACTCCTAATTAGGCCTTGAATGGACTCGCATCATCACCGGCCTCACAGACTCCCCCTCCAGAACTGAACATTACTTAGCCTGCAAGTTTGGCAGATCCTGGACAAGACAACCCTTCCCACCTAAGGGCCTTCGACTCCTCCTTCACCTCACCCCAGATCCAACCTCTAATGAATAGTCACCACGTTTCCCGCCCCAACTCCAAGATCCGAACCCAATCTCTCTGCTGTCTTATATCCTCCCATCCTAAGCAATCATTCACATACTGGGCAAGCCACCCAGCTGGCATCTCACTGACCAGATATGCTGCCAACTTTACCCACCTAGAATCCTACCCACCTGGCACACTAACTCCCTCAGCCACCTGGCACACTAGCCCCAGCCCCTCACCAATCTGACAACTCATTTTGAACCAGCTGGCAGTTTAACCCCACATTTATATTGCGTACTTACCTTTTCACTGGAGCTGTCAAAGTGCCTCGCTGTTCTGTCAGATACTAAAATCGCTGAACACAGCATAGAAACATAGACACAGGAACATAGAAAATAGGAATAGGAGGCGGCCATTCAGCCCTTCAAATCTCTCTGCCATTGGCTGATCATCCTACTCAGTACCCTGTTCTTGCTTTTGGCCCATTACATTTGATCTGTTTAGTACCAATAACTGTATCCATCTTCTTCATGAATACCTTTAAAGTTTTGGCATCATTGCTTTCCATTGTAGCGAATTCCATAAGCTCGCCACTCTCCAAGTTAAGAAATTTCTCCTCATCTCAGTCCTAAATGGCCTAGACTATGATCCCTAGTTCAGGATTCCTGGTCATCAGGAACATCTTTCCTACACTGGTCACGAGCTGCCACTCAGAAAATTATCCATTTATTCCAACTCTTGGTTTCCTGTCTGCCAAACACTTCTGTATCTGCACACTAACCTAATCCCATACCCATTAACTTTACATGTTAATTTCTTATATGGGGCCTTATCAAATACCTACTGAAAAACCAAGTAAACTACATCGACTGGCTCTGAGTTGATAAAACATGGAGCTGGAAAAAGCACAGCAGGTCAAGCAGCATCAGAAGAGTAGGAGAGTCAACGTTTCAGGCAGGACCTTTCCTGATGAAGGGTCCTGATGACACCCCTATTCCTCTGATGCTGCCTGACCTGCTGTGCTTTATCCAGCTCCATATTTTATCGACTCTGACTTTCCAGTATCAACAGTCCTCACTATCTCCAAGTTACATCTACGGGCTCCACCTTGTCAATTCTACTAGTTATTTCCTCGAGAAATTCCAACAGATTTATCAAGCATGATTTCTCTTCCATAAATCGACAATGACTCTGTCCAATCCTGTCACTGTTTTCAAAGTGCTCTGGTATTAAATCTTCTATAAGGAGCTCAGCATTTTCCCTACCTCTGAGGTCAGGTGAACCGATCTATAATTCCTGGTTTTCTCTGTTTTAATTTCGAGGTTACATTAGCTACCCTCAATCCATAGAAGCTGCTCCAGAGTCATAGAATCTTGATGAGTGGACCGCTATTTCTAGGGCCACTTCCTTATGTACTCTGTGATGTGGAGATTTGTTAGCTTTTAATCCCAAATTCCTCAAGATAATTTTCCTACTAATATAGGTAGACAACCCTTTATCTGAAATCCCAAAATCCGAAAAGCTCCAAAATCCGAAGGTTTTTTTGTGAATTTTTTTTCTCATTAACAAGGTTGTTTGGCGTAAAAAGCAGTTAACCCAAGTCCACACCCACTTGATGCGTGTCACTCAGATGCGATGTGTGGGGGCTTGACCCAGCACTGGCAGGCCTCAATTTTGTTTCAGAGCCAGTTTTACTCACAATAAGTCTATTCTTCTGAAAGATTTTTTAAAATTTCATCATCAAACTGCCACTTATTCTGAAATTCAAAAAATTCTGAATTCCCAAAAAACCAGCTGGACCTGAGCATTTCCCCAAATTAGCTTTCCCAGTTTTTCCCCTCTTAACCAATCCCTTTGTCCTCCTTTGCTGAAATCTAAACTGCTCCCAATCCTCTGGTCAGCTGCTCTTTTTGGCCAATCTATGTGCCATTTACTTGGATCGAAAACTATCCCTAATTCCACTTGTTAGCAGTGATCAGACCATTTCTCCCATTTTATTTTTATGCCAGACAGGAATGAATACTTGTTGCAGTTCCTCCTTACACTCTTTAAATGTTTGCCATTGCCTATTCATCTTCATTCCTTTAAGTAACCCCTGTGCCTTATACCATCGCTGTTTCCTCTATTTAGATTCAGGACCCTAATCCCGACCACTACATCACTTTCCATCTTAATGAAGAATTCTATCATATTATGGTCACTCTTCCCTGAGGGGCCCCACACAGTTAGGTTGTCAATTATTCCTTCATTACAGAATACCCAGTCAAGGATGGCCTATCCTCTAATTGGTCCCTCAACATATTGATCCAAATAAAATATCTCTTGCAAACTTCAGGAATTCCTGATCTGCCTTATTGTTACTGATATGACTTGCCCAACCGTACGCAGACTAAAGGCACCCATAGCTGTATCGTTAACTTCTTGTTTAAAGCCTTCCCCAGCATTACTGTAGCAGTTTGGGGGTCTGTTTAAACCTCCATGATCATTTTCTGCCCCTTCTAAGCTTTACCCCTTTATCGGAGCTAATATACCTTCCCCATTATAGTGTTAATAATTGACAGCAAACTGACTGCCACAACAGGAAGCGGGTTTTTCACACACATTCTCTCCACTGCTGGACTCAAGGACACATGGAAATGTTCACGAAAGGAGGCATCTATCCAGGAAGCTCCAGCACAGAATATACCTAAAGATGTGGGTAATTGTTTAATCCAATTATCTGGAACAAACAAAAGCTTGAACTGCCAAATATGAGCTCAAAGAAAACTGCACAAACAATATATTGAAGATCAATCAATTTTCATTTCTGAAATCCATCGAGGGGATGCTTGTTCTCAGTTTTCTTTTAGCTGAAGGTGCAATTTATATTTGCACTAAATGTTTGTTGAATGTTATGTTAGGAATTTCCCTTCAGATTTCCCTTCATGGCAGGTAGCTAGGTAAATGTTGCAGAGCTAATTTCAGTTATAATGTTGGATAGCTCGATGCTGTGGTCTCCCTGGTAACATGTTGCAGAGTCCAACACACAGGCCTTGAATTTTCTGCTTGGCTGATCAACAGAAAACCCTGAAAATATTATTTTCTCAATCAAAACATGCTGGAATCCAGCCATTCTAATTAGGACGTATCCAAAAACAAAAGAGATGTTTCTTTGCCTGATTTTCTAATGTGATCAGGAATAAGCCAAAACCAAACCAATGGGGTTACAATGGAAGAGAAAATATTGTCTTCTGATAAGGCAGAGGAGCAGCTTCTTAGTCTCTAGCATATCAATAGCCTCCAACCCTTCCCATCTCACAAGTGACCAACACACAGGATAATGCAGTAAGGTGAAGGTTTTGCATTTCTTATATGAGGTAGTGCAGTTCCTTCTTGATGAAACTAAAGGAAAGAGGAACCAGCTTAACCCCTTCCAACTATATAGCCCCCATCTGTGTTATGGACCAGAACAAACCCCCTCAGAACATATCAAGGTTATAGCTTAGACACTAACTTTTATCTTATTCAAGGCTAATGTAAGGCGCTGTCTTCCAGATGTGATTTGACTGGTCAAACTACTAGGCTTTAAGCAAAACACATTTTATTCTTACATCCCAGTTAAAATACAAACAAAAATAAGAATTGGCATAACTTTAACTCTATCAGAATACTTAACAAAATAATATATTATTTAACTACTACTCATCAATTGTTCCAATATAACAGCATCCCATAAACACACCTTTGGCAAAGGTAAATTTAGCAAAACAGATTTCTCTCACTTGCTGCCTCCTCCAGACCAAGATAAGGAACACTAACAGAATGAATTGAGCAACAAAGAGAGAATGCTCTCTTATCTTTAGAGAGATCTAGCAGCCTCAACTCCAAAAACACCAACTTCAACACCTGAAAGCAAAAATAAAACACTGAGTCTATGGGAGCATGACCTCACCCACTGATTTTGTCTAGATTTTTAAAAAAAAAACGTGTTTTACTCTGCTTTTCATGGAGCAGACATCTTGTCACCAGACCGACATGACCAGTCTTCGAGGGGACCAGGACAGAACAACTCCCTCTTAAAGGCACATATTGTCAATCTGTAACGTACAGACATACAGGGTGCAATAAATTTGTTTTCATACATGTGAATAGAGTGGTGGAAGATTGAGCAAGAATTTCAATGATCTGATCAGGTCATGATTTGGAGATGCCAGTGTTGGACTGGGGTGTCCAAAGTTAAAAATCACAACACCAGGTTATAGGCCAACAGGTTTAATTGGAAGCACTAGTTTTCGGAGCACTGCTCTTTCGTCAGGTGATTGTCCACAACCTAGTCTATTTAGTGATTTTTCACATGATAAGCTGCAAAAGATACAAACAGTAGCCCTTCAGGAGCATATAATACTAATTTCTCCCTTATTTCTCAGTTTGAAAAGTAAGAAAATCTATGGGAGCATGCAAAATTGGAATTATGTCCCATCGAATGATACTTTGCTGCTACCGGTGTTTGGGGAAGGATGAGGACATTGCCTGCTTCAGATAATGAAATGAGGAGAGGATGGGGTAGGGGGCGGGAGGAGGAAATGTCCAAGATTTGGGTTCAGATATGAACCCACCCACATGGCTTAATTCTCAATGCTTCCAGACAGAGGTCATTGCAGTGCCAGCAAAAGTAACCAGTTAAACTCTTAGAGTAATACAGCACGAAAAAAGACCCTTCAGTCCAACCAGTCCATGCCGAACATAATCCTAAACTAAACTAGTCCCACTTACCTATTCTTGGGCCATATCCCTGCAATTCATTGTAAGCAATATCAGCTGAGACCTGCCAGTCACTTTATTAGAAACTGCCACTAGCAAAATATCCATCCTTCCATTAGGATGATCATAAACAAGTAAAATAGTGAATTAAAGATCTAGAATTAAAGATTAATTGCTATTTAATACAAAGAGTTCGACTTCTATTGGATAGGAGCTTGTCAATCAAAAATGTTTACATTTTCATTTGAAAGTGAACTTAAGTTCTTTTAAATTATGTTTCAGAAAATACTTTCCTATGAAAGGCATGGTAGAAGTCTTTTTTTAATAGTAAAGGTATCAATGGGCAAGAAACACAGCAATGGTATAGAGAAAATGAAGTACTTTGAAGATAAAACAGAAAAAAGGTTCACAAACAACACATTTTTTAAAATATAAAATCATATATAAAAATAAAAATGTCAACAACACTGTTGACCAAAGTTGAAGAGATCCCTGTAGTGATTATAACATGGTCAGCCAGGTGGACCTTATAGAATATGGGTTCTCTCATTGGATTAGATTAGCAGCCCCAATCAGGGAGCCCTGGCTGGCATATCAACAGGAGTGAACCAGGTTCCGTTCTCTCTGAAAGCTGCCTCTGAGGGAGCTGGACCAGTGTCCATGTGTAAATAAAGGGTGACAGGATATCAGCCTCTGGAGTTATTTCAATCCCATCTGGTAGATCCTTCTCGACCCAATGAGAGAGATTTAGTATTTCGAAGAACAGATATGAAGGAATAATATCAAATAGCTCACCTCTGTACTTTTACCATCCACATTCTCATTTTCACTCAGTTCCTTTATTGGAAGCGGTGGTAATTCATCCTCACCAATCATCATCTCTTCTGTTGAAGTGCTCTGCTGATTCATTTTCACCTTGCTTACTGTTGCATATTCTGGAGTAGCACCAGCAAGTTTGGGATTTTGGCACTGTACCACAATGTTCAAATCCACATTTTCAGATTGAGAATAAATTTCATTTTCCACGCTGCCGGATTCATCTTTTAGCTCCTTCACAGTTTCATAGAGAGAGTCTTCAACAATTATATCTTGCGAAGAACTGTCCTTTAGCACCTCGTAGGGCTCATATGCTCCATGAGCAGTCTCTCTTTCAGTCACTGTTGTCGATTCGTTGTTTGGTATGGAATCATTCCCAGGTATTTGTGGCAGTTCTCTACTCTGGGGACATTTTGAAGTCCTACAGGAGCTTTCTTGTTGGTTTACTAAAATCGGAAGCCCTGCATTTTCAGAAGAATGACTATTTGGAATCTCATCTGAAAGAACTGTCAAAATAAAATGATTCATTCATCATTCCATTTTAAAAGATAATGTTGTTTAAAAGATAATTATTTGCATTTGGGTGACAATTGTTCCAAAATCTAACAGTATAAAAGAAATGTGACGATGGTGGTTTTTCGCTGTGATGCTTTTCATATAATGTGAATAGAGTAACAGAAAATGGCAATGACCCAACTGTTTGACAAATACACAAGTGACATTTCTACAAAAAGAGCATTTATTAGGTCTTATGAACTATTTAAGGAATACAGGTCTTTCTGCTATAACATGCATTTCATTAATGCGAATTTGCTGTAACACGAATGACGAACTGGGGACACTGTTTCTATAGTGTGAACGCTTAAAACGTGTATTGGATATAACGTGATTCCGGCCCAATTGGTTTAAATGGCGCTGTTATTACGCGATTTTCATATAACATGGGATTGCATGAGAACAGAACTATTGTGTTACAGCAGAACTGACTGTAAATACTACCTAATGGAATATTACCAAGCATGATCACTTTATGATTGCTTAAGTCAAATAGAGAGAATATTACTTTAAATGCCACTATGTACCTAAATGCTAATTGCTCACTTACGGTCTCCATTTGCAAGGCTGTCAGCATGTCCATTTACTGGCACCTCATTCCCAAAATTTGTAACTGAATAGCTGTTGGTCTCTTTCTCTGAAGGCTGTAAAATACATCAACAAAATTGGAACATGATCTTGATTTTATAAAGAAGTACATTTAAGATCTGCATTAAGACATTACTTTAAACAAGCAAAAATAACTGCTTCGAAATTAGCTATGTCAAAAATAACTTGACTCTTGCAGTTCCTCTGGTGCTTTTCCTTAGACAATTAATTTCATCTTCATACTATAATTGTAAAAAATTGAAAGAGATTCCCCCAAAATAAAGCACGAAAGAAAATATCTTGCAACACAAAAACTTAGATAGTCGACTTCCACGTAAACATTGTACATTTACGGTCTTGTCTGTTATGTGGTTATTTTAATTGATGCATATGTGGAGCTGTTCATAGGAAATTAATATTTTGTAAGATTAAGTTTCATCAAACAAACCGTTTAACCACAAAAGGAAAACTTTAAAGAAGAAACTGTCACCATTTTCACAATTAGTAAATGTTTCTAAACGCAAAGGGTGATAAAAGTTAGAAACTCCCTTTTGGAAATAGCAAGGTTGTTAAATTTAAAACGGAATATAACAGGCTACTGCTAATCAAAGCAATTGAAGAGAGTCGGGCATAAATGTAAAAATAGAGAGTTTTGGGATGCAGATCAGCATGATCACACCAAATAGGATCAAGGAAGAATTGCTATGAAAATAAAACTCTGAAGCAGCAGTGTAGTCACACAATTCACCAGGATATACATACTTGTAATTTTACACAAAGAGTTTAAAATTAAATCTGTGACAAAAGAGAGAAAAAGGAGAGAGAGAGAGAAAATGGAATCATTTGCTTCCTCTTTTGTTCCTCATAACTGGCAAGAAGTTTTTTTCACCAAATACCAAACACAGGTCACTTGGTCACCATTTTGGTTGGAAAAATATGGCACCCATGCTAAATAACAGAAGGAATTAAGTGGGAGACAAGATTTAAAAAAAAACTTTTGAAAAATTATATGCATTTGCTGGAATTTCAATTTTAGCAGCAACTGAACAGCACATGATATTCATTGCACTTAGTTGAGCTCTCTCACTGTGACTTAACAGTTTTCGGACATTCAAAGCAATACTGCAAAGTCTGTAGGGAACAGGAGCCTGTGTAAGCAAGGCGAACAGAATGTCTCTCCAACCAGTCAGATGGAAGAGTTCTCATCGAAATACACAGAATCCAAAGCAAGTTCACAGAATTCTAAATAATGAGGGGAAAATAAAGATGGGATTGAGAATGAGATTAAAGACAGAAAAAAAAAAAAATATTTTAAGAAACCTCCAATTGAAATGTGAAGCTATGGAGACTCCACATTTTGTAAAACCAAATGTCCAAGGCCAGAGAGGTTGATTAGCAGCAAGTAAAATTTAATCACACCATTGGATATTCACCTACATTTGTATGGACAAGTCCTAAATATTTTTGAATCAGTATCAATCACATAGTGTCACTAACTCACCCCATTCAGAATATTTTGGAATAGAATCACTTGGCATGGTACTGCTAGAGCAAAGCCTTTAGAGCAGTACAGAAACTCAGATGAAACATTTTCAATTTTTGTGCTTAACTGCACCTATGCAGATGTCAGAGGTTGCTATCTAAGGCCCTCCTTAATAATGGTGAGTATACATCGATATCCCATTGAGCTCATGGGAATGTAAAAGCACATACAATGCTACAGGGTTTCAATAGCAGGAATTGATACCCAACTCCACTAGTACTGTGCTCTCACCTCAGTCAAGACAAGCAGAATTGTGCACTACTCTGATAACAGTTTACTGGAGGACAAAAACTCAAATGTAAATGAAAATCTTTTGAAGACATGCCCAGAAAGCAGTGAGCAGATCAGATGTTCCGACTGGAGGATTATTTCCATAGTGGTGTGCACTTTAGGAATATCTTATGTGGCTCTGTAATAAGATTGGAGTGAAAAGGTTGTCCACCTTGGAACAACCAAGTTTTAACGGGCGTGCCTGAGGTTGCCAATATTCTGGCACAGTTGGCTGCCAGGCAAAAGACTTTCAGACCCCCTACACCAAATGCTACAATCTCACCAGGATCTTTTCTCTCCTTGTTGCTTGATGGAAGTGGAAAAGGGTCTGGGAGAAGGAAAGGGATGCTCTGAAAAAAAGGTTCAAGTTTCTAAAGTTCTCTTCATGATCCAAGAACCAATGTTTCACCTAATCCTTTTGTCCTAGATGAGTTTCAAATTCCTCTGACCACCGTGTTATTTATGGGCAACTTGTATATTACAATTCATTGTATTTCTATACTGTTGTAAGCTGCCAGTTTATTTCAGCTTGTGGAGTGTTCTAGATTGCTGCATGGCTCAGAAACTGGCATCTTGGAGGGAATGCTGCTTTCTTAATTCTCGTCCTCCCTCTCCTTCAAGTTCTCATTCACCTTCACACTTCACCTGGTTCCAATCCACCTCTCTCCTCCTCCTCCTCCTCCTCATATATGCCCCATTCTAACTCTCCACTCACTGACTGCATTCTATTTCTCTTCATACATCCCATTCTGTCTTTCCTTACACAGCATAGATTTGGAGTGCTACTTTTCCTTTCTGAAAAAAAACATTGCACTTTCAGGAGTTAGGAAAGGTGTAAGGAGGGGGGAATTGTACATAGCTTGAAATCCGGAATCTAGATCATAAGCAACTGGAAAAATCATGCTAAAGAGTGGATGAAAACATATTTACCCAGTTCTCTTAACTGTCATCTATTAACCAAGCCCACTTCAATTAATCTACAGTTGACAGGATGCTATAAATAGCTTGGTCAATGATAAATCATAGAATCTCTACAGTGTGGAAGCTGGCCATTTGTTCCATCAAGCCCACACCGATTCTACAAAGTGCATGCCAACCACATTCACCTCCTTACCCTAATCCTGTAACCCTACATTTCCCATAGTTAACCCACTTAGCCTACACATCTCAGACACTATGGGCAACTTAGCATGAGTTGAGAGTGTGGTGCTGGAAAAGCACAGCAGACTAATTCTCCTGCTCCTCGGATGCTGCCTGACCTGCTGTGCTTTTCCAGCACCACACTCTTGACTCTAATCTCTAGCAATTTAGCATGGTCAATCCACCTAACCTTGGACTGTGGGAGGAAACCAGAGCACCCAGAGGAAACCCATGCAGACATGCGGAAAATGTGCAAACTTCACTCCAACTGTACGCCCCATAGGTCCCATTACATTCAGCCGCGTGGCCTCTCTCCTCACAAGATGACTGACTGCTGTGGCACTTTCCTGAAGAAGGGCTTATGCCCGAAACATCGATTCTCCTGTTCCTTGGATGCTGCCTGACCTGCTGCGCTTTTCCAGCAACACATTTTCAGCTGCTGTGGCACTTACCCTGAGTGTTGCCCAGGTTGACTGACATAGAACATTACACCACAGTATAGGCCCTTTGGCCCTCAATGTTGCACCAACCTGTGAAACCAATCTGAAGCCCATCTAACCTACACTATTCTTCTCATCTATATGCCTATCCAATGGCCAATTAAATGCCCTTAAAGTTGGCAAGTCTACTACTGTTACAGGCAGTGCGTTCCATGCTCCTACTATACTCCGAGTAGAGAAACTAACTGTGACATCTGTTCTTTATCTATCACCCCTCAATTTAAAGCTATGTCCCCTTGTGCTAGCCATCGCCATTTGAGGAAAAAGGCTCTCACTGTCCAACCTATCCAACCCTCTGATTATCGAACATGTCTCAAGACAACCCTTGACTGATGAATTTGGAGTGTTCTTTCCTTCGAAAACCAGGTCCTTTGAGGTTCCAAGGTGTTGTCTGACTTCTTGCCATTTTTTCTGTGCACTTTCCATTTACAGTCATAGCTCCCCTCATGTGATCTTGCTCTGCCATCCACAGATTTGATCCATCCCACACTTTCTCCTGCTCCAATCACACATGCACCTCTTGTTTGCAGCTCTTCCACTCTGAGTTTTCTCTTTCTACTGCTTGCTAGAGCTCCAATGACAGATTCCCTCTTTGTTGTGATCACTGTTCTGCCAACCAAGTCTATGCCTTTTCCTAATGTCACTCCAGCTATTTGCACTTGTAGCCATCTCCACCCTCACAAAGTTAATTGTGTCAATTTATCACACTTGGGTGCGCACTATGAAGAGCACTGCTCAGAGTATCTCACAGCACATTATAGCCAAAGAAGTACTTTTGAAGTATAGTCACCTTTGCAAAGTAGAAAATGTTAGAGCCAAATTGTACACAGCAAGTTCACACAAACACCAATGCGTCAATGACCAGATAATCTGTTTTTTCATGTTGATTGGGGGATAAATATTAACTAAGGCACCATGGAGACCTGCCCTGGTCTTCTTCAAAATAGTGTCCAGGAGACCTTTACATTCAAATAAGCATACAGAAAAGGCTTTGGTTCTCAGTTTAATACCTTATCGGATATGTGTCATCTCCATCAATTCAACTATTCCTTTCTATCACACTAAAGCATCAGCTGAGATTTTTGTTCAAGTTTCTGGAACAGGCCTAGAACCCACAACTTTTGGTTTACAAGTGTTACAATATTACAGCAGAAAGGAGAGGACGGAAGGAAAGGTAGACAGGCAAGAAAGGGGTAGGAGAGAAATGATTTGCCAGGATGCTGCCGGGGATAGTTTGAGGTGGAAGGCTTGGACCTTTTTCACTACAACATAGGAGATAGAGGGTGACTGTTAGAGGGTGAGATTTATAAAATCATGAGGATTACAGATAAGATGAATGGCAGGTGTTTGTTTCCCTAGAGTGGGGTTTTGAAGACTAAAGGGATATTTTTAAAGGTAAGAAGAGAAAGATTTTAAAAAGACATGAGGGGCATTTTTTTTTTTTAAATACACAGAGTGGTTCGCATGTGGAATGAATTTCCAGAGGAAGTAGTGAATGCAGGTACAGTTACAACGTTTAAAAGACATTTAGGTAAGCACATGAATAAGAAATGTTTGGAGGGATGTGGGCCAAGAGGAGGTAGATGGGACTGGTCTAGTATGGGATTATGATCAGCGTGGGCTAATTGGACCAAAGGGTTTGTTTCCATGCAGTATAGCTCTATAAGAAGGAAAGGAAAGATGGGGCACAAAAGGACACTGACAGGAAGAGCAATTTCGAGTATTCTTGAAATAGAAAACTGGCACTGGTATTAAGCAGTTTCTGTTATCAACCCCTCATGGAAATGAATCCTCAGTCAGTCCTTTCACTGCTTAAAAAGTTGGATATCATTTCTACACACGATAATGCTCAACTATGTTTGGGTATACAAAATTCTGAAAGGATATAGATATTGACTTTGACTTTCTTATAAAACAGCGCAGAGGCAAACTGTGGTATTAATGAAAAGGGGTGTCATCTGCATTGCTCCATGAAACAATGAAACGACGATAAATGAAAACGCTTTTGGAGAATTCTCTATTCTGATCAAAATAGCTAAAATCACCTAGAAAAATGTAAGTTAACATTTACAAGTGAAAAGATGTCAGAGTGGTATACTTATTTTTATTTGTTTTAAAGACACCATATTGTTATACAGTATTTTGCTGGATTTTGATACAGAGCTACTAATTGTACGACACATACCACACTCATTAGATTTTCATTGTCTCCATTCTGTTCAGCAATGGTCAGGTGTCTGGTAATGGAAAGGCATATGCATCATTAGATCAGTTATAAATGTGTGTTTCATGCATTTGAACAAGACAAAACTTGTATTTTTAAAAATAAAACAGCAGTCATCCTTCAATCCTCATTGACCTGTGATGTTTACAAGTGTCGCACATTAAATTGAAATTTGCTTGTTTGAATGTTATATTAGAAAGCACAAAGTACAACTTGAATGCATTAGCTATATTAATGATGCTAAACCAATCAGCAACAAAAAACTTCATGGCCTTGAAAACACAAGTCCACAGAATAGAAAAGCAGCTGTCAACATTGCTCCAAAAATCATCCTCAGGAATTGTCTCTTGCACAAACTTTGTAATCACTCTGAGTCATGAGGCCATCACACCTTGAGTTGTATTTTGATACCTATTAGTAGAGGTTTTCTTATCTAAATTTCCTGATATAAATTGTGAGCAGAGGTAAAAGTAGTATTTTAAAGGTTGAGATATACTCTATAATCCAGCTTGGTGCCTGAACTGATTTGCCAATTCAGTTTCGGGACAGAAAATATTAAGTTGCAACTTGTCACATGAATCACGGTGATAAGAAACCATGAAAGGGTGATATTGTATTTCTGATTCTGTTCTAAGAGTACTTCCTGATTGTTACACAGCAGTATTACTGCAGTTCATGAATATGTTCACAACCTGAAGCACTCTAGTTTCACTTGAATAGCTACAAGGTATTGCAAAGCTGAGGAGTTGATTGATGTCACATTATTTACCCTCCATCATTAGAAACACATGAACAAATATAGGTGAATCATCTGCTGATGCTTGTATGTAATAGTTAGTTGCAAAAATGTCTATTGGATTCTTCAGTAAAAACAAAATGGACCTGCATATTATGGTAATGTTATGAGAGATAACATAAGCATTGATGCATCAGGTATTACACCATGCTAGAGGCAAACTCTTATCATATAATGTTACTGAATATATTGCCTAGTGTTAATCCATGTAGGTTACTACATCCATAGGATTTCAATTTCTTTTCGGGGAAGGTTCCATATAACGCCAATAAGTTACACTCGAAATAGTAGAAGACATCCCTTTCTTGTTGAGTGTTATTATTGCTGCCTGTAATTTAGCAAAAATCTTAAAATTTGGATCATGTGCTCATTCTGCAATGAATATTCTTAGGAAATCATTAAAAATCAAAATGTTTTGGCTTTCTTTCTATCAAAACATGTTGACTAATATCTGGAACAGCTCTATTTCCTAAGTTTCATAGCCCTTTGTACATGTGTTTGGAAAGGCAAGGACTGATTAGGGATAGTCGACATGGCTTGGTGTGTGGGAAATCATGTCTCACAAACTTGATTGAGTTTTTTGAAGAAGTAACAAACAGGATTGATGAGGACAGAACGGTGGACGTGATCTATATGGACTTCAGGAAGGCGGTTGACAAGGTTCCCCATGGGAGACTGATTAGCAAGGTTAGATCTCATGGAATACAGGGAGAACTAGCCATTTGTATACAGATCTGGCTCAAAGGTAGAAGCCAGAGGGTGGTGTGGAGGGTTGTTTTTCAGACTGGAGGCCTGTGACCAGTGGATAGCCACAAGGATCGGTGCTGGGTCCACTACTTTTCTTCATTTACATAAATGATTTGGATGTGAGCATAAGAGGTATAGTTAGTAAGTTTGTAGATGACACCAAAATTGGAGGTGTAGTGGACAGCGAAGATGGTTACCTCAGATTACAACAGGATCTTGATCAGAGCATGGATAGGATAAATGGACAGTCTTTTCCCTGGGTTGGGGGAGTCCAAAACAAGAG
Source organism: Chiloscyllium plagiosum (assembly GCF_037043375.1). Classification (NCBI taxonomy): domain Eukaryota; kingdom Metazoa; phylum Chordata; class Chondrichthyes; order Orectolobiformes; family Hemiscylliidae; genus Chiloscyllium; species Chiloscyllium plagiosum. The sequence goes on from NW_028270142.1 coordinate 19,213,709, forward strand.
GGCATAGGTTTAGGGTGAGAGAGGGGAAAGATAAAGAGGAGACCTAAGGGGCAACCTTTTCACGCAAAAGGTGGTATGTGTATGGAATGAGCTGCCAAAGGAAGTAGTGGAGGCTGGTACAATTTCAACATTTCAAAAAGGCATCTGGATGGGTATATGAATAGGAAAGGTTTGGAGTGATATGGGCCGAGTGCTGGCAGGTGGGACTACATTGGGTTGGGATATCTGGTCGGCACGGACGAGTTGGACCAAAGGGTCTGTTTCCGTGCTGTACATCTCTATGACTCTAATTAGTGAAGCACATTCTGCAAACATCATCCCCCCTTGCAGTCACATAGTTGCATATCAGCTCCTGGAGAAGCTATTTTGTACCGTAATAGAGGGAGGAAATACAATAGCAAACCATTCCTTTGGGGAAAAAGCTCAATGTATAACTTAATTAAAAAACATAGGCATATGACAACATTTTATTTAGTAACTATTTGATGATCAGGCCATACTGCAATTTTGACTTTACGCATCAAATTTTGCTGTTCCCCTTCTTGCACATTGACGATGCAGCACCACTCCAAAAACAGTATTGTCCTCTGGTGCCTGGTATAGATGCAAGAGGAGTAACTGGCAGAATTTCTGGCCCACTACCTCAATTCATTATGACCTAAATTCTACAAGAGGTGTTTAAATAGGGGAAGACACCAAAAGTAATGCATTACAGCATCAGACCCAGAAATGCACTGTAACCTCAGCGTGGCAGAAATCCAGACTGAGACAAATCCAAAAGGTAGTTTTAAAAATTCTGAAGGAACAAAAAGATAAACTCCACTTCAGAATTTCAGTATTTTAATCTTGAAACGCCACAAAGCATTATCCCTATCATTCATTTGAAGATAAGTTCATCGTTATTTTGATCCATTGCCAAGTTACCATGTTTCACAAACCTACTTTGCTCATTCATCTTTATACTCATACTGCCTCATTACAATGCCTGTCATATTCCCCTCTTCAAAAAAAAAAAAAATCTGCTTCTGTTCCATGAAAATTCATCGGATTAGAGACTGTTGGATATCCAGAGAGCCACACATTTTAATTACATTGGAAAAAATTGAAAAATTTCTTTTGAACAACAAAAGAATTCCACGTCAGTTACTATAATTGGTGTGGGATCATTTGAAATATAATAGCTTGACAGTCACTGTCATCACTTTGTGACATAACAGAGTACGATACCGCAAGTCATTTTCCCTGTGAAGTGTCATTCTTACCTGTCGCAGTTACTGCATAGAAAAACTAGAATGGTCAGGAGCAAAACAGCACAGACCATGGCAAGCAGAACCCAGAGAATGACTGGGTGTTGTCCACTTTCAAATACCCCTGGCACACGACCAACAATATCAACAGAATTTGGAGCCATTAGGGAAAAGGAAACAAATTTCTGTTGTCCAACCACATCAGGGTAGAAAGAGTTCTGTAGTACCTGTAATACAAAACACAAAACAATCCTGATTAACTGCATTATTGACAGGTGGCTAGTAAAAGAGTAACCTTTTCTTACATCCACAATGAAGAATCTTCAGTGTTTAAATTGTTACAACACAATTAGGAGGGGTGGACTAATTACTTTCCTTCAATCACTCCCTCACACTCAAAGTTTGAATTTTGAAGGCGACATTGCCAATCATACTGCATATACCTCGGTATCAGAAACCAAATCAGCCAGTAATAAATCTGGCAAACCTAGCCAAACAAAGCATCCTGTCACAAAGACTATTCACAGATTATTTAAACTGTGCAAATATTTACAATGATTTTTATTGAAGTATTATATACGCACTCAGAACCTCAAAAGGAAATTTTGGGCAACTAACACTCAGATTCAGGAAAAAGAATTATTCACAGATTATCCAAATGTTTGTCTGCAGCCAAAGTAATTTTGCATACAAGTTCTGGACTGTCTTCCTGGATCAGGTACAGTCAATTGAATTTGCTTTTCTAGTTGTCCACTTGTGTTGACGAGTACTTCTGATGAGTTTTGCACTCCCAAGTTTTGATGAGAGGGGTTTCAAAGAAAGACCGAGGGAAAAGGCTATTGCACCAGGAGCTTTATTACATTCTCAAACTGGATAAGTAGTCTCCACCAGCCTGAATTCCTGGCGTTAGAGAGGGAACGCATCAGTCAGGGTTCTTGCTGCTCACTACCATGTATTGAAAAGGATCTGAAGGGGTTAATTCTCGAATATGTACCACAAACATCACCCACTGCGACTATGTCATGAGAACGTTGTCAGAAGAACGAGGGAGTTTGTAGGGGGTCATACCTGGGGGTGGTATTCTTTGAACTGTCTCTATAATAATGTCGGTTGTATTTATGTAACCTATAAATAGTTGCAATGATGCAATTAAGTTCATATCAGCCACTCAACCAGGCTCTTCCAGTTAGACTAGAAAGATGCACATCCTAATCCATGCCAGATCATTTCATGCTTGAAGGAACCCACACAATAGATATTGTTTATGCTGAGAAGGGAAAGATTTAAAAGCGACCTGCGCAGTAACGTTTTCACAGAGGGCAGGGCATGTATGGAACGAGCTGCCAGAGGAAGTGGTGGAGGCTGGTACAATTATAATATTTAAAAGCATCTGAATGGGTATATGAATAGGAAGGTTTTAGAGGGATGTGGGCCAAATGCTGGCAAATGGGACTAGGTCAAATATCTGGTCGGCATGCACAAGGTCTGTTTCCATGCTGTAGTACCCTAAGACTCTCTGAAAGTATTGAAGTATCTGAAAGTATTGTAGATTCAGTCACTCTAATGTAGCAACTTGTGTTCATTGCAAGTACATTTGTTTCCTGCTGCAGTCAGTTTCCTTTGCTTTGCAAAGCGCCCTTTCCAAAAATAATGATACAGATACATGTTGTTAACAATATCCTATTGACACATTTTCATTAGAGTCAAACAATGAGAAAAGGCAAGTGAAGCATGTAATTTACTGCAAATATCATATAATGAATCATGAACTATATATGTGGAAAGGTGAGGCAAACGGGTCAAAATTTAGCAGCCGGACTGTGGAGGAAACAAGAGCACTCTGCAGAAACCCACACGGACACAGAGAGAATGTGCAAACTCCACACATACATTACCCAAGGCTGGAATCGAACTGGGGATTGGCTGTGCCAATTGCCCCATAGTGTCCAGGGATGCACAGGTTAGATGAATGGTAACCATGGTAATGACCCCACACAGGGTTAGGAGGATGCAGTTAAGGGAAGTGCATCTGTGTGGGATGCTCTTTGGAGAGTCAGTTCAGATCTGATGGACCAAATGGCCTCTTTCTGCACTGTAAGAATTCTATGATTCTATGAGTTTTAACTTGGATAACTGTGAGGTTATCCATTTAATTTGAAGGGACAGACAACTTATTACCTGAACGAAGAGAAACAACAGTGCTTTTGCGCAGAGAGATCTGGGAGTCCTCGTGAATGAATCACAAAACTAGTAAGCAGGGCTGGATGAAATGTATCCCAGTCTGATAAAAGAAGCGAGGGAGGAAACTGGCGCCAGCAATCATTTGATTCATTTATTGCCACATGTATTATATTACAAAATACAGTGTAATGTGGTGTATAGTATTGCCACATTAAAAGACAAAAAAAACTAAAACACAGATTACAGAGGCAGAAGGTTAAATAAATAGTGTCCAGTTGTCCTTATTTTTAAGTGCCCCTCTATGGGCTACGGGGCCTGGTAGTCAGGCACAAGTCCCCTTCACCATGCTGCTGCTGGTGTGAAAGTTGCCACCCTTCAGTGACATCTCGCTTCCACCGATGTCCTGCCACTATAAGTCCATGCTGGATCTCACCAATGCACACATCACCGAATGTGCCGGATACCATACTGGCCCAAACCAGACTCTGCTGTGGCCATGAGTCTGCTTCAGGCCAACCTCTCTGCTGCTGATGTCACTGGGTCTCCTACTGGGCCCAAACCCACCTCTACTGCTACCTTCATGAGTTGGCATTAGGATCACCTCAACAATGCAGAAGCTGCTGGGAACCCACTGTTGCCCCTGATGGCATCACAAGTCTGCACTGTGTCCACTCACTGACCACCACCAGTCCACGCTCTGGGCCCGCTCACTGACCACCACCAGTCCACGCTCTGGGCCCGCTCACTGACCACCACCAGTCCACGCTCTGGGCCCGCTCACTGATCTCCACCAGTCCACGCTCTGGGCCCGCTCACTGACCACCATCAGTCCGTGCTCTGGGTCCACTCACTGACCACCACCAGTCCGCGCTCTGGGTCCACTCACTGACCACCACCAGTCCGCGCTCTGGGTCCACTCACTGACCACCACCAGTCCGCGCTCTGGGTCCACTCACTGACCACCACCAGTCCGCGCTCTGGGTCCACTCACTGACCACCACCAGTCCGCGCTCTGGGTCCACTCACTGACCACCACCAGTCCGCGCTCTGGGTCCACTCACTGACCACCACCAGTCCGCGCTCTGGGTCCACTCACTGACCACCACCAGTCCCCACTCTGGGCCTACACACTGACCACCAGCAGTCCATGCTGTGGGTCCACTCACTGACCACCACCAGTCCGCATTCTGGGCCTACCTGCCGCTACCAATGCGCTTTCCACGACTGTGTCCAAGAGGGGAGTAAAATATTCATGAAAAGTAGAAAATGTAAAAAAAGAAAAAGTGTAAAAAGATATGAAGAGATAAGTGGAAAAGTCCCAGGTTCAGATGCTGTACTCTGCCGCCATCTTACTGGAAACCCTGGCTACAGGTGAGTTGCCAGAGAATTGAAGGACAGCAAATATGATACTGTTATTCAAGAAAGGGAGCAAGTGATAAACCAGGAAACTACAGGCCAGTCAGCCTAACCTCAGTGATGCGGGAACTATTAGAAACAACACTGAGGGACAGAATTAATCCTCGCATGGCGAGGCAGGGATTAATCAGGGACTATCAGTCTGGTTTTGTTGGGTCATGGCTGACCAACTTGATTGAACTTTTTTGCAGAAGTGACCAGTTGTGCAGTGACGGCACTTGGACTCCAGCAAGGCCATTGATCATGTCTCATGGAAGACTGGTAGCAAAGATACAAGGCCATGGGATCCAAGGACATTTGGCTAATTGGATCCAAAATTGTCTGACTGGCAGGAAGCAGAGGGTGATGTTGGAGGGGTGTTTTGTGACTGGACACCGGTGTACAGTGGGATTCCATAGGTGATTATTGGGACCCTTGCTCTTTGTAGTATATAGAAATGATTTAGAATTAATGCAGAAGGGTTGATCAGTAAATTTGTAGATGATACAAGAATTGTTGGCTAGTGAGGAGGATAACATTGTCTTATGAAGACAAACTGTGTAGTTTAGCGCAACTCTCTGATATTTGGTAAAATGTTTAGGCCTAATTCTCTGACATTTGTTAGATTGACAGTAGACCTAATTGAGGTATATAAGATGCTAAAGTGAATTGACAAAGTAGTCGTAGAAAGGATGTGTCCTCATGTGGGGCAACCCCCATTGAACAAGAGTCATAGTATTAAGTCTGCTGCCCTTTTCCTTAAAACAGGGATGAGGAGAAATTACTTCTCTCAAAGGCTTGGGAATATGTGGAATTCACTACCTTAGAGTGCAATGGATGCTGGGACATTGAATAAATTGAAGGAGGAAATAGAGAGATTTTTACTTAATAATGGGTTCAAGGGTTATGGAGAGGGGGCAGGAAGGTGGAGTTGAGGCCAAGATGAAATCAGCCATGATAGTATCAAATGGCAGAGCAGGCTCGAGGGGGCTGAATTACCTACTGCTGCTCCTAATTCTCATGTTCTTTAAGAAAGAGTCAATGATTCACTTTAGTAAGAATGCTATTATATCAATGTTTCAGAGATTAACTTGTGGTGCACTGTCTGAGCGTTGCTTAACCAATTTTTTTTAAAAAACAAAATGTTTTCTAGATTGAACACTCTGCTTCATTGCTAAAGAATGCAACATCTCCTTTAACTTTTAGTGGTCTATTCCTACATTGTATCTGACACAGGATAAATGGGAGTGAATTAGTGGTGCACTGATCTGTCGTATTATGCAGATCATATTACATCTTGCATGAGGAGTCATAAACAACAGATTCTTCCAAATACAAGCAGTTTCAGTTCGAAGCTATTATGTAGGATTATTTATGGTGGATTTGGAATTAATTCCCCTTATTTTAGCTATGCAAGTAAATCTCTTCTGAAACTGAAAATACCCCACTGCCAGCTTGTGTTTTCCTTCAAAAGGAATGTGCTTCTAATGAAGAAAGCAAAGGCTGAATGTTTTGCAAAAGAACTGAAGTTACCTCCGACCTTTAAGTTCCAAAACAGCTGTTCTGGTAACTGTTTTAGTGGGTTCACAACATTGCAGACTTGTTAAACTGAGATTTTGGGCAAAGATGTTCTGACAATGGGATATGAACAAGCAGAAGTTCAAAACTTTCTTCCTTGGCAAACGATGAAAGAATTTGTCTTCATTCCCCTCTCCTGCTCCAATAATATACTCTCATTGCAAGCAGCTTTTAAATGTGCTGGAATCAGAGTTTAATTACCAAAATAAAAAACAATTAAAATTCAAATAATTTTGCAGATGAAAGTACTGGGGTTATTTTATATCTCTCTAAACATATTCCAATTTCTGAATTCACATATGTACTGATGATGCCATCTCTGGCAAGACTTCCTTTTTCCTCATCCCACCCACTCCGGCCCTATTGCGTTTGGCAGGGCCTTTAGTAATGTCTAACCCATCACCCACACATCTACCTTTACCCCTCCTCTTTCTCAGAACCATGACAGGGTTCCCTTTGTACTTATTTTCCATTCCATTAATATTCAAAAGGATCATCCTCTGCCATTTCCACCACTTCCAGTAGGATGTTACCACTAAACACATCTTCCACTCCACTGTAGGCATTCCACAGGGACAGTTCCCTCTGTGACACCCTGGTCCACTTTTCCGTCAGTCCTAAAGCTTCCTCACTCCTCCTTGGCACCTTTCCATGCAATAGGCAGCAGTGCAATTGAGAAACTTCATTTGCCCATTCACCACCTCCTTCAAAGCCCCAAAAACATCATCCAAGGTGAAGCAGCATTTCACCTGTACTTCTTTCAATCTCGCCTATTGCATTTGCTCCTCACATGACGTCTTTTAAAAACTGAAAGAACTGCGGATGCTGTAAATCAGAAACAAAAACAGAAGTTGCTGCGTAAGCTCAGCAGGGTCTGGTTACGAGGGAAGGTCACTCGACCCGAAACGTTAACTCGGAGTTCTTTCCAGAGATGCTGCTAAACCTGGTGACCTTTTTTACACTGGCGAAACCAAATGCAGACAAAGTGACAGCTTTGAGGAACATCACCACTGTGTCTGTAGGAATGATCGTTATCCCACGCCCCACACCTAGTTGCTTGCCTTTTCGTTAAACTATCTTGCTCACATGCTAACATTTCTAACCCAAACCCGCTACAATGTTCCAATTAAGCACAATGCAAATTTGAAGAATAACACCTCATTTTTGGCTTACAGGTCCCGACATTGAATTTCGCAACTGCACAGCCTGATCGTATTATATCTGTACTCCATTTTTCTTAAATTCACTCCAGCATGACCCCTTGTCTTGGTTGGGTCTTCTTTACTTTGCTGTTATTAGCAAGGAACCAATCGTTCCCTTTCACACTTTAATTTACACTCACTTTACATCACTTTTTCTCTTTCTCCGCCATTAAGAACTCCTTTGCATTTTGTACTTAACCTCTGTCTGTATCAAAAGTATTTAAAAAAAACTTTTCTAGCATCATTCAGTTCTGAAGGAGAGTCAACCTGCACTCGAAACATTAACTCTGATTACCCCTAATTGTGGAAAGAATGTTCTCGGTGTTGGGCAAGTCCAGAACCAAGGTTCACAGTCCAGAATAAAGGGTCAGCCACTCAGGACTGAGACGAGGTAGAACTTTTTCACTCAGCGTTGTGAATCTGTGGAATTCTCTCCCCCAGGAAGCTGTTAGAGCCATTTTATTAGACATATTCAAGAGGGAGCTGGACGTGACCCCTGTGGTTAAAGGGATCAAGGGGAATAGAGAGAAAGTGGGAATGGGATACTGAGTTTGCATGACCAGCCATGACCATATTGAATGGTGATGCAGGCTCGAAGGGCCTACTCTTGCACTTATTTCCTATGTTTCTGAGTTCCTATTCTCTCTCCAAAAGATCCTGTCAGACCTGCTGAGTTTCTCCAGCATTCTGTTTTATTTTCAGATTTCTAGCATGCACAGTAAGTTTTGCTTTCATTTTGATCTGTTAAGCACTTGAAAGAATGCACATTTTCAGTGAAAAATATAGTGTGAAACCCTACCGAACATTATAACACAAGTCAGGGAGTGGGAGATAAAGGGAAGAAGCTAGTTTAGTTAGGGAAACTTGGTTGGAATGGACAATTTGGACAGGAGGGTCTGTTTCTGTGCTGTTACTCTATAAGTAGCAATTATGCCTCCTTTCAGCTTCAAGGTTGGGGGCCCCTGTGGCCTTCCAATGACCAACAGCCCTTGGATTACATCGAGTTAATTCTGCTTGAATGTGTATTCTTGTTGTGTCGTATTGCATGACTGGCAAATCAGACGCCAAGTAATGTGTAAACAGTTGAGAACACTAGTCACATTCATACACCAATTGTATTTTAAACATACTTAAAATATAAAATACATAAAGGCACCACAATAAATCTTTCATGAAATTTCAGCAGCCATACATACAACACAATCCATAGAGGAGTATTAGGAGGCAGCAATCTGCATGCCACTGACCTACTTAAAACTGTTGTTGACAACAAAAATGCCTAAACTGATTGCATTATTAGATCCACGTGGTCATTAAGATGATAAATGCCATTGGTTGATTTTAATTTATCCTTCCAAAGCAATCCTAACAGCCCATCACTGCAGCATCTGATTTTACTCCAGCAAGTACACGCTGGTTAAACTATAATAAAAAGGTTTTTATTAAGTAATCGGTTACTTTGAATAAGTTGCACTCACTGTTGTGACTTGCTCAGACTGGGAGATCCCATGCTCCAAATTTGCTCGATTTAATGGAATAAAGGAATTACTCTCCAAAATGCAACAATACATCTATCACTTGATTCATGTTAACTTAACAATAACTCATCCTTCTGAAGGATACTTCAAATTAATGTTTAAAGTCAATGCACATTAAGCCATATTTTATATTACATTTTTCCTGCAGATATCATGTGCAACAAAAGCTTTGCTGACAATTTGTGGGCATCCCAAACACTTAAAGCATTACAGAGTTCACTTTGCTTGAGAAAGTTGAACATTTCCAGTAGAATGGACTGTGATTTCAGGTCGCATTGTGGCACTGTCATTTATGAATTCAAAATAAAGACAGGATAAGGGGTAGCAAATCTAAAAAAAAAAAGAGTTGAGAATAAACTACTTCGCCCAAAGGGTTGTGAATCTGTGGAACTCACTCCCCCAAAGTGCAGTGGATGCTGGGACAGTGAGTAAATTTAAGGAGGAGTTAGACAGATCTTTAATTGGTAACAGGTTGAAGGGATATGGAAAGACGGCAAGAAAATGGGGTTGAGAAGAATAATTGCAATGGTTGAATGGCAGGGCAGACTCGATGGGCCGATTGGCCTAATTCTGTTGCTATATCTTATGAACTTATGGCAGTAACATAGAACACTACAGCGCAGTACAGGCCCTTTGGCCCTCGATGTTGCGCTGACCTGTCATACCAATCAAGCCCATCTAACCTACACTATTCCATGTACATCCATATGCTTGTCCAATGATGACTTAAATGTACTTAAAGTTGGCGAATCTACTACCGTTGCAGGCAAAGCATTCCATACCCTTACTACTCTCTGAGTAACGATACTACCTCTGACATCTGTCCTATATCAATCACCCCTCAATTTAAAGCTATGCCCCCTCGTGCTCACCTTCACCATACTTGGAAAAAGGCTCTCCCTGTTCACCCCATCTAACCCTCCGATTATCTTACACGTTTCTATTAAGTCACCTCTCAACCTTCTTCTCTCTAACGAAAACAGCCTCAAGTCCCTCAGCCTTTCCTCATAAGACCTTCCCTCCATACCAGGCAACATCCTAGTAAATCTCCTCTGCATCCTTCGCAAAGCTTCCACATCCTTCTTATAATGCAGTGACCAGAACTGTACACAATAGTCCAAGTGCAGCCACACCAGAGTTTTGTACAGCTGTTGCATAACCTCATGGTTCCGGAACTCAATCCCTCTATTAAATAAAAGCTAAAACAGTGTATGCCTTCTTAACAACCCTGTCAACCTGGGTGGAAACTTTCAAGGATCTGTGTACCTGGACACTGAGATCTCTCTGCTCATCTACACTACCAAGAATCTTACCATGAGCCCAGTAGTTTGCATTCCGGTTACTCTGACCAAAGTGAATCACTTCACACTTTTCTGCATTAAACTCCATTTGCCACCTCTCAGCCCAGCTCTGCAGCTTATCTATGTCTCTCTGTAACCTACAACATCCTTTGTCACTATCCACAACTCCGCCGACCTTAGAGTCGTCTGCAAATTTACTAACCCACCCTTCTACACCCTCATCCAGGTTGTTTATAACAATGACGAACAGCAGTGGACCCAACACCGACTCTTGCGGTACACCACTGGTAACTGGACTCCAGGATGAACATTTCCCATCAACCACCACCCTCTATCTTCTTTCAGCAAGCCAATTACTGATCCAAACTGGTATATCTCCCACAATCCCATTCTTCTGCATCCAGCAGCTCACCCATGCTATCAAAAGAAATAAAATGAGGCCTTATTGAAACATAGAAGATTCTCAGGGGCTTAACTGGGTAGATGTAGAAATGTTGTTTCCTGCTTATGGAAGAGTATAGGACCAGAAGCATAAGCTCAGAATATGGGGTTCCTCATTTAAGTCAGAGAGAAGTAAGATCTTCTTTTCTCAGAAGGTAATGAATTTATAGAATTCTTTACCACAGAGGGCTGTCATGGTTGGGTCATCAAGGCTGAGATAAACCAATTTTTCATCAGTAAAGGGATCAAGGATAGTGAGGGCAAAGGCAGGGAAACGGAGTTGAGGATTATCACATCAGCCATGATTTCACTGAATATTGGAGAACACTTGATGGGCCCAATGGCCTACTTCTGTTCTTGTGCCTTATGGTTTTCATAAAAACAAAAAAAAATCTTAGAAATCTTCTTTACAGATCCACAAAAGAAATCGTTTTCTGGTGTTGACATGGTGACTTCAGATTCAGGTGAGAACAAAAGAACTCGGAACAACAGTAGGCTGTTCAGCCCCTCGAGCCTGCTCTGCCATTTAAGACCATCATGGGTGATCTCATCCCAGCATCAACTCCACTTTTCTGTCCAAACCAATAACCCTTTAAAACTCTAATTAAAGGAGACACAAGGATAAACATTCACTCCAAGTCCACTTTGGCAATTCTCTTTAGCATTTTGATACCTTAATTAGATCAGCTTTCATTCTTCTAAACTCTAGTAAGTATAGGCTTAAACTGTTCAATCTCTCCTCCGAAAGCCAAATCTTTCATCTTTGAAATTAATCTAGTGAACTTTTTCAGAACTGCCTCCAAAGCGATTACATCCTTCAAGTAAGTGGAAGGAAACGGAACACAGAAAGGCTACAGCAAAAAATATGGAGGTATGGCATTGAGGGGGAGTTGGAGGTTTGGATTAGGAATTGGCTGGCTGGAAGAAGACAGAGGGTAGTAGTTGATGGTAAAGGTTCATCGTGGAGTGCAGTTACTGGCGGTGTTCCGCAAGGATCTGTTTTGGGACCATTGCTGTTTGTCTTTTTTATAAATGACCTGGAGGAGGGGCTAGAAGGTTGGGTGATACGAAAGTCGGTGGAGTTGTTGACAGTGAGGAAGGATGTGTCAGGTTACAGCGGGATATAGATAAGTTGCAGAGCTGGGCAGAAAGGTGGCAAATGGAGTTCAATGTAGGTAAGTGTGGGGTGATTCACTTTGGTAAGAGTAACAAAATGACGGGGTACTGGGCTAATACTTGAAGCAGAGGGATCTTGGTGTCCATGTACACAGATCTCTGAAAGTTGCCACCCAGGTAAATAGTGCGGTGAAGAAGGCATATGGCGTACTGGCTTTTATTGGTAGAGGAATTGAGTTCCGGAGCCCTGAGGTCATGTTGCAGTTGTATAAGACTCTGTTGCGGCCGCATCTGGAGTATTGTGTGCAGTTTTGGTCGCCATACTATAGGAAGGATGTGGAGGCACTGGAACGGGTGCAGAGGAGGTTTACCAGGATGTTGCCTGGTATGGTAGGAAGATCGGATGAGGAAAGGTTGAGGCACTTGGGGCTGTTTTCATTGGAGAAAAGAAGGTTTAGGGGTGACTTGATAGAGGTGTACAAGATGATTAGGGGTTTAGATAGGGTTGACCATGAGAACCTTTTTCCACGTATGGAGTCAGCTATTACGAGGGGGCATAGCTTTAAATTAAGGGGTGGTAGGTATAGGACAGATGTTAGGGGTAGATTCTTTATTCAGCGAGTCGTGAGTTCATGGAATGCCCTGCCAGTAGCAGTGGTGGACTCTCCCTCTTTATGGGCATTGGATAGGCATATGGAGGATAGTGGGCTAGTGTAGGTTAGGTGGGCTTGGATCGGAGCAACATCGAGGGTCAAAGGGCCTGTACTGCGCTGTATTTTTCTATGTTCTATGTTCTAGAACATCAACTGCAGTTCCACCAATGCCTTGTTCAGTTGCAATAACACATCCCCTCTTTTATATTCCACTCCGTTAACAACAAATGCCAAAATTCCATTTACCCTCCTTACTACCTGCTCTCCCTGCACACTTGCTTTCTGCAACACATGCATAAAGAACCCCAATCCCTCTGCACTGAAGTATCTTGAAGTTTCCCTCCAAATAGATAATAGTAGAGTCATAGAAACAGGCTCTTTGGCCCACTATATCTATGCAACCAACAAACATCAAACCACACTAATCCTATTTACCTGCACTCAGACCTATTATGTCCTGACATCTTAAGTGCTTGTCCAAATGCTTCTTAAATGTTGAGAGAGTACCTGCTTCCACCAGTCTCTCTGGTGGCACGTTCCATATGTCTACCATTCTCTGGGTGATTTTTCTTTCTCAGATCTCCGCTAATCTGCTTGCTCATCAATTCAAACTTATGCCCTCTGGTCTTAAACACATGCACCACGAGAAAGAGATTCTCATGATCTATTCTGTTTATGTCCCTCATAATTTTGTATGAGTCAATCAGATCTCTCTTCAGGAGTAACAAACCCAGCCTCTCCTCATAACAGAGACTTTTCATTCCTGGTGAATCTCCTCTGGAACCTTTCCAATGCTTTGTGTCTTTCCAATAGTGTAGCGATCAGAACTGCACAGTGTTCCATCTGTGGCCTAACAAATGATTTATTAAGTTGTTACAGGAATTCCCAGCAAATGAAGGAAACCATCCCATATGCCTTCCTTACCATCCTGACTACTGACCTATGCCATCACCTTCAGGGATCTATGAACCTGTACAGCAAAGTCCTTTGTTCCTCAGTACTTCCTGGAGACCTGCCGTTCACTGTGTATATCCTTCCCTTATCAGGCCTCCCAAAATACTTCGCACTTACTGGAAGTAAATTCCATTTACCATTGTTCTGCCCAATTTACCAGCTGATCAAGATCAGACTGTAGCCAGAGACCATCTATTTCACTATCAACAACATCCCCAATTTTCATGTCATCTGCAAACTTATTATACCTTCTCCATTCACATCCAAGTCATTAATGTACAGAACAAACAGCAAGGGGTCCCAGCACTGATCTCCGTGGTTCTGCTGGTCACAGGTTTCTAATTACAGAAACAACCCTCCATCATCTCTCTTTACCTCCTTGCAGGTTAGATGGGGACTGGCCGTGTTACATTGCCCTGTAGTGTCCAGGGATGTGCAGGTTAGGAGGTTAGCTATGGAAAACGTGGTATTACCTGGATAGGATGAGATGCTCTTTGGAAGGTTGATGCAAACTCGATGGGCCAAACGGCCTCTTTCTGCACTGTAGGGATTCTATGAGCCCAAGACATGGGATAGGTAGATAAAGATTGAAGATGGTGATCAAACTTGGAAAGGTTACAGATAGCTGCTTCACAGATGGGGTCTATTTTAGAGACTAATGAAGCCATGAGCTTCTCATGAAGTCAGAAGTCACACAATACCAGGTTACAGTTGATCAGGTTTATTTGAAATCACAAGCTTTCGGAGCGTAACCCCTTCGTCAGGTGAAGACTATAATCTGGTGTCATGTGATTTCTGACTTTGTCTACCTCAGTCTAACACCAGCATCTCCACATCATACTTTTGTAGGAAGTACTACAGGATTCAATACCGATAACAGAGAGTGCCTGAGCACCGCAACACTGGCAGTAGTCATGCGCTAGTGGGAAAGCTGAACAGGGAGTGAGAAATTTGAGTGTATTGAGAGCTTGTTCCTTTTTAAAAGGGCAGGAGACAGTCAGTTGGTTGGAGGACGTTTGGGATTTGTGGAATGTAATGACAGAGATTCTTGTATTTACCCATATTCTAATTTGTGAAATGCAGTTATAAATAGAACACAATGCAAGTTTATCAGTCCAAATCTCTGAATTCGGGATTTCACTCCGACAGTTCGTTTACAAATAGCCCTGAACAGTATTCTTCAATGTTAGTCAGGTTTTGGCTACAATCAGAAAACCTGGAAAACATCACAGCTTCAGATCCACAAAAAAGCTGTATTCAAATCACTCTTGGGAAGTACTAATTCAGATCAAGAGAAATTTTGGATGAAGGTTCTCTTTTCCAAATAGGAAATCTCTATTTTGTTCCACATCATTCAAACTTTGCGTTTTGATTATCTCTTCTGGAGCATTATTTAAAAGAAAATCATTAACTTCCACTTACTGCTGTTGGCTAGATGCACCGCTAACCCAGTTAAACACGATGTATTTGTGAGTGTGTGTTACTGCCTGCAGCTATTGCCATATTGATTTTAAACGGAATAACGTGTTGCACATGACTCATCTTGTGTGATGTTAAATCTAACATTTAACAGATTCAACACTCCAATTCAGCTGCTGAGAGTGTGTGCATTTTTAGTGGTGATGAGATGGTAAAATGCGGTCACATCTGCCTTTACAGGTGATTCCATGACACAGGGGAATTATCCCTCAACTAGTATCACAAATAAAATCTAATCATAATTATGCTGTTTCCTGGATCTTGCTGCATGCAAACTGGCTATCATGTTTTCTCCATCGCAAGTGTCTATACTTTTAAAATACTTCACCAGTTGCATTGTGATGGTTTTAAAGTAGTTAGGGCTTCCTGTGGTCAAAGGTACTTTTCACAAAAAATTCACACCTCTGTTGCTGCAGTCTTGCAATGCATTTCCATTTTCAAGCTGTCATTATTGCATACTTGAATTGGCAGCATATATCATGACAGTTAGTGCTGAAAGGCACATTATATAATTGTTTGTATATGAGGTACTCATGATTTTAATGATCCTAGTTACATTTTGCAAGGAACGTTAGAGATTCAGTGTTAGCTATTCATGACCTCAAAGTATAAGTAAATTTTGAAGGTACTGTAGCTTTGCATTACCTCCCGGATAAGTATTTCAAATTGGCGAAAAACAACGGATTTTAAAAGTCTGGTAAACTGCATACAGAAAAAAAGGCTTTCTACACTCTGTACCGAGAAGAATTACTGCCCCCTAGTGTTTGCACATGGAATCACATGACTTGTTTGTCACAAAGTATGGAAACCCTTCGGTCCAACCTGTCCATGCTCCCAAACTAAACTAGTCCCACCTGTCTGTACTTGGCCCATATTCCACCAAACTTTTCCTATTCATGTACTTATCCAAATATCTTATGAAATGTTGTATCTGTACCCACACCTACCACTTCCTCTGACAGTTAATTCCACACAAACCACTGTCTGTATTAAGGTTGGTCCCATTTCCTTTTTAAATATTTCTCTTCTCACCTTAAAAGTATGCTCCCTAGTCTTGAACTCTCCATCCCAGGGAATAGACCCTTGTCATTCACCTTATCTATGCTGATGATTTTCTAAACCTCCACAATGTCATCCCTCAACTTCCTACGCTCCAGTGAAAAAAGTCCAAGCCTTTCCAGTCTATTTTTATATCTCAAACCCTCTGTTCCCAGCAAGCCTTGCCAAAAGAATTTTTAAAATATCATTCAGCACAGCAAAGCTGACTTGGGGGAAGTGATGGCTTAGTGATATCATTGCTGCACTGTAATCCAGAGACTCAGGTAATGTTCTGGGGACAAAAACTAAAGTTGCTGGAAAAGCTCAGCATCTGTGAAGAAAAATCAGAGTCAATGTTTCAGGTCTGGTGACCCTTCCTCAGAAATGGGGATCCACGTTCAAATCCCATGCTAGCACATGGAGGAATTTGAATTCAATTTTTTTTTAAAAATCTGGAATTAAGAGTCTGTTGATGACCATGAATCTATTGTCGATTGTTGGAAAAACCTATGTGGTTCATTCATGTCCTTTAGGGAGGGACTCTGCCATCCTTACCTGGTCTGATCTATATGTGACTCCAGGCGCACAGCAACGTGGTTGATTCTTAAATTTCCTCTGGCCAATTAGTGAATGCCAATAAATTCTGGCCTAGCCAGCGACACCCACATCCTGTGAATGAATAAATTAAAAAACCTGGTCAGGTGAAACATTTACACAAGTGATTTGCAAAAAAAAAACTAATCTTCGTATTCACTAATTAGTAACAAAATGTTTCAAGTGAGGACTAATACACCTAGCTTTTTAACATATCTCAACTCAGAATTAGTCTGATGACTTCAGTGATACAAATGGTAGTAGTTGCAAAGTACATCTTTATTAAGACTGTCCTTGTGTACCGTAATGTTACATAGTCTAAGTAGGAGACCAAAGCATCATTACCGATGAGCAGTACACGTTAAACAATAACAAATGAAGGCTGAGTAAGATTTTATATCAAAAACAGAAACTGCTAAGAAACTCAGCAGCTCTGGCAGCATCTGTGGAGAGAAAGCAGAATTAATTTTTTTTAGTCCAGTGACCGTTCTCCTAAAGTTGGAATTTCCATTTGCTTCACCATCTTTGTAGCAATGTTGCTATTTTTTCCCCTTAATTCTCAGTGCTTCCCCTCTTTAAATAATTGTTATCAAGTTAGGTTTGACTTGACTAATCAACGTTACTTGACTAATCCATGCCTTTCTAAGCAATAGTTTATTTTGTTCTGGATTATGGTTTGCATAATCAATGCAAGGTGGGAGTGTCTGTAATTTTCTGGTTTATCCCACTTGCCTTTGTTGAACAGCGATACAAAGTTAACAATCATCAGCTTTCCAACATTCCTCCAGTAACTGTTGAGGACAGAAGTTTTTTTTTGCCCCCCAAAATAGACAGGTATTACTCACAAGGCCAGCGTTTAGATATTTTGAACCAACCCATTCAGGTACATTACAAACATCTCTGAAGCAAGTGGGAATTGAATCCAGGCCTTGAGGACCAGAGGTAGAGACACTAACAGTGCATCACAAGTCAATTCTAAAGCTAGCATTTATTTCTTATCCCTATAAGTGAGGAATATGTGAGGTAATTTCAGAATCCAATTAAAAGTCAAATATATTGCTGTGGTTTGGAAGGCTCAAATAAACTAGACAAGAAAGCTGGCAGGTGGTAGCTGCCTTTCCTAAGGACTTGAATTAAATAGATTTGATGAAAATTCAATTGTTTCATAGTCACTATTTCTCTTAACAGTTTACTACAAAATTCTTAATTAGCTGAATCAAAATCCTCCATCTGCAGGGACAGATTTGACCTGCTGAATTAGGATCTGTAAAACACTGGATTACTCAACAAGCAACAGAAGCACTATCTTACTGAAATAACTCTGCAGAGGCCAGTATGCCACCACCAAGTTACCATTTATTTTCACATGGAGAGCCCTTGACACTGATCCAGCTCTGACACAGCCAGCTCTCAGAGTGAACAGGATGTCTGACACTCCTGTTCTTATTTGTCAGCCAGGGGCTCCCTGATTCCAGAATAAAACCCCCAATTAGGGAACTCATTCTATGACTTTATTACAGTTGCTATAGTTACCACATGCCCAATTACAGGGTGACCAATGGGCTCTATTTTTGCCTTCACATCCATCAGCAACCTGGAATGCATTTTATCTGGACCAGGTGTTTGATCAACTATCAGTCCTACCAACTGTTCTGTGAACAAGCCTCACTGCTGACCACAGTGTTGTCGGATCTTCTGTGCTGCTGCTTACCATGAGACAGATTTAGTGCCACCATCCTCTTGTAGATGGGGATCTGCTGGGTATGCTGGGTCTGATGGGTAAAAGAAAAAGATTTTCTAACAAGAGCCTTTATCTTCAACACTGTCAAGGCAGTGCAACAACGCCTCTTCTTCCACAGGCATCTGAGGAAATTTGGCATGTCCATAAGGACCCTCACCAACCTCTATAGATGCACCATAAAAAGCAAATGGTCAGGGTGCATAATGGCATAGTATAGCAACTGTTCTGCAGAACATTGTGTGCACAATCCAGACCATTACCAAAGTTGAAAAGTGTGGTGCTGGAAAAGCACAGCAGGCCAGGCAGCATCCGAGGAGCAGGAGAATCGACGTTTCGGGCATAAGCCCTTCTTCAGGACCATTAGCAAAGCCAACCTCCCATCCATTGACTCCATTTACATTTGTCATTGCTGCAGAAAGACTGCCAACATCATTAAAGACCCCTCCCACCCAGGTAATGCTCTCCTACAATCGCTTCCATCACGCAGAAGATACAGAAGCTTGAACACCCACACACACACACCAAAAGGAGAATGAATGCTCTAATTTCAATAACGTTGATGTTGCTAGTGTTGATCTTGCTTTGTGCACCTCCCGTGCAGTTCTAACCTGTATTCCTCGCTTTGTCTAAATACCTTATGATTTGTATGTCCTTGTTTGCTATGATCTGCCTGTATTGCTCGCAATACAAAGCTTCTCACTGTACTTAGGTACACATGACTACAATAAATGAAATGTAATCAAAGTAAATCAAGATCTAGTTTGTTGCAAGGTAGAAATTAAGTAAATGTTATGTTAATATGACGGACATTGTAATAGAAACAAAAGATGGTCCTGGACAGTAGATCTTACTCCTTTGAGATGCTAGTCCAAGTGACACCATAATGGGTACAGCTTAAGCCATTCCTCAGTATTAACCCTTTCAGAGCCTTACACAACATTAACCCTTTTAGTCTGCCTTTTCTACCATAATGGTTATACCTTTGACATAAAATTCACATCACCTGCTTCTTTTCTATATAAATAAGTGCAAAGTATTAATTTAACCGAAGTTATCTGGCTCGACCCTAAATTTTTCTTATGATGATTAATAAACATAAACTTTTCCTTATCTAACTGCTTACATTATTTGGATTTATAAAACATTCTAAGATTCAAAATAACATTGCCTGTTTTAAACATTTTAAACAGCTTGCTGTTTTAACCAGATCAGTAATTACTGATGACATGTATGAACACCATATAACTTCAACAGAACAACTATTCCAGTGTCTACATAAATAGACACAATGACAGGAAAAATAGTTGCAAAACATACCATGGCACAGAAATGGCTAAGATTGAAACAGAAAGGGATTGTGATAGTTTCTAGATTAACGTCAGAAACAAAAACAGAAGTTGCTGGAAAAGCTCAGCAGGTCTGGCAACATCTGTAAAGAAAAGCAAGAGTCAAAGTTTTGGGTCAGTTCTGAGGAAGGGTCTCCAGACCCGAAACGTTAACTCTGATTTTTCTCCACAGATGCTGCCAGACCTGCTAAGATTTTCCAGCAACTTGGGTTTTCATTCCTGATTTACAGCATCCACAGGTTTTTTTGGTTTTTTTTTGTAGATTAACATAATGTACCAGGTTACTGTGAAGTGAAAATGAATGATTTAAATAAAATGCTTAATTATATTAAATTAAAACAAAGATTTGCTGGCGATCTGAAACAAACACAGGAATTGGTGGAGAAACACAGCATCACATTCTGATGAAGTATCACCAGACCTGAATGGTTAGCTCCGCTTTCTTCACAGACCTGCTGAGTTTCTCTGGTAATTTCTGCTTTTGCTTTATTTATTGTGTTAGCTCAGTTGAATACAACTCAGAAAATATCATGCCAAAACTGCTCAGCTACCAGATAAGAATTTGTCTTTAACTTGGTTTTCAGAATTGATCATTAAGAAACAAGTATGGAAAGTGACCCATACTGTTAATGGATTGAGTTTAGAGTTCCTTTGTTTTGAAGGTTTGTGACTGAGATGCAAATAGCTGATATGAAGAGTGAATTGTGGTTTTATTTGTGCTGGGCAAAAATAGATGTATGGCCACACATCCGTATTCCTCTTTTCATCTTAGATATGCGAGAGAATTAAATAACTCTACATATTACTGCCACTAGATGGAGCCAATGTAGTTTTTAAGAAGAAGTGAAAATTTTAATTCAGAAGTTTTAATTGTCAGGCCCTTTACCCATCATGTCTTACCAACCAAAAAAAAAAACACCAAACTACACTAATCCCACTCACCTGCACTTGGTCCATAACCTACAATGCCCAGGCATTTTAAAATACTCAACCAGATGCTTCTTAAATGTTGAGAGGCTATCTGCCTCTGCCACACTCTCTGGCAACATGTTCCAAATATCTACCACCCTCTGGGCAAAACATTTTTTTCTCTGATCTCTTCTAAACTACTTGCTCCTTACCTTAAACTTATGCCCACGGCCACGGGGATATAGGTTCCCATGACCTACTCTGTCTATACTCTTCCCGTAATTTTGCATACCTCAATCAGATCCTTACCTCAGCTTCCTCCGTTCCAGGGAAAATAAACCTAGCCTATCATATCTCTCCTCATAATGGAGACTTTTCATCCCAGGCCACATCGTGGTGAATCTCCCTCTGCACCTTCTCCAGTGCAACCGCGTCCTTCGGATAGTGTGACGAACAGAACTGCACACAATATTCCATCTGCGGCCCAAAAAATGTTTCATAAAGCTGCCATAAACCCTCCTCGCTCCACCTATATTCTATGCACTGGCTAATGAAGGCAAACATTCTGTATGTCTTCTTCACTACCTTGTCTATATATGCTGACACCCTCAGGGATCTATGGACTTGGATACCAAGGTCCCTTTGTTCCTCAATGCTTCTTAGGAACCTAGGAGGAGAAAGTGAGGGCTGCAGATGCTGGAGATCAGAGCTGAAAATGTGTTGCTGGAAAAGCGCCGCAGGTCAGGCGGCATCCAAGGAACAGGAGAATCGACGTTTCGGGCATAAGCCCTTCTTCAGGAAAGAAGGGCTTATGCCTGAAATGTCGATTCTCCTGTTCCTTGGATGCTGCCTGACCTGCTGCGCTTTTCCAGCAACACATTTTCAGCTCCTTAGGAACCTATCCAATCTTTGTGCATAT
This sequence comes from Chiloscyllium plagiosum, assembly GCF_037043375.1. Taxonomy (NCBI): domain Eukaryota; kingdom Metazoa; phylum Chordata; class Chondrichthyes; order Orectolobiformes; family Hemiscylliidae; genus Chiloscyllium; species Chiloscyllium plagiosum. Next base: position 19,235,341 of record NW_028270142.1, read on the forward strand.
CCTACTCTTATTAGATCTCCCAAAAAGGAATCACTTTGCAGAGTTAAATTATATCTACCATTGATCAGCTGGTTAATTGGGCAGAGCAATGTCACAGTGCAGCCTGAGACCATCCTCCTCATTGTCAACATTACCCCCGGCTTACGTCATCTGTAAACTTACCAATTACAGAACAACCTCGATTATCCGAGCCAGACTGGCAGGTAGTATTTTGTTTGGATAACTGATTGTTCGGATAACTGATCTGATCGTAACCAGAGGAAGCCATACTGAACACATTTAAAAAAAAGCATGTTTACAGAGTTTTTATTTCATTCAATCAATAAAATGTGCACAAACATTGGACACTACTAAAAAATTCATGATATTTTACAAATAAAATCACTTTTTGGCTAGAGTTCAACTGAAGTCGATGAAACTTTTCGCTGATGTTTTCCTTGGTTTTATCCCAGTCCTCGGCAGCAGCCAGCATCTTTGTTTTCAGCAGCGTCCCGCCATCCAGACTAACCAAATGTTGTCCCTCCCTCCTCAGCAACTGCCGAGCTCAAAGAGAAAGAGGTGCAAAATACAGGGGGGAGCATGAGAGAGGGGGAAGATTTTTTTCCCTGGCTTCAGTTTCCATCCTCTCATCAATTTTTTGTTAGGTGGGTAATGTTTTCCTCATGTTCCCTCTCGTCAGGTTTTCCTCCTGTTTATTTTCACATGTGCTAACTCACTCTCCCCCAACAAAAAAAGTGACATTAAATATTCTTGTCAGCTGAAAGATATTGAACTGCTTGTTGTTTGGTAATAAAAGGAGCCTTCATGGGATAACAGGAGGAAAAAGCAACGGAAACAAAAAAATGCAAACACCTTTTCGACTCAACTCTCTGGAGAGTGAGCTGAAGAAAATCATTGTTGGGTTTGCAAAACAAAGCGAGTCAATGTTGAGAGGGAATGTTGCTGTTCGAGCGTACAGCTCAGGTTTGCACATATGTTGTTCTCACGTCTTCACTGTCACAACCTTTGTCCTCGGGGAGAATAAGTATTAGAGAACCTTTTTATAAAAAGTGTAAAACTCAACTCTAACATCATGCCTTGAGTACATATTTGAAGTTAATTATTTATTAAAGCATATTTGCATCTATATTCCTGTTCAAATTTACAAAATAATACATTAAATGGATGAGGAATAGAATTTTCCTACTTCAATTGACATACATGTATAAGGACCTTGAAATCTTGCAGGGATAATACGAAATTTGGATAATTAATGTTCGGATAATCAAGATTGTTCTGCATTCATACCCAAGGTGTTCATGTACATAACTAACAGCAAGGGTCCGAGCACTGATCTATGTGGTACCACCCTGATCACAGGCTTCCCAATGACAAAAACAAGCCTCCATCATTACCCTTTGCTCCTATTTGTAAGCCAGTTTTGCATCCAGTTTGTCAACTTGCCTTGGATCCCATGGGCTCTTACTTTTTAGACCAGTCTTTATGTGATATCTTGTCAAAGGTCTTACTGAAGTCCATGTAAACCACATCAACTGCATTACCCTTATTATATTTAGTCACCTTTTAAAAAAAGCAATTCAATTAGTCAGACAGGATCTCCCTCTAACAAATTCATACTGACTACCCATGATTAATCCCAACCGTCTGAAATTTTTTTCCAAGAACTTCCCTATTACTGACATCAGACCTACTAGTCTGTAATCCCCTGGTCTATCTTGCTGCTCTTCTTGAACAAAGGAACCACATTAGTCAACCTTCGGACATTTGACATTTTGCCTGTGGCCAGCAAAGTATTAAATTTCTCCAGCCGGGCCCCAGCAACACCTCCCATAGCAGCCTGGGATACATTGCATCAGACTCTGGGAATTTACACACTTGTGCGCCTATTCAATCATTTAATATCTCATTATTAATGTTAATGTGCTCAAGAACCTCACCATCCCAACTGATAACCCTGGCTGCAATGTCTTTCTCCTCTGTGAGTAGAGATGAGAAATAGTCATTTAAGAACTCTGGCTCCACGCAGATGGCCTCTTTGGTCTTCTACTTGGTCACACACTTTCCATGGAAATCCTCTTATTCTTAATGTATGTAATAAAAAGCCTTAAGGTTTGCCTGGATCCTATCTTTCAAAGATATTTTGTAGTCCCTCTTTGCCCTGCTTATTTCCTTTTAAGCAACTCCCTACTGTTTACGGACCAGAACAAACACCCACTCAAATATATCAATGAGATAGCCCAGACCCTGACTTTTATCTTATTTAAAGGCAAGTATGAGGTGCTGTGTACCACATCTGATTCAATTGGTCAAGGCACTAGGCTTTAAGTATACTTTATTCTTACACTACAGTTAAAATACCAACAAAAAAAGTATTGGGATAACTGTAACTATTAAAAGACTTAATAAACAAAATGTAATTTAACTACTGCTCATCAACTGTTCCAAAATACCAGCATCCCTTAAACAGACCCTGGGACATGGCAATTTAGTGTGTTGTCTTCTCACTGTAGCAGCAAAGAATTCAAACTTTTAGCTGCAGCGAGAGGGGGGAGAGAGAGGGGGGAGAGAGGGGGGGGAGAGAGAGGGGGGGGGAGAGAGGGGGGGGGGAGAGAGGGGGGGGAGAGAGGGGGGGGAGAGAGGGGGGGGAGAGAGGGGGGGGAGAGAGGGGGGGGGGGGGAGAGAGGGGGGGGAGAGAGGGGGGGGAGAGAGAGCTGTATCTAGCAGCTTAAACTTCAAAAACTCCATTTTCAATAACTGAAAGCAAAAACAAAAACTTTGGGCCTGTGTGATTCCATCCACTCCTGCTTCTTTTGTCAAAAACCCAAAGCTATTTACTCAGCTTTCTGCAGAGTAGACACCTTGGCACCAGATTGACAACACCCCTCTTTCAAAGAACCACGACTGAACAAACCCCTCTCACGGCACATCACGCCACATTACACTCTGCACTTTTGATGTGCCTCCCCTTTTTTTAATATGTTCTGTACCTGATATATGCTAGTTTCTTTTCCTTTCTCAGACTCTAGATTTCCCTTGACTTCTAGGGGTTGCCTGGACTTGCTGCCCTGGCCCTACACTCTTAGAGGAACATACTGGACCGGAATTCTTACTATACTACTTCTTTTATAAAGACTCTCATTTTCCAAATGACGACTTCCCAGTTTACGTTTGGCAGATTCTGTTTAATGATATTGAAATCAGCCTTCCCTCCGTTCAGATTGCTGCACAGTCCATAATGACTTTGAAACATACAGAGCTATGGTCACTACCCTCAAAATGCTCACCCACTGAAACTTCAAACACTTGACTGGTTTCATTCCCTCAGATTAGGTCCAACACTGCCCCATCTCCAGCAGGACAATTAACATTTTGGCACAAAAAGCTCTCCTAGTTGCACTTTAAAAATTCCATCCTGACTAATCCTTTCACACTAAGGCGATCAGAGTTAATGTTAGTGAAGTTGAAGCCCCCTACCATTATAACCCCGTTTCTCACACAGCCTTCTATATTTTGCTGACTGACTATCCAGCATACATTACACATCCTTGTAGATCAAATATGTCCTAAAAATATTCCTATGCAGAGCACCATCAAGCTGCCTCTCAGTTTCCAGTGTCTTGGGAGTTACTTTCTATTTCACAAAGGTTGTCACCAATAAGAAAAAGAATTCTCAACATGTGTCTATTGATGGACCCTCCCAGTTTGTGGGCGGCACGGTGGCACAGTGGTTAGCACTGCTGCCTCACAGCGCCAGAGACCCGGGTTCAATTCCCGCCTCAGGCGACTGACTGCGTGGAGTTTGCACATTCTCCCCGTGTCTGCGTGGGTTTCCTCCGGGTGCTCCGGTTTCCTCCCACAGTCCAAAGATGTGCAGGTCAGGTGAATTGGCCATGCTAAATTGCCCGTAGTGTCAGATAATGGGTAAATGTAGGGGTATGGGTGGGTTGCGCTTCGGCGGGGCGGTATGGACTTGTTGGGCCGAAGGGCCTGTTTCCATACTGTAAGTAATCTAATCTAATCTAATCTAATCTAATCTAATCTAATCTCACTTTACCATTACCATCAAGCCTAAAGTATAAAATGTAACTATTGTTACGATTTATAATTCAATTCAAAACATACACCATATATTGATGGGCGTCATATTGGTTTGCTCATTAAGTTTAACTTTTATATAAATGTATGTCGTGTCTCTGTAAAGTTGCAACATTAAAACGAAAATCAATTATGCATAGTGGAATGTCTATTATTAACGCAATGAATGGTCTCCCTCATTCTGCTAGACAATGGAAGCTGGTATGTTACTGAGTTTCAACAACCCTTATCTAACATTGAGACTTTTGTTTCTGTTTTATCTATTTAAATTAGAGAACTCTGTTAAATAATTTGCAAGACTAACAATAAAGTACTGAAAATTTGCAGGCAGCCAAACTCTTAAGCCTAAATGAACTCTTGAACTTGATAACTTCCTGGAGCGAAACATCATAGCTCCAACCCAGTGGTATTAAATTCTAGAAATTACTGCATATCCAGACAACTATGAAATTTATGTAGCAATAACCCAGATACATTCATTGAAAATATGGTCTAAAAATTAATTTGGTTCTACTTTTGATGTGGGTGCTTTGGAGAGGGTACACAAACAGTTTACCAAGATGTTGCTTGGTTTGGTGGGTGTTAACTATGAAGAGAGATTGGACAAACTTGTTTGTTTTCAGCTGAGCATTGAAGGAAGAAGAGCGACCTGATTGAAGTTTACTAAATTATGAGAAGCAATGGATAGAATGGATTGCTGGAGTCTTTTTCCCCAGAGTAGAAATATCAAATCACCAGGGGGCATAGGTTTAAAGTAAAAGGAGGAAAATTTAAAGGTGATGTGAGAGGCAACTCTTTTTTTTAAAAACAGAGGGTGGCAAGTACCTGGAATGGGTTGCCAAAGTAGGTGGTACAGGTGGATACAATAGCAATGTCTAAGAGACATCTTAACAGATATAGGAATAGATGGGAATAGAGGAACTAGGTAAGGGTTTTTAAGTTTAGAAAGGTTACATGTGGCAATGTGGTCTTGATGGGCTGAAGGGCCTGTCTCTGTGCTGTTCTGAAAGTCAGCTACAATTAAGTATCAACTCTGAGGAAGACACAACCAACTGTAAATGCGATGAGTAATTGGTAGTTTAGTGAAAATTCACTACTCGTGAGACTGGTTGGAACCCAATGCCACCCAGATTACTCATAAATCATGGGAATGCAACCACTAATTGAGTATAGTTGTAATCTTCCGTTTATTCAATGCCCTTTGGCTACAGTTATTTGTAAGATTTTGTTTTACTATCCTCGAATAGTGATGTGTTATTGCTTACAATCTGAAAAAATGTAAAGCATGTTTTTTTATTGTCACATCCCCTCACAAGGGCATGGACTCCATATAAGCTGAAATCCCCTTTTGGAGGAGAAGGTGATTCATGTGATGATGAAGAATGTCAATACAGGTAATGAGCCAAGGTGCTACCTGTTTGGGAATTGCCATAGGATTTACACAGCACTGCTTCAGAATGCAATTATTTTCTAAAACTTATAAATGTTTTTGATCAAGCTTACCTAATGAGAGAAGCTTTATTTGCTGAGATGATTGCTTTGTTTACAAGTTCTCAAATACCACATCTTCAAAGGCAGAAGATATTGCACACATAAGGCTGATGTAAAAATTCAGTGTCATCCAAAACTGAAAACCCACATAAGAACCACAAAAAAAAATCAAGTTTATTGAACAGGTATATTTTGACAAATGCTACCTTTAGAGGTACCTAGTACAATGCAAATAAAAATCAGAAAACCTCAGGTACACTGCAAGCAATTTCCATCTACATTTTCTGAACATTGAAGACATTAGTCAGTCTTGACAGATTTACTGTTCATTTGGAAATATGTGGAGTCATTTTTTACTACATGTACAACAAGATTGCAATTTCTCTTTCAGTAATCTTGTATCTGATGATTCTAGATGAAGCTACACTGTCATGTTTTTTGACAAAGTATCAATATAAATATATATCAATAGGTACTTAGAGCCAGATTTGAGACTAACTCAAGCACAGTATCATGTCTACTGGGAGGCAACCTCTCATCACTATCAATTTGTACTGAGTACTGGACTAACTTCACCCTCCCATGAAAACTACCTTTTAAAAGCATGCAGGTTGTCCACTGGACTACTGTGTTAGTAAAATGCAGAATCTCTTTCTCACAATTTAATAATAAAAGGATCATCATGCAGTGAGCTAAGCTTTTCATATGCATTAATGAATGGCGATTTATTAACTAAGCTCATTTATTAATCAAACAAGGATCACAGGCCACAGACCACAGCCTGAGAACTGTAGGTCAATAACCTGATAAAAGATAGGCAGAATATTAACAATGCTAGAAGTCAGGAACATACAGAATGTGCTGGAAATACTCAAAAAGTCTAGCAGTGCATAGGGAAAAAGAAACAGGGTTAACATTTCCAGGTTGTCAGCCTGTTTTCAAACTGGAAGCCATATCAACCAGTTTGGAATAAAATGCAGAGCTAGGGAAAGAAGGGGAGCAAAGAATGAAAGGAAAAAAAATATGAAAGCACACAATGAATGATAAAAATGACGATGAAGGACAATTTGGGGTTATTATGGGGCAAGTAAAATAAAAGGTGGGAGAAGCTCTGAATAGCAAAGAACCATTACTAGTAACTACCGTATAATGACAAGGAAACCACAGTTAAGATCACATATAGCAAGGCGTGGGAACAATCAGGTTAGGGCTGATAGGCGACAAGTAACATTCACACAACAAAATTGCCTAGCAATTAAGGCAGAATCAAACCAACTCACCTTGAACTTGAATGCAAGTACCATTACTGAATCCCCTTCCAACAACATCCTGATGGCCACCAGACTGCGATTAACAGCAGTTCGGAGGGTAATTTACCTCCTGACTTCCCCAAACCTTACCAACATTAGATGATTCATCAAAAGTCATGACTGACCATAAGACAATAAGGAATAGGAACAGTGGTCCTTCAGGCCTGCTCTGGTGTTTAATAGGATCCTGGCTGATCTGGCATTCCTCACACCCACTTTCCCACACTGCTTGATTTCCCAACTGATGAAGAATCAATATATTTATCTTGACCTTAAATAAACACAAGGATTGGTATGGTGTAAAGTGAGGACTAGGGGACTCTTTCATAGTTTTAGTCATGAGGAGAAGGGTTAATTGCAGAATGCCAGACAGGCACAATGAAAAGCATTGCCATCCACTCAGGTAAGCTTAGCAGAGAGAAAACAGAAAACATAATGGAAGCATTGGAAGAGAAGGTGACTGCCAGATCAGATGTGATGGAGAAATTGGAGCAGGGCAAGGAAAGGCCAGATAAAGAAACAAAACTTCATGGGGCATGTGAAATTGAAGGAGGACTGGACTTGGAAGTAAAGGAAAGTTTTCGAAGTGATGGTGAATGCACTTGTTCCAAGTTAAAATGCTTCCGCTAATTATAGACCACCCTTCATCTAGGTAATGGTGATCCACTCTTATTCATATTTTCATTAAAAATATAACCATTGATTTGATTGAAGTGAATTCTCACAACTTGCGGATACACTCCAACCAGCATTATTGACCTCCATGAGAGGGACAAGCTCTGAAGCCATGGGATATTTAATCACATTTGCTGTGAAGGGGAGTTGTTGTATTCTATCGTACGTGATAGGGAGAAGAAATGAGAATGAACAGATGGCTTAAATTTGAAATACTGCTCAAGAAAAAACAAACTACAGAAAAATACTTACACCTCAGCAGCTGGATTTTTGAAGTAAGAATTTTAAAAATAAAATAATAAATTCATGAATTTGGTAAAGTCTCAGCAGGATTAATCACACTGTAGTTACCACTCTTCTCTCAGTTAAGGCTGGTAGAGATATGTTATGGTAACATTTCTGATTCAAGTCATTTTAAAATCCAGCTTTTTAAAAAAAAACTATATTGCAATGTACTTTTACCTATAATGTCTGAGATGGAATGTTGATCCAAGACTTCTACCTATTGACTAATCCCGAATCTGCAATACTATTCCGTGAAAGAGAACTCCAGCCTCTGAGTAACGTGCCTTATTGTAGCAATGGAATGCAATCAGTTTCTAAATTCATTATAGATTATATTGAAGAAGACCACCTAATTTACAAATATTCAGAGTTTCATTGTGTGTAGTTTTGAGATTGCTTAAAATAGACCTCTCAATGGAAGCACAACAACACATTTACTTGATACAGTATTAGAGTCAGAGTCATAGAGAGTCATAGAGTCATAGAGATGTGCAGCACGGAAACAGACCCTTGGGCTAACTCGTCCATGCTGACCAGATATCCCTTGATTCACCTTCAACTACAGACAGAGATGGTGGGGGTGGAATTTAACAATCATCAAATCCCTACAGTGTGGAAGCAGGCCATTTGGCCCATCTAGTCTACACCATTCCTCCAAAGAGCATCTCATCCCACCCCCTCCACCCTATCCCTGTAATCTTGCACTTCCAATGGCTAATCCACCTAGCCTGCACATCCCTGGACACTATGGGCAATTTAGCATGGCTAATCCACCTAACCTGCACATCTCTGGACTGTGGGAGTCTTTTAAAATCAAAAGTAATTTAGTTCCTTTTTTTTCCATGTCTTGTGGCCTTATGATTTTTAATTGATGGTTTCTGAGAACCATGTCTTTTATTTCTGTGTCTTTAAAAAGAGTGGATTGCCAGGAGAAAAATCTATTTTCTTTAGAAAGGAAATAGATTTATCAGAATGGCTGCACATTTTCACAGCAAGAAAATGAGCATCACTATGAGCTCTATTCTTTTAGTGGCTCTGAGTTCCTGCAACGTACAGGCGACCAAGAATCCAAGGAGCTGTTTTATAAACTGAAGTTGATTGGTTCTCAGTTAACTAAGCAGATTAGATCTGCAAACAAGTTTCAGTGACACAGACACACAGAAAGATACAAATGAATAAGCTGTTGTTCTCCCCAGCAAAGGCAGACTGTTCTCTGCAGTAAAGAAATGTTTAAACTTGACATGAACCAGTTACCTTGCCTGCAGATGTTGCTGTGGGCTGTGACTTTTGAATTGGTAAATTGGAGACATTTTCCAAGTGAATCGGTCATTCTGTACTTCCTACAAACCAGTGGAAGCTTCCAAAGAAAGGTGTTGAAAACCTAGGGCCAGGCAAGCCAAAGTAGGATCATCTCAACATCGGAATTGTGAAGCAAAGACCAAAGAACTGACTTTCCAGTTTTTCTCTACCTATGCCAATAATCTCTTTTCTCCTATTCGTTTGTCTGTGTTTGTACGTGTTTATAAGAAGGTAAGAATTTTGATTAGCAATGTTATAAACCAGTAGTTTACATCTGTTTACTTGTAGCTATATGCTAAGTCATGTTGCAGCTGTATAAAACTTTAGTTAGGCCACATTTGCAGTATTGTGTGCAATTCTGTAAGGAGGATGTGGAGGCTTTGGCAAAAGAGGTTTATCAGGATGTTGTTTGGATTGGAGGTTGGACAAACTTCGGTTGTTTTCACTAGAGCATTAGAGGCTGAGGGACGACCTGATAGAAGTATGTAAAATTATGAAAGGCAGAAATTACAAAATTTGGGAAGTCAGTCTTTTTCCCAAGGGGGCAAAATGTCATATACCAGGGGGCAAAGATTTAAGCTGCCAGGAGGAAGGTTTAAAAGGGAGATGTATGAGGCAAGTTACCGAGGGTGTTGGGTGCCTGATAGCAGTGCCAGGGGAGGTACTAGAAGCAGCTACAATAGCAATATTTAAAAGGCATTTAGACAGACACATGCATGAACAGAGAACAGAGGAATACACACCAATGTGCAGGCAGATAGGATTAGTTTGGAATAGTGTCATGGTTGGGCTGAAGGGGGCCTGCTCCACTGCTGTACTGTTCTATGTTCTAATTAATTATCATAAATAAATTTTTATTTAGAACAGAAACTTAGTCTCTGCTTTCTCTCAACCTTGGTCTGAAATTGGCAAATTGCGAGTGTGTATGTATGTATGTATGTATGTTTAAAAAGTTCATATTTTGCCTCCACAAATAACAGGGCTTGAGTTTATGATGCACTAACCTATTATGACCCATTAAGATAAATACCAATCCTGAGGACAACTCGTGGCGCAGAGAGGTTGCATTTTAAAATGCAGTGAATGTCAGTGGCTACAGCAGCATTAGTTGCTTTTCCCGAATTGCACTGGAGAAGTTGGTGGGGAGTTGCCTTCTTGGTCTGCTGCAGTCCTTTTGGTGTAGGGACACCCACAATGCTGCCAGGAAAGGCACTATTCGACTTTGATCCAATGACACTGAAAAAGCACTGAGATTGTTATCACGTTAGAATGTGCAAAACGTGGATTGGAACTTGCAGAGAATGGTGTTCTCAAATATCTTCGTTTTCCAGGTGGTAGAAATCCAGGGTTTGGATGGTGCTGCCAAAGGAACCATCATGGTGAGTTACTGCAATAATTAGGAGAAAGTGAGGACTTCAGATGCTGGAGACCAGAGTTGAAAAATGTGATGCTGGAAAAACACAGCAGGCCAGGCAGCATCCGAGGAGCAGAAGAATCGACGTTTCGTTCCTGAAGAAGGGCTTATGCCCGAAAAGTCGATTCTCCTGCTCCTCGGATGCTGCCTGACATACTTCAATAATTAGACTAGGCAGCAGTAGAAGCAGTGTGTTGGTGGTAAAGGAACTGTATGATGAAGCCACATTGCCCCTTAGTGCAGGTTTGTGCACAGCAGCGAACTCAAATTGGAAATCAATCCTCAAATGGCATCAGCATCAACAGACCCTCAGGGTGGAAACAACTTAGAGGGAATGATAATTAAAAGGTAGCGCCAATCAAGCAAAATTGTAAAGGTTCAGGAATGCTGCTGGAAATGTACCTACCCTCTCCAGGAAAGTGAAAAGTATTCCATCAATTTCTTGATATATGCTGGTTGTGGATATGTTCGCCAAGCTGGGAAGTTGACTTGGAGGCTTTTTCGCCCCTGTCTATGTGACATCTTCAGTGCTTTGGAGCCTCCTGTGAAGTGCTGCTGTACGGCGTCTTCTGAAACTTATTTGGTTCCATTCCCACTGCTTCCAGTTGCGCGTTCCCGTTGTTTGCTGTACTGGCCAGTGTATTGGGTCTAGGTCTATGTGTTGTCCCGAACAGCTGTATACACAGATGACCACAAATTCGACTGGGTCAACACAACGACCATAGAACAAGCTAAACAGAGGACAGCCAGAGAATTTCTAGAGGCAAGGCACCCATCCACAGGCTCCATCAACAAACAGATAGGCCTAGATCCAATATATCAACCACTACAAAGAACAACCAGACCCTGCAACCAGAAGCAGCAGAAACAGAGCCAAATAAACTCCAGAAGACACAGTGCTGCAACGCTTCACAGGAGGGTCCAAAGGACTGAAAATGGACAGGGGACAAAACATTTGCAAATCAACTTCCCAGATCGGCGAGCATACCCACAACCACAACAACTGACAACTGAGCTACAAATCTTTATGCAAACCTTATTCTTGATATATACTTGGCAGATGATAGGCAGGCTTTGGGGAGCCAGGGGTTATTCTCTGCAGACTTCCTGGCTTCTGGTAGTCACACATGACTGCTCCAGTTCAGTTGCTAGTCAATGATACCCCCAGATCTTTATAGTAGTTGATTCAGTGATGACAATATCATTGAACATTAAAGGGGCAATATCTAGGTTGTCTCTCGCTGAAGATGATCATTTTGGCATTTCTGGTTGAATATTGTTTGCAAATATTTTAGTCTTACCTTTTGTAATGATGTGACCTGCTTCCCTTCAGAGAGAGTTATTAAAGACAACGGGATGAGGACATGCCACAACCCAAAGGACTAGCCACGTTACCATACATCAAGAACATTTCTGAACTGACAGCCAGACTACTACGACCACTAGGACTCATAACAGCACACCAACCAACAGCCACTCTCAGACAACTCACCAGGAAAAAAGGACCTGATACCCAGCATGAGTAAAACCAACAAAATTCCACGCAAGGACTGCACAAAACACTACATAGGACAAACAAGACAGCTAACAATCCACATCCATGAATACCAACTAGCCACGAAATGACACAACCAGCTATCCTTAGTAGCCACACACGCAGATGACGGGCAACATGAGTTTGACTGGGACAACACTACTATTATAGGACAAGCCAAAACAGAACAGCCAGGGAATTCCTAGAGGCATGGCACTCATCCACAGATTCTATCAACAAAAACATCGACCTGGACCCAATATACCAGCCACTGCAGTGGACAGCTGGAACTGACAATCGGAAGTGGCAGAGACAAACCACTATAAATGCCGGAGGAAACAACACAGAAGCTCCCAAGCACTGAGGATGTCACTTAGACAGGGGACGAAACAAATTCCCAGCTCGGCGAACAGAACCACAACAACAGTTATTTAATTGTCCTCAGTCACACATGGCAGGTTGTGGTAATGGAATTGCTTAGCTCTATCACTTACTATCTTTGTTATTTTAGTCCCATGTTGTAGTTTCATGAGAATGAGTGCTAATTTTTTTTTAGGTATACCTGGTGCTGCTCCTGGCATGCCCTCTTGCACCCTTCATTGAGGCAGAATGATCCCCTTGTTGGTTAGTGGTGATGGGGGGGGGGGTGCGGATGTGCCTGGGTGTGAGGTTGCTGATTGCAAGTCACGTTAACTTTGTCCACTACTAATGGCCCACTATCCCCAAACTTTAGTAGCCAAATTCAACTCTAAGTCCACTTACAAATTTGTTGATAACATCACTGTAGTGTGTCAGACCATGACGAGATAGAGCACAAAAACGAGAGAGAGCTTAGTAGCATGGTGTAAAGACAACAATCATTTCTTCAATGTCAGCAAAATGAAGGAGCGAGTCACCAATTTAGGAAGAGGAGTGGAGGACTCATCCTAGTCTGTATCAATGGTGCTGAGGTGGAGGTGATCGAGAGCTTCAAGTTCCTAGGAGTAAATATCACCAACGACCTATCCTGTTCCATCTACATCGACGCTACAGTCAAGAAAACACACCAATGCCTCCACTTCTTCAGAGGCTAAAGAAATTTGGCATGTCCACAATGCACTTACCAATTTTTATAGAAAGCTTTCTATCTGGATGCATCACAGCTTTGTATGGCAACTGCTCTGCCCAAGACTGCAAGAAATTGCAAACAGTTGTGAACACAGCCCAGTTTATTACGCAAACCAGCTTTCCTTCCATTGACTTCGTCTACACTTCCTATTGCCTTGGGAAAGCAGCCAACATAATGAATGACCCCTCCCACCCTGGTTATACTCTCTTCCACCAGAAAGTCTGAAAACACTTACCAACAGATTTAAGAACAGCTTCTTCCCTGCTGTTAGCAGACTTATGAATGGACCTCTCAGATATTAGAGTTGATCTTTTTCTGCACCTTCTCTGTAGCTGTAACATTATATTCTGCTTTCTGTTCTATTACACTGATGTACTTATAAAGGTATGATTTGTCTTGTCAGTGTGCAAGACAATACTTTTCACTATCTCAATGCATGTGACAATAAATCAAATCAATAATACCTCCTCTTAAAAGGTGAAAACCTCTGGATTTCTGTTTTATTCTACACATAGTTGAACTATCAAAGTTGCTGTCAGTTTCAACAGCATAGTGATGGTGAATGCTGACAGTTGTGTTAAAATCTCACAACACCAGGTTATAGTCCAACAGGTTTATTTGGCAGTACTAGCTTTCAGAGCGCTGCTCATTCATGAAATAACTGTTTACCTGATGAAGGAGCAGCACTCTGAAAGCTAGTACTTCCAATTATACCTGTTGGACTGTATCCTGGTGTTGTGTTTTTTTTTAAAAACTTTGTCCACCCCAGTCCAACACGGACACCTCCACATCATGACAGTTTTGCTGTCATTACTAATGCCAAGTAAAAGCTAAAAATGTTAAGGAGGGATTTGGCAAGTATCTGAAACCAATATCTGTACAGATATTCAGGTAAGGGTAGAAAATTGGGCTTACAGCAGATTGTTCATGCAACAGATGGTACTGTGATAATTGTCATCTTGTTCATTTCTACTCCTAGGATTTATTTATTAATTTCAAATGCAAGAATATAACAATCTAAGTTCATCCATGTTAGAAAGAATAAGCTTTAAATCAATGAAGAATAAACATTGCTGTTAAGAAAAATATTCCTTAATGATTGTGGACAGATAGACCTGGGATGTTACTGATGTAAACAGAGCAACTTTGAAACATCGAAGAATCGTATCGGACTCAAAATGTGAATTCTGTTTCTCTCTCCACAGACCCTGCCAGACCTGTTGAGTTTCTCCAGCACTTTGTTTTTGCATATGATTATCTGCTTTGCCATTGCATGCTGGATTCTCAGTAAATGGGTGGGGGGGGGGGGGGGAGGGAGGGGGGGGCAGGCAGGGGAGGAGCGATGGCCTAAAAGCATTTCAATTAGATTACTTGAGCCTCTGGATTAGTAATGTTCTGGGACTTGGCTTGAAATCCTACCATGGGATTTGAATCAAGAATCTAATGATGACCATGAAACTATTGTCAATTATCAGAAAATCCCAGCTGGTTCACTCATTTCCTTTTAAGGAAGGAACCTGCCTTCCTTACCTGGTTTGTCTGATATGGGATCCCAAACCAACAGCAATGTGGTTGACTCTTCAGGCTAAACCAAGAGCTTAAAGATACCGTCCTGAGGACAGAGATACATGCTGAGTAGAGTAAAATTTCATGATCCAAAGGCTAACTTGACTGATAGTCCAAACAGTGAAAGAGTATTCTTCCAAAATCAGGAACAAAGGTGGGAATAAGACACAGGAAATACAGGAGACTAAACCCCACAGTCATCAAATGGCTGGACACAGGTGGCCATAGCTGTGGTGTAGAACTGGTAGCTGGAGAGCACCCTCAAAACAGTTCAAAGGGAATATGCTTCAAGCAAAATATCTGCCAGATAATGTGGAGGCAAGTACCTCACTCAACAAAATCACGGAATCGAAAGTGTCAATGCACGATGGCTTGGGTAAATAAAGTTCAGTAGCAATAAGAAATCCTGGACCTGTGAATCCAGGGGAAGCATCCAGTAAGAGAAGGCCAACTTTGATCCTGGAAGGCAGGGCAGGGAACACCTGTAAGGAGGCAGCAGAGGCAACAAGTGATGTCCCATATGACCCATGGAGACCTGACTGAACTAGACTTTATCATGGGTAATCAGGAACACAGCCCGCCTCCCATGGAAAGTACAAGTATAGAAAGAAGCTGGGCAGGCCAATAGATTCAGTGGCAAAGAAGCAAAAAGGTTTGCAGAGGGAATCAAGGGTGATGGTTTTGATCATATGTTTAGCTTGAAAAAGCTACAATTAGCCTATGATAATATCAGGTAAGCATTATTACAGCACAGAAGTTTTTCAGTTGTTATGCAGGAGGAATAGAAATCATGATATATATGTAAAAAATCACCACAACTATTGACAATGTAAAGATAACATGCTGTTAAGGGAGAGTGGGGTTAGATTTCCTCAGATCTTGGAGTCTGTTGGTAAAAATAATGTATGAATTTGGAGCAGGTAGGACCACTGTTGAAGAAACGACTGTTGGAAGTGACCTAGCTCTGTCTGGGCAAGTCAAATGGAACCATTCAAGAGTTTCTCACAGAGCTGTGTGCAAAAAAAAAAGGTGTTGGAGAAAAATGACCAACCAAACTGAACACTATGGAAGGAAGACTCAACAAGTTGGTGAATTACGATCACAAACAATAACTGTTTTAATGTTAAGAAGTGCTTAAACTAGACTGGAAGTTTCAGGAGAAATGAGAATGGAGTCATGGACAATGACTTGTTTGAGGCTCTTCAAGAGAAAAAGAATGTTGCAAATGGCAGTTGGAGAAAGTAATTGAGAGAGAGTTTGTTTTTGGAAGGTGACAGTAATCATGAAGGAAAAAGGAACAAGGAACAGTCTCTGGAAAGACATCCATTGCCAGTACAATCACCAAAACGTGGAGGGTTAATTGGTGAGGAGATAATCAAAACAACAAGTGCCACTTGTGGAGAAGATAAACTTGGAGAGGAAGTGACGATGCAGTCTTAAGCAATAAAGAGGAAGGAATTTCTGACTACAAAAGGATCATTCTGCTAACGTTTGACTCATTGTTGGGTTAGATTTGTGATAGAAAATCCCAAAAGCTACATTAAATGAAGTGATTGCCGGGGCCAGATGAAAAAGGACAAAATCCCTCGTCTCCATCTTCACCAATCTCTAGGGATTGTTGGGAAGATGGTTCAACTCTGGTTTTGTGTGTTCTGAGATAACAATTCCAAAATACAATATGTAGATTCTACCATGTGCAGAGCAAGTGATAAAGAATTTGGCACTTGGAGTCACAGTCAAATATCACAGAGGAGGTCCTTCAGCCCACTGAATTTGTACCAACCCATCCAATCTCACTTTTCAACACTTGGCCCGTAACCTTGTAGTTTGTGTGTTCTCTCAGATTCTGCAACTGTTCCTCTTAATGCTCCTGATGCATTTTCTGGACATATTAGTGGGCGGCACAATGGCACAGTAGTTAGCACTGCTGCCTCACAGCGCCAGAGACCCGGGTTCAATTCACACCTCAGGCGAGCAACTGTGTGGAGTTTGCACATTCTCCCTGTGCCTGCGTGGGTTTCCTCCGGGTGCTCCGGTTTCCTCCCACAGTCCAAATATGTGCAGGTCAGGTGAATTAGCCATGCTAAATTGCCTGTAGTGTTAGGTGAAGGGGTAAATGTAGGGGAATGGGTCAGGGTGGGTTGCGGGTCGGTGTGGACTTGTTGGGCCAAATGGCCTGTTTCTACACTAATTAATCTAATCTAAAAAAAAATTTTGAGCCTTCTCCCGTTTTGGTAGATCACAAAGCATGGCCATATGAGTAAGCAAGGATATGTATGACATTTTCAGGGATGCTTTGAGGACATCTCTAAAACATTTCCTCTATGTTCCTGGGAATTTCTGCCTGCTATTAATTTCCAACTAAACCAGCTGCTTCATGAGTTTAGTTTCAAACATGTCTCACCTATGGAACTGGTTTTTGTGTGACTGGCATCTCAATGTTGGGCAAATTGGCATTTGCAGTGCTGTCGGACTGCGTTTCTTTCTCGCAGTTTTGGAGGAACTTTCAAAGTTTGTACTTTTACAGTGCATTGCGATAACTGACAAGTGTTTTAAACATATAGGAGTATCAGGATCACTGTAAACCAGGACCATGATCTTGGAATTGAAATTCTGATTCAAATACTCCTTTCCATAGTTGGTTAAAGGCTATGCTGGCACATTAGAGACAAGAAAATTCATCATTCTCTATGTCCGACGGCTTCAAGTGAAGTCCCTCAAGATATATTGATTTTGATCAAAGTGGAACGAGGTACTGTATTGCGGTAGCTATTTGGAAATTGAAGCTTATTTTTCCAGTGTTTCGTGAAAGACTCATTGTTGCGTATGCTGACACAAAGTCAACAATCCCCTCTCGAGCTCAGTTTCTAAGTGAAACATCATCTGCATACTAAATCTCTACAGCTGAAGTTGCAGTGGCTTTGGTTTTGGGTAAAAGGTAGCGTAGGCTGTACTGTTTCCTGCCTGCCCTGTAGATTATCTGCTGTGAGGAAAATGGAGAAGAGATTTGATGCAATGACACAGACTTGTTTTTCATTAAAATAGGGTTGTGGTTCTTTGGTTGGGTGAGGTTCACAGTGTGCCTGTCAGATGGAGAAGGCAGACGATGATGATAAAGTTTTGAGTTTAGCCAGATTTCAAGATGATAGCCCACAAGTGAGTCATCGACTTTTTGAAGTTAAAAAAGGCCACAGAGGATGATGCTGCTCCTTCGCACCAAATTCTAGACGAGCAGAATTTCAATTCGCAGACCATGGTCATGGTTTAATGGGTTACAGTGAGTCTGACACTCCTATAAGTTTTAAAAAAAACTTGCATCAGGTATAGCAATGCACTGTAAAAGTACAAAAAAAACCTTTGAAAGTTCCTCCAAATCTGCTGGAAATGAGAAGATCATGTCTCCAGTGCTTCAAAATAGAGAAAATGCACACATACTCAAAGACTTCAGAGACTGGGGGATGCAGTTAACACTCACCTTGCAATTATTTCCTTTGTTGGTAGCAGACAGCAGAAATCTATTTTACGGTTAGTAGAGTCAGATTGGTGTCCCTTCATGAACATAGCCACAATCATAGTGACAAGAGGAGGAGATAGATAAAGGAGGATTTAAGTGCAGCTGATGAAACAAATTAGTAGGAGGTATTGCAGTCAATCTACCCATTACAAGTAACCCAGCAACACTTCATGTTTCAAACAACATCTTATCTCTGCCAAAGGAAGAAAATTAACTGACCTCCAAAACTAGAAATTTCAATTTTGGTATGCTAAGGATGAGACAGATAAATCATGTGCTTGTGAACAGTATAATTTAATGAGCTGTTCCCATGGAATGACTATACAATATGTTCCCACAAGCAGATGTGAAAAGGATTTTTATATGAAAGTAGATATCTGTAGTGTTAACAGCTTTGGATCAAAACACACTGCATAACATGCATGAACTGAAGCAGAGGCAGCTGTTACGTTGCTGCCCTAGTAAATTCTGTACACCTAAATGAATATTTCATCCACAGGGATTCTACTTTCGCTTTTGGCTCATCTTTAGGAAGATGCCACACTGAACATATTGTTTCTTGTTTCCTTGCTTGAGGAGTTAAAATGTTTCGCATGATAGGATTGCAATTTTTAATTGTAATAAATGCACTTGCTTCTTTGAGCTTCACCACTGGAATTTAAAGTGGGAGTCCACCCTAATTGAAACACCATGCTGAAACTGTTACCACTTGAATCGGTGACAGCATCACCTTCTTGAACTTCAAGTGAATAATGATACACTCATCAATGAGTTGTGTATTCTTGGCAATAAAAGATGATACAGGTTTGTCATTTGCGTTATTTTTAGGGACAAGCTAATGGAAGCTACAGGTGGGGGCAGGGGTTGGGAGAGTGTTGAATTGTTACTTCCAAAAGGGTCAACTGGTTTCAACAAGCATACAATTCCTCAGACATACCTCAGTATGGCTCTTGACTGGGAGATCAATTCATAGGAGCTGTGGGTTAACAAAAATAAACTAATTAGCAAGCATTCTAAAAATAAAGATTACACAGCAGACAAACCATCAAAATGGTTCACCACAACTATCTTTGCACTTGTAAATTCAGAGTTTACCAGAAGTTTACCACACTTCATTGAAGGTAGGGCAGTTAATAACGCAACGTGAACCTGACACCCCAGCCTATTCCACCATCAGCCTGTTTTCACAAAGGGGGCAGGTCACTAGTTGACTGAATGGAGACAGGAAGGCACTTCACATAAATAAGGTGCTGCTAGAGAAGTCTTTTATCAGGTATTTGCAATATTAGCAAGGATACAAGATCAGTCAAAGACCATGCCAATCCACCAAGTGTAATTAGGTGAGAAATCAGTCAGCAGTCATGATGGATAAATGGTAGGTCTGTTAATGTATTTGCCACACGTCTTCTCAACCAAGCCCAGTTATCAGGTTGAAACTTTATTGCTGGAACAGCACAGCAGGTCAGGCAGCATCCAGGGAACAGGAGATTCGACGTTTCGGGCACAGAAGGGCCTGTGCCCGAAACGTCGAATCTCCTGATCCCTGAATGCTGCCTGACCTGCTGTGCTGTTCCAGCAATAAAGTTTCAACTTTGATCTCCAGCATCTGCAGACCTCACTTTCTCCAGTTATCAGGTT
Source organism: Chiloscyllium plagiosum (assembly GCF_037043375.1). Lineage (NCBI taxonomy): Eukaryota > Metazoa > Chordata > Chondrichthyes > Orectolobiformes > Hemiscylliidae > Chiloscyllium > Chiloscyllium plagiosum. The sequence continues at coordinate 19,255,270 of NW_028270142.1, forward strand.
TAATGGCTCAGCAGAGGGTAGTCCCAATTTGAATTGCTGCTGCTGGAGAGATCTCTCCCAGATCCAAAAAGGAGGCAGAACAAAAGCTGTCGGAGTAACAAGGGAGTAAAGGCCTCATCTGCGATTGAGGTTTGGAATCGGTCTTCTCATCCAGTGAGGACGAGGTAGCCCAGAGACGGGCTGGTTGCTACGTGCTGCAACTTTGCAACAGTCAGGGTATTTTAGTGGCCAGAGAAAGGCCTTGGAGTCTGGACAGGAAGGACACATGGGATAAGGACATCCTGTTCACAGAAGGCTGTAGCTGGCTCTATAGGTGTACCAACAGAGGCTTAGCTTTGATGAATAGTCCAGGAATGTGTTTCCAGACCACTCCTATTTGGTAGGGTAATGACAGGATTAGTAAAATAAACAAAGAGTCCAGCGACCTCTCCTCTTCACAACATTCAGAAGAGGAATCACTGGACTTTAAATGCTAACTGTTTTCTGTCCCCAATGCTGCCAGACCTCCTGAGATTCCCCGGTAATTTCTCTTTTAGTATCAGATTTCCAGCACCACCTACATTTTGTTTTATTTTAGTGATGTAATTAAGTAGAATAATGGAACAGGAGTTAAGGGCACTGAGAAGTAGCAACAAACCAATGACTTACTTTAAAGGTGACATTAGCATGCCAATTCTTTGCCTACAGTTCTTTCCAAGGATTGTCTGCAGATCTAGGTGAGCTTTCCAGTCAGTAGCCGATCCCTGCATTGAGTGTACCAGCAGACTGGTCTACCTATCAAATCCTCAACAGGTCAGGCCTGTTAGGTTAGGAGGGCTATCAGCTGCAAGTCCAAGACTGAGTTTTTACCAGTGCAGCAGGTCATTGAAATCACACATGTGGCCATCAAAACTCCCTCACAGTAACCAGGTGTCCTTAGGAATTAAAGGGCTTTCACTCACTCAATGTAGAGATTGTGCGTGAGCACCAGGAGCACTTCATGTCGGTGGTCTGAGGTTTCCAGAAGTTTTCATGATTAATACATCCTCAGACAGACAGTCACAATCACCTCAGCCTTTCAGGCCATGCTCATTACTAGATTCTGTGGGCAGGGGAGATATACTTAATCATGGCTTCTGACTCCTGTATGCAACTCTGACTCAGAGACAAAGAACAGACATAACCACTGCCACATGGCTATAACTGAGCAGTCCACCAAAACCTTATAGATGGTATTCTGGTGCCTCAATAGATTTGGGGAAGTCTTACAATACTCCTGTATGTTGTTTGCTTCACATTGTCCAACCCAGTGGTACAGAGGGGAAAAGCGCTGCAGTCGGGGAGGTCACTGTGTGAGCCATGTCTACAGAAGGAGAAAAAGTTACCTCAAAACATATAATAGCGTCACTTGATGAAGGCATTACAGAGGGATCGAACAATGAAAGATTGACATGTCTGGTAGGGAGATAGGCAACTCTTTGATCAGCAGACTTTCATGAAGCACAAGTGGAGAGGATGAAGAACCAAAAATCGCTCTTTCAGAGGCATGGGTCACTGATTGATTTTCAGGAGCCTTCATTTCCCTGTGATGGTAACTGAATGTGCAAAGGCCATCATAACAGGCGGTCTCAAGTATCTCAACTTTACAGATCAAACCTCACTGGATTTAATTTCGGTGTAATCAAATGGTGTTTTGAAATAATTGTATAACTCATTTCAATTCATACTTCAACTTTTTTTTTCATCAGGCATTACACAAGTATGCGTGGGGACAAACTAATATACCCCAGTGAACACCTCCAGTGCTGGTCCACTTATTTAATTTCCTTCTAGTAACTTGGATGGGTGCCCCCTGTACCTTGACTTTATGTGGAGATAGGCTGTTGCCTACCTTGTTCTAGTCCATTAGGTAGCTATGGAATGAATTCTCGATGTCCCTGAAACATACTGCATTCGTGCAAATTTTGGAGGACCTGCATCTATAGTGAGGATGCTGAGGATGTAGTCTGAAAGGAGCCATACCAGGTAAGGATAGCAGATTCCTTTCTGAAGAGTATAAGCATTGAGACAATTGAGGCTGGTTTCACGATCACCAGCACTGAGATTAGCTTTCAATGTCAGATTTACTAATTGAATTTACGTTTTACCAGCTATCACGCTGGGATTTGAACTAGTGTCCCCCAAAACTAGAAACTGTTGGAAAAACTCAAAAGTCAGGTGCATGTGTGGAGAGAAAGCAGAGTTAAGGTTTCGGGTCCAGAGACCTTTTTTCCAAAGTTGTCCAGCAATTGTTGATTTTATTTTTGATTTCAAGCATCTGAAGAGTTCTTCGGTTTTTGTTTGTCCCCAAAATTAGCCTGGTTTATGAGTTACTAGTCAAGTGGGATTCCCACCTCTCCTGTGTTGTGGATGTGCATTTCCACCCAGTTTTGGGACTTCAATGTGAACAACCAAATTGTGATCAATGCATCAACTCTCTACCCAGGAGCTGTAAAATGACTTTGCATAATTTAATTCAATTTACTGGCTTTAAAGTTTAGGACACAAAATTGTTCACAATTTAACACATTCAGATAATTGTACATTCAGGTCATGGGAGTGACTAGCATGCTAAATGAAAAGGAAATACATTGATGAGAGAAGAAAGCGCTTATCTTTGTTTGAATTAAAGAAGCAGCCTTTTTACAAAAGATATAAACACATGCTACACCTAATGCAAGAATACTTGATGTAGAATTGTGGTACATTAATTTGAAAAACCTGAAAGATTGCTACAAGTGAAAATTCCATGGCTTTTACCCAATAAGCTACTTAACACTACCTGCAAGCCAATTAGTTGGACAAAGCTCCTCCACTATCACCATGAGGTAAGACATACATTAAGTGCAACTAATGGTTACAATAATTAAAGCAGTTTAAAATTTGATACATAGAGTTTGATTACAATTCTTATAATATAGGACATCTCCTACACTGGCCAACTAAACTTTAAATTGGAGACAAAGTCATAAAATGTATTAGATTCATTATCGCCACAATGCATCCTGACTGCTATATTACACACCAAGGCTAATTCCTATTTTATGCTGGTTTTCTATACTACAGCAATGGTTGACTAATTCTTTATACATTGTATTAAATAGATTTATGTGAATTCAATAGATTTATGCTTTTGCAGACATTTCATAACATGCTTCACTGTAGACTCTCAACTGCTCATGTGATTACCTGAGAAATTATTTTTCTTAAGTTTTTCTGATTCTCAAATCTCATTGGAAATATCAAGTCAAGCTGAAAACTGGCCATTTACACAAAGTCACAGAATTTCAGCAACCACTGTTGTTATAAAGCACAAAAATATCTTGGACTGGCCTTAATAAATATCTTACTTAAAAGCACACATTACAGTTTAAATGGATTTCCAGTCTAAACATCAATCATGTTTTTCTGATAGTTTAAAAATGTTTGAGAAAAAAATACTTCATTATTTTTCAATACATTTCATGAAATAGTTATTTAATTTAATATTTCCTTGCCACTTCTGACCTCTCTCCATTGTCATAAAGTTTTTATTGCATTTGACTGACGTGATTGAAAAGCTACTAGTTCAATCATTAATTTTAAATCTGAGCCAAAACAAATCCAAAAAAAAAAACATTTGATTAGCAAAACTCACTGCATGAAAATAATACTTTAAGTACTCTATGATCAACACCAGACAGGACCATATCCTGTTTGCTGTGCATGTCAAGAATCAAATTCTTTATCCATTTAACCTGCATGCTGACTATTTCCTGCAAGCCGTTCCAACTTCTGCCAATCACCTGCTGTGGGGTAATGTATGATAAACGAAACAGCAAGATTAAGTTTGAAAAGACACAGTGACTGTAAGGAAACATTTAAAAATTAACATTTTTAGCATGATGATTGTTTAATATTGGACAGATTTAATGGAATGCTGGGTATATTTTTGCAAAAGTACTACACAATTAAATTTCATTAAATACCATTGAATATTTAGGAGAAGTGATGAAAATTATGGATGGGAGAAATTTATAAATATTAGACGATGAATACACTGGATGAAGATGCCTAAATATTTCAAAGATGATATTTGCTGAGACATTGGGAGCTATAATGACAGCCCTCTCTATGTTAAATTAATTTTAAATGATTTTAAGATTGAATTTAGTTTAATATAATTGCAATAAATTGCTGAAGATGTAAAGTCAACTTAGTGTTGGGGAAATTTATTTGCAGAATTTTGATCATGTTACTTCCAGGCTGTGAATATTTTACTTATTAAAACAGTATTTAATCCCATTCCATATTATCACTTGGAAATATCTTCAAATACATCTTTTATTTGAATGATAAAAATACAATCATACAAAAATACAATCCAATTACTGTTGTATAGGTGACAAAACTATGGCTTTTAGAGTTGTGTTTCTTCCTGTTTGTTTTTGAAGAGCCATGGGTACTAAGCTGTCATCTCCAAGCCAATAAAGTAAACAGCTTGTGAGTCCTTGGTTTTTTTTTAAGTTGGAACAATAGAAGCAGCCTGAATGGGTGGAGTCAGGCTCCCACAGAAACAGGGTTTTAGTTGAGTACTCAACAACTGTTAGAGTTTGAAAGTTGGCTGCAGAAGCTCTCCCTCTCTGTTTCTCTCTCTTTAGTTTCCTGACTTTGCCTTTGCCAAGGGTGTGTTCATGGAGTGTTATGATATTGGATCAGATGCTGTTTAGTAGTTAAATAATCTAGTATTCTGTTATGTTTTCCAATAGAGTTAGGCAGAGCATTTTTACATTCTTTTGTTTGTACTTTTTAAAAAATGTACGGTAAGAATAAAGTGAGTTTTGCTTAAAGCCAAATAGTGTAATCAATCAAATTACATTGATACACTGCAATTTATGTAAGGTAAATGTTAGGGTGTAGGCAATCCCCTTGATACATTTGTAGGGGGTTTGATCTGGTCCATAACATATAGGCAACTTCAACAGCAGTGTCAGGCTGATAGCAATGACATGAATATTATGGAACCACCTGATGAAGGAGCGGCGCTCCGAAAGCTAGTGCTTCCAATTAAACCTGTTGGACTATAACCTAGTGTTGTGAGATTTTTAATTTTGTACACCCCAGTCCAACACCGGCATCTCCAAATCATGAATATTATGCATCTACATAGACCTGTTGGAAGTGCTCAAGCTTAATGGTACATGTGTGGATGCTTTTTCTCCAGTTTGGGTGACAGCATCCCATTTCTGTGCTCCAGATAACATCTTGCTGTAACAGAGCTTAGAGTAAAGAGTTTGTTTTGGAAGTCTTCTGTAAGGCAATTTGCCTCAAAGCAGTTGTAGATACTAATCAGTGCCTTGCTGCTGGATATGTGGCCTAGGAGAGGAGACTGATATTAAAGTGACTACCTGCCTTAACATTTGCAGGATTTTACAGAGGAATTGCTGGTGGTATTTCTCTCAGGATTTGAGGTTTTGTCCACATCTCCAATGCAAACACAAGGTCAGGAACATGATTGCTTGGTAGACCACGAGTTTGGTACTGGGTTTGAGGCAAAGAATGTTTTCTATTGTGGCATTTTGGTGGGGATTCCATCTGCACCTGTAATCACGTTGGTTGTCCACTATCAGGAGGGAAAATCCCATGTTGGGCTGGGGTTGTGCTGAGGTGGTGGCAAATAACATGCTGTGGGATGAGAATAAGGGCACTTACATTGAGAATTTTCTCAACTGAGATTCACCTCAAAATGCTCCTAACAACAAGCTCTGATTGACTCCCTGACCCTGTTGAGCACCACTCCATTCTTTCGCTGAACAGTAGGTCCTTATGTACTTGGACTGTAGACGGTCATGACTGCACTGAAGTATCCAACGTTAAAACTCTCACAACACCATGTTATAGTCCAACAGGTTTATTTGGAAGTATAAGGTTTCGGAGCACTCCAACAGTATTTACAAATAAACTGTTGGATTATAACCTGGCGTTGAGAGATTTTTAAACTTTGTCCACCCCAGTCCAACACCAGCACCTCCATATCCTGAAGTATCCAAGCATGTCATGGCTGTCAGTGAGTTGCAATGTTTCCTGCATTCTTTTCCAAATACTTTCTTTTCTTTAACCATGGGCTTTCGTTAGAGCTTGGTCTTCATTTTTCTGTCAACGTACTTCTTTCCTTCACAGTTTGGTCATGCTTCCATTCAGGAACACCTTTCAACTGTGATTACACAGCTCCTGGTCTCCTGGTTATTCTCATCAAACCAGCTTCTTTGTTCAGAAACTTAGAGTCTCTTTGCAAGTGCTGTTTTTAGTGGATTTAAGGGCAGACCAGATGCTTTGGACATTCTGCAGTCCTGCTCATTGTGCATCATCGGATTGGATGTGAGGCACTGACTGTGTAGGTCTTTCTTCACACAGTCTTCAAGCCTGTCAGCTTTGAATTTTCTGACACCACTGCTACTTTTGGCCTAAGGAGATGGAGAAGGTTCGGCGTAACATCGAGGGCCGAAGGGCCTGTACTGCGCTGTAATGTTCTACGTTCTATAAAGTAGACCAGATGGTCAGTCCAGTCATTAGCTTTTGTCATAACATGGTGATGTGAACACGTTTGCAGTCCCATGCTCAGATCAAGATGTAGTTAATCGGGTGCCAATGTCTCCGGTGAGCGAGCTATCATGTGATAAGATTAGATTAGATTACTTACAGTGTGGAAACAGGCCCTTCGGCCCAACAAGTCGACCCGCCAAAGCGCAACCCACCCATACCCCTACATTTACCCCTTACCTAACACTACGGGCAATTTAGCACGGCCAATTCACCTGACCTGCACATCTTTGGACTGTGGGAGGAAACCAGAGCACCCGGAGGAAACCCACGCAGACACGGGGAGAACGTGCAAACTCCACACAGTCAGTTGCCTGAGGCGGGAATTGAACCCGGGTCTCTGGCGCTGTGAGGCAGCAGTGCTAACCACTGTGCCACCGTGCCGCCCGTCATCTTGCACTTGTCCTCCTGATGAAACAATTGTTCGTTTTTACCAGACTATACTCTGGGCTTTTCATCGGGAGGAGCATTGCAATGGTTTTTGGTTTCCCAATGCTTTCATTGCCAATCACTGCTTTGCAGAGGTCAGTTTTCCTCACAACTTTGACATTGAAGTCACGAAGAATCAGCTTGTCTGCCTTTGGGACATGGGTCAATGACTGATAAAGGCGGCAATAGAATTTCTCTTTGGCCTCATGCATTGCTTCTAGGGTCAAGCAGCACATACTACTAACTGTGGTTCTGGGTTAGGAGGGGTCAAAGGGTTATGAGGTATTTCTTTATTCAAAAGTGGAGCTCACTGAGGTGGTCACCTGGTTTGTTTTTTTATGGCAAAACCAATCATAGAGAGTTGGTATTCTCCTGCCCACTGTCTCTAATTCAGAGCCATGGCATCAAAAGACTGGAGATCACTGGTATGACAGCAGTGCGATATTCAGGTCTGTTGCTGCTACGGTTGCTAATTCATTTAGCAATTCATTTTGACAGGATTGACAATGTCAATGTGTGGGTCCTTTAATATCATTGCACACTGACCTACTATAATTCACATCATAGGATATGTATCTTCATATTTTACAGTATGTAATAACTTACAGCATGAGAACTCATTCTAAAACATTGCATGATGAGGAGCTATTTTGGAGACCACAGAAACCATAATTACTGGTCTGAGATTGAATGCAAAACATTTCACTGCAGCACAAATAAGCTACCTTAAGTAGCTGGGTCAACATATATACCGAAACAATTGATCACTTTTCTCCCCTCATCACCCAAGACTTTGAACATATTGTAGCCGTGTAAAATTCCCTCAGTCACTAATTAGACCAAACCACAAAGGAATGCATTGTGACTTGTGAAAAATCCATTATGAAGTAGATCTGCATGTGTGATGTGCATTAGTAAATGCAATTAAACAAATGTGTCACACATTTTGAAGCCACTGCAGAATACCACAGTGCAAAACATGGTTTCATTCAACGCACAAGTTCGTCCATTGGTTTTATCTGATTATCACTACCCAGATAAATTACAGTTATGTATCCACCTGTCTGCTTGGTAAGCATTGGCTATGAAAATTATAAGTTATGCAGTAAGAACAAATATAATATGTGACTGATGCAGCTGTCTAATAACATTAAACAAATAGGATTATAGAATGTAATGAACTGAAACTAAAGTGATTTTCCATACCATAATAGTCGCTGAAGGAAGCAAACTGTTTCCCTAGAGATCCCTTGGAATAGTTTAAACATCTGGCTGAAGCACAGCATAATAATTTTCCAAGATCACCGCAGAAGATGATTCGCTCAAGAATTTACTTTGACTAATGAGCATGAACTCTGTTTTTCCCCACTCCACATGAACTTCCTAATACAATACTTGCTTAATCACTTTCCCACACAACTGCACATGGAGAAGCTGCAAATCAGAAAGGCTCTATGGATACTGACAAACATCTAAGTGAGAAGCCTTTGCATTAAGATTCAAGCAATAATCTGTGACTGCTCATTGTCAGGTTTTAATTGCCTTTGATGCCTTCAGGAACAGTCTTCCTCACACAATATAAGTAAAATTGCTGAACCATCCACAGATCATTTTCAAAACTCTCACAATCATCCCAGAATAACACAAGTGTTAGTTCTACCAAGACATCTGACATGTTCAGGCTATAGCAATAATTTATATGTATTCCACAATGTAAATGCAGATCAATTTTACATTCTGGAAGAATCTACCAACATTGTGACCATTAACAATTCACTGATATTTTCAACTGATGTACTAGCTCTCTTACTTGTACTATATTTAAATTATTAGGAGATGGTGCAGCGGATGTTTGTTGGGGGGTAGAGAAGAGAGGGGTGGTTGGGGGCGCATGGGGTGCAGTTTGCACGTTGGTGGTCAAAGGATGTGCTGGAAATAGTTCTGGGTGGGTTACTCTTCGGAGGGGTCAGTGTGGACTGGTTGGGCCGAAGGGCCTGTTTTCACACTGTTGGGAATCTAATCTAAAATGTGGCAGAGAGAGATGGAGCACAAACAGTAGAAATTGGAGAAGGTTAATAAAGTTAACTTTGTGGACAAAGTGGAATTCACAAAATTACATTACATTAGATTAGATTACATTTTTTTTTTTAAGATTACATTACAGTGTGGAAACAGGCCCTTCGGCCCAACTAGTCCACACCGACCCGCCGAAGCACAACCCACCCATACATTTACCCCTTACCTAACACTACGGGCAATTTAATATGGCCAATTCACCTGACCTGCACAGCTTTGGACTGTGGGAGGAAACCGGAGCACCCGGAGGAAACCCACGCAGACACGGGGAGAACGTGCAAACTCCACACAGTTAGTCGCCTGAGGCGGGAATTGAACCCGGGTCTCCGGCGCTGTGAGGCAGCAGTGCTAACCACTGTGCCACCATGCCGCCTCAGTATCCTTGCAATAATATAATGAAATAGTTTGTGTTGTTTCATCAGAGAGCCACTGGGGTGTACAATTGAGTGGGTCCTGGTAACGACAGGGGAAAAATTGTGCATGCCCACCGAGGAAATGAGTATGTCAGACAAGAGACTGACGTACAGTGAGGGACTGACGATCGATTCTTAATTTATGCGTCATCAGCAGAAGATAGATCAAACAGCCAAAACGGGAGGGGGGGGGGGGGGGGGGGGGGGGGGGTGGGGGTAGAAATCAAGGGATAGAGAGAAAAGAAAAGAGAGAGAAAGAAAAGAGTGAGAGTGAGAGTGAGAGTGAAAAGAGTGAGAGAGAGAAAGAAAAGAGTGAGAAAGAAAGGAGAGTGAGAGAGACAGACACAGAGAGAAGCAGCATCACACAAATGCAAAATACTGCAGATTTTCGAAAAGGGAAATAAACACCGAAAGTGCTGGTGAAACTCAGGTGTAGCAGTATCTGTGAAGGAAGAAAGGATTAATATGTTTTGAGTCCAATATAACTTTTCTTCAGAGATGAGAAGTGGAAAAGTGATGTAATATGTTTTGTAAACAGATGCTGGATGAAAACGATAGGGAATAAAAAGGAAGAATGAGGGACACTACAGATTCTGGGTATCATAGAACAAAATATGAAGAGTGTGTTTCAGGAGAAGAGAGTTAGGTCCAGGGTAGGTGTTAATAATTCAGAAGAGCCATTGGACTCAAAACAGTAACTTCATTTCTTTCTCCGTGGATGCTACCAGCCTGAGATTCTCTGTATACTTTGTTTTTATTTCAGATCTCTCGCAAGTACAGTACTTCACTTTCATTAAGTTAAAAATCACAACACCAGGTTATAGTCCAACAGGTTTAATTGGAAGCACTAGCTTTCAGAGCACCACTCCTTCATCAGGTGGTTGTCAAAGATTAAAAGAAATGCTGGTAAATTGCAACTTCACTAGGAAGGAGTCTTTGACATACTGCACAATGAGGAGGGAGGAGGAAAAGGATAAGTGATATGCCTCCTGAGATTGCATGGGAAGGTGCTGTGGGTCAATCATAAAAGATAGGAGCAGAAGCAGGCCATTCAGCCCATGGAGTCTACTTCACCATTCAATGAGATCACTGTAATCTGACAGTTGTCAACTCTGCTTCATTGCTTTTCTCAATAACCCTGGATTCCCTTAATCATTAAAAACCTGTCCATCTCAGTCTTGTTAATATACATCACAACCCAGCCTCAGCAGCCCTCTGTGATAATGAACTCCAGCAGACTGACTACTCTCGGAAAGATTCTCACCTGTCACTCTGGTTCTAGACTCTCCCACAAGGGGAACAACCTCTCTGCATCTACCTGATCAGTCCTATTAAGAATCCTAAGTTTCAATACAATCGCCTCTCATTCTTCTAAACTCAGCGAATACAACGCACCCTCCCATCCTGGCACTTTCCCCTGCCACCGCAGGAACTGTAAAACCTGTGCCCACACCTCCTCCCTCACCTCTATCCAAGGCCCTAAAGGAGCCTTCCACATCCATCAAAGTTTTACCTGCACATCCACTAATACCATTTATTATATCCGTTGCTCCCGATGCGGTCTCCTCTACATTGGGGAGACTGGGCGCCTCCTAGCAGAGTGCTTTAGGGAACATTAGATTAGATTAGATTACATTAGATTACATTACAGTGTGGAAACAGGCCCTTCGGCCCAACAAGTCCACACCACCCCGCCGAAGCGTAACCCGCCCATACCTTTACATTTACCCCTTACCTAACACTATGGGCAATTTAGCATGGGCAATTCACCTGACCTGCACATCTTTGGACTGTGGGAGGAAACCGGAGCACCCGGAGGAAACCCACGCAGACACGGGGAGAACGTGCAAACTCCACACAGTCAGTCGCCTGAGGCGGGAATTGAACCCAGGTCTCTGGCGCTGTGAGGCAGCAGTGCTAGCCACTGTGCCACCGTGCCGCCCAAACATCTCTGGGACACCCGCACCAATCAACCAAACCGCCCCGTGGCCCAACATTTCAACTCCCCCTCCCACTCTGCCGAGGACATGGAGGTCCTGGGCCTCCTTCACCGCTGCTCCCTCACCACCAGACACCTGGAGGAAGAATGCCTTATCTTCCGCCTCGGAACACTTCAACCCCAGGGCATCAATGTGGACTTTAACAGTTTCCTCATTTCCCCTTCCCCCACCTCACCCTAGTTCTAAACTTCCAGCTCAGCACTGTCCCCATGACTTGTTCGGACTTGTCCTACCTGCCTATCTCCTTTTCCACCTATCCAATCCACCCTCTCCTCCCTGACCTATCACTTTCATCCCCTCCCCCACTCACCCATTGTACTCTATGCTACTTTCTCCCCACCCCCACCTTCCTCTAGCTTATCTCTCCACGCTCCAGACTCACTGCCTTTATTCCTGAAGGGCTTTTGCCCGAAACCAGATTTTGAAGCTCCTTGGATGCTGCCTGAACTGCTGTGCTCTTCCAGCACCACTAATCCAGAATACAAGGCCAATCTACTCAACCACTCCTCATAACAAAAACCCTCCATATTCTGAATCAATGTAGTGAACGTGTTCTGGACGGTCTCCAATGCCAGTATCTTTTCTACAATAACAGGATCAATAGTGTTAACGGTATTCCAGGTGTGGTCTAATTATTGTCTTGTAAAGTTTTGGCACGCCCTCTCTATTTTAATAGTCCATTCATTTTGAAAGAAAGGCCAACAGTCCATCTGCCTTCCTTATTACCTAAAAGGAAGTGAGGACTGCAGATTGCTGGAGATCAGAGTCAAAAAGTATGGCACTGGAAAAGCACAGCCAGTCAGGCAGCATCCGAGGAGGAGAATCAATATTGCGAACATATGCTCTTCATCATGACTTCCTTATTACTTGTTGAGCCAGATACTAGCTTTTCATGACTCATGCACAAGGATTGACAAACACCTCTGTGCTGCAGCCTCCTGCAGTCTATTTGAATAACAAATCACTTCTATTCTTTCTGTCAAAGCACATTACTTCATGTTTTCCAACACTATTATATTTGTCAGGTTTTGTCAACTCACTTAACCAGTCTTAAGCCCCATGTTGTGCATTGTATCATCCTCATCACATACCTTCCCAGCTATTTTTCTGATGACTGTAAACTTGGCCAAAGAACACTGACTTTCCTCATCCAAGTCATTAATACATATTGCAAATAACTGTAGCCCCAGCGCTGATCCCTGTGGCTATCCCATTAGTTACAGGTTGCCACTTTATCCCGATGTTGTTTCCTATTAATTAGCCAAAACTGCATCAATGCCAATCTACTATCCTAATACCAATGGGCTCTTATCTTATTTAATAGTTTTATGTGTGAAACCTTATTGAACACCTTTTAGAAATCCAAATATGTTATATCTACTGGGTCCCTTTTATCTAACCTACATTATACCTCCTCACAAGGACTGTAAAAAAATTGTTAGTCATGCTTTTCCCTCCGTGAAGCCACGCTAACTCTGCTTGACCACATTACATATTTTAAATGCTTTCCTATTCCATCCTTTATAATAGACTCCAACTCTTTGCTAACAACAGATGTTAAACTAACCAACCTGTTTGGTCTCCCCCGGCTTTTTTGAATAAGAGGGTAATTTCTAATCTTCTGGGAATTTTCCAGAATCTAGATTTCCAGAAGGTTACTACCGGTGTATTCATCTATCACTGGACCTTATTTCCTTTAGAATCCTAAGATGCAAGCCCTCAGTTTCAGGGAACTTAACGACATTTAACTCCATTAAGTATCCTAATACTACTCTCTAGTTATAGTTATTGTGTTCATTTCCTCCCGGCTTTAGATGCTTCATTATTTAGTATTGATGTGTTGATGTGTGTCTTTACACGGCACCTAGCTCAGAGCAGCAATAGCCGGGAGGCGGGAACACAGTATCCGGGAAGCTGCAGGAACACTGCGGGAATCTTCAGTGTGGCTCTGGTTGATGTCAGAAGGTGAGAAAGGCTCCAGGTTAGTGAGTACTGGGCACCTGACAATTACGCTTTCTTATCCTGTAGATTTAGTGCAGCGGAAGCTTAGTTATAAGTTAACATTTTCATAACCTTAGTGACACAGAGTAGGAAGTCTAACAAAATAAGTCTAATAACTTCTAGTCCAAGGCATTGATCGTAAATTTAGGAGATGTTAGGAGAGGCTAGCCAAGTAGAATTTGTAACGTGACATATGTGGGGAGTCCTGGACACTTCCAATGTCCTAGATGGCCACAGGTGTAGGAAGTACTCCCAAGAGCAGAGGCTGGAGGTCAGAGTATTGGAGCTCAAGCAGTGGTTAAAGACATGAGGCTGAGAATTACGTGGATAGCACATTTAGAGAGGCAGTCACGGTTGATGGATAGCTCAAGAATTGGTGCAAGGGGGAGGGCTTTAGATTCTTGGATCATTGGGACTGTTTCTGGGGCAGGTGGACCATGTACAAATGGGATGGCCTGCACCTGAACCATGCTGGGATCAACATCCTTGCAGGTAGATTTGATTGTGTTGTTGGGAGGAGTTTAAAGTCGTCTGGCAGCAGGAGGGGACACAGAATATTGAAGAAACAGACAATGCTACAGCAAAGGAAGCAAGTCACAGTGAGTTCAGCTATGCAGAGTATCAAGACAATAAGACAAGACTGGATGGTCTTTAATGTTAGGAGTGTAATAGATACGATTGATGACTGAATAGATAGCATGGATTAAAACATAGAACTATGTTCCTATTGCAATCACAGAAACATGGTCGAGGGAAGGGCTGGACTGGCAACTCAATATTCCATGATATAGGATCTTTAGGTGAGATAGAGAAGGGTGTAAAAAGGTTGCTGGTAGAGCACTTTTAATTCAAGCATCAATTACTGCAATGAAGAGAGATGATATCTTGGAAGTCCCCATGCGAAAGGACTTGTGAATAGGATGAGTGAATCCTAAGATATTTTATAAATACAAGTCATTCTGCTATAACATGTATTTTATTAACACGATTGATGAATTGGGGACACTGTTTCTAAAGCACAAACTTCTAAAACATGTGTTGGCTGTAACATGATTATATCGGCAACACTTTAAGCTTTGTTTGTAAATGTGATTTTTCTATAATGCAGGGTTGCATAACAACACAACCGTTGCATTATAGAAGAACTACCTGTACATTAAAGGAAAGAGATTAACCAGGGAAAGAGAAAGGCCCATTAGGGACAAGGGGGCAATCTGTGTGTGAAGTTGCAAGATATTGAAAAGGGTGTTGAATGAATATTTCACTTCAGTCTTCACTCTGGAAAAGGAGAACGAAGGTACAGAATTTAGGAAAAGGGATTTTGGGGAACTTGCACAGTTTGACATAGGAAATGGGGAGGTATTGAGAGTTTTTTTGGGCTTAAAAACACAAAAGTCCCGTGGCCCGGATGAATTGCCTCTGCTGTGGGAGGCAAGGCAGGAAATTGCAAGGGCAATGACAAATTTTTAATTCCTCTCTGGCCACAGGATAAGTGCAGAGGATTGGAGAATGGCAAATGTGGTTCCATTTTACAAGAAGGGGAGTAATGATGAACCAGGAAATTATAAACTAGTGAGTTTCACGTCAGTGGTAAGGAAACTATTGGAAAACATTCTGAAGGAGTGAATTAATATCCACTTGGAAAGGCACAGGTTAATCAGGGATATTCAGCATGGCCTTGTCAGAGGGAGGTAATGTCTAACTAATTTGTTAGAATTTTCTGAAAATGTGATGAAGTGTGTGGATGAAGAAAGTTCAGTTGATGGATTTTCTATTGATTTTAGCAAAGCTTTTGACAAGGTCTCACATAGGAGACTGATTGAAATGGTTAAAGCACATGGAATGGAGGGAAACTTGGCAAGATGGATCAAAAACATGTTTAGTAAAGGACACAAAGGGTAGTGGTAGAAGCCTGTTTGAATGACTAGAGGTTGGTGTCTAGCAGTGTACCACAAGGATCAGTAGTGGGACCCTTATTGTTTGTTATATACATAAATGATGTAGATGAAAATGGGGGGGGGGAAATAGTGTTAAACAAATTTGTAGATAATACCAGGATTGGTAGAGTTGTTAATAGCAAAGAAGATGGTTGTAGGTCACAGGAAGATATAGATTGGCTGGTCAGGTGGGCAGACCAGTAGTAGATGGTATTTAACCCTGATAAGTGTGAAGTGATGCACTTTGGAAGAAGAAACAAGAGGAGGGAGTATTTAATGAATGGCAGGACACTGGGTAACTTTAAGGAACAGAGGGGTCTTGAGACAATTATTCACCAATCCCTGAAATCAGAGCAAGTGAAGAAGATAGTTAAGGAGGAATAGGAGACAGTTGTTTTCATCAGTCATGGCATAGAGTCTAGGAGCAAGGAGGTAATGTTGGAGTTAAACAGAGCATTGCTTAGATCACAGCTGCAGTACTGTGTGCAGTTCTGGTCACCTCACTACAGGAAGGATGTGATGGCACTAGAGGGAGTACAGAGGGAGGTTCACCATGCTGTTGCCAAGGATGGAGAAATTGAGATATGAGGTAAGACTAGATAGGCTTGGATTGTTTTCTTTCGAGCAGAGAAGACTGAGGGGTGACATGGTTGAGGTGTATAAGATTATGAGGGGTACGGACAGAGTGAATAGAGAACAGAGTGAATAGAGAACAGAGTGAATAGAGAACAGAGTGAATAGAGAACAGAGTGAATAGAGAACAGAGTGAACAGGCCCGTCCCTTGGCTGAGGGGTTAATCACAAGGGGGCATAGTTTTGGGGTAAGGGGCAGGAGATTCAGAGGGGATTTGAGTGTATCCCATGACGTTGAGAGAAATCAGGGTGGAATTTCCAAGGCCCCTAGCAGAAATATTTGCATCAGCTATGATCATGGGTGAGGTGCTGGAGGACTGGAAAGTGGCTACTGTAGTGCCTTTATTTCAGAAAGATGGGTCAGGAGAAGCCTGGGAACTACAGACCTGTAAATCTGACATTAGTGGTGGGTAAGTTGTTGGAAGGGATTCTGAAAGATAGGATTTGCAAGCATTTGGAGGTGCAAGGAACAATTAGGTGCAGTCAGCATGGCTTTGTGCATAGGAAGTTGTGCCTCTCAAACTTGGTTGAGTTTTTTGAGGAAGTAACCAAAAAGATTGATCAGGGCAGAGCAGTTGTTTACTTGGACTTTACTAAAACCTTTGATAAGGTTCTGCATGGCAGACTAATTAGTGAAGTTGGATCACATTGGATTCAGGGTGAGCTTGTCAATATGATACAAAATTGGCTTTATGGTAGGAGACAGAGGGTGGTAGTGGAGGTTGTTTTTCGGACTGGAGGACTGTGACCAGTGATTTGCCACAGGAATTGTTCCTGCATCCACTTTTTAGCAGAACCTATCCTGGGGAACCTTTACAGATCAAAAAGTCCAAATTCAGCTACACCCTCTTATGGGAAGCAGCTGGTTCAGTTACCACTGACTGTGTTGAAAGGCTTGGGCCCACGTTTGACAGGACAAAATTGGTCCAGGTTTCCTTTAGAAAATGGCTTCCTGGAGGCTTTTCAAGAAGGTCGAGGAACTATCAAAAGGTGCCAAGGCCACGTTGCATGTTGACCAGGAAGCAATTCAATGATTCTGCAGGCCCGCCCAGTGTCATTTGCCTTATGGGCAAAAATAGAGACAGTAATCTGGAGGCTGGAAAGAAAAGGAATAATCAAACCAGTCCAGTTTGTGGAATGGGCAACACCAGTTGTACCGATTGTGAAGCCCGACAGGTCAGTTCGCCTCAGTGGGGATTTTAAACAAATGGTAAACTGCTTTTCACGTCTAGATAAATGCCTCGCATGGAGGATATATATGCAAAGCTGGCAGGGGGCTGTCCTTCACAAAGCTGGACATGAGCCATGTGTACCTGCAATTGCAATTCGATGAGAATTCCCAAAAGCCTGCTACAATTAATACACAAAGGTTTGTACCAATATACGAGACTGTATTTGGAGTATCGTCAGTCTGTGCATTTTTTCAGTGTACGATGGAGAACATTTTACAAAGTCCACTCGAGGCTGCCATTTAGCAAGGTGACATGCTAATAACAGGGAAGACCAATAAGGAGCACTTAAGAACTTGGACATTGTCCTTAGAAGTTTCCCCAAGTGGGTGTATTAGGGAAATATTTGTGATCCAGGCACCCCAGGTGACCTACCAAGAGTCAACAAGAACGGGCTACACCCGCTGGAAGATAAAGTGAGGGCAATCTAAGGTGTCCTGGTTCCATGTCTGTACCGGAGCTTACTTCATTTCTTGGGCTGGTGAATTATGGAAAGTTCATACATAACCTGGCCTCTATCCTGGCACCTTAGCATCTTTGAAGAGGGCCAGCCTTGGAAATGGTCGCAAAGCCAAGCTATCGCTTTCAGGGAAGTGAAGAAACAGCTTTCATCCAGGAAGGAGTTGGCACACTATGATCCCAAGTAAGATCCAATGTTGACATGCAACGCCTCCCCGTATGGCATCGGGGTAGAATTAACTCATCGGTGGCTGACTGGAGGGGATCACCTAATAGCATACGAATCCAGGACTTTTGGCTAATGCAGAACATAAAATGTGCTCAGATAGAGAAGGAAGATTTGACAGTCATATTTGGAATCAGGATGTTCCATCAATATCTTTACAGACATAAATTTGTACTAATAACAGACCATAAACACCTGCTAGGTCTGTTTAAAGAGGGCAAGACAGTGCCTCCCATAGCTTCGGGCTGAATTCAGCAGTGAGCTCCAAGTGTGTATAATTAGAAGTTGGAACACCGTCCAGGAGGCTAAGTAGCAAATGCTGCCTCCCACCAGCAGATACACCAATGGTGGTACTGTTACTTGAAAAGTCTGTAATTGTTTTAAATTTTCCAGACACACCTGATAATACCACACTTTGGAGACAGAAAGGTCCTGTTCTTGTAAAACTGAAACAGCTGGTAGTGATGTGGGAAAGCGAAGGGCCAACCAGAATTGAAACCTTTTTGGACCCAGAGAGAGACTGGAACACAGTACAAAGAACAATACAGCACAGGAACAGGCCCTTCAGTCCTCCAAGAGTATGCCAACACATCTTGCCGTTCCATGTTAAAATTGTCTTCACTTACAGGATCCATATCCTTCCAATTCATGTATTCTTCCAGGTGCTTCTTGAATGCTGTTATTATGTCTGCTTCAACCATCTCCTCTGGCATTGCATTCCAGGCACTCACCACCCTGTGTGCAAAACTTCCTCCCCTGCACCTTTGAACATGTGTCCCCTAGTAATTGACCTCTCTAT
Organism: Chiloscyllium plagiosum; assembly: GCF_037043375.1. Lineage (NCBI taxonomy): Eukaryota > Metazoa > Chordata > Chondrichthyes > Orectolobiformes > Hemiscylliidae > Chiloscyllium > Chiloscyllium plagiosum. Next base: position 19,274,069 of record NW_028270142.1, read on the forward strand.
CTTGGGAAAAGGTCTCATACTTTCCACTCTATCCAGGCCATTCACATTATCATATAAACTTCTAATAGGTCGCCCCTCAACTTCATTTGTTCCAATGAGAACAAACCCAGTCTATCCAAAAACTTTCTTCACAGCTAAAATCCCTCAGGCAAGATCCTGGTAAACATTTTCTATACCTTCTCCAAAGCATCCAATCATTCTGGTAGTGTGGTGGCCAGAACTATACACAATATTCCAAGCGCAGCCTAACTAAAGTTCTATAAAGCTGCAGCATAATCTATCTATCTATCCTTATACTCAATGCCCCATCCAACGAAAGCAAGCATACCATAGACCTTTTTTACTACCTTATCTACCTGCACTGTCACTTTCAGTGATCTATGGACCTGCACACCCAAATCTCTCCGCATATCAATATCCCTAAGGTTTCTGCCATGACAGTATAATTTCCATCTGTATTTGACCTTCCAAAATGAAATATCTCATATTCGTCTGGATTAAACTCCATCTGTAATTTTTCTACCCATGCCGCCAACTGATCTATAGCTTGTTGTATCCTCTGACAATCCTCCTCACTTTGTATTGTCCGCAAACTTACTAATTAGACCAGCTACCTTTTCCTCCAAATCACTTATGTAGATCAGGAATGGCAGAAGTCCCAACACTGATCCCTGTGGAACACCACTAGTCACAACCCTCCATTCCGAAAAGCATCCTTCCTCCGCTACCCTCTGTCTCCTATGACTAAGGCAGTTCTGTATCTGCTAGTTGATCCCTGATGCCATGTGATCGCACCTTATGTACAGCCTTCCATGAGGGACCTTGTCAAACTTTTGCTGAAGTCCATGTAGACGGCATCAATGGCTTTTCTGTCAATTATCTTTGTCTCCTCCTCAAAAAATTTGATCAAGTTAGTGGATGTTTAGTGTGGAGGACAGCATATTATTTTGGGGAAGCAAGATTGATTGTCCCAAGCAAAGGTGTGCTGCCAGATACTGACTAAAGTCCATCAGGGTCATCCAGGGATACCCAAAATGAAGATGTTGGCAAGAAGTTATGTCCGGGGCTAGGATTGGATATAAGCATAATTGCATTAGTGGGGCAGTGCCCAGAGTGCCAACAAGAACAAACACTACCTCCAGCAGCTCCCCACATTTCTGGGAAAGGCCAGGTGAACCTTGGACTTGGTCACATGCTGGCTGTGCAGGTCCTTTCATGGGCTCAATGTTACTAGCCATTGTGGACACCCACTCAAACTGGCTGGACTTGCATTGAGTTCATTCATCAAACATGAGGACGATGATAGATAAAAACTGCATGCATTTTTTTTGCAATACACGAACTACCAGAAAAGTTAAACACAGAATGGGCCACCATTTACCAGCAGGGAATTGGACTATTTCCTAAAGTCAAGTGGTATTTGACATATAACGACAGATCCATACCATCCATCATAGAACAGGACAGTACAGAAATTTATTATGTGTATTTTTACAAAAAAATAGTGAAAGGTTTTACAAGTCACCATACCACAGCGCCTGAATTAATGACAGAAGTCATAAAAAAATGAAAAAGAAATAAAAATTCATCAGAGTTTTATTAATGGCTCTTGGGCTCAAGGTACACTGGGAACGTGGGCTGTGGCCACATCACCACACCGAGATGAAATGTCTATGCCGGGACTAGACCTTCACGTTAGGTGGCTGGAACACCTGGAAACTGTCAAAGACTTCCAAGCTCGGTCAAGACCACGCCTCTTGGACATGTCCGCCACACCAGGAGATCATCTAGACGGTGTCAAGCCAATTCCACCATACCAGGCTTCTAGAAGCCACAGCACTGTTGGGCCTGGATTGAGAGAAGACACCTTCTGCCAGAGTTATTAATCCTGCCATAATAAAGGCAGGATTAAAGAAACAGCCCAGAGCTTCACTAGACATTAAATGGTCTCAGCTCCTATTTGATTATAGGACCATCCTTCATGTAACTATAGGGCTAGCTCCAGCAGAGTTGCTAATGGGGAGAAGGTGCCACAACAGGTTAAATCAGATCTTACCAGACCTGGGTGAGGGTGATATGGCATCAGGAACACCAGACAGAAGACTCCACTAAGTGAGAGGGACAGTTTACTTCAGAGGATGAAGTTTGACGCAGGAATTATGAGAATGGCGCTGCATGGGTAAGGGTCATGGTTGATGCAAGGTGTGGTTCAGGTAGGTGCAAAGGTCCTGAACCAGCATTGTGGAGCAGATAAAAGCTGCAAACTTTAGGAGCAAAACATGCCCAGCTCGTCCACAGCCTTTCCAGAACCCAGGAGTCTCCTTTTCTGTCGAGTGTTGAAGATACTTTGCAATCTGAGATGGTCTTGGCAGATGTTGCTGCTTTCACACCTTTGCCACCCGAAGAGGATTGAGTTTCGTCTGAGATGCTCTAGGCACAAGAGGTGAGCTACTGTGCATGACACACCAGCTGTATCAGAGGCAGAGTTGGAGAAACCTGACTCAGTACTAAAATGCCCCAGGAGGGCCTACAAAAAAAAAAGAACCAGCTTATGACCTGGAACTCAGAGGGGGATGAATGCAGTGATTTAAACAAGGTCAGCCAGGTGGACCTCATACGGAGTTCCCTGATTGGGGCTGTTAGTCTGGTCTGTCAGGGAGACCTGGCCGACAGCTCTAATCAGGAGTGTCAGAGATTTTGTTCACAAAGGAGCAGGATTAATGTCAAGGACTCTCCACCTGTAAATAATGGGTGATGGGATACCAGCCTCCGGTATTACACCCATGACCAAATTTTTCTTTTTTCAAAAATCTATCTGGAAGTTTTAGTTGGAGAGTTACTCTGTTTGAAGAAGTTGTAAAAGATACCTAGACCCTTTGGCAGCCATCTTCATCAAAGTCTGTTTTTGAAAGGAAATTTTTTTTAAAAAATTGTGATACCATCATGCTGACACCTGAGAAGGAAAATTAATCGTGTCTTAGGTCAAGTGTTAGGTAAGGGGTAAATGTGGGGGTATGGGAGGGTTGCGCTTCGGCGGGTCGGTGTGGACTTGTTGGGCCGAAGGGCCTGTTTCCACTCTGTAATGTAATCTAATCTAAAGTATGTAAAGCACAAAAAAACACGCCGCAGCCCTGTTTGAAAGAAACATGCTAATTAATATATTAACTCAAGAAGAAGCATGAAAAATATAGGTACAGATAGTGGTGAAACAAAACAAAATAATAAACTTCACAGGGCAGAACAGAATCCCTTTAGGTGGATATCCTTTGCAGATCAGAAGACAAAAGACAACGCTCAATGAATTTATGTTTCACTGCAGCCTCAACCATGTGATAAAGTTTCATAATGAGTCACGGTGAGGGTGTAGATTTGGAATTGACCAGAACAGCAGCAAAGAACCACAGGTAGAAAAAGGGCTGGTTTAGAAGTGCCAGTGCCTTAAATAGAAAATCACTTGGCTTTTCCCAAAGGTCACATGGCAATAGCAGCCATCTTAGGTTGCTCACCAGTAATGATACATAAAAATAAGTTGCTTCGACAGATAAGGGTGGGGGGGGTGAAAAGAGAGAGACAGAGAGAGAGAGAGAGAGAGAGAGAGAGAGAGAGAGAGACAGACAGACAGACAGAGACAGACAGAGACAGAGTACGAGAGCAATGGTTTCAGCAATGAATGTCAAATAAGCTAACCTTTGATCTTGTTTAAAAGTAAAGCTTTGCTGTTACATATTTCGAAACTGTAACATTTAATAAACTAAAAAAGGAGAGCTAAATGACAAATTTACAGTTCATCATTTACATGTCATAGAAGAGGTATTCTATCAAAACTACATTAACTGAACTAGGCTCTTTATTTCTAAATGAATTAAATTTTATTTTTGTCTTTCAATCCAGTCAGCATTCACACCACTTACATTGTGTAAATAAAACCTCATTAAAATGTTTCTTTTTGTCAGTGATTTATTTGCAGCTTCAGTTGATGCGTGCTTTTGATGTCCACACATTCTTAACTGTACTCTTAAATATATAGCTTCGTTTTCAGATTGATTAATTTTTAAATAGATTAGAAAAAGAATAAAAGATAAACAAACAAGTTACAGAACCGTGACAGCATTTTCATATGGACAGCAATTAGATTCTTGTTTATTTTGAATTCTGAACTGAATTCTGAGTGTGAACAAACATAACTATGTTACTTCAACAAATCTAAGATGCAAAATAATTGAATTCATTTTTAATTTTAATATTTTGATAAATTCGACTTTAGAAATAACAGCAGGATTCAAAAACAGAGTCATAGGATCATACAGCATGGAAACAGACTCTTCGGTCCAACCAGTCCATGCCGATCATAATCCTAAACTGAACTAGTCCCACCTGCCTGCTCCAGGCCCAAATCCCTCCAAACCTTTCCCATTCTTGTACTTACCAAAATGTCTTTTAAACATTTAATTGTACGCACATCCATCAGTTCCTCGGGAATTTCATTCCACACGCGAACCACCCTCTGTACAACAAATTTGCCCCTCATGTCTTGTTTAAAACCTCTCTCTTCTATAGGGAGGTATTTTCTGTCAGTCATTCTACTTGCAGTTTTTACTCAGAACATGTTACTGATATTTTGATATGTGTGCACAACGCCAAAAAGACTGAAGTGCGAGGATTGCCAAATTAATACAATATGGACCGAAAAGTAAAAAGCATTACGCTGTGTTTATAACTGGAAGGGCATTAAAACTAAAATAATTAGAGTATTCATAAATTTTTTCAAAGGAAGTAAAGAAAAATTGTGCAATTGTAGACCAGTTAATACAACTATTAATAGTCAATAAGGGATAACTTTCTGTAATTCAAAATTGGCACAAAGTTAACACTTGGGATCTTAAAACTCAATCAGCATGGATGTGATTTTTTTTGACAAAGTGACCAATTGGACAAAAGAAATACTGAAGACGTAGCATATATGAATTTTCAGAAGGCATGGAAAGCTTCCTTAAATGAAGCTTGCTTCAAAATTCAGGCTTATGCTATGACAAAATGTAATAGCACAGATATTAAGTTATAAAAATTGAAAGTATAGCAGCACAACATCTGTGGAGAGAAGCAGGGTTAATGTGCAGAATGTTACCAATGTTTTTCCAGGAAGATGGCAGGGAAACAGGTAAAATGCATCTAAATATCTCTCTCTAAGTCCCTTTGTCAGAATGCTTCCCATCAATGGAAATGGCACCAACTGGCTGACTGTTGACTGGAAGATGGAGGCCATTTTGAATAAATAACAGTTCAATTAAGCATGATTTTTCTTGGCTGCTGGGATTGCGCCATTGGTGAAGCAATGTCATGTCATGTTGGAATGTTTGCAGCTGCGTTGATGCTTGGTTTCCTGAGGCAGCCATTGGAACAATAGCCCCCATGATATATGAAGGGCATTAATGGTAGCAAATGATACCTCTGCAGCCTAAGATTGGACTGGACAGGTTTTGGCTCCATTCTCCAGGCCTTACCTGCTTGCCATGCAAAAGATTTAACACTTACCCGAAATGGCCACCCTTTACAGTGGCGCTGCTGAGTTGCTAAAGCTGTTAGGCTGCCCCAGTCAGAAGACTATCTACCTTCCTTAACTAGCTGCCTCCTAGAGTGCTGGCTCTTATTTGCTCCCTCCTGACAACAGCATGGGAAAGTCTGTCTTCCTTCCCAAAAGGTGATGACCACCTGACAACAGGACTTCGACTACCCCAGCAAAATCTCACCTGGCATTACAGTTGATGACCTTTTATTTGATGAAAGGCCATCTGGTTGAAACTCCAACTATTTCTCTTGCCACAGATGCTGCCAGATATATGTAAATATTTCCAGCCCTTCCTTTCATTATTGCAGGTTTTCAGCACCTGCAGTTCTTCCCTTTTGACTGCTCGTCAGACCTGTCCTTGAGTATTGGCTAATGTTGTAAAAGGCAACTCGCAATTCTTGGTCAAAAGTCCAAAACCCTTTGTATTTACCATTCATGTACCACAGAAGTCAAATTCAGCCTGATGCAAACCTGCTCGTGGATGGAATTACAGAATAGCACATCATTGAAGACAGCTGTTCAACTCCTCATAACTGCATATCATCAATACACATGGTCAAGATCATTGCTTCACTGGTGCACACTCCATCCCTTTTATATCATTCTTGGCAGCACTATTAGCAGAAACAAATCTCTGAACTGGTAACTCTGACAACGAGATAATGGGAGACAGTGAATATCAACTCCTTGAAACTGCTACTCATGTAAAAATTGATTTCCTACCTTTTGGCTATATCGTTATTCCCAGAAACTCAACTGTTCATGAGTGCACATGATATGCAAATTGTCTAGAGTGTTGCTTGAACTGAATAAGGATTGGAAGTGATGCACACAAGCCAGTAGTGTATGGTCTGCTTTCATTTTGGCAACTGAAACACAATATTGGAATACATTGGCACGATTAAGATACAGGGTCTACAAGTTCAACTTTGACTTAATGGTAGCACTCCCACCGCTGAGTCAGAACGGTGTGGATTAAAAGGATTTGGAATACTCGACATAACAATATTACAACATGACTGCACTTCAGAAATGTTTAATTAACTGTAAAACACCTTAGGCTGCCATCAGCATATACCAGCCTGCTTTTATTTCCTTTAATGTTTCACTGCAATACTGACCTAGTACCATCTTTACAAGGAGGCATCAAACTGGCTCAATCTGGTCTCAGACAGACATAAACAATCTCTTAACAGATGTCAAGAGCTAGAAAATGTTCTGGTCCCCTGACTAGCATTTATTTCTTAAACATTACCAAAAAGCTTTCATGGGTGATTTATCTCATTGTTCCTATGGAATTTTGCTATACAAAAATCATGCATCTGTATTCCCTTAGAACTGTAATTAAAAATACTTAAATAAAAACAAAACACACTTTACAAACTCAGCATGTCTGGTAGGCATCTGAGGAGGAGAAACCTGCGTCAAAACTGCCAAGTTTATCCAGCATTTTCTGTTTGTATTTCAGATTTCAGTCTGGACAGTATTTGCTTTCAACAAAGAATATTTCAATTCATTGCAAACCACTTATGTAAGGCACTATATACTAGTAACTTGCTATACTTATACTCTGACTAGGACCACAGGAGCATAGAAACAGTAGGAAGATTTAAACAAATATTGCTAAAATGGCAATACTTTTCACATGGTAACTAGTGAAAGGCTATTTGTTCTAGTTAGAGAGTCAGTGATAAGTATTACAAATGTGATACTTTAAGATGATTATGTCTCTTTGATAGAGGGACAAGAGTGGGTTTGTAAGATCATACCAAATCTGCAGATGCATGTGATCTGTAACCAAAATCAGTAGAAAATGAAGTTAGTGTTTTCATACCATGAAACAAAAGAGGCAACTGGTTTTCTGGACACAGATATTGAGACTGAGACAAGGAAATGGAAATTCAACTGTGAAAAGTAGAGGAAAATCTTTCTATCGTAGCCACCAAGCAGGATATTGGTGAGAATTGGTTCACTGTTTGAAGAGAAGGGACTTAGAGATTTAAAGCTCAAGGAATTGCCAGAATGGGCCTGGGTGCTGAAAATTGGTTTGCAGATATTCAGAAAACGGAGCTTAATACTTTCAAAGACACTGGACAACTCACCCTACTGAGGAACAGAGCCTTCTGAAAAACAGAGGAGAACGGAGCTTAATCTTCAAGAGATATTCGCAGGTAAAGGAATAGATGGAAACTAGGAAGCCTTCAAAACAAAACAAAGAGGTAAGAGGTAACGCGAATCCGGAGACGGTATGTTTCTGCTCGGGCAAGGCTGGTAGGTGGACAGAATGCTGGAGAAATTGAGGTCCTGGTCAAGAAAAAGCAAGTATAGACAGCAGTGATCAAGTGAATCCCTAAAGGAGTGTAAGGGCAAGAGGAGTATACTTAAGAAGGAAATCAGGAGGGCAAAAATGGGACGTGAGATAGCCTTGGCAAATAGGGTTAAGGAGAATCAAAAGGGATTCGACAAATACAGTAAAGACAAAAGGGATCTAGGGAGAGAATAGGGCCCCTTAAAGATCAGCAAGGCTGCCTAAGTTTGGAACCACAGGAGATGGGGAGATACAAAACAAGTATTTTGCATCAGTATTTACTATGGAGAAGAATATGGAAGCTAGACAACTTGGTGAAATAAATGGTGACATCTTGAAAAGTGTTCATATTACAGAGGTGGTGGTGCTAGATGGTTACAATGCATAAAAGGTGGATTAAACCCCCAGGACCTAATTCAGGTGTACCCTAGAACTTTGTGGGAAGCTAGGGAAGTGGTTGCTGAGATATTTGTATCATTGATAGCCACAGGTGAGGTGCTGGAAGACTGGAGGTAGGCTAATGCGGTGGATTTCTTTAAGAAAAAGAAATCAGGGAACTATAGATCGATGAACCTGACATCGGTGGTGGGCAATTTGCTGGAGGGAATCCAGAGGGACAGGTTTTACACGTATTTGGAAAGGCAAGGACTGATTACAGATAGTCAACATGGCTTTGTGTATGGAAATCATGGTCTCATTAATTTAATTAAGTTTTTGAAGAAGTGATGAAGAGGATTGATGAAGGCAAAGCGATGGACTTCAGTAAGGCATTTGACAAGGTTCCTCACAGTGGACTGGTTAATGACATTAAAATCACATGGAATACAGGAAGAACTAGCCATTGCACATAGAATTAGCTCGACGGTAGGTTGCACAGGAAGGTGGTGGAGGGTTGCATTTTAGAATGGAGGACTGAAAGCAGCAATGTGCCACAAGGATCAGTGGTGGGTCCACTGCTTTTCAATATTTATATTCATATCCAAATCATTTATATAGGAGGAGCTTAGAAAGTTTATAGATGACACTAAATTTGGAGGTGTTGTGGACAGCAAAGAAGGTTACCTCAGAGTACAATGGGATCTTGATCAGATGGGCCAATGGGCCAAGAAAGGGCAGATGGAGTTTAATTTAGATAAATGTGAGATGCTACATTTTGGTAGGGCAAATCAGGAAAGGACTTATACACTTAAGTACAAGGTCCTGCTGAGCGTTGCTGCACAGAGATCTTAGAGTGCAGGTTCACAGTTCCTCGAAAGTAGACAGGATACTGAAGAAGACATTTGATATGCTTTCCTTTATTGGTCAGTGCATTCTGTATCAGAGTTGGGAGGTCATGTTGCTGCTGCACAGGACATTAGTCAGGCCACTTTTGAAATACTACATTCAATTCTGGTCTTCCTACTATAGGAAAGATGTTGTTAAACTTGAAAGGGTTCAGAAAAGATTTACAAGAATATTACCAGGGTTAGAGGGAGAGGCTGAATAGGCTGCAGCTATTTTCCCTGTAGTGTCAGAGGCCATGGTTTATAAAATCATTAGGGGCAAATAGGGTGAATAGTCAAGTTCTTTCCTCTGGGATGGGTAAGTATAGAATTAGAGGGCATAGGTAGAAGTTGAAAAGGGAAAGATTTAAAAGGGACCTCAGGGGCAACATTTTCATGCAGAGGACGGTGCGTATATGGAATGAGCTGCCAGAGGAAATGGTAGGCTGTTGCAATTACAGCATTTAAAAGGCATCTGGGTTATGAATAGGAAGTGATTAGAGGGATATCGGCCAAAAGCTGACAAATGGAATTAGATTAATTTGGGAGATCTGGTCAGCTTGGATGGGTTTGAAGGGTCTGCTTCCATGCTGTATATTTCTATGTTTCATATCTGCTGGGAGCATGGTAACAAGTAAAATGCATAGTATTTCAGCGACATAATTAATGGGAAATTATCTTTGCTTTAGTTTGGAGTGTTACCCACTCATTATTATTAGTCTATGTTTGTTTTCACAAATCATTTGTTCACTCGTTACAATAAACACTTAAAATCTTGACCTGCAATTCTCTCTCAATTAAGAACTCTAATCCTCAGTTCAGGATTTAACAGCTCTGGCATTATGTCCCTGACTGGTCAGCAATTCAGTGAGGTCACCAAGGAGAGTGCACAGCAAGAGACTGTTTTTGATGAAAATGAGAGTCTGAGAGGCTTTTAACCATTAAGGCGCTGCTACTCAAAACACTTCTCTCAGAGACTGCTATCACTGTGTGACAACAGATTGCTTTCCAAAAGGTTGGCACTTCACTTATCCTGCATTTCACACGTTGTGAAAGGCTGCCAGCCTTTATCCACTGCATACAAACAATTCATGGAGATGTAGCTTCCATACCTGCTGAGAGGCATGAGTTTTCATTGCAAGAGTTTATGAGTGAACAAATAAACAGTTGTGCATTCGGCTCTCAGTTCACAATGTGAGAGATTGACCTACTCCCGTTGACTGGGGGAAAATACCCACAGCTTAGAATAAAACTTCTGGGGTTTAAGATTGGTAATTTTACAGAATTTTTGGTTGAAGCTAAAGGGTTGCTTCTGACAAAAGGAGATTAAGAACTAAAGCAGAACTGAAGATGGTAAAGAAATAGAACTGATTTGGAGATGCCAGTGTTGAACTGGGTCATACAAAATTTTGAAAAAAAAATCACACAACACCAGATTATAGTCCAACAGGTTTAATTAGAAGCACTAGCTATCGGAGCGCTGCTCCTTCATCAGGTGGTTGATGAACACCACCTGATGAAGGAGCAGCGCTCCAAACGCTAATGCTTCCAATTAAATCTGTTGGACTATAATCGGGGGTCGTGTGATTTTTAATTTTAAAGCAATAGAACAGTTAAGTTTGTAAATTCCAGACCCGATGTCTGGTTACAACCCTGAGGAAATCTGAGCTAACCAGAATGAAGATTCAAGGAAGAGTTAAGCAGATTCTTAAGATGGGAAACTAAAGCCACAGTTAATTAAAGCTTATAGATGTGAAAGTGAAGGGAATTTTCTCAAGCGTGAGTGGTGTGAAGGAGTGCTTTTGGGATTGATGGGATTATAATTTACCATGTGTTTCCATTTTATCTCCATTTCTTTTGCATAATAAACTTCTGTTTCATCATTAAAATCAAATCTTCAGAATTGCATGCATACTGTTCAGTTAGAGACTACCTTGTTAAAACCAAAAGAGAAAACAAAATATGTTCTGTCATGTCAGATCTCTGTCTGGGATCGAACTTGTCCAGAAATAACATCAGCTGAAGTCATAACACTATGGTTTGAAAGTCCACAGTTACAATTCTTCTTGATCTTACTCTGCAGCTGTGGAATGCTGCACAAGATTCTCATTAATGACACTAATCTGTTCTTTTAAAGTGTCCTCTTTCTAGTTACTTCACACAAATGCTCAAAATCTTGTTTTAGAAAAATGCTCAAAACTGTACTGTAAATGTCAAGTTGCTGTAAGGAGGGTACTTTCTGTCTGTACGTGGATTAAACTCATTCTTTTAATATCACAAACCAGCTGTCCAGCAGATTGACTAGCAGGTCAGTGAGGTCCACTAGCAGGACGGCTGGTTTGCGATGCAGAATGCTGCCAAAAACCATGAGTTCAATTCCCTCGCCAACTGAAGGTGACATGAAGAACTCTCCTTTTCAGCCACTTAGCTCCTCTAAGGCATGGTCACCCTCAAGTTAAACCACACTGGTCGCCTCTATACAAGGGGGAGAGAGAGGAAAAGAGAGCGAGAGAGGAAAAGAGAGCGAGAGAGGAAAAGAGAGCGAGAGAGGAAAAGAGAGCGAGAGAGGAAAAGAGAGCGAGAGAGGAAAAGAGAGCGAGAGAGGAAAAGAGAGCGAGAGAGGAAAAGAGAGCGAGAGAGGAAAAGAGAGCGAGAGAGGAAAAGAGAGCGAGAGAGGAAAAGAGAGCGAGAGAGGAAAAGAGAGCGAGAGAGGAAAAGAGAGCGAGAGAGGAAAAGAGAGCGAGAGAGGAAAAGAGAGCGAGAGAGGAAAAGAGAGCGAGAGAGGAAAAGAGAGCGAGAGAGGAAAAGAGAGCGAGAGAGGAAAAGAGAGCGAGAGAGGAAAAGAGAGCGAGAGAGGAAAAGAGAGCGAGAGAGGAAAAGAGAGCGAGAGAGGAAAAGAGAGCGAGAGAGGAAAAGAGAGCGAGAGAGGAAAAGAGAGCGAGAGAGGAAAAGAGAGCGAGAGAGGAAAAGAGAGCGAGAGAGGAAAAGAGAGCGAGAGAGGAAAAGAGAGCGAGAGAGGAAAAGAGAGCGAGAGAGGAAAAGAGCGAGAGAGGAAAAGAGCGAGAGAGGAAAAGAGCGAGAGAGGAAAAGAGCGAGAGAGGAAAAGAGCGAGAGAGGAAAAGAGCGAGAGAGGAAAAGAGCGAGAGAGAGGGGAGCGAGAGAGAGGGGAGCGAGAGAGAGGGGAGCGAGAGAGAGGGGAGCGAGAGAGAGGGGAGCGAAAGAGAGAGGGGAGCGAAAGAGAGAGAAAAGAGCGAGAGAGAAAAGAGCGAAAGAGAGAGAAAAGAGCGAGAGAGAAAAGAGCGAAAGAGAGAGAAAAGAGCAAGAGAGAAAGAGAGAGAAAAGAGCGAGAGAGAAAAGAGCGAGAGAAAAGAGCGAGGGAGAAAAGAGCGAGGGAGAAAAGAGCGAGGGAGAAAAGAGCGAGGGAGAAAAGAGCGAGGGAGAAAAGAGCGAGGGAGAAAAGAGCGAGGGAGAAAAGAGCGAGGGAGAAAAGAGCGAGGGAGAAAAGAGCGAGGGAGAAAAGAGCGAGGGAGAAAAGAGCGAGGGAGAAAAGAGCGAGGGAGAAAAGAGCGAGGGAGAAAAGAGCGAGGGAGAAAAGAGCGAGGGAGAAAAGAGCGAGGGAGAAAAGAGCGAGGGAGAAAAGAGCGAGGGAGAAAAGAGCGAGGGAGAAAAGAGCGAGGGAGAAAAGAGCGAGGGAGAAAAGAGCGAGGGAGAAAAGAGCGAGGGAGAAAAGAGCGAGGGAGAAAAGAGCGAGGGAGAAAAGAGCGAGGGAGAAAAGAGCGAGGGAGAAAAGAGAGAAAGAGAGAGAAAAGAGCGAGGGAGAAAAGAGAGAAAGAGAGAGAAAAGAGCGAGGGAGAAAAGAGAGAGCGAGGGAGAAAAGAGAGAGCGAGGGAGAAAAGAGCGAGGGAGAAAAGAGAGAGCGAGGGAGAAAAGAGCGAGGGAGAAAAGAGCGAGGGAGAAAAGAGCGAGGGAGAAAAGAGCGAGGGAGAAAAGAGCGAGGGAGAAAAGAGCGAGGGAGAAAAGAGCGAGGGAGAAAAGAGCGAGGGAGAAAAGAGCGAGGGAGAAAAGAGCGAGGGAGAAAAGAGCGAGGGAGAAAAGAGCGAGGGAGAAAAGAGCGAGGGAGAAAAGAGCGAGGGAGAAAAGAGCGAGGGAGAAAAGAGCGAGGGAGAAAAGAGCGAGGGAGAAAAGAGCGAGGGAGAAAAGAGCGAGGGAGAAAAGAGCGAGGGAGAAAAGAGCGAGGGAGAAAAGAGCGAGGGAGAAAAGAGCGAGCGAGGGAGAAAAGAGCGAGCGAGGGAGAAAAGAGCGAGCGAGGGAGAAAAGAGCGAGCGAGGGAGAAAAGAGCGAGCGAGGGAGAAAAGAGCGAGCGAGGGAGAAAAGAGCGAGCGAGAAAAGAGCGAGAGAGAAAAGAGCGAGAGAGAAAAGAGCGAGAGAGAAAAGAGCGAGAGAGAAAAGAGCGAGAGAGAAAAGAGCGAGAGAGAAAAGAGCGAGAGAGAAAAGAGCGAGAGAGAAAAGAGCGAAAGAGAGAGAAAAGAGCGAGAGAGAAAAGAGCGAGAGAGAAAAGAGCGAGAGAGAAAAGAGCGAGAGAGAGAGAGAAAAGAGCGAGAGAGAAAAGAGCGAGAGAGAAAAGAGCGAGAGAGAAAAGAGCGAGAGAGAGAGAAAAGAGCGAGAGAGAAAAGAGAGAAAGAGAGAGAAAAGAGCGAGGGAGAAAAGAGAGAAAGAGAGTGAAAAGAGCGAAAGAGAGAGAAAGAGCGAGAGAGAGAAAAGAACGAGAGAGAGAAAAGAGCGAAAGAGAGAGAAAAGAGCGAAAGAGAGAGAAAAGAGCGAAAGAGAGAGAAAAGAGCGAAAGAGAGAGAAAAGAGCGAAAGAGAGAGAAAAGAGCGAAAGAGAGAGAAAAGAGCGAGAGAGAGAGAAAAGAGCGAGAGAGAGAGAAAAGAGCGAGAGAGAAAAGAGCGAGGGAGAAAAGAGCGAGGGAGAAAAGAGCGAGGGAGAAAAGAGCGAGGGAGAAAAGAGCGAGGGAGAAAAGAGCGAGGGAGAAAAGAGCGAGGGAGAAAAGAGCGAGGGAGAAAAGAGCGAGGGAGAAAAGAGCGAGGGAGAAAAGAGCGAGGGAGAAAAGAGCGAGGGAGAAAAGAGCGAGGGAGAAAAGAGCGAGAGAGAAAAGAGCGAGAGAGAAAAGAGCGAGAGAGAAAAGAGCGAGAGAGAAAAGAGCGAGAGAGAAAAGAGCGAGAGAGAGAGAAAAGAGCGAGAGAGAGAGAGAAAAGAGCGAGAGCGAGAGAGAAAAGAGCGAGAGAGAGAGAGAGAAAAGAGCGAGAGAGAAAAGAGAGAAAGAGAGAGAAAAGAGCGGGAGAGAAAAGAGCGAGAGAGAGAGAAAAGAGCGAGGGAGAAAAGAGCGAGGGAGAAAAGAGCGAGGGAGAAAAGAGCGAGGGAGAAAAGAGCGAGGGAGAAAAGAGCGAAAGAGAGAGAAAAGAGCGAGAGAGAAAAGAGCGAGGGAGAAAAGAGCGAGCGAGGGAGAAAAGAGCGAGCGAGGGAGAAAAGAGCGAGCGAGGGAGAAAAGAGCGAGGGAGAAAAGAGCGAGAGAGAAAAGAGCGAGAGAGAAAAGAGCGAGAGAGAAAAGAGCGAGAGAGAAAAGAGCGAGAGAGAAAAGAGCGAGAGAGAAAAGAGCGAGAGAGAAAAGAGCGAGAGAGAAAAGAGCGAGAGAGAAAAGAGCGAAAGAGAGAGAAAAGAGCGAGAGAGAAAAGAGCGAGAGAGAAAAGAGCGAGAGAGAAAAGAGCGAGAGAGAGAGAGAAAAGAGCGAGAGAGAAAAGAGCGAGAGAGAAAAGAGCGAGAGAGAAAAGAGCGAGAGAGAGAGAAAAGAGCGAGAGAGAAAAGAGAGAAAGAGAGAGAAAAGAGCGAGGGAGAAAAGAGAGAAAGAGAGAGAAAAGAGCGAGGGAGAAAAGAGCGAGGGAGAAAAGAGCGAGCGAGGGAGAAAAGAGCGAGCGAGGGAGAAAAGAGCGAGCGAGGGAGAAAAGAGCGAGCGAGGGAGAAAAGAGCGAGCGAGAAAAGAGCGAGAGAGAAAAGAGCGAGAGAGAAAAGAGCGAGAGAGAAAAGAGCGAGAGAGAAAAGAGCGAGAGAGAAAAGAGCGAGAGAGAAAAGAGCGAGAGAGAAAAGAGCGAGAGAGAAAAGAGCGAAAGAGAGAGAAAAGAGCGAGAGAGAAAAGAGCGAGAGAGAAAAGAGCGAGAGAGAAAAGAGCGAGAGAGAAAAGAGCGAGAGAGAGAGAGAAAAGAGCGAGAGAGAAAAGAGCGAGAGAGAAAAGAGCGAGAGAGAAAAGAGCGAGAGAGAAAAGAGCGAGAGAGAGAGAAAAGAGCGAGAGAGAAAAGAGAGAAAGAGAGAGAAAAGAGCGAGGGAGAAAAGAGAGAAAGAGAGAGAAAAGAGCGAGGGAGAAAAGAGCGAAAGAGAGAGAAAAGAGCGAAAGCGAGAGAAAAGAGCGAAAGAGAGAGAAAAGAGCGAAAGCGAGAGAAAAGAGCGAAAGAGAGAGAAAAGAGCGAAAGAGAGAGAAAAGAGCGAGAGAGAAAAGAGCGAGAGAGAAAAGAGCGAGAGAGAAAAGAGAGAAAGAGAGAGAAAAGAGCGAGGGAGAAAAGAGAGAAAGAGAGAGAAAAGAGCGAGGGAGAAAAGAGCGAAATAGAGTGAAAAGAGCGAGAGAGAGAAAAGAACGAGAGAGAGAAAAGAGCGAAAGAGAGAGAAAAGAGCGAAAGAGAGAGAAAAGAGCGAAAGAGAGAGAAAAGAGCGAAAGAGAGAGAAAAGAGCGAAAGAGAGAGAAAAGAGCGAAAGAGAGAGAAAAGAGCGAGAGAGAGAGAAAAGAGCGAGAGAGAAAGAAAAGAGCGAGAGAGAAAAGAGCGAGGGAGAAAAGAGCGAGGGAGAAAAGAGCGAGGGAGAAATGAGCGAGGGAGAAAAGAGCGAGGGAGAAAAGAGCGAGGGAGAAAAGAGCGAGAGAGAAAAGAGCGAGAGAGAAAAGAGCGAGAGAGAAAAGAGCGAGAGAGAAAAGAGCGAGAGAGAAAAGAGCGAGAGAGAAAAGAGCGAGAGAGAAAAGAGCGAGAGAGAAAAGAGCGAGAGCGAGAGAAAAGAGCGAGAGAGAGAGAGAAAAGAGCGAGAGAGAAAAGAGAGAAAGAGAGAGAAAAGAGCGGGAGAGAAAAGAGCGAGAGAGAGAGAAAAGAGCGAGAGAGAAAAGAGCGAGGGAGAAAAGAGCGAGGGAGAAAAGAGCGAGGGAGAAAAGAGCGAGGGAGAAATGAGCGAGGGAGAAAAGAGCGAGGGAGAAAAGAGCGAGAGAGAAAAGAGCGAGAGAGAAAAGAGCGAGAGAGAAAAGAGCGAGAGAGAAAAGAGCGAGAGAGAAAAGAGCGAGAGAGAAAAGAGCGAGAGAGAAAAGAGCGAGAGAGAAAAGAGCGAGAGCGAGAGAAAAGAGCGAGAGAGAGAGAGAAAAGAGCGAGAGAGAAAAGAGAGAAAGAGAGAGAAAAGAGCGGGAGAGAAAAGAGCGAGAGAGAGAGAAAAGAGCGAGGGAGAAAAGAGCGAGGGAGAAAAGAGCGAGGGAGAAAAGAGCGAGGGAGAAAAGAGCGAAAGAGAGAGAAAAGAGCGAGAGAGAAAAGAGCGAGAGCGAGAGAAAAGAGCGAGAGAGAGAGAGAAAAGAGCGAGAGAGAAAAGAGAGAAAGAGAGAGAAAAGAGCGGGAGAGAAAAGAGCGAGAGAGAGAGAAAAGAGCGAGAGAGAAAAGAGCGAGGGAGAAAAGAGCGAGGGAGAAAAGAGCGAGGGAGAAAAGAGCGAGGGAGAAATGAGCGAGGGAGAAAAGAGCGAGGGAGAAAAGAGCGAGAGAGAAAAGAGCGAGAGAGAAAAGAGCGAGAGAGAAAAGAGCGAGAGAGAAAAGAGCGAGAGAGAAAAGAGCGAGAGAGAAAAGAGCGAGAGAGAAAAGAGCGAGAGAGAAAAGAGCGAGAGCGAGAGAAAAGAGCGAGAGAGAGAGAGAAAAGAGCGAGAGAGAAAAGAGAGAAAGAGAGAGAAAAGAGCGGGAGAGAAAAGAGCGAGAGAGAGAGAAAAGAGCGAGGGAGAAAAGAGCGAGGGAGAAAAGAGCGAGGGAGAAAAGAGCGAGGGAGAAAAGAGCGAGGGAGAAAAGAGCGAAAGAGAGAGAAAAGAGCGAGAGAGAAAAGAGCGAGAGAGAAAAGAGAGAAAGAGAGAGAAAAGAGCGAGGGAGAAAAGAGAGAAAGAGAGAGAAAAGAGCGAGAGAGAAAAGAGCGAGAGAGAAAAGAGCGAGAGAGAAAAGAGCGAGAGAGAAAAGAGCGAGAGAGAAAAGAGCGAGAGAGAAAAGAGCGAGAGAGAAAAGAGCGAGAGAGAAAAGAGCGAGAGAGAAAAGAGCGAGGGAGAAAAGAGCGAGAGAGAGAGAAAAGAGCGAGGGAGAAAAGAGAGAAAGAGAGAGAAAAGAGCGAGGGAGAAAAGAGAGAAAGAGAGAGAAAAGAGCGAGGGAGAAAAGAGCGAAAGAGAGAGAAAAGAGCGAGAGAGAAAAGAGCGAGAGAGAAAAGAGCGAGAGAGAAAAGAGCGAGAGAGAAAAGAGCGAGAGAGAAAAGAGCGAGAGAGAAAAGAGCGAGAGAGAAAAGAGCGAGAGAGAAAAGAGCGAGAGAGAAAAGAGCGAGAGAGAAAAGAGCGAGAGAGAAAAGAGCGAGAGAGAGAGAAAAGAGCGAGAGAGAGAGAAAAGAGCGAGAGAGAGAGAAAAGAGCGAGAGAGAGAGAAAAGAGCGAGAGAGAAAAGAGAGAAAGAGAGAGAAAAGAGCGAGGGAGAAAAGAGAGAAAGAGAGAGAAAAGAGCGAGGGAGAAAAGAGCGAAAGAGAGAGAAAAGAGCGAGGGAGAAAAGAGCGAAAGAGAGAGAAAAGAGCGAGGGAGAAAAGAGCGAAAGAGAGAGAAAAGAGCGAGAGAGAGAAAAGAGCGAGAGAGAGAAAAGAGCGAGAGAGAGAGAAAAGAGCGAAAGAGAGAGAAAAGAGCGAAAGAGAGAGAAAAGAGCGAAGAGAGAGAAAAGAGCGAAAGAGAGAGAAAAGAGCGAAAGAGAGAGAAAAGAGCGAGAGAGAAAAGAGCGAGAGAGAGAAAAGAGCGAGAGAGAAAAGAGCGAAAGAGAAAAGAGCGAAAGAGAGAGAAAAGAGCGAGAGAGAAAAGAGAGAAAGAGAGAGAAAAGAGCGAGGGAGAAAAGAGAGAGAGAAAAGAGCGAGAGAAGAAAAGAGCGAAAGAGAGAGAAAAGAGCGAGGGAGAAAAGAGCGAAAGAGAAAGAAAAGAGCGAGAGAGAAAAGAGAGAAAGAGAAAAGAGAGAAAGAGAGAGAAAAGAGCGAGGGAGAAAGAGAGAAAGAGAGAGAAAAGAGCGGAGAGAGAAAAGAGCGAGAGAGAGAGAAAAGAGCGAGAGAGAAAGAAAAGAGCGAGGGAGAAAGAAAAGAGCGAGGGAGAAAGAAAAGAGCGAGGGAGAAAGAAAAGAGCGAGGGAGAGAGAAAAGAGCGAGGGAGAGAGAAAAGAGCGAGAGAGAGAGAAAAGAGCGAGAGAGAGAGAAAAGAGCGAGAGAGAGAGAAAAGAGCGAGAGAGAGAGAAAAGAGCGAGGGAGAAAGAAAAGAGCGAGGGAGAAAGAAAAGAGCGAGGGAGAAAGAAAAGAGCGAGGGAGAGAGAAAAGAGCGAGAGAGAGAGAAAAGAGCGAGAGAGAGAGAAAAGAGCGAGAGAGAGAGAAAAGAGCGAGAGAGAGAGAAAAGAGCGAGAGAGAAAAGAGAGAAAGAGAAAAGAGAGAAAGAGAGAGAAAAGAGCGAGGGAGAGAAAGAGAGAAAGAGCGAGAGAAAAAAAAAAGAAAGAGCGAGAGGAGAGAGAAAAGAGCGAGAGAGAGAGAAAAGAGCGAGGAGAGAGAAAAGAGCGAGGGAGAAAGAAAAGAGCGAGGGAGAAAGAAAAGAGCGAGGGAGAAAGAAAAGAGCGAGGGAGAGAAGAAAAGAGCGAGGGAGAGAGGAAAAGAGCGAGAGAGAGAGAAAAGAGCGAGAGAGAGAGAAAAGAGCGAGAGAGAGAGAAAAGAGCGAGAGAGAGGAGAAAGAAAAGAGCGAGGGAGAAAGAAAAGAGCGAGGGAGAAAGAAAAGAGCGAGGGAGAGAGAAAAGAGCGAGAGAGAGAGAAAAGAGCGAGAGAGAGAGAAAAGAGCGAGAGAGAGAGAAAAGAGCGAGAGAGAGAGAAAAGAGCGAGAGAGAAAAGAGAGAAAGAGAAAAGAGAGAAAGAGAGAGAAAAGAGCGAGGGAGAAAAGAGAGAAAGAGAGAGAAAAGAGCGAGAGAGAAAGAAAAGAGCGAGAGAGAAAGAAAAGAGCGAGGGAGAGAGAAAAGAGCGAGAGAGAGAGAGAAAAGAGCGAGAGAGAGAGAGAAAAGAGCGAGAGAGAGAGAGAAAAGAGCGCGAGAGAGAGAGAAAAGAGCGCGAGAGAGAGAGAAAAGAGCGCGAGAGAGAGAAAAGGAGAGAGAGAAAAGGAGAGAGAGAAAAGGAGAGAGAGAAAAGGAGAGAGAGAAAAGGAGAGAGAGAAAAGGAGAGAGAGAAAAGGAGAGAGAGAAAGAGAGAGAAAGAGAGAGAGAGGGAGAGAAGAGGGGAGAGAAGAGGGGAGAGAAGAGGGGAGAGAAGAGGGGAGAGAAGAGGGGAGAGAAGAGGGGAGAGAAGAGGGGAGAGAGAGGGGAGAGAAGAGGGGAGAGAAGAGGGGAGAGAAGAGGGGAGAGAAGAGGGGAGAGAAGAGGGGAGAGAAGAGGGGAGAGAAGAGGGGAGAGAAGAGGGGAGAGAAGAGGGGAGAGAAGAGGGGAGAGAAGAGGGGAGAGAAGAGGGGAGAGAAGAGGGGAGAGAAGAGGGGAGAGAAGAGGGGAGAGAAGAGGGGAGAGAAGAGGGGAGAGAAGAGGGGAGAGAAGAGGGGAGAGAAGAGGGGAGAGAAGAGGGGAGAGAAGAGGGGAGAGAAGAGGGGAGAGAAGAGGGGAGAGAAGAGGGGAGAGAAGAGGGGAGAGAAGAGGGGAGAGAAGAGGGGAGAGAAGAGGGGAGAGAAGAGGGGAGAGAAGAGGGGAGAGAAGAGGGGAGAGAAGAGGGGAGAGAAGAGGGGAGAGAAGAGGGGAGAGAAGAGGGGAGAGAAGAGGGGAGAGAAGAGGGGAGAGAAGAGGGGAGAGAAGAGGGGAGAGAAGAGGGGAGAGAAGAGGGGAGAGAAGAGGGAGAGAAGAGGGGAGAGAAGAGCGAGAGAGAAAAGAGCGAGAGAGAAAAGAGCGAGAGAGAAAAGAGCGAGAGAGAAAAGAGCGAGAGAGAAAAGAGCGAGAGAGAAAGAGCGAGAGAGAAAAGAGCGAGAGAGAAAAGAGCGAGAGAGAAAGAGCGAGAGAGAAAAGAGCGAGAGAGAAAAGAGCGAGAGAGAAAAGAGCGAGAGAGAAAAGAGCGAGAGAGAAAAGAGCGAGAGAGAGAGAGAAAGAGCGAGAGAGAAAAGAGCGAGAGAGAAAAGAGCGAGAGAGAAAAGAGCGAGAGAGAGAGAAAAGAGCGAGAGAGAAAAGAGAGAAAGAGAGAGAAAAGAGCGAGGGAGAAAAGAGAGAAAGAAGAGAGAAAAGAGCGAGGGAGAAAAGAGCGAAAGAGAGAGAAAAGAGCGAAAGCGAGAGAAAAGAGCGAAAGAGAGAGAAAAGAGCGAAAGAGAGAGAAAAGAGCGAAAGAGAGAGAAAAGAGCGAAAGAGAGAGAAAAGAGCGAGAGAGAAAAGAGCGAGAGAGAAAAGAGCGAGAGAGAAAAGAGAGAAAGAGAGAGAAAAGAGCGAGGGAGAAAAGAGAGAAAGAGAGAGAAAAGAGCGAGGGAGAAAAGAGCGAAATAGAGTGAAAAGAGCGAGAGAGAGAAAAGAACGAGAGAGAGAAAAGAGCGAAAGAGAGAGAAAAGAGCGAAAGAGAGAGAAAAGAGCGAAAGAGAGAGAAAAGAGCGAAAGAGAGAGAAAAGAGCGAAAGAGAGAGAAAAGAGCGAGAGAGAGAGAAAAGAGCGAGAGAGAAAGAAAAGAGCGAGAGAGAAAAGAGCGAGGGAGAAAAGAGCGAGGGAGAAAAGAGCGAGGGAGAAATGAGCGAGGGAGAAAAGAGCGAGGGAGAAAAGAGCGAGGGAGAAAAGAGCGAGAGAGAAAAGAGCGAGAGAGAAAAGAGCGAGAGAGAAAGAGGAGAGAGAAAGAGCGAGAGAGAAAAGAGCGAGAGAGAAAAGAGCGAGAGAGAAAAGAGCGAGAGAGAAAAGAGCGAGAGAGAAAAGAGCGAGAGAGAAAAGAGCGAGAGCGAGAGAAAAGAGCGAGAGAGAGAGAGAAAAGAGCGAGAGAGAAAAGAGAGAAAGAGAGAGAAAAGAGCGGAGAGAAAAGAGCGAGAGAGAGAGAAAAGAGCGAGAGAGAAAAGAGCGAGGGAGAAAGAGCGAGGGAGAAAAGAGCGAGGGAGAAAAGAGCGAGGGAGAAATGAGCGAGGGAGAAAAGAGCGAGGGAGAAAAGAGCGAGAGAGAAAAGAGCGAGAGAGAAAAGAGCGAGAGAGAAAAGAGCGAGAGAGAAAAGAGCGAGAGAGAAAAGAGCGAGAGAGAAAAGAGCGAGAGAGAAAAGAGCGAGAGAGAAAAGAGCGAGAGCGAGAGAAAAGAGCGAGAGAGAGAGAGAAAAGAGCGAGAGAGAAAAGAGAGAAAGAGAGAGAAAAGAGCGGGAGAGAAAAGAGCGAGAGAGAGAGAAAAGAGCGAGGGAGAAAAGAGCGAGGGAGAAAAGAGCGAGGGAGAAAAGAGCGAGGGAGAAAAGAGCGAAAGAGAGAGAAAAGAGCGAGAGAGAAAAGAGCGAGAGCGAGAGAAAAGAGCGAGAGAGAGAGAGAAAAGAGCGAGAGAGAAAAGAGAGAAAGAGAGAGAAAAGAGCGGGAGAGAAAAGAGCGAGAGAGAGAGAAAAGAGCGAGAGAGAAAAGAGCGAGGGAGAAAAGAGCGAGGGAGAAAAGAGCGAGGGAGAAAAGAGCGAGGGAGAAATGAGCGAGGGAGAAAAGAGCGAGGGAGAAAAGAGCGAGAGAGAAAAGAGCGAGAGAGAAAAGAGCGAGAGAGAAAAGAGCGAGAGAGAAAAGAGCGAGAGAGAAAAGAGCGAGAGAGAAAAGAGCGAGAGCGAGAGAAAAGAGCGAGAGAGAGAGAGAAAAGAGCGAGAGAGAAAAGAGAGAAAGAGAGAGAAAAGAGCGGGAGAGAAAAGAGCGAGAGAGAGAGAAAAGAGCGAGGGAGAAAAGAGCGAGGGAGAAAAGAGCGAGGGAGAAAAGAGCGAGGGAGAAAAGAGCGAGGGAGAAAAGAGCGAAAGAGAGAGAAAAGAGCGAGAGAGAAAAGAGCGAGAGAGAAAAGAGAGAAAGAGAGAGAAAAGAGCGAGGGAGAAAAGAGAGAAAGAGAGAGAAAAGAGCGAGAGAGAAAAGAGCGAGAGAGAAAAGAGCGAGAGAGAAAAGAGCGAGAGAGAAAAGAGCGAGAGAGAAAAGAGCGAGAGAGAAAAGAGCGAGAGAGAAAAGAGCGAAGGAGAAAAGAGCGAGGGAGAAAAGAGCGAGAGAGAGAGAAAAGAGCGAGGGAGAAAAGAGAGAAAGAGAGAGAAAAGAGCGAGGGAGAAAAGAGAGAAAGAGAGAGAAAAGAGCGAGGGAGAAAAGAGCGAAAGAGAGAGAAAAGAGCGGAGAGAAAAGAGCGAGAGAGAAAGAGCGAGAGAGAAAAGAGCGAGAGAGAAAAGAGCGAGAGAGAAAAGAGCGAGAGAGAAAAGAGCGAGAGAGAAAAGAGCGAGAGAGAAAAGAGCGAGAGAGAAAAGAGCGAGAGAGAAAAGAGACGAGAGAGAGAGAAAAGAGCGAGAGAGAGAGAAAGAGCGGAGAGAGAGAGAAAAGAGCGAGAGAGAGAGAAAAGAGCGAGGGAGAAAAGAGAGAAAGAGAGAGAAAAGAGCGAGGGAGAAAAGAGAGAAAGAGAGAGAAAAGAGCGAGGGAGAAAAGAGCGAAAGAGAGAGAAAAGAGCGAGGGAGAAAAGAGCGAAAGAGAGAGAAAAGAGCGAGAGAGAGAAAAGAGCGAAAGAGAGAGAAAAGAGCGGAGAGAGAGAAAAGAGCGAAGAGAGAGAAAAGAGCGAGAGAGAGAGAAAAGAGCGAAGAGAGAGAAAAGAGC